>NC_053398.1:107035324-107644324 GCF_905171765.1 Bufo bufo | reverse complement strand
GAACATGCTGCGATTTTCACGCAACGCAAGAGTTATGCGTGAAAACCAACGCACGTGTACACAGCCCCATTGAAATGAATGGGTCCGGATTCCGTGCGGGCGCAATGCGTTCGCATCACGCATTGCACCCGCGTGGAATACTCGCTCGCGTGAAAGGGGCCTAAGGGTGCTGTCACACTAGGTTTCTTGGTGTGGGCTTTTTTGGGGAAAAAAATGCATTCAAATACGCTGTTTTATTTTTGCATCAATTCAGTATAATTGTGTTGTCTTTTAAATAGATTTTCCAAGTAATAAGTTAGATCTACTGCAAACTCTTTTAGGACCCGGCCTGTTTCTATTTTTTCATTTTCGTTCTTTCTTCCCCGCTTTCCAAAAGCCACAATCATTTTTAGTTCTCTGTTTACATAGCCGTCGTTATTAAAAAGCAAAAAAACAAAAACAAATTTCTCATGGACATAAGTATTCAGACCCTTTGCTATGGCAGTTGAAATTTAGCTCTGGGGGCCCACGATTCATTTCTCTTGATCATCTTTGAGATGTTTTTACACTTTGATTGGTAAATTCAGTTGATTGGACACGATTTGGAAAGACACAGCCCTGTCTATATAATGTCTCACAGCTGACAAAAACCAAGCCATGAGGAGGAAAGAACTGCCCCTAGAACAAAATATGATTGTGTGGAGACAAAGATCCAGAGAAGGGTACAGTGGCCTCCATCATTCTTAACCCCTTAGGGATGCATGACGTACCGGTACAGCATGTTTCCCGAGTCCTTAAGGACCCATGACGTACCGGTACCCCTCAGATGAACATCGTAAAAAATTTAAAATAAAAACTGTGCTAAATAAACCATTTTTTGTCACCTTACATCACAAAAAGTGTAATAGCAAGCGATCAAAAAGTCACACGAACCCCAAAATAGTGCCAATAAAACCGTCATCTTATCCCGGAAAAATCATACCCTACTCAAGGTAATCGCCCAAAAACTGAAAAAATTATGGCTCTCAGACTATGGAAACACTAAAACATGATTTTTTTTTGCTTCAAAAATGAAATCATTGTGTAAAACCTACATAAATAAAGAAAAAGTATACATATTAGGTATCGCCGCATCCGTGACAACCTGGTCTATAAAAATACCACATGATCTAACCTGTCAGATGAATGTTGTAAATAACAAAAAATAAAAACGGTGCCAAAACAGCTATTTCTTGTTATCTTGCCTCACTGTAATATAGAGCAACTAAAAATCATATGTACCCTAAACTAGTACCAACAAAACTGCCACCCTATCCCGTAGTTTCTAAAATGGGGCCACTTTTTTGGAGTATCTACTCTAGGGGTGCATCAGGGGGGCTTCAAATGAGACATGGCGCCAAAAAAAACAGTCCAGCAAAATCTGCCTTCCAAAAACCGTATGGCAATCTTTTCCTTCTGCGACCTGCCGTGTGCCAGTACTGCTGTGTACGACCACATATGGGGTGTTTCTGTAAACTACAGAATCAGGGCCATAAATATTGAGTTTTGTTTAGCTCTTAACCCTTGCTTTGTTACTGGGAAAAATGGATTCAAATGGAAAATTTGCCAAAAAATTGAAATTCTGAAATTGAATCTCCATTTGCCAATAACTCTTGTGGAACACCTAAAGGGTTAACGACGTTTGTAAAATCTGTTTTGAATACCTTAAGGGGTGTAGTTTCTTAGATGGGGTCACTTTTATGGAGTTTCTACTCTACAGTCGTGGCCAAAAGTTTTGAGAATGACACAAATATTAGTTTTCACAAAGTTTGCTGCTAAACTGCTTTTAGATCTTTGTTTCAGTTGTTTCTGTGATGTAGTGAAATATAATTACACGCACTTCATACGTTTCAAAGGCTTTAATCGACAATTACATGACATTTATGCAAAGAGTCAGTATTTGCAGTGTTGGCCCTTCTTTTTCCGGACCTCTGCAATTCGACTGGGCATGCTCTCAATCAACTTCTGGGCCAATTCCTGACTGATAGCAACCCATTCTTTCATAATCACTTTTTGGAGTTTGTCAGAATTAGTGGGTTTTTGTTTGTCCACCCACCTCTTGAGGATTGACCACAAGTTCTCAATGGGATTAAGATCTGGGGAGTTTCCAGGCCATGGACCCAAAATGTCAACGTTTTGGTCCCCGAGCCACTTAGTTATCACTTTTGCCTTATGGTACGGTGCTCCATCGTGCTGGAAAATGCATTGTTCTTCACCAAACTGTTGTTGGATTGTTGGAAGAAGTTGCTTTTGGAGGGTGTTTTGGTACCATTCTTTATTCATGGCTGTGTTTTTGGGCAAGATTGTTGAGTGAGCCCACTCCCTTGGATGAGAAGCAACCCCACACATGAATGGTCTCAAGATGCTTTACTGTTTGCATGACACAGGACTGATGGTAGCGCTCACCTTTTCTTCTCCGGACAAGCCTTTTTCCAGATGCCCCAAACAATCGGAAAGAGGCTTCATCGGAGAATATGACTTTGCCCCAGTCCTCAGCAGTCCATTCACCATACTTTCTGCAGAAGATCAATCTGTCCCTGATGTTTTTTTTGGAGAGAAGTGGCTTCTTTGCTGCCCTTCTTGACACCAGGCCATCTTCCAAAAGTCTTTGCCTCACTGTGCGTGCAGATGCGCTCACACCTGACTGCTCCCATTCCTGAGCAAGCTCTGCACTGGTGGCACTCCGATCCCGCAGCTGAATCCTCTTTAGGAGACGATCCTGGCGCTTGCTGGACTTTCTTTGACGCCCTGAAGCCTTCTTAACAAGAATTGAACCTCTTTCCTTGAAGTTCTTGATGATCCTATAAATTCTTGATTGAGGTGCAATCTTAGTAGCCACAATATCCTTGCCTGTGAAGCCATTTTTATGCAACGCAATGATGGCTGCACGCGTTTCTTTGCAGGTCACCATGGTTAACAATGGAAGAACAATGATTTCAAGCATCACCCTCCTTTTAACATGTCAAGTCTGCCATTTTAACCCAATCAGCCTGACATAATGATCTCCAGCCTTGTGCTCGTCAACATTCTCACCTGAGTTAACAAGACGATTACTGAAATGATCTCAGCAGGTCCTTTAATGACAGCAATGAAATGCAGTGGAAAGTTTTTTTTGGGATTAGGTTAATTTTCATGGCAAAGAAGGACTATGCAATTCATCTGATCACTATTCATAACATTCTGGAGTATATGCAAATTGCTATTATAAAAACTTAAGCAGCAACTTTTCCAATTTCCAATATTTATGTAATTCTCAAAACTTTTGGCCACGACTGTAGGGTTGCATCAGGGGGGCTTCAAATGGGACATGGTGTCAAAAAAAACAGTCCAGCAAAATCTGCCTTCCAAAAACCGTATGGCATTCCTTTCCTTCTGTGCCCTGCTGTGTGCCCGTACAGCGGTTTAGGACCACATATGGGGTGTTTCTGTAATCTACAGAATCAGGGCCATAAATATTGAGTTTGGTTTGGCTGTTAACCTTTGTTTTGTAACCGGGAAAAAATTATTAAAATGGAAAATCTGCCAAAAAAGTGACATTTTGAAATTGTATCTCTATATTCCATTAATTCTTGTGGAACACTTAAAGGGTTAACAAAGTTAGTAAAATCTGTTTTGAATACCTTGAGGGGTGTAGTTTATAGAATGGGGTCATTTTTGGGTGGTTTCTATTATGTAAGCCTCGCAAAGTGACTTCAAACCTGAACTAGTCCCTAACAATTGGGTTTTTGAAAATTTCAGAAAAAGTTCAAGATTTGCTTCTAAACTTCTAAGCCTTGTAACATCCCCAAAAAATAAAATATCATTCCCAAAATGATCCAAACATGAAGTAGAGATATGGGGAATGTAAAGTAATAACTATTTTTGGAGGTATTACTATGTATTATAGAAATAGTGAAATTGAAACTTGGAAATTTGAAATTTTTTACAAATTTTTGGTAAATTAGGTATTTTTTTTATAAATAAAAATGTTTTTTTTTTACTTCATTTTACCAGTGTCATGAAGTACAATATGTGACGAAAAAACTTTCTCAGAATGGCCTGGATAAGTAAAAGCGTTTTAAAGTTATCAGCACTTAAAGTGACACTGGTCAGATTTGCAAAAAATGGCCAAGTCCTTAAGGTGAAATAGGGCTGAGTGCTTAAGGGGTTAAAGGTAAATAGTTTGGAACAACCAAGATTCTTCCTAGAGCTGGTCACCTCACCAAACGAAGTAATCGGGGGAGAAGGACCTTGGTGAGAGATGACCAAGAACCCAATTGTCACTCTAGCTGAGCGCCAAATATACTTTGTGCAGATAGGAAAAAAGTGACCTATAAACCATTAGAGCAGCACTTTACCAATCTGGGCTTTGTGGCAGAGGGGCCAGAAAAAAAAACTCACCTCATTAAAATTCACACTAAAGCCCATTTGGAGTTTGCGACCCTCAGACTGTGGAAATCAAGATTCTCTGGTCTGATGATCTTTTTGGCCCTAATTCTAAGCATCATGTCTGGAGGAAATCATACACTCCTCATAATCTGCCCAATACCATTCCTACAGTGCAGCATGATGGTGGTAGCATCATGCTGTGGGGGTGTTTTTCAGTGACTGTAATGGTGACCGAACAGGGTTGAGGTAAAGCTAAATGGAGCAAAATACCAAGATATTCTTAATGAAAGTCTAATCCAGAGTGATTGGACCTCAACCTGGGCCAAATGTTCACCTTCCAACAAGACAATGACCTTAAGCCCACAGCCAAGACAACACAGGAGTGGCTTAGAGACAACTCTGTGAACGTCCTTGAGTGGTCCAGCCAGAGCCCTGACTTGAACCCAATCAAACAACTCTGTAAAATGTCCTGAAAATGGCTGTCCACCGATGGTCCCCATTCAACTTGACAAAGCTTGAGAAGATCTGCTGAGAAACTGGCAGAAAATCCCCAAATACAGGTATGCAAACCTTGCGGCGTCACGCCTAAAAACACTGGAGGCTGTAATCACTGCCAAAGGGGCTTCAACTAAGTCCCGAGTAAAGGATCTAAATACTTATGTCAGTGCAAGATTTTAGTTTTTTGTCTTTTCAAAAAGTGTAGAAAGTTTTTGAGCATTCTAATTTCACTTTATCATTATTAATTTTAGCACAAGGCTGCAACACAACAAAATGCGAAAAAAGGGAAACGGTCTGAAGACTTTCCAAATTCTTTGTACACTGCACCTACAATGTACAGTTATGTCGTAGTGCATGTAAGAGTTAAAAATACAGCTCATGTCCTTATACAGGTATTTAGAATAAAAAATAAAAAGGTATGGTTTTTCGACTGTGATGATTGAAAGAAATGTTATTGCCAATTCAGCCATCCATGGTTGAGATAGGAATACCCATTGTATGTGACAGCCCAATGCGCAAGAGGTTATGAAAAGAGTCTAGCTGGCTGCGCTATGTACTTTCCATAGCTTTCATTGACTTCAGTTACGTGACAGCAAAGCACGGCCCACCAGTAAGTTTTTTTTTTTAACCCCGTCCACCTCTGGACATGACGGGTATTCTAATCTCAGCCATGAATGGCTATGCTGGGAACAGCCCTTTAAAGCCATATTTTACCTGGTTGTTAATTGGTTAATACTCAGCATGGAAAATGTTGTTGTTTTTATTATTGATTGTGTTTTTTTTGTTTTTTTTACATTTTATATCATCATGACACCAGTGATCAGCCACATGCTTCAGCTACACCCAAATAGCACAATGTAAAATCTGAGGCCTAAAGAAAAATCACGAGATTCAAAAACAAAACCTCTGGCTTAAAATAATAGCAACGCCTTGATATTCCTGGCTGTGATAGACACTTGAGAGAAAGACAAAATTATGTGCATTAATTATAAAAGACTAATTAAAATCACTAGTTAAATATGCAAAAAAGATGAATGATAATGAGGCCGCGCAATACCGCAGAGTGTAGCACTTTATAAATTACTCAGATGGGCCGTGGAGATTGATCTAGCGAGAGAAGAATCAGGAGCCTTTTGGGGGAAAGATTAAAATGTGAAAATCTGTATTTTCATTTTCAAATATCACGGATAATATAGCACATGCCAGCTTCATTAAACTTAAACAGGGCTTTAATCTTAACATAAGAGCAGAACATGGGGAAGGTCTGTGTTCTGAAGGACTATGTTTGAGGCATAAGGCAGAAGAAACACAATGGTGAACCATGGTTGGGGTTAGTGAGATGCTAGCGTAGACAAAGGATACAAAAAGTATGTGATATGCAAGAAAGGTAATTATCAATCTGTAAATTTCTGTCAGAGGAGGTGAGAACACGTCTCGAAACAAATATCAGATATTCAGTTTACACACTTCAAAGCTGAGCTTCCTCTACTCCGATTCGAAGTACCACCGGCAGAAGACACGGCACACCTGACACTGTCACATGTTTCAAAGGTGGAAGGTTTCTCTTCTGGAGCCTAATTATCTCTCTCTCTCTGTGCTGATATCACTATTAGCATGCAGAAAGCATCCCCAGGAACAGGCTGACATAAATGTGAACAAAATAGATGTGTTGGGAGACGTGTACTTTGTTTATATACCTTTGCAAGTAGAATATGAAAGCTTCCAATGCTCTCCGAAGAAGAGCCGTCAGTTAACTGTTGGGTTGCTGCTGGGCTCTTTAGTTGGCCATACACATTAAGGCCCCCCCACATTAGTGTATTGTAGGCTGAACCCACCATTTTCAAATGGTTCTAATGTGTGTGAGGATCCCCTGACTCTCCCCTGACAGATGACGTCAAAAGGGCAAAATGAATATTTTTGACCAAACCTTTGGCAGTTAAGTTGCTGCCCAAAGTGTCCGACAGTGGCTTTCTTTGCTCTCCCTATTGAACACACATACTCCTTTGTCTGAACCCAGCATGTATGTCTTTGGGGGAGCTGGGAGTGAGTTGGCTGAATCTCTATAGCCACCCTTAGATAGAAGTAGGTTGATGATTGAACATCAGTTGAACATACAAGCCTCTGGTAAACAATCTTCTCCGAGCAGACATGGTCATTCATATTTTAGTTCTTATTGGCCGTTACCGTTGTTCATACATGTTCATTGAAACCAGATAATGACCAAAAGATCTCTCTGGGAACATTCTTTCAAAGACAGATGTTTCATCTATGAAAAATCTTTCTTTGAACAAAAGATCTTCCGTTGTAGTAATGGACAAAAGTTTCCATTTCCCTTTAAAGGGAATGTGTTATCAAAAATGACCTATTGTTTAAATCACATTTTTTTATGTTTAACATAATTATTTTTTTTAATTTGTTGCTGTTATTTTTAATATTCCATGTCAACATGTGTATTTAAACAAAAAACATAAAATACTGCAGTTTTCGAACTGGCCACTGAGAATAATAATAGGCACCACTTCTTGGTCTTTACAGATCACTTTACTGCAGTTATATATTATTCTAAAGGGCCCTTTACACGGGCTGAGAATCGCATAGATCATCGCTAACAAGCGTTCTTAGTTAGCGATGATCTGGTGGTGTAAATGTACCGCCAATTACCCGATGAACGAGTGAAACACTCATTCATTGGGTAATTGGATCGTTTGTGCGAACACAAAAATTCTCGTTTCCTGACAGCAGATAGTGCTGCGTAAACACGAGCCGATCTTCTGCCGGGAAACAACAAGGAGATGTGCCACTATCCGGTCCTAACTGGCAGATACAATTTTTGGTGACACTTTTCCATTAAGGCTACTAAAGTTACCATATCCTGCACAGCCATAAATGCTGTTGGATCCTGTTGAATTTTATAGTGAATACGGATGTGGCTAGCTGTGGTAGTCCGCTCCTCGGCCAGAAGAGACCACCAGGTTTACCTGCCTCCTGAGATGTGACCGTAGCCCAAGACAAATACCAGAGACAATTGAGATGCTCGACTTGTCCTGGAGATTTATGAATAACTGCTTCTGGAAAATCGGACAGTGATGACTGTTTTCCCACCGGATTTGTAATCAAAGATGGATGACAGGATCCTGATCATTGTGCTTGCTATATACATAACCAAGAACAGAATATTTGACAGAGCATTAGTGTAAAACTGGGAGCTGCCATTAAGTAGAATGATAAAATGCTCCATATACCTGTGAGGTGTGCATGACGTGAAGCTAAACTATTGTCATCACTTTAAGATCCTGGAAGAATTCATCCAGTATGAGTAACTCTTTCCAGCTCAGGCAACTTCAGTGCCTCAGGCTTCAGATCATTTAAGAAAGTGAATGTGTCATCAGAAGATGACCTATTGTTTCAATCAAGTTTTTATGTTAAACATATATTTTGTTTAAAAAGAAAAACATTCCCATGTTCCTATCTATATTAAAAGAAAATCCTGAAATCCTGCAGTTTTCACAGTGGCCACTGGGTCTAAAATATGTCAAGACTTCCTTTTCTTGGAGAGCAGCCACATGGACCATAGACACCGACAGGAGGGGGCCCCACTGACTTCTATGGGAGAGTTTTCTAGGTATACTTTGTGACCTGTGCAGGGGTCAGCATTGATATCAACTATTGTGAATTGTGGATCCTGTGTTATCTATAGAGGCGTAACTTGTTATTGTAATCCTGTCTGTGATGATAATGAGATGGCTACTGAAAAGTTACCTGTACAGAACAAGAAACCATTATTAGATCTAGTGGTCAGTGTGAAAACGATACGATTTTAAATATTTTAAAAAAATATATACTGTAGATAGTAATATTAAAAAAGAAGACAAAAGTCACCAAGAATTCTAAAACATATATGTTTAACATAAAAACATGATTGAAACAAAAGACAAAAGTAATTTTTTGATGACACATTCCCTTTAAGTATAAACAAGAAGTCACAGCAAGCAAAGTAGAAGAATGCTACAAACAAAATGACCAATAAATCCAAAAGTCACAGAAACAGTGACACTAATTGTAAACATTAACTTTAATGTACATACAAATAAAATCTACAGTAGTAACCACAATAATACAACAATATGTAAAACCAAAGAAAATAACCAATCTTACCAATTCCACTCATCTGAATTACTGTTCCCTTTGGTCCAGTTTGCTGGACCAAAGGGAAACTGAGGCAAGTTGGACTGATATCAATCACCTTGGTAAATGTCTTGATAATCACCCAGCAAAAGGGATACATAGGGCTACCTCCCTGAAAAGGGTGACCACCTCCCAGAGCAAAGCCCTGAAACAAAACCCTTATTACACCCTGCTTTTCTATTGTTCTCATCAAGGTTACTAGCATCAACTAGTTATGATATGATAGGTTGAAGGGCACTTTTAAGACATGTATGATGTTCTCTGAAGTCTTAAGAGTGCCAAACGCACCATATGCCCCATCTCCTGCAGCCTATCATCCAAAGAAGCCCCCAGATCAAGTACATGGATGAAGCATATGTAGTAGCTAAGTGGAATTGCTCAAGAGTTGTCCAGCTTGATACCCACTTCTCATTTAGTGGGTTCCCCTCCAACATGGAGATAATAGGGGAATGTCACCACGGAAGCTACTGGAATTAGCTGAACTTCCATGTAAAAGTAGGGTCAACACAAAGCAGATACATGAGTCCTCCAGATACAGAAGAGCTGTAGCCATGCCTTCCCACAATATAATTTAAGAGGGACATTCTACATCAGGGGGGCAAAATCTTTTTCTGGTCTGAGGGCACAATGTCAGAGTGAACCTATCTCAAGGACCACAATACAATTTAAAGGTGTATTACCCCCAAAAACATTAATGGTATATCAAAATAATAGACCATAAATGTCTGATAGGTGATGGTTATGCTTTCAGGACCACATAAAGGAAAAAAGGGGGTCCCCTTTTTCCACATTTGCACTCCAGAAAGGAAGAAACCATGTAGGCATGACTACCTCTCCACCTTTCTGGGCCACATAGGGGTTAGAAGACCCCAAATCCGTTGATATGTGGGGGTTCTGGAGATGGTCACACAGTGCACCATTAGTACATGCACGTCCCTGCTCTTGCGCTATGCATCTCTTCTCTTCCTTTTATATTGAAAATACATTTGAGCAGCCACCTGACACAGATAGGAATCTCTGTGACCAAATGATTGGGGGCTGCACAACATGGTGTTGTGGGCCACATGTGACCGCTGGGCCTGCTCTACGTCTTTGATGCTCAATAATCTACAGTTTATCTTACTATGAGATATGATACAATGATAAATGGAAAAAAGTCAATGGAGTAAACCTACTGCAGATATCTCTCTTGCCCTGAGACCTTCTTGATGATCCTCTAAAAATTGAATGGCCATAAATTACTTATTACATTGCTTTAGATGCTCAGGGATGCCCTGCCAATCTTCTCTGTCATGGAACACTTGGTTAATATTTTTATCAATTCACCATAAAGTCAAATAAAATAGAATAAGAATCCAATTGAGAGGAACATTTACAGTGTGAGACATGGACAACCAGTAATGTCTACATTTATAATCAAGATTTACAGATTTTCCACCATGTGTGGTTCTAATAAACAGCAGCTTGAGCTTCACGGATGTTGCATTGCACTGTTTGTATGAGACTCGTATCATTCCCTAAAGACAAAATCTACTTCAGACATCAGCCTCATAACATATCTGACTACAATTTGTACTAGGATTGTACCTGCTTTTTCGTATAGCTGAAAATGGCAATTTCCTGGTGTGTGCTATCGTTTTTTTCCCATGGTAGTTGCTCGTGTTTAGCTTGGCACCTGTCTGATCCCACGTCACAAAGACAGCATGGCCCTTCTCACCTCCCCTCATTCATGGAGCCAACAACTGTATCACCCCTGCATGTTTCCCACACGTTGACATGACACAAAGCCATTCTTTTTTACTCTTTTCTAATCAGACAGAGGAAAAACTTGTGATGCATTTCCTAACAAAAAAAGGTTAATTCTCTAGATCTGTATTAACCGCCGAGCTCCTGAATTATCTCAATGATAAAACAGAACTGGCAAGAAAGTATAAATTTTTACATTGGCAACGTTCTATCTATCTATCTATCTATTTACTTGACAATCGACATCAGAGGTTCAAAACCTTTTTCTGGTCTGAGGGCCATACCCATAGTAAATCTATCCCAAGGACCACAATAGGTAGGAGCCGTCCCATTGGAGTGAATGGGACGGCTGAGATTACACCCGCTTACCGCTTCAGTTGTGACAGCGAGCAGGTAAACAATGAAGAGAAGGCAGCGCTCGTATAAACCCTGCTTTCTCGGCTGATCGACCAGGGGGGGTGGCGGGTAGGGATGGCTATAGACTGCCCCCTTTGTTCTGATATTGATGATCTATCTATCTATCTATCTATCTCATATCTATCTATCTATCTATCTAATCAAATAAAATTAGCTTTATTGGCAGTACTAAATACATTTTAGCATTGCCAAAGCAAGTGGGAAATAATTGGGTAGGGTTGGGTAATGGGGACACGTCCAGGGTGGGGTATAGGGTAAGTTTGGAGGATGGGGATGGGGACACATCCAAGTTGGGGATATAGGAGTCCATGGTATATCAGGGTCCTCTCAGTCTATGGGAGGCAGTAATATATTGTGCTGCTATGGCCCCTGTGTTCTCCTCTTTCCCCAGCAGTATGGAGAGTCTCTCTTCCTCCACCATGGAGGTGACGTCTGTGCAGAGATCAGACAGTCTCCTGAAGTGAGAGTCCCTCACTGCTGAGTATTTGGGGCACCGTGGCAGGAAGTAAGCCTCATCCTCCATGGCCTCCTGGTCGCACAGTGGGCACAGTCTGCTCTCTCTGTCGGTGACGCCCAAATTCGATAAGCAGGCTGTAGGTGCTCAGTCTGTACCGACTTAGGATCTGTCAGTCTCTGGGTTTGGGGAGTTTCTCCAGCTATGGGGCCAGTTTGTACTCCCTCTGCAGGCTATGCTATACTGTCAGCTTTGTGACGTTCTTATGAAGTTCCTCCAGACGCTGATATACTCCTCTTTGCTCTTGTGTATCATCCTCTGGATTTCCCCCTTTGCCTATCTATCTATCTATCTATCTATCTATCTATCTATCCATCTATTATCCATTCTATCCATTATCTATCTATCTATCTATCTATCTATCTATCTATCTATCTATCTATCTATCTATCTATCTATCTATTTTATCTGTCTGTATATCTATCTATCTATCTATCTATCTATCTATCCAATCTATCTAATCCATCCATCCATATATATACAATGCAGTTCTTTTCATTACGCTACATTAGTATTATGTGGAATGCAGGTGAAGCGTTGTGACACTATAAATCAGGAGGATTCCACAGGGATGGACTTATAATGTGTAATACAGACTAAATGTTATTTTATGATACAACAGATGCTTGATAATTTCCTGGCACCTGCCACTAAACAGTACAATTATTCAGCAGCTCTGGACTATGTGGAGGACACTTGATCTACAATTAACCATTTTAGTGACTTTGCAGGACGAGGAGTTAGCGGTGCATATACAGAAGAGGTCTGTATTCATTACATATGCCTATAATGTATGGGATTAGCTATATGTGTAATGATACAACATGCTCTGCCAAATATTTTGTCATTTGAAAAGGAATCCGTTCCCACGCTATGAGGGTTTATTTTATATTTGCTGATTTTATAATGTTATTGCGAAGCTACTGTGTTTTTACAATTTCTTTTTCAGAGATCATGACAAAAAAAACACAAACTCGATATGTGTGAATACATTTACAAATGTAATATTAATAAGGGGGTGCTCTATAATGAGCTATTAGAAGGCAAGGGGCCCATATACTGAATCCTATGTCCCTACACAGTCTGACACTATCCATTCAGTGCTGCTAGTGTCAGACTATGCAGGAACACACCCCAGCTGGTAACACCCGTCTGGACCTTCATTCTAAACTATTAGCAATTCATTCACAGATATAGCAGGAATAATAGATGAATGGAACAACAGAAAGTCATAAAAATAGATTCTCCAGAATTATTACATGGAGAATGCAAGTACAGTAGTGACTAAAGCAGACATGTCAGGAGAGGTGACAGGTACGACTTAAAGGGGTTTCTGGGATTTTGACATTGATGGCCATTCCTCAGGACAGGTTATCAATATCAAATTGGCAGGGGGGGCTGACATACGGCACCCCCATCGATCAGCTGTTTGAAAAAGGCTGCTGCCCTCAGCGGAGCTTTTAGGTCTACCCCTTACCACGCAGAGCGCCCTACTTTAGATAGTGGCTGTGCTTGGTATTGCTGCTCGGTCACCTAGGTCACGTGACCGATGTACGGTGATGTCTGTTGCCTAGAAAGAGGTCTAAGGGCTCACGGCCTCTTCAAACAGCTGATCGGCGTGACACTGGAGTTTGGACCCCAGCCGATCAGATATTGATGACCTATCCTAAAGACAGGCAATTTATATAAAAATGTCAAATAACTAGTGTTGATCGAGCACCAAAGTGCTCGTGTAGAACACTTTGCGATGCTCGGGTGTTCTACCGAGCACAATAGAAGTCAATTGGAGAACCCCAGCCACCCCCTGCTCTGAAGAGACTTCTACTGTACTGTACTTCTACTGAGACCTATACAGTAGAAGTCTCATATTTATTTATATATTTTTTTAGTGACTGGCTATGCAGCTGTATAGTGTAGTGGTTAAAGTTCTGGGCTGTGATGCAGAAGCTGTGAGTTCAAATCCTGTCACAAGTAGAGGCTAAACTTAATTTAATCATATATAGATATAAGTTTTTACTCATAATATTATATATTTAGAATATATAATATATTATAATATATGTAAATATATTATGGCTAAACATCAGTTGTAGTTTCCTACTTATTATGCATTCATATATATCAGAAGTATGATTATATACTGTATATTTTAGTAATTACACATTTATTTTGTGCCATACATTTTTTACAATTACTTAAAAAAATATAAAATATATAATTCAAATTTAACCTCTATTTCTGAAAAAGTTTGCGATGGGATTTGAACTCACAGCTTCTACATCATAGCCCAGAACTTTAACCACTACGTTATACAGCTGTACAGCCAGTCAGTAAAAAAAAAAATATATATGAGACTTCTACTGTATAGGTCTCAGTAGAAGTACAGTAGAAGTCTCTTTTTTTTTCTTCTTTTTTTTATAACTGGCTATGCAGCTATTATAGCTTAGTGGTTAAGTGCCTTGCCTCTAATGTAAAATGTTGTTACTTTGAATCCTGGGAGAAACTTTTCTGAAATACAGGCTATATTAGATTTAAATACACTGTCCCCAAGCACTGACTCCATATATGGACATAGCTATATATGGAGTTAGAGCAGGGACTCCTAAGCTGCAGACTCACACTGAGGGATTCCCTCACTGTACAGCGATCTTCTGCATAGAAATAGAGGCTAAATTAGATTTAAATACCCTGACTCGAGCATCGCGCTCGAGCACACGCGGTGTTCGGCCGAGCATGGCGATGCTTGAGTCGAACTGGTGTTCGGCCGAGCATGCTGACTCAACACTACAAATAACCAGTTTAAAGGTTTTATACCATGATTGATGTAAAAAACTAAAATTAGACATCATGCCGTACATGACAATACCCTTCTAACAAAGCTAGAACCAATCCTGTACCTCACATAGATCTCCCCATTCATTGCTCTAATTTTTCTTCTAGATTTCCTTCAGGCTGTCAGCTCAGGGGGCATGTCTCTTCTCAGGGGTGTGTGTCCTTTCTGCTGTAGCTCTTTCCCTGTAACTGCCAAAGCTTCTAACAAAATAAATGGCTGGTGGCAGTTGAAGATTTAAACTGAGCATGTGTGACCACCTCAGTGAGGTGGACAAGAAATAAGGAAAAGAACAAACAGCAGATGGCGCTATACAGATACATTGTTTTCTGAATAGCTCAGCTGCTAGACTAAATCTGCAATGAAATGCCATTACAAAAGGATTCAGATCCAGGTCCTAGAACATGTTTCGTGGCACAACCCCTTTAAGTCCCCTTGTAGAATCTTTGAGTCCTCGAGCATCTGGGACAGGCTCCCTTTAACTTCCCCTATATACTGTATGTGGCGTTCTGGCACATCTAGAGACATAGGTCATTGTACAAATGTGCCTTGTCATAATTTGATGCAATGAGAGTTGACACTTGAATTTTGCCTAAGTGCCTATTTCCTTATTACCTTTAGATTGCAAAAATGTTTATTTAGTAATTAGGGGGAAAAACATGTCATTTGTTTGCCGAGCTGTAATTTTCTAATTTGTTGTAAAAATTGTTACTCCGTCTCTTAAAAGTTGATGACAGATGTAGTTTACAAGGTTTTCGTAGACCGAGACTGAAAATTGCTTCCATATTAACTCTTGCTCTCTTCTGCCTGAAACAAGATTTCGCTCATTTTCAAGTTCAGAGCAGATCTAAATCTCAGGTTCTTGAGATCTTTTCGACAAAACCTTCTCGTATTATATTCTATTGCCTTATTTATGGTTCAAATGTTATCATCTGTCGATGGACTGCCCGTTGCGGTAATCAAATCTAATTGTCCGGGATGCAACGTTCTCTAAACCTGCTACATTAGTAAATGGAAAGGTCTCCTGCTTGCTTCATGCACGTATCTGCTGATCAAGACATTTGAGGCCTACGCCATATTTTCATCAGTCTAAGTAGCACACAAAGGAAGGGAGCGTTGCCTCTCGGGAACAAATCATGGAAGTGACAACTAAGTCAATAGGCCTGATGCTTTAGAACTACGTGGTAGAAAGCTCCGAGATGTGGAGCACTGACTAGAATTTAATGGGTAGGTGACGATTTGTAAAAATCTAGGTTTCATCAAAAATTCACCATTGCAATGGACATTTATGAGCGGTGAGGATGGGTTTATTTGCCAGAGGGCACCTGAATATGCTGCCATGTTTAAAGGGGTTGTGCAGAAGTCATGCATACTGTATGTGTCGACATCATACGAGAAGCCAGGGCTGCACTGCCAATGAGGCGAGGTGAGGCAATTGCCTCAGGCAGCACCAGGTAGGGGCAATGAGTGCTTCCATTGTGGAAACGCTCATCTTTACATATTCAACTGCATCGCTGTACTCAGGACAGCAATAAGGTTGAATGCTGCGATGGGCCACAGGAGCAATGTCTCCCTGGCCCACCATTTCCTGTAGCCTATCAGAGGCCGGTGCAATCATCATCGTGCTGCCAGAGCCGGGCTGCACCCCTGCGAGAAGCTTACCTATAATGCTCCATTTTCAATTTTGTCTTTGATTCCTCATTTGCCTTAATGGTCATGTGACCAATGTGGTGTTTGCAGCTGCGTGAAGTCATCCTGTCTGTCAATCAAGCGATCTCCCCTCCGCACACGGATCATGTACAGCCACACATGGCTAGATACACTAAGACTGGAGCTACAAACACCAGTTCTAGTGTAAAGTCCATTAATGCAGAAAGTACAGGCTTCTTAATAAATTTGGTACATTTCCGGGCAGTCCGTGGGCCAGAAATACAAATCTATGCCAGCTATGAGCCATGTCTCCTCCCCATTCGTCAAAAGTGCAACTGCAACGTGCAACCACTCTCTCATATGAACAAGTTGCATTTATTGAGCTCAAGACTTCTTGTATATGTCACGGAACCATGAACCAGACGTACAACAAGAGATAAGTGAAAATAAGAAGGCTTTATTGAAAATAAAGCTGTAAAGCAAAAGTCCAAACGAATGGTGAAACCGAAGCAGAGTCTTGAGAGGCCAGAGATCAGGAACCAGAAGGGTAGTCAGACGAAGCCAGGATCAGGAACCAGCAGGGTAGTCAGACGAAGCCAGGATCAGGAACCAGCAGGGTAGTCAGACGAAGCCAGGATCAGGAACCAGCAGGGTAGTCAGACGAAGCCAGGATCAGAAACCAGAAGCAGCAGCAGTCTTAGAAGCATGTGAACACAGGAGGACCAAGCAAGGAACTGAAGCCACAGACCTCCTATATATATGAGCTAGGCATCCAGCTCCTCCCAGTGGGAAGGAGGAGCCGCAGGGTGGAAGGCTACAAGAAACCCAGAAACCAAGATGGCCGCCAGCACATGTCAAACGAAGGAGAACAGCAAGAAGGTAAGACCATGACAGTATATGAGGTGTATTTTTTTATTTCCAGCGTCTTGTTATTACTAGTTTAGTAGCAATTAATAGTGATGAGCGGGAGGTGCCATATTCGATTTCGACGAAATTCGCAAATATTCGCTTAAATATTAGTCTCATATTCGTCGAAATCTAATATTCGTCATTATTCTAGTTATCACGATTAATATGCGATTTAAATAATCGTGTATTGCGATTTTAACTTAAGGTAACTTTCCTATTAGTTTGAGATCTAGAATTAGCGAAGATGACGAATATGACGAATGTATTCGTCATATTCCTCAAAACGAAGATAACAAAGTATTCTCCATCTTCGTTTTAGCTCCATATTCGTCAACTTCGCTAATTCTAGCAATCAAATAGGAAAGTTGACTATAGAGACAGCTAAGTTTTTAATTCGCTATGCGATTATATTACTTTGCTTTTTTTTTAAATAAATAAAATAATTATAATACTTGATAATTATTAAAATTATTCTATTTATAAAAAAAAAAAGCAAAGTAATATAATCGCATAGCGAATTAAAAATTTAGCTGTCTCTATAGTCAACTTTCCTATTTCATTGCTAGAATTAGCGATCAAAGTTGACGAATATGGAGTTAAAACGAAGATGGAGAATACTTTATCTTCGTTTTGAGGAATATGACTAATACATTCGTCATATTCATCATCTTTGCTAATTCTACCAAGCCAACCATAGTAAACCAGGTCTAAGTTAAAATCGCAATGCGATTACTTCAAGTTATATTAATCGAATTGCGATTTCAACTTAGGGCTCTTTCACACCTGCGTTATTGTCTTCCGGCATAGAGTTCCGTCGTCGGGGCTCTATGCCGGAAGAATCCTGATCAGGATTATCCTAATGCATTCTGAATGGAGAGTAATCCGTTCAGGATGCATCAGGATGTCTTCAGTTCCGGTACGGAACGTTTGTTGGCCGGAGAAAATACCGCAGCATGCTGCGCTTTTTGCTCCGGCCAAAAATCCGGAACACTTGCCGCAAGGCCGGATCCGGAATTAATGCCCATTGGAAGGCATTGATCCGGATCCGGCCTTAAGCTAAACGTCGTTTCGGCGCATTGCCGGAGCCGACATTTAGCTTTTTCAGAGTGGTTACCATGGCTGCCGGGACGCTAAAGTCCTGACAGCCATGGTAAGTGTAGCGGGGAGCGGGGGAGCAGTGTACTTACCGTCCGTGCGGCTCCCCGGGCGCTCCAGAGTGACGTCAGGGCGCCCCAAGCGCATGGATCACGTGATCGCATGGATCACGTCATCCATGCGCATGGGGCGCTCTGACGTCATTCTGGAGCGCCCCGGGAGCCGCACGGACTGTAAGTATACCGCTCCCCCGCTCCCCGCTCCTACTATGGCAACCAGGACTTTAATAGCGTCCTGGGTGCCATAGTAACACTGAAAGCATTTGGAAGACGGTTCCGTCTTCAAATGCTTTCAGTACACTTGCGTTTTTCCGGATCCGGAGTGTAATTCCGGCAAGTGGAGTACACGCCGGATCCGGACAACGCAAGTGTGAAAGAGGCCTTAGAGCTGTGTTTCTAATGGGTCAGCTTGCTAGAATTAACGAAGTTAACGAATATGGAATATAGCAGTGCTAAGTTGAAATCGCAATTCGAATAATATAACTTGAAGTAATCGCATTGCGATTTCAACTTAATTCTCACATCCGACAGTACATTCTAGTATGGAGGCGTTCCCATGGTGATGGGGACGCTCCATGAGCACGGAAGTCGGCAGAAGCGGCAACGGGCACTGACTGGAGCAGCCAGGATGCCAGGAATCCTCAGGACAGGTAAGAACTACTTTTGGGAAGTGGGAAAGAAAAAAATATAACAATAAAAAAACAAAAAAAAACGAATATTCGAAATAGCGAATTAAGGCCTCTTTCACACTTGCGTTGTTGGGATCCGGCGTGCACTTCCGTTGCCGGAGGTGCCCGCCGGATCCGGAAAAACGCAAGTGTACTGAAAGCATTTGAAGACGGAACCGTCTTCCAAATGCGTTCAGTGTTACTATGGCACCCAGGACGCTATTAAAGTCCTGGTTGCCATAGTAGGAGCGGGGAGCGGGGGAGCGGTATACTTACAGTCCGTGCGGCTCCCGGGGCGCTCCAGAATGACGTCAGAGCGCCCCATGCGCATGGATGACGTGATCCATGCGATCACGTGATCCATGCGCTTGGGGCGCCCTGACGTCACTCTGGAGCGCCCCGGGAGCCGCACGGACGGTAAGTATGCTGCTCCCCCGCTCCCCACTACACTTAACATGGCTGCCAGGACTTTAGCATCCCGGCAGCCATGGTAACCACTCTGAAAAAGCTAAATGTCGGCTCCGGCAATGCGCCGAAACGACGTTTAGCTTAAGGCCGGATCCGGATCAATGCCTTCCAATGGGCAATGCGGCAAGTGTTCCGGATTTTTGGCCGGAGCAAAAAGCGCAGCATGCTGCGGTATTTTCTCTGGCCAAAAAACGTTCCGTTTCGGAACTGAAGACATCCTGATTCATCCTGAACGTATTTCTCTCCATTCAGAATGCATTAGGATAATCCTGATCAGGATTCTTCCGGCATAGAGCCCCGACGACGGAACTCTATGCCGGAAGACAAGAACGCAGGTGTGAAAGAGCCCTTATAGTGCTATATTCGAAATATTTGCGAATTAGCGAAGTGCCGATATTCGCTAAAAAAATTTGCTATTCGAATATTCGCGCTCAACACTAGCAATTAATATGTGAGCAAGTCTTGATCTGTGTTCTGGAGGATATTCATCTAAGCCTATAAGGAGTAATGCTAATTGGAGGGACAATTGTTTCTGATATCCCAAGATAGCCTCCAATATTGCTTTAGTTGCTTTCCATAAGGGTCAAATATTTTCACATTCCCATAGTACATGCAGCAGAGTTCCCCTTTTACCACATTGCCTCCAACATATGTCTGAGCAATCTGGATACATGGTGTGTAACTTACTTGGTGTATAGTACCATCTCAAATATGTTTTTAGTATTGCTTCTCTATAGGTAACGCTACAGAAATATGTGTGTACAAAACATCTACTTTTCAGTATAGGTGGAATAGTTGGATGGATAGTAAATACTATGTACCCTAATACTAAATACATGTAAGAGACCTGCTTTTTAATTATAGAAGTATTACTTTGGTTTACAGTTTTATAAATTTTATTTTAACATGTTATCTGTATATATACAAATATTAACATACAAACTTCGAAAACAACTTCCTTATGTATGTACAAACAAAAGATGTAAAACAACATTGTATCTATTTTGCTTTTATATTACTTTTGCATCGACTCCTTTATATGATGTATGTTCATATTATTTTTGAAAATGTAAGAAAAAGATTATCAAAAGTGCAACGGCAACCTGCCCTAGAATGTGAGTTGGACTGGTTGCCACCACTTGCAGAGCTGACTAGGCTGCTAAGGGGTTGGGTCCTCACTACACTGCTCTACAATACATGGTAATAATGCAATCCTTCCTACGATCTGCCATCATGGCTGAGCAGCCTGATCGGAAAATTCACCAATATTTAGTATATGCAAGTGCTGGGATGTAGTGTGCAGTGAAGCCCCGCAGCCTGACCCTCTTAGGCAGCTCTGCAAGTGGAGGTAACCAGTCCTGCTCACATTCTAGGACAGGTTGCTGGTAGATATTTTTTATTATTATTATTTTTAGAGAATCCCTTTAATGTCCCTCACAACACGCCAGCATTATAGAAATGTGCAGCCAGTTAGTTCATATAACCTGTGTGCTCCATCTAAGGAGAACAACCACAGGGGAAATCACATGGTCATCAGGTGGTCCAGCTGTAAGCTTCACATAGATCAAGTCACATGACCTTCGCACGGAAGGCAGCAGAGCCACCTTAGAATATACAAATGGCTTTTTAGATGAAATATTTTGTGAACATAGTCATACATTAATAGTAGCCATGGCAGGGGAAATTAGTGGCCACTGTTAGCTTCCCCTGATGATGACAGCTGATCATCTGAGCAAATTCTGGATTCAAAGGGTTGGTCTACAAAGGATATTTACCTTTCTACAGGATAGGTTGTAAATGTCTGATCTCTGGGACCTCTATCAACCGCTAGAAAAGTGGTCCTTGAAGATAGAGGTGGTCACACATGTCCAAAATCTAAGTGTGTTTTGAATACTCCTCCCCCACAGTGGGACCTATCAAGAAGCATACTCACCTGCTCCCCAACACTCATTTCCATCTCTGTAAATTCAATACTGTCTTCACTGTGTTTCAGTCCCCACATGTCAACTTGTAATCCAATGACTGGCTGCAGTAGTGACGTGTCCCCCATTCGTCACGTGACTGTAGTGAAGTGTCACTTGTGGACACATCACTGCTCAGGCCAGTATTTGGCTTCAGCAGTGCACATGGCCCTTGTTACACGTGCGCCCGAAGCACAATGGACAGGTCCCTACTGGTTTTTTATCTGGCCAATTCTCTGCAAATTTGCCGAATCTCCGCCGGTCCCCATGATAGCAAATTGAGCCGTATGGAATTCTGTCAGAGCCTGGCAGTGATGGATCTGCAAAATGTCGATGTGAAACAGGGTTTAGAAGTTGGACAACCCCTTTTGAAACGTCTGATACTGTTTAATCAATGCTGCCCACTTTAGACTGTGTTGGAACACCAGATTGAAAAGTTGAACAGTAACCTCCAGCTGCCAATTTATTCACATATTTCCAGTAGGAATAAAAGAAAAAAAATTATTTTCTGGAGAATACAAGTGGTTAGTAAAACAGATATGCCGGTAGAGCTGACGGGTGATCTTTCAATCAATGTTTGAACTTCGGTCAGTGTTTTCTGGAATTTCTCTTCCCATGCACGTAGTTAAGGACGGTGTTTTGTATATTGTGGCTGTATGTTCTGTATGTTCTAGCACCATCCAGCTCTACCTTTTAGCTTCTGGTTTCCTCTTTCACGAGCCAATGATAACAGATCAGAAGCCGGAGATACATCCTATCCCAGCTACAAGCGTAACCCTTCATCTGAGCTGTCTGGAGATGTTTTCATTAGGAAGTTTGGCCTGGGAGACAGGGGCTCAGCTCTATTATAAGAAGATCTGCTGCTCTCTGTAAACCTTTAATAGCTTTCTCTGCTGGAGTCATATCCTCCCCAATTAATAACTGTACGAGACTTGCAGGGATGTGGCATATAACCTTTATTGTGTTCTTCTATCCTTTGTTTCGGCTACACCAACATAACCTGGTGCTGTGATTTACAATTCTCAACATTGCTAGAAGATCATTTTCTTTTAAGATCTTCACTAAAGATTATGCATATTCAAGTGTCTTGAATGAGGTTAGTAGATGTTGTTCGATCAGTGTGTGGATGGGGTCGGACAGTGCAGGTTTCGCTGGATTCAACAAAACAAAACAAAACAAAAGTCCTTGGCCATCTGGGAGCCAACTAAACAGTGTTTCTTTCCACCTATGCTCTCAGCATAACACGGGAGATTAGGCTTTACACAGCCAACAGGTCATGCAGCTTCTATGCTTCTGAATAATCATTTCAGCCATATATTTATTTCCCTAGTAATGAGCCCAGCAGCTACACCTGGGTTTGCCTCAGGCTAGGGGAAAGTGGTGTACTGGAGTGGGGAAGGAATGACAAGACCCACTACCAACACCTACCTGCCATTCTATAAAAATACAGCCCATAAAACACTTTAAAGAAAAATGCCTCAGCAAACTACACTTTGCTGAAAGAACCCAGCTTTCAATATCTGATCGGTGAGGGTCAGACTCAGACGACCCTATAGCATCTTCATTGTATATCAGGCAGAGCCTTACATTGGATATCGACTGTGCACGGCATTGCAGCTTGATCTCATTTCCTGGAATGGGAATGAACTGCACAATGGTCATGGATGTAATGTCACAGGCTGAGGAAGAGGCTGCAATGCTGACCCGAGTCATTTTGCTTAGAATATTGCTTCTGTAATACAAATGTATCAATGACCAACACCCGTGAGATCCAAATAATGAACTACACTATTCACTTAAAGTTGTCACCAAGATTCCTACTATGATACATTAAAAAGGGCCTATCTTCTAACAGGTCTGTTTTAGTACATACTTGTGCAGTGACCAGGAACGGGTACGGTGACGCCACTTTTAGTGCAGTGGCCAGGTTAGGTGGATAATATATCCTGTATTTGTCGTGACGCCAATTGCAGCATGTGCAGGGTACCATCACAGGACCCTTCCAAGGTGTTATAACGCACATCCCAGACTAGGAATGCCAGAGTGGTGTAATGGCCTATAATGTTTCTGTATAATAGGGATAATTGTGTCACGGTGTCTCCTACCTGGGTACGGCACCTGGCTCACTTGCAATAAATTTGAGTGTAGTGATAGTAGGAGTAATAGAGGAATTTTGCAGAAGAAATGATGTCCAGACCTTTAGATGAAGTTCAAACGTTGCTTTACTTGAAATAACTTGCATCAAAGCGGTATACAGCTTTGGTCTCTTGGTCCCAGCATATTTTGGCAATCATTGGCAGGAATGAGTACTTCTGCTTTAAATGTGGAGCTTGCAGGATAAGCATCTGCTTGGTAGCTCTGTAACTATGTCAGGATTAGCTTCTGCACTTATCTGGTACCTTCTGCTGTGTGAGGACAGACTATCTGTGGAGGAAACGGCTTCTCCTAGGCACTGGACTTATTTCACAGATGGATTCTCAGGGGATGCTTTCTTCCTGGAACTCTGGAGGTTGTCTGAAGTTTTCTGCTTTTCTCATCCAGCTGAGCTGAAGGTGCTCAAGCTGGGTATATGTCCAAGTCTCAGCCGAGACTAGGTCCTTGCTGTCTTCCCTATGAAGGTGTTCTCCTGGACACTATCACACAGCCTTCCCCAACAGGGGTGGCTGGTACACTGACTCTAACTTCCTTCTCCACCCATGCTGCAGGATGTGGGACTAGCCCACCTCTCCACAGAGGGGGAGCTAAGCTGGAATAAACCATTCCAGCTCAGATACACTAAACTGTAGCTTGTACCTGCCAATGTGTTGCTTCCACCTACTGGTAACCAGGCAAATTACATGAACGATTGATTTTAACATGGTTTTGTATGCACATGTGTGGAGGACATAATCTAAATTACATTTGATGTACAGATGACAGTATAAAGGCTCTTAGGAGATAATAGCGGCGTAGAGGCGTGTAGTAACACAAATCTGGGGTGTTACACTTGTTTTCCACACAAAATACCAATTCTAAAGCATCTTTTCTTAAAACTTTTCATTGTGCTGTTCATCTGTTATTCCTCCTGAAAATGGATGAAAACACTGCGCCTTTATCATTCACCTGTTCAACAGGGTGATCCCCTAAACCGTCTCACACTGTCATCACGGATTGGACAGCGTCAGATCATGAAGGGACTCACCCTATTGCCGGTACTGAAGGTGCTGCGTAGCCATGCGCTGTGCGAACGCAGCACGGCAACATCAAAAGCACAACACGACCGCGCCACGTAGTTGTACCCTTATGCGGTTTTTAACATTAATTGCCTCCAAACTTATTAATTATTGTTAGTAACACTGATTAATAGCATTTTACATGCGGCATACAAGAATAGTGGAGAGAAAACCGTCCAGGAGATTGCGAGCTGTTAATGAAGACTAGTACATTTACATTGTTGATTCTCCCAGCTGCTCAGAGAAGAACCATCAGAGCATATACTTGGAGAATCTGAGCATGCCAGCAGCCACCTGCTGTCTCTGTGCTCTTTACCCTACATTAACATGTTTCCACATACAGAGGAAGATTTGATTCAAGGGTTCAAATTGTCACCTGTGCCCTGAGACCTCCAAATCAAGAAGCCCAGTCCTGAAGAATCAGGTCATATGTAAAAGCATTAAAATATATCTCTCTACTTAGTGCAAAATATGGTGGTATGGTGGCTGGTTAAGTGGCAATTAAATTGTACTTGCAGGCACTTGTGAATATAAGTGTCCACGGTGGGATAAAGACCTAGAGTTAGACTGGCCTGGTCTAGGTGATGGGTGTCTGAGTCGTAGTCCCTACCTGCAGAAGGATCTGTAAAGTTGCGGTGTTGCTACATACTCTGTTTACTAAGCACACCAAAGGTTTTTGTAAGCAATGTTCTTGATTCTGGCAATCTTTCTGGAGTGAGGCTCTCATAGGAGCGCTTGTTAAGGTCCCTTCGAGTATGAGCTCTGGCATGTGCTTCCTATCTCCTCCACTATCTCTCAGGAACTCCCCCTCCTGGTAGGAAGCAGGACCAGCACACTCCTATCTAGAGGGGAGGAACAGTATGGTTGAGCATGTTCCCACCAACCATTGGTAGCCATACCACATCTACTGTTGTACATGGCAGAACAAGGCATAACATTACAATACATATAAAACAATTGCAGACAGCCCTTAGTTTGGGGTCCTGCCCATGCTCTACTTAATAGAATAGAATTTAATAGAATAGAATTTAATGAACCCACAGGCATGCTGACCTGCTCTAGACCAGTGTTCCTCAACTTTAGTCCTTAGGGCTCACCTGCCGGTCATGTTTTCAGGATTTTCTTAGTATTGAGCAGGTGATATAATTAGTGTCACTGAATCATGGCTTACCACAGGTATTAATTCTGTGAGGATAGGATATACTCAAATCTTGAATGGCAGGTGGGCTCTGAGGACTGGAGTTAAGAAACTCTGCTCTAGACCACCAGGGATTCTGTCATAACTCCTTCCTAGACCCTTGACCACTATGGATGCTGACATTAAACTATCACTGAGCTTTCACAATACTTTTGATATGTCATAGAAACATATCAAAGATTTGGATCGGTGGGGTTCTGAGACCCCCTAATGATTGCTGGAATGAGGAGAGTGAATTCACATAGTGCACACTCTCTCCTTGCTGCAGGAGATGAAATCGAGATGGGCTGATAGACATTGGTTGTCTCAAACCTATCAAAATCTTTAATATGACGTATCAAAAGTTTTGTGAAAGCATCACAAGCACAGGGTGAATACCTCCCAAAGACATGGCATGTACCCACTGGGATACATAAACGACAAGTTGGGAACTTAGGCCCTAGACTGCCAGGAATGTTTGTATTGATCTCTTTAATGATTGAAACCACCTGAGATTTTGGAATGACCCACTTCACTAACCCATAATAGGTTGAAATTAGCTCCCTTTAAAATCCAGAACACTTTTAGTGCTACCATGAGTCCTTAACCCCATTAACCCACACTATGAACAGGGCTAGGGGTGGACCAGTCATAGGCCCCACAAGAAAATTTCCCAGTAGGCCAATGCCCAGGGGGCCACCCAAGGCATCCTCAAGGTTGCAAGCCACGAACATAAAGATTTGATGCTCTCAGCATTAATTAATGTAGGGGCATCAGGCACTTATTTAACTAGTCAGCATCCACAACTGCCCCCCTGAATTCAACAGTATTGTCACCTTTAGGAAGATGATACCGTTTCATACTGTGGGGTGGGCAGTAGTCTTGATCGAGCACCAAAGTGCTCGAGTGCTCGGGTACTCGAGTAGAACACCTCGGGATGCTCGGGCGCTCTACCGAGCACTCGAGCACAATGGAAGTCAATGGGAGAACCTGAGCATTAAACCAGGCACCCCCTGCTCTGAAGAGGGGAGGGTGTCTGGTTCGTAGAAAAAGGTCAGAAAATGATGGAAACACCACTGAAATGGTTCAGGAACAGCATGGGGAGAATGTCTGGTTGCATCTTGGATTCCCAGGTCGCTGCTGGGAACGATGTTGTCCGAGTTTACAGACTGACAATAATACGCACAAAATCAAAGATAAAATCGATTTTAGAAGAAAAATTAGGAAACATTCTTTCCTGTATATTTACTTGTATATAAAGTGCAAGTGCTGCCAAAAATTACAAGGAAGAGGCACTCCGATACAATCAGTATATATCATAAAGGAAGACCTCATTCACATTTGTTCAGGTAGTGGGACTCCTACACTCATAAAGCCTATGCACTAAGTGAAAGGGCTGCCAAAAATTACAAGGAACTGGCACTCCAATACACCCTTTATTTCACATGAAGAAGGGCATCATACACAACCTTGAAAAATGATTGATGGCCTGCTGGTGACCCTCAAAAACATTAGGAGCAAAGACCTGCTGGTGACCCTCTAACACATTAGGGGTGATGGCCTGCTGCTGAGCTGACCATCTAAAACATTAGGGGTGAGGGTCCGCTGCTGAGCTGACCATCTAAAACATTAGGGGTGAGGGTCTGCTGCTGAGCTGACCATCTAAAACATTAGGGGTAAGGGTCTGCCGCTGAGCTCACTCTCTAAAACATTAGGGGTGAGTGCCTGCTGCTGATTTGACCATCTAAAACATTATGGGCAAAGGCCTGCTACTGAACTGACCATTTAAAACATTAGGGATAAGGGCCTGCTACTGAGCGGACCATCTAAAACATTAGGGGCGAGGGCCTGCTGCGGATCTGACCATGGAAAGAATTATGGTTGAGGGCCTGCTGCTGAGCTGACCATCGAAAAAATTATGGTTGAGGGTCTGCTGCTGAGCTGACTCTCTAAAACATTAGGGGCGAGTGCCTGCTGCTGATCTGACCGTGGATAAAAATATGGGCGAGGGCCTGCTGCTGAGCTGACCATAAAAAAAATTATGTTTAAGGGCCTGCTGCTGAGCTGACCATCTAAAAGATTAGGAGCGAAGGCAGCCTAATAAGCATGTTGATATGATGGTGGAGGAGGAGGAGGATGAGAAAAGGAAGATTCAACCATATACCCTTTTTTGTGGTGGAAGGGGTGCATGGGAATACAGTGTATTCAATACACCATAAAAGTCACATTTAAAGTGCCTTTATGTTCAGCCGCTTTCCTCTGGTGGAGTAGAGAAGTCAGGGGCAATCCAGGCCTTGTTCATTTTGATAAGAGTCAACCTGTCAGCATTTTCAGTTGACAGGCAGATGCGCTTATCAGTTATTAAGCCCCCAGCAACACTAAATACACGCTTTACAAAACGCTAGCGGAAGGGCAGGCCAGCACCTCCAAGGCATAGAGCGCCAGTTCGTGCCACGTGTCCAGCTTCGACACCCAATAGTTGTAAGGCACAGAGGGCTCATTGAGGACTCAGACACGGTCTGCTACGTACTCCTTCACCATCTTCTAAAAAAAATTCCCTCCTTCTGACAGCAGGCCACACATCAGGGTGAGGGTGCTGGCGGGGTGTCATGAAACTTTCCCAGGCCTTGGAGAGTGTTGCCCTGCATCTGTTGGAACTGCTGTGTGTTCCCCTTGTCTCCCCTCCTCTGTTGCCCAAGGAACTATGTACTCTGCAGCCAGTGTTGTCAGCTGGAAATTTTTGGAGCAATTTTTCCACAAGAACCTTCTGGTATTGCACCATTTTGCTCATCCTCTCCACCAGAGGAATGAGAAATAAGAAGTTCTTTTTGTAGCGGGGGTCGAGAAGGGTGAACAACCAGTAATTGTTGTTAGCCAAAATGCATATAACGCGAGTGTCAGGGGAAAGGCAGCATAACATAAAGTCAGCCATGTGTGCCAGAGTCCCAACAGACAAGACTTTGCTGTCCTCATCAGGAGGATGACTCTCAATCTCTCCATCCTCTTCCTCCTCTTCGTCCCATCCACGTTGAACAGATGGAATAAACCTGCTATGGGTACTACCCTCTGTAGCGGAGGCAACCGTTTCCTGTTCCTTCTCCTTCTGCTCATCATCATCCAATTTGCGCTGAGAAGACGAACTGAGGGTGGTATGGCTATCACCCTGTGTACTGTCTTCCCCCATTTCCACCTCTTTACCAGTAGCTCAGGCAAATTGGGGTAGGTTTTGAGAAACCTCTGAACCACTAAGTTTAGCACGTAAGCTAGGCATGGTATGTGTGTGAATTTGCCGAGCTCCAAAGCCGCCACAAGATTACGGCCAATATCAGACACAACCATGCCTGGTTGTAGGTTGAGTGGCGAGAGCCACAGCTCTGTCTGGTCCCTTTTACCCTGCCATAGCTCTGCGGCGGTGTGCTGTTTGTCACCTAAGCAAATATGTCTTAGCACGGCCTGTGTCCGCTTCCCCACTGCAGTGCTACACTGCTTCCAGCTACTGACTGGTGCTGCAAGATGACAATTCAGAGGTGGAAGTGGAGTAGGAGGTGGAGGAGGAGAAGGGGGAGGAGTTGCAGCCACAAATGTAGGTGGTGGCGGAAATCCTGATGAAAGTAGGGCCTGCAATCCTTTGCGTTGGTAGCACCTGTGCCATCCCAGGGTACGACTCGCTCGCGGCCTCCACAACGTTCACCCAGTGTGCCGTCAGGGAAATGTAGCGTCCCTGGCCACAACCACTTGTCCATGTGTCAGTCATTAAGTGGACCTTCCCAATAACTGCGTTGGTCAGGGCACGGGTGATGTTACGGGACACATGCTGGTGTAAGGTGGGGACGGCACACCGGGCAAAATAGTGGTGGCTGGGCACTGAGTAGCGAGGAACGGCCGCCGCCATCTGTCAGCGGAAAGCCTCAGTGGCCACAAGCCTAAATGGCAACATTTCCAGGGTGAGCAATTTGGAAAGGTGCACATTTAGTGCTATGGCCTGTGGGTGGGTGGCTGGGTATTTGTGCTTTCATTCAAAGGCCTGGGGTACGCTGCGCTGGGACACAGAAGTGGATGTGCTAGCTGATGGTGCTTGCGAAAGTCCAGGTGCAGGCCGGGAGGCATCCGGGCCTGCATATTGGACAGGGGGTTGGCCAGCACGTAACACAGGGGAAGAGGAGGCAGTGGTGTGACCCGCAGACACTGATTGTGGACCCAGGCGTTCGGCCCACCTATTAGGGTGCTTTGATGCCATGTGGTGGATCATGCTGGTGGTGGTGAGGTTGCTAGTGTTCATGCCCCTGCTCATTTTGGTATGGCACAGGTTGCAAATGACAATTCTTTTATCATCCGCACTTTCATCAAAAAAGCGCCAGACTGTGGAACACCTACCCCTTTGGCAAGGGAGATTTCCACAAGGGGGTGCTCCGGGGAACAGTTACAGGCCTGTTAGGTGTGGCCTGCCTTCTCCCTTTTGCCACCTCACTGCCTCTTCCAGTCTGTTGCTGTGCTGCTGATCCCTCCCCCTCTGTACTGCTGTCCTCACTCAGCTTGCCACATTCCCAGGTTGGGTCAGTGATTTCATCGTCAAGCACCTACTCTTCCACTTCCTCACTCTGGTCATCCTCCTGACTTGTTGACCTAACAACGGTGTCTCATCCTCATCATCAACCTCTTGAGACACTAATTGCCATTGACTTATTGGCAACTGTGTCTCATCATCATCATCCTCCTGGTGAAACACTAATTGCCTTTCCCCACCGCCATCTTCTTTTGACTGTGGATGCTCAAGAGTCTGGGAATCAGGACACAAGATTTCCTCCTGTCCCTCTTCAAGTGGGCTTGGCGAGAGGCCCAAATTAAGGAATGGCGCTGAAAAGAGCTCTTTGGAATATCTGAGTGTGGGATCACTTGCAAAGACTCTTTATGATGGGAGGAAGGAGGATCAGGACAAGAATTCTGTTGACCAGACTCTTGGCTTCTGAGACTGGACTTTGTGGAAGACAGGGTGGTGCTTAACCGACTGGAAGCATTATCTGCTGCAATCCAACCGACCACCTGCTCGCACTGGTCTGACTTCGAGAGTGGTGTCCTGTGCCACCCTGCAAACTAGGACATGAAGCTAGGTATCGTGGATGAGTGTGTTTCTTGTGCTCTGGCAGCAGGCACAGTTTTACCGCGCCCAGGGCCACGGCCTCTGCATGCTCCATCAGCAGCACGGCCACTTCCCCATCCCTTACTGCTTGCCTTGCGCATATTAAATGGTATATATGCTTGCAAGCATGTCACACGTACAGTAGCGCAGTTATTTAAAGTGCATGCGCAAATAAATTACAGTTAATGTCACAGATATTTGGGATGCGGAAACGTTATACAGGAAAGGTACCATAGGTAATGGCGCTGCTGTCACCAGTGGCAAAGAAAAAATTACAGTCAATGTCACTGATATTTGGGATGCGGAAACGTTATACAGGAGATGTACCACAGGTAATGGCGCTGCTGTCAACAGCGGCTAAAAATAAATTACAGTCAATGTCACAGATATTTGGGATGCAGAAACTTTATACTGGAGAGGTACCACAGGTAATAGCGCTGCTGTCAACAGCCGCTAAGAAAAAATTACAGTAAATTTCAGATATTTGGCATGCGGAAACGTTATGCAGAAGATGTAGCGCAGGTAATGTCACTGTCCGCAGCGTCTACGGAAAAAGTACACTGGATGTCACAGATATTTTTAGGATGAGCAAACATTATACAGGAGATGTAGCGCAGGTAATGTAATTGTCCGCAGCGGACACCATCTGCGGATAAAGTACACTGGATGTCACAGATATTTGTAGGCTGCGCACACTTTACACAGAAGATGTAGCGCAGATAATGTCGCTGTCTGCATCGGCCAAACAATTGCAAGCTATTTATCGCAGGATGCGCTAAAAATATATATTGCTGCCAGATACAATAGTGCTTAAAAAGACTTTTGGGTCTCTAACAATTGCATGCAATTTAGCGCAGGTTGGACTAAAAATATATATTGCTGCCAGACACAACAATAGTCCTAAAAAGGAATTTTGGGTCTCTAACACCAATATATAAACTACAAACTGGCGTGGTAATGAAAAGCAGGAAGTGCTCAACCCCATATGCAGTAGTGCATTTATACCAGGGGGGGGGAAGGCAGATCCTGCACTTGTGGTCCGCTGCTAATAGCAATCCCCAGCAAAAATACATACAATGGAGGATGCCCGCAGCGGACCACAAGTACCACAATAGACATCCTACACAGGATAGCAAATGTGTGGATGTGATAAACAATCAAACAAAATAACAATAACTTTTACAAAGACAGGTGTACTCTGCAGTCTTACTAAACCCTCATACTGATGTAAAATTGAGAGATTAGCCAACATATCCTACTGTGGAGGACATGTCTGAGCGAGGACATGTCTGAGCCTGAGCACCGCGCCAAGGTTTCTCAAGTAGCTCGGGACCTAACGCTGGTAACTGGTTTGCTGTGAGTCGGACCTTGCGTGCCTCTAATTTGCCCACTGGCTCCTGGTATTGCCCATACGGCACAGGTAGGTTTAGCGTTAGGTCCCGAGCTACTTGAGAGACCTTGGCGCGATGCTCGGGCTCAGACATGTCCTCCACAGTAGGATATGTTAGCTAATCTCTCAATTTTACATCAGTATGAGGGTTTAGTATGACCGCAGAGTGCACCTGTCTTTGCATAAGGTATTGGTATTTTGTCTCTAACACCAACCCTGCCTAACAAAAAAATAACATTTAATTCCCTACACTATCTGTCCCTTCTACAGCACAGCAATAACTGACTAACACTGAGCCGAACCACGTGTCATCGGGTGCTTTATAGCACCCGATGACACCTTCCGGCTAGCCAATCACTGTAATGCCAGTAACCAACATGGCTACGGCATTACAGTGAGTGGCAGTACTTACCTGCATTTTGTTCTGCACTACAGTATTGCTGGCCCTGCCTAATTTTGTTGTCTATGCCTACATGTGTTGGCCCTGCCTACTTGTGTTGTCCCGCCTTCTGTCAGCTTGGACCCACCTACAACGTAGGGCCACTTTTTGTTTTTTTCCCCAGCCACTTTGAGTTCCTTGCCCCTGAACAAATCACTGAGATCACAAAAATCTAGAATATTCATTTCTGCACACCATTGAATGGAGCACAAAACCAGTACAGAGCAGCACATTACTCGACACCCATGTATCTTCTTTTTTATCTGTCCCATACTTGTTACTACACTACCAAATATATCTAGAGTATAGTTGGGAGAGAAAGAAGTATGAATGCAGGATCAGACTACACACTGTGTGTTTGTTGTCTGTTACCATGGAGACAAATAGGTTTGCAATGCTGTAGAAACAAAACTGTATTGTTGCAAAGTTGTTTTGCTTTTCATATATTGGTACAAGAGATACAAAATTGGTCGCAAAGGTGGACATAGCTTTAGCAACCGAGAACAAAATAATGAATATGAAAATGTGAGGAGATGCTGATAGCCGTGAACACATAAAGTGCATTTTTAGCAGTGTAATTTTTGTGTGTGATGACTGTGTTTAAAATTTAATTTTAGCATATTATGAGCCTTATAATTTTAACATTGCTGATTTCTTTTAATGGGATATTCAACATTAACTACATAATAGCTTATTCAAATTAGAATGTCATACTATCAGCTTACCAATGAAGAATGAGATATTTCTGTAAGTCAAAGGAACAAAACAATTGTCATTCATTGTGAGAAGCTTTATGGACCATTGCCAGCATGCAAAATAATGGGAGATGTTGACCTTTCTATGATAGACTTTTTCTGTCTATTTGCCCTCTTTTCATATGCATCTCTCCTCGCACCCAGCCCAGGTCTCAGAGCTGTATGTTATCTCAAATAATTACCCCGTACTTGCGCATGTCCCTAGTGACTTATGAAAAAAAAGCTCCTCATTGTCAATGGGAGAAAGAATTTCAAATCGCCTTCCTGTAGGCTAGTGGATCTTAATTAAACCACCCAGGTATTGAGACGCCCTGCTGATGCCCATATGGCATGACGAGGTTTGTACTGGAAATACATATGGGAAATTTATTTAAAAAGATTCACAGTTATCATTTTCTAACGTTTTAATTTGTTTCAATGGAAATTGCTATGTGATCTCATTATTATAATACAATGAAAATCAGGGATTATAAAAGATTGTATGATGTCAGAGAATAATTACTTATCGTGTTACGGGACTAAACACACATTAATTTTTCATGTTTTACTGGAAGAAAAGCAAAACTTTTTTTGTTGTTTTTGTTATATCGTTAGTAAGAGTGAAAAAGACAGAGTCTATTAAGCTCAACCTCTCGTTATGCTATGATAATGCATGTAAAACTCCACCAGTTAATTATCACAGGGCTTTAAATCTGGGGATAATGGAAGAATAATACGATATTAATAAATCAACTCAGCAAACATTGTTTGTCTTTTCTCAATGAAACCTCCAGGATTAGAAATGCATGGTTTCCTTCTTCCAAGACAGAGCCAGTCTTATGCAGGGGTTGGGTCTGGTATTGCAGCTCAGTTCCATTGACGTGAATGGAGCTGAGCTGCAGTACCACACACAACCTGTGGACAGGAGTGGCACTGTTTTTTGAAGTGAGCAGCCAGGTTACAGTTTTCAACTTCCCAATACAGCAGGTGGATGGGACTCAGGGGCGTAGCTAAAGGCTCATGGTCCCTGGTGCAGGAGTTCTGCTTGTGCCCCCCTTCCCTTAGTGTTTTGTGGCCAGGGGCAGGGAAGCATGTAGCCTTCTTGCTGGCAAAAATTGAAACGGCAACCACCCCTTCCCCCATGCCAAATTCTTAACCTAACCTCCTTTTTCCAGTCAGGTGTCACTTGACCAGAATGCACTTTCTATAATACGGGTGTCTTCTTATGTGGCACAAGGGTCTTTGCCCCCCCCCTCCCCCCAGGCTCCTGGGCCCGGTAACAACTGCTACCTCTGCACTCCCTATAGCTACTCCCCTGATAGGACCCATGCTTGTGCAAAGATTGGGACTGGTGAAGGTCAAACCCTGAAGACTATTTTAAAGGGGTTTTCCAGGATTACTATGGTTATTAAAAGATATGCTTATGTAGTTGCTTACATCATGTACATTTTCCTCATGCTTTTTTTTTCAATTTGAACTTCCCTGTCCTGTTTTCTCCATGTAAACCAATGACTTTGGTTGGTTTCCATCCTGTATGTAGCACTTCCTGTTCCTGTATCCAACCAAACCCATGATGCACTGCTCCTTTCTTTGCCACAGTTCCAGCACCACCCCTAACAATGCCCAGCTAGATTAGATAGACACTCCCATATCACTGCCCCGCCCATGGACATAACATCAGAGGAAATAAGAAAGACGTGGTCATGTGACCCCAGCCCAGAACAGAAGATAGGAGCAATGAAATAAAGGAAATACATTACAAAGTTATAGCTACCTTCATAAATTAGTATTTCAAAGGATGTTGGTGGAAACTGGAAAATCCTTTTAAGGCCTCATGCACATGGCCGTTGTGCGGCCGTTCCGTGCATTGCGGTCCCCAATGCACGGGCAACATCCTTGCAGCTGGCCGGACTCATTCAACTTGAATGTCCGCACCGCGAAAAAATATGACATATCATATTTTTTTGCGATGCGAAACTACAGAAAGAAACACCACGGAAGCACTCCTTAGTGCTTCCGGTGTTCCGTTCCGTGACTCCCTTCCGCATCTCCAGAATTGCGGACCCATTCAAGTGAATGGGTCCGCATCCGTGATGTGGGGTGCACAGGGCCGGCTGCCGTGGATTGCCGACCCACCGTTTACGGGCCGCAATACGGCTACGGTCGCCCAACGGCCGTGTGCATGAGGCCTAAGGCTGTTAGTTACCAGACATTTTAGTCATTAATATCCTCATTAATACTATGCCAATGTCTATCATCCTAGATTATTAAAGGGTTTCACTGGGAATTATTTAAAATGGCCTTCAGAAACCTGTCCTAGAATTGGAGCAGGACTGGTTGCTTCCATTTAAAGAGCTGCCTGAAGGAGGGTGTGGGGTGTGCTCTCACTACACTACTCTACAGTAGATAGTAATGCTGTGATCCTGCCAACCATATGCCATCATGGCTGAACAGCCTGACAGGAAAATCACCTAATATATTTACCCCACTAGGCAGCTCTGCAAGTGGTGGAAACTAGTCCATCTCTTGCACTCTGGGAAGGGTTGCTGGTGGCCATTATAAATCATTCCCTGAGAACCCCTTTGAGAACTAATGTCATCTGTAAATGTGGCAATACAGTTCTATAAATACAGGGTGAGGCAAAAGTCTGGAAACTCCCTTTTAACTGATGTGATTTGTAAAAAATTGCCAATGTGTGAAAGTATTAATTGGGAAGGAGATAGCATCATTTGGTGGAGGAAATGTTTTTGGCAGCCATTTTGAAATCCAATTCGGCAGCCATATTGAATTCAACTCAGGTTTTCTCAATGGGTATAGAGTCATGTGATATATGATTCTAGGCTAGAATTTAGGAGTTAATCAAGGTCAAAAGTTTCCTAAAGTGCTTTACATTACATGTATGATGTGTCCACCAGTATGCCGGATGCACATGGTTTAACATTTAATCCAGTCTTCGTGAATACGATGAAGAACCGCAGGTGACAATTCTTCACAGCACTAAGAAGTATCACCTGTAGTTCTTCACAATTGATGCCTCTTCTTCAAACAGCTGATTAGCAAAGGTACCAGGAGTCGGACCCCTGCCTGAGGGTAGGTTATCAATATGAACCCACTACATAACCACTTTAAGTCAGAGTAAACATACTCCTGGGCTCAACGATTATCTGAATGGCCACCATGAAATATAAGATTTCTAAATGGCAGAGATAACTCATACATTGCAACTTGCCCTCTGGAGAAGCTCTGATAAACCCCAATAAATTTGATTTTGACTTGGGATCCTGGGAGCTTCTGCTGAGTCTAAAGGACTTGTCTGTGATGAGACAACATCTTTAAATGGGGCATGTGTGAATTTTAGAAAAGTGTTCAACCCATATCTCTTTTATACTACTTTCATATGGATAATATATCTAGTGATTTATACTAATTGCCATGTCTGGAATCACAATCCAATCGCCAACCTTACATAGGATGAGCATAGTGATAATGATTTTGTTTTGTCTTCTTCTAGATCAACACAGAACAAAACAATAGGTTGAACTTGACCGAACTGTCCTACATGAAAAGATCTCCATGCCAAAAAGTTTTAGGTTGAGAGTATATTGCTCAATCTTGATCTTGCAGATCTGTTAGGCCTCTTAGAAATAGAATCTTTATTTACAAGGTGACTTAAGGAACACAGTTGAAGGATATTTCTGATGCTCCTTGCTTAAAGTTTATTTAGGCATAGGCACACAGATGTAATAGTGACACGCTAGAACTGTGCCTACTTGAAAAAATAATTGCCTTAGGCTAAAAGCTTCAAAGATATGGCTCCTTTTGAAAAAAAATATTTCCCCTTGATAAATATGCTGTATTTGTTCAGTCTGTACGTAGTCGGTATGTCTATATGTGTCACAACCTGTAATTGCATGCGTTTATAACTAGCCTTTATCTGTATATATATTTAATTATAACATATGGAAGAGTCGAGCTTGCCATGCCTAGAGCAGTATCAAGTCAACTGTGGTATATACAGTATACATCTAACATTTCTCTAGTCAGATCTTTTTGTGATTTCTGATATTAGCATAACATCCGAAATTATTTGCTGTTGCTTTTATTAATCTTGTAGGCCCTGGGTAATATACTGTATGTTTTCTTATTGCTTCTTGCTTTTATTAACAAGGTATTCCAGTATTTTAATATTGATGGCCTATCCTCAGGATAGGCCATCAATGTCAGATTGACGAGGGGTTTGACACTCAGCACCCCCGCCGATCAGCCGTTTCATTGTAGCTTCAAAGTGAATGGGAGCAGCACTACAGTTACCGGCTCATCCCACTGCACAATAATTGGTGGGGATGCATCGTCAAGGGTATGGAACACCCCTTTAAGGTTTTATCTAATTGGCTTCATAAAGTATGTAAAGGCAGTGTCGGACTGGTCCACCAGAGATCAGAGGATCTTCTGGTGGGCCCATGCTCTGATATCATAGTGGACCCAAAAGTCCAGAGCAAAAAAATAAAAAATATTTGGAGCCAATTGCTACTATAGTCTGTTTACTTCAATTAAAACCTATTAGACTTTATTGATGATATCGGGGTTTGGACCCCAAGCATAATTTCCTCTGGTGGGCCCAAGGAACCCCAGTCCAACACTGTGTAAAGAGTGTTAAAAGGAATGTATAGAAAAAACTAAAAAATGTTGATATTATATGTGTTACTATATATTACATATATAGTAACACATAGGAGGAGATCTATCAAACTGGTGTAAAGTAGAACTGGCTTTTGGATAGTTTTCTCATTGATTTCTATCAGAGAGTTTTCTAGGCATGCTCTGTGAACTGTGCAGAGGTCGATGTACAAGGAAAGAATCAGCTATTGCGCATGGTTGATCCTGTTTTTATCTATATATAGATGATATCTGTCATTGTAATCCTGCTTGTGATTAAAATGAGATGATTGCTGAGGAGTGATCTGTACAAACCAAGATGTAGCCCCTATTTTTAGGCTTAGTGGCCAGTGGGAAAACTGCAGAATTTTAAGATTTTTTAAAATATAGACCGTGACATGGAAAATTTAAAGGGAACCTGTCATCAACTTTATGCTGACCGTACTGAGGGCGGCATAAAATAGTGACAGAAATGCTGATGTCAGCGGTGTGTCACTCATCAGCTAAAAGTAAGTGGTTGCCGAGAACCAGCATCATAATCATTGCAGCCCAGGCCTGGAAAAGAGTCACATCTACCTGAGAAGAGTCATGGCTATTCCTAATCTCCTGCAGTCCCCGTCCATCTGCTGATGATTGGCAGTTCTCTCCTAGAGAGAAATGAAAAAACTAGGTAGAAGAATGTCAATCGTCAGCAGGTGGGCAAGGAGAACAGGAATTCATGAATAACCATGACTCTTCTCAGGGACCTCTGGGATGTCATATGAGCAGAACAAAGCAAACATGCCAAGGACCACGGAACACATAACTATTAACAAAGGAACCAAGACACGTGACAATGACTATAACAGAAGACCTCAATGTACTGAAACGGATCAGTGGGTGTGAACCCACTGCACCTCAGACTAGCAATACTCTGGAGGGGCGTAAGTAAGCAGCTACCTGGTCATCACTTGAGCTTCAGATGGTGAGGATAGGCTCGGGTAGTTTCCAGGGGCTACTCCAGAGCGTAAATCGAGTCAGTAGCAGTAGGATCAGGCGGCAAGGAGATAACAGACAAGGTACCGACAGTATATTGAGACCACAGACAGGCAGGAAGAACAGAACAGAGGCAGAAGCAGGTACCTGGGCCCCAAGCAATAGAAGCAAGGCGGCCAAAGGAAGTGCTGCACAGAACAGGCAGAGCAGAGACAGAAGCAGTTACCTACGCCCCAAGCACCATAGAAGCAAGGCGGCCCCAGGAAGAGCTGCACAGAGACAGAGAAGGGGCATTCCCCCTCCGGGGAACACAGGAACCCTCTTCTGAAGGCAGACATGGACAGACATAAACGGAACACCAAAAGCAGTAAGGACTGCCAGACAGATAATAACAAGAACATAGATCAGACACAGATAAGCTTTGCTAGGCTATACAGATACAGGACAGACATCAGGCAAGGTACAGGGCCAGAAGACAACAATACAGAACCAGGCGGAACACACCGAGGTGTAGATGGTAGGACCCCTTGGGTCAGCAACAAAGGGCAAAACCTGGCAAAGCAAACGTAGACAGACAGACTACACAGAGCACAAGGGTGAAACACCTACAAGACAAGACAGAACAGACTGACCTCAACACTCCACGCTCAAATGCAGAAATAGCAGCCTAACGAGCGCACCTGAAAGGACCCACCCAGGAACCAACCAGGGGAGGTTAACCTTATCAGAATCAAGCAGGGAGGTACCAAATAAGGTCAGGTGTAACCAGAAACCACATCATACCAAGCTGCGATACAGGACATTGCCTCTAGCAACCAGCATGCACGGAACACAGCAGCCAGTACGCAAGAGCGCAACCAACCTGACATACCCACAGGGAAACGATACAGGCAAAGGGGGTACACACACACAAGGGCAGGTTCACACTAGATACCACAGCCAGCATGCGGCCAAAAGCAGCCAGCCTACACGGAATCACCAGCAGCCAGTACGCAAAAGGCGTGCAGCCTGCACGGCAAACCATGTCACGGTGAACCGCACTGTGACAGCCGTGACTCTTTTCCAGGCCCCAGTCTGCAATGGTTATGATGTTGGTTCTTAACAACCACTGACTTTTAGCTGATGTGTGACACACCGCTGAAATCAGCATTTCTATTACTACTTTACACTGCCCTCAGTACGGTCAGCATAAAGTTGATGACAGGTTCCCTTTAAATTTACATAACCAAAAATGATTTACCAACATAAAAAGGTGATTCAAACAATAGTCAATTTTTTGATGACACATTCTCTTTAAAGTCTTGTTGTGGGGAGACATCATGACATCATAAATTGTATGGGTACACTGTGTAGACATGGCTCAACCCAAGAACAAGATGATCCCAAAAGTGCTCTCAGCAACACTTTAAGTGACATACTCATATAATGTTATAAGGAAATTGGAGCCAATGATGTAATGTAAAGTCCTGCCCTTTGTTCAGTACAGGCTCTTCACCAATTGTATGGTGGGTCATTCCACTGATGGAGAGCCATATGACCAGACCCGTCCATGAGTGACGTCCAAAGGCTTGGAGTCTTTCTATTGAAGTAAACCGGAGTAGCACTGCAGTAACCAGCTCCATCCATTTGGGTGCTGGGTATCGGACCTTCACCAATCTGATATTAATGTACTATCCTGAGGATAGGCAATCAATAAAAATCCTGGAAAACCCATTTAATTTGCTGAACGTGGAATACCGCTTTAAGGCAGTTTACAGTCGTTATCCATTGCCATTCATATCTTTTTGCTAGACAGATTTTTAGATTCCTAATGATGATGATCTATGGAATTAAGGCAAAGTAATTCCCGTAGTTGGCTACTGCTATTACAAACCAAGTCACACGGAAATTGTTCTTACATTGTACTAATGAGGACTTATATTTATACATGTGTTCATGAGCATTTTCATACCACTACGAAAGATTGCATTAGATGGAACAATTATGTGGGTGTAGTATTAACGACTATTGTCTTACAGTAATGGCAATGTTTCACTAATCTATTCTTATGAGAGGAACTCATAGCTTTAGCAGTTTTATTCCCAACTAACATTTATTTAATATAAAGTACAACTTTAAAAAAAAATACCGTACAATACAAGAAATGATAATGGTAGTATAGCAAAGTCGGGTAGCCTATACAGTGGAGAATCACAACATAAAGGTAAAGTCCAGGTGTAATATTGAAATATTAGGTTTTCAGAGATTCTGATTTTGATGACCTATCCTCGGGATTGGTCATCAGTATTAGATCTTCGGGGCTCGGACACTTTGAACCCCTGTCGATCAGCTGTTTAAGGAGGCTGCGGTGCTCACCAGAGCCTCTTCTCAGCTTACTAATTACAGTCGCTATCCAATGGATTGTATCTCAGCCCCGTTCACTTGAATGGGACTGAGCTGTGCCTAGGCCATGTGACTGATGCGATGTCAGATGGTCTAGGAAGAGGCCTAAGTGATCATCGGGTGCCATGGCCTCTTCATACAGTTGATCTGCCGGGGTGCTAGGACTCAGACCCCGGCCAATCTGAAATGAATGACCTATATTAGCATAGGCCATCAATATCAGAATCTCGGAAAATCCCTTTAAGACAATAAACAGACCAAGGAAGTAAAACTTATAACTAGACCTGAGTCCAGCATGCTAGTGTCTTAAATAATGTACCTTGCAATCTGAATGTTGTTGAGCTGTGGCCTCTCTGTCTGCCCTACCTGACATACGTGGCAGCCCCATCAAGAGATTAATTGCAAAAGCTTCTGGCAGACAGAGACAGCACTGGATTGCATCAAGGTAAGTGTGCAACACAATAAACATCTTCCCTGTAGAAGGACATAACGAAACTGTACAAGCAATCCTAGAGAAACATGTTACTCCTTGAATGTAATAAAACTAAAGTTGAGTATGAGATTCAAGAAAGCCATGTGACGTTCAAATCCACTCTGGGTTCATGTGTCAAACATGGGAGGCAAAGTCATCTATGAGATCGGTCATTTCTCAATGAATGACGCAATGTCGTTAAGAGTTTCCAATAGCTAAGAAATAATAGGTGTTTAAGGGGTGCACCGTCACATGAGTAGGCAGGCTTCATTTTTAAAGATAGATGTCCTAGTGGAAAGGCCTTGCCTCAGCTCTGAAGTAGAAGATCCCCATTTAGAAAGACTTAGGGCCAGTGCCGGATTCGGAAAAGGGGTGTAAGCAACTACCTAGTCTGTCACTGGGGATGGGAGGTACAAATAATGGTAAAACACCAAGCAAACAATTCTCTGCTTCCAATTTTTTTTCATACTGTCAATAGTACATTGTAAACTAGTAGCTGATGGTGCTGTAAGTCTTGGTGTACGAATTTCTCCCAAACCATATAGTAGGAAAAAATACATTATTAGGCCAGGTTCACCGTTTTGTTTTCCGTTCTTCTGATCCATCAGAACACACAAAAAACACCCCCAAAAAATGGATCCTGTATTTTAAGCACCAGTTATGCTCAGTTATGCACATTTTGCATCCATTTTAACCATTTCCGTCTGAGATCCGTTATTTTAGATGGAAAAAATAGTCTTACACGAAGTATATATAAAATAAAGGATCTCAGACAGAAAATGTTCATAACTGAGCATAACGGATGCTTAAAATACAGGATCCGTTTTTACTTGTTTTTTTCTGTTCTTCTGATGGATCAGAAGAACCGTCAGGCCTTCACTTTACTCTTTACTCAAGGGATACACGTTTGGTCCTACTATTGGGTATTCTCAATCAATCCATTTTCTATGTACCTTAACAGCATTGAACCTTTTAGATATCTATTTATTTCATGACATCACCAAACCATGGTAAATTGAATATATGAGGTTGCAACGTGATTCAATTCTTCTTTGCTCCCAGTTTAGTCAATGTATTCACATCTTAGGAGATACCTTGCACATGACCCTCCATTTCTACAGATGATGTGTCCTGGAGACGGCTGACAGCACATCAGGCCGAGATATTGCCTGGTCTTTGTTTGGGTTCAACCCTAAATGCTAATTTTCCTTTTCTTTTATGCTGTCAAAATGTATCACCATGCTTAAAAAATGAGAAGTTCAGAACCCGTTACCACAGAGTAAGGTTCCTGTAACAGCTTCTCTCTGACAGTGGCTGGGCTGTCACATCACAAGGAGATTTTCCTGCGTATCAAGGTGGGTTAGATGTGTGATAATGAGGGGAGAGCATACACATGCTAATTTAACTATTCATGCGAGCGGGCCTTGTCTTCGTTAAGCAGACCCAGGTAGCAGCTGCAAACTGTCAGACTCCTCTGGGCCTTACGCTTTTTGATTCCCATTTAAGTTCAGATTCTCTCACTGTCTGTCAGTGAACTCTCCTCTCCTAGGAGGCTGCGAGATCTCCACTGATTTGCTGCCTTTTGACATAAGTAAATGTCAGGAGGGGTTTAACCCCGTCTGCTCGGCATGAACTTTTACGGAAAAATTAACTACATGAGGTAATGTTTCCATGTTAAAGTCATATAAATATGTGAGGCGCTCAGCAATGATCTCGCTAGTGCTACAAGGAATACGGACACTAGCAATAGCAAACTGCTAGTAACCGTAGCCAGGACAGGACCTTGACATCCAGATTTTATACTCAACACATTCATTTTGCCACAGACTCCGCCTCTGAATTATCGTTTAGTTCTTCCGATTTTAAGGTACAGCCTCACAAGTCGGATATGCGGTTGATTTATCGCAGTGGATATGTGAGTGACAAATCCGGAATGTTTTACAGTAGTATGTCAATGATATTGGACGCACTGTGCCAACTAACCGGTTTGGCTTTAGGCTAAACCTAAGGGCATTGTCCTGGCGCCCCCAGGTATTCACCCTTTAACCCCTATACAGGGATGTGCAGTACACTGTGGAAAACCAGCCAGTCCTCTCCCTCCTGGAATAGTCCAATACTTGTAGTCAAGAAACAGATCAAGATCAGGGCAGGCAGAGTTCATGTGTATCCAAAAAACAATGTATCCTACATATCCGTGAAACAAGTCCTAGGTCAGGGCAGGAAGCAGAGAAGCAGAGTCGGTAAACAGGCAGAATTCAAACACAGAGACAAAAAGAACAGGCACACCTACACTAGGACTAGCAAACACTGGAATATTTAAAGATCAGGCAAGGAAGCGAAACAAACAGCCCAGCATAAATAGGAGGCCTGATCAGCACCTTAGTCAGTAGCTAGACGGAGAGCAAGAAGGAAAGAATAACTTTAGCAGTACTACAGAGTAGTTCACTGAGCGCTAACACAAATACACACAGGATGATTGGAGCGAGACCCCCATTTACCTTGGATAAGGTGCCAGATATTTAAACATATCACATCCACTTTCTGTTAAAAAAATTAGACTCGCCATGCGGATTTTAAATCTGCTGCATGTCAATTTATGCTGTGAATTTCCACCAAAGATTTCACCCTTTGCAATGCAGATGGTGAATCGGTGACAAATCTGGATGTAAGGCCTCTTTCACACGAGCGTGACGGATTAGGTCCGGATGCGTTCAGGGTGCGTTCAGTGAAACTCGCACTATTTTGCAAGTAAGTTCAGTCAGTTTTGTCTGCGATTGCGTTCAGTCGTTCAGTTTTTTCCGCGCGGGTGCAATGCGTTTTGATACGTTTTTCACGCGTGTGATAAAAAACTGAAGGTTTACAAACAACATCTCTTAGCAACCATCAGTGAAAAACGCATCGCACCCGCACTTGCTTCCGGATACAATGCGTTTTTCAAGCAGCCCTATTCACTTCTATGGAGCCAGGGCTGCGTGAAAAACGCAGAATATAGAACATGCTGCGATTTTCATGCAACGCAGAACTGATGCGTGAAAAACAACGCTCATGTGCACAGACCCTTTGAAAGGAATGGGTCAGGATTTAGTGCGGGTGCTATGCGTTCACGTCACGCATTGCACCCGTGCGGAAAACTCGCTCGTGTGAAAGGGGCCTAACACAGGCAGATTTTACTACAGGTTCCTCGAGCAGCACTGTGGCTCAGTAGTTAGCACAGGTGGTTTGTAGTGCTGGGGTCCTAGGCTGAAATCTGGTTAAGGCAAAACAAAAAAATTCTGGAGTTTGCATGTTTATCCAATGTTTGTGTGGGTTTCCATGCTAATCGGGAATCTAGATTGGGACCCACAAGTGGCGCCAATGTCTGTAGAGTGTTGTGGAATATATTGGCGCTACATAAGCAAGAGAAATTGAAGATTTTGCCTCAAAAACATGGCAAAATCCACTGCAGAAATTTCTAGTAATGATGAGCGAATTTCTGAAAATTTGTTTGGGGCCCGAATCATGTGTGTGATTTGATTCGGCCTAGAATTGACAGTGCTTCAAGCAGCATGAAAAGCAATACATCTCTATCTCTCTTTCCTTTGCAAAAATTCGCCAGAATGGAATGAATAGAAATTCTGATTCTATAGATGAGATTGTCAGCATGAATCACTATTGAGCCACCAAGTCTTTTGGCCTTTCATGAATGAATATCTGAAATGTGTAAGGCCCTAAAGGGGTTTTCCAAGACTTTTTAACTGATGACCTGCCCTCAGGAAGCTGCGAGAAGGTGCACCAGCGTCTTCTCAAACAGCTGATCGGCACTCTTGGAATACCCTTTAATGATAACAAATAAAAATCCAAATCTTACCTTTTCTTTTAATATCTATTCCTTGCTTTAATAAAGGAGTTTTCCAGGATTCTCATATTGATGGTGTATCCTCAGACTAGGTCATTAATATGAGATTGTCTGGGGGTCCGTCTCCTGGCCTCTTCCTAGGCTGTGTGATGTCACATGATGGCCAAGGTGCAGCTCAGGCCCATTCAAGTGAGCTGCAATACCAAGCACAGCCTCTATACAATGGACAGCACTGTGCTTGTTAAGTTGCGAGGAGGTGGCAGTGCTCACCAGAGCTCCGGTGAGAGCCGTGGCTTCTTCAAGCAGCTGAAAAACAGGGGGTATCGGAAGTCAGACCCCGCCGATCTCAAATTGATGACCTATCCTGAGGATAGGCCATCAATATAAAAGTCTCGGAACACCCCTTTAAAAAATAATGTCACTGTAGACTGGAAGATAACAGCACGGTATGTTCTGTACAATTTTAATTAATGTGTGTATTATCAGATTCATCAGATAACAGCCAGTCAGCTAGTTAGGCCTGTATATTGCTCATTTCCAGCCTTCAAACTTGATAATATGGTATTTTAGTTGTGCAGTTACATCATCATCACTGTCTCATAAATTGCACGTACCTGTCATGTGTATTGTAGTAAACAAGTCCATGTTAGATCGAATAAAATATACAACTAATTGGCAGTTTAAATGATTAGGATTTTTGGTAAATTAGCAATGGGTGATTTTTTGCTGGCGAGTTTAGTAATTGGCCGTTCCTCATCTACAATGAAGTTTTTGATGGCATTAAAACGCCATAGAAAATCACAGGTTTTTTATTTAAGGGTGTATTTCTATATTTAGTAATGGAAGAATTGTAACGCCTGTAGGTAAGGACAGACAAGGGCAGTAAGCCCTAACCTAGAACCCAGGCAGCTTTCCCTTCCTACTTGCAGTATAAGCCCTACTTGGCAGAACCGCAACTGGACGATGGTCTTTACTCTAAATAAGTGCAGAGAAGGACAAACACCAACAGACAAGCAAGCACCAAAGCAGAGTCGTACAGAAATGGGACAGAACCAGACGGGCTACACAGTACTGAGCAAGAGACAGAGGGTGGTCAGAAGACAAGCCAAGGTCAGAAGCACAGAGGAATCAGTACGCAAATGCAGGAAGAGGGACCAAAGCTGGTGAGCCAAACAAGACTATCACTGGCAATTGTGTATGGCCAGGAATGGATGTAAATAGAGCACCAAGTCCCTGGATCAGAATCTGATATGTCCATGACTTGGCGCTCCATTCGTCAGAAACATTAGTACACAGTAATAGAGCAGCTGAGCACATGCCCCCAGCACACACTGCAGGGAGAAACAATTATGTGATACATATAGTGGTAAACCTGAGAACAGAGCGACCATTCACTCAGTCACACTGTACTACCACCCCCATTCATCAGCTGCTCGCCTTTCATTCAGTTCACTGTGTCAAGTGCAGGATGTGTTTTGTTCTTTTTGTTTAATTTTGGAAATTCAGATGCCAGAACCAGATCTTCTTTTGCTAAAGTATGTCATCATACAGCAATCGTCCAATATGCTAAACCTCTAATTAACCCCTCTGAGGATTCCTGCTTTGCTATACATTGAATGAATATTTGACATACAGTATCTAAATAGACCCAATGCATAAGATCCAAGTAATCCACAATAAAACCATCCTAAAAATTATCGAAAATGTAATGGGTAGATTTACTATTGCAAATGCTCCTGGGGGTGAAGGGGGTTTGGCTTTAGATATGCCAAAAATGCACCATAATCCGGAAAAAGTAATCCACCTAATAGGTGGTAGAAACTTAGACTAGACAGTCTAGAGGTGCGCCAGATTTGTCATCCTGCCTTAGTCTCTGTGATCACTTGTTGCCTTTTTACACTGTCTAGTCTATGTTACTGCTAAGCCTTCTTCACACATCTCTTTGACATTAGTGAATGAATGGTCATTGTTTCGTCCGTGAATTGTCCATCTTTGGTCCATGTGTCTGTTTTGTGACCTCTGTGTCTCATTTGTGTTCCATGTGCCCTCCTAACCGAAAGGGGTTATCTCATGATTAATGTAACATAGTACATAAGGCCGAAAATAGACATCTGTCCATCCAGTTTGGCCTGTTATCCTGCAAGTTAATCCAGAGGAAGGCAAAAAAAAAAAACTGTGAGGTAGAAGCCAATTTTCCCCACTTAAGGGGAAACAATGCCTTCTCGACTCCAATCAGGCAATCAGAATAACTCCCTGGATCAACGACCCCTCTCTAGTAGCTATAGCCTGTAATATTATTACACTCCAGAAATACATCCAGGCCCCTCTTGAATTCCTTTATTGTACTCACCATCACCACCTCCTCAGGCAGAGAGTTCCATAGTCTCACTGCTCTTACCGTAAAGAATCCTCTTCTATGTTTGTGTACAAACCTTCTTTCCTCCAGACGCAGAGGGTGTCCCCTCATCACAGTCACAGTCCTAGGGATAAATAGATGATGGGATAGGTCTCTGTACTGACCCCTGATATATTTATACATAGTAATTAGATCTCCCCTCAGTCGTCTTTTTTCTAAAGTGAATAACCCTAATTTTGATAATCCTTCAGGGTACTCTTTCCCCCCATTCCAGTTATTACTTTTGTTGCCCTCCTCTGAACCCTCTCTGCTATGTCTGCCTTGTTCACAGGAGCCCAGAACTGTACACAGTACTCCATGTATGGTCTGACTAGCGATTTGTAAAGTGGTAGGACTATGTTCTTATCACGGGCATCTATGCCCCTTTTGATGCAACCCATTATCTTATTGGCCTTGGCAGCAGCTGCCTGACACAGATTTTTACAGCTTAGTTTGCTGTTCACTAAAATTCCTAGGTCCTTTTCCATGTCAATGCTACCCAGTGTTTTTCCATTTAGTATGTACGGGTGACTTGCATTATTGCTTCCCATGTGCATAACCTTACATTTGTCAGTGTTGAACCTCATCTGCCACTTATCTGCCCAAGCCTCCAATCTATCCAGATCCCTCTGTAGTAGTATACTGTCCTCTTCAGTGTAAATTACTTTACACAGTTTAGTGTCATCTGCAAAAATTGATATTTTACTATGCAAGCCTTCTACAAGATCATTAATAAATATATTGAAGAGAAAAGGGCCCAATACTGACCCCTGAGGTACCCCACTAGTGACAGTGACCCAATCTGAGTGTGTACCATTAATAACCACCCTCTGTTTTCTATCATTGAGCCAGTTACTTACCCACTTACAGAAGTTTTCTCCCAGTCCGAGCATTCTCATTTTATATACTAACCTTTAATGCGGTACAGTGTCAAATGCTTTGGAGAAGTCCAGATATACGACATCCATTGATTCGCTGCTGACAAGTCTAGTACTTACCTCCTCATAGAAACTGATTAAATTAGTTTGACATGACCGATCCCTCATAAAGCCATGCTGATATAGCGTTATTTGCTTATTTTCATTGAGGTACTCCAAGATAGCATCTCTTAGAAAACCTTCAAACACTTTACCCATGACAGATGTTAAATTTACCGGCCTATCGTTTCCGGGCTCTGTTTTTGGACCCTTTTTGAATATTGGCACCACATTTGCTATGCGCCAATCTTGTGGAATACTCCATGTCAGTATAGAGTCCTTAAATATCAGAAATAAGGGTCTGGCTATTGCAACGCCTGGACACCCTAGGGGTGATGTGCGTGAGCGTACTAGTAATAAGGTGCCGAGGATAGCAGTACTCACGGTTAAGTTGTCCATTGGGGCTGATGTGCAGTGGATGGGAAGACAGCACGAAATCCTCCGGAGCACTCTCTGTTACAGGGAACACCAGCCAGATGTTGGTTGAGGAGCCCTTGATGGTAATTGGGGTGTGAGGTGCTTTGGTGGCCCCTGGTTCGTGACGTCAGCAGCGCAAGGTGCAAATGTTTGCAGTAGAAGTGGAATGATGAGAGAGGCAGTAGTGGAACCAAACAGGAACTTTACTTCACAGTTGTAATCTTGCAGTGAATAGCAATTGATAGCAGCACTTTTTATTGCATGAAATTGGTAAAGATGATAAAGCTGCAAATTCCCATTAGCAGGCTCTGTGAGGCGCTGTATGTAGGTTCCAGCTCAACTTACTTATGCAGGAGTGGTGAAGATACTCTACTTGGTTCCTGTTCTTGCTCAGGCTTTCTATCCTTGCAATAATATGATTATTAAACACAACTTTGTACTTAGTTGTCAGGTGGTGTCCAGCCGCCGGAAGCTTCTCCTGGTCACTTAAACTTTGTACTTAGTTGTCAGGCGGTGTCCAGGCGCCGGAAACTTCTCCTGGTCACTTGGTGCTGTGGAGTCCTTAAGCTGGGAATGCTCTAACCTCCACAAGTTCAAGTAGATTAACTCCTGGAGCAAAGCCCAGGAGGACAGAGACAGAGTTTGTCTCCTAGACTCCTCTCCTGCCTCCTTCTAACTTCTCTCTCCCCACACTCTCTAACTTCCTGTGGCTAGCCTATTTTAAATTATGTAATAGAGACCTCTAGTGATGGCAAAGTGTAATGCGTTTGAACAGCCTGAAATAGGAATTTAGCAGTATATGATAAAGGAAAATACAGTAATGAGTGCAAAATTACATGAAATAGAAATAGCATTTTGGAGTGGCCCATACACACATAAGTGGGACACTACACTATGACACTACTTAACCATTTCTACCCCGGGCCAGTTTTCACCTTTCTGCCCAGGCCAAACGCTTTTATTTATCCAGGCCATTCTGAGATAGTTTTTTCGTCACATATTGTACTTCATGACAGTGGTAAAATTGAGCCAACAATTTTCATTTTAAATTATAAAAAAATACAAAATTTACCAAAAATTTGGATAAATTAGCAAATTTCCAAATTTCTATTTCTCTACTTTTATAATAGATAGTAATAACTTCAGAAACAGTTATTACATTACTAAAGCTATTAATTTTTTTTTTGTAAAACTTTCTTTTTTTTACTTATTTTTTCACTTAATTTATGTCCCACTCTGGGGCTTCAACTTTTGGGGGTCTGATCCCCTTTACAATGCATCACAATACTTCTGTATTGTGATGCATTTGCTGTAAGTGTATTACAGACTGTAATTCACTTACAGCCTGCTTCCTGTGAGATCGAGTGGGCTAGATCTCACATGCTGTCACGGAAAGCAGCCACGATGCCTAAGTGAGGCATCAGGTTGCCTTCCCTGGCATCGGATCCCACGTCACAGCAGCGCGGGGACGCGATGGAAGCTCTCTCCATCTCCACTCATCACACGTGCCATGGTCAGCGCTGACCGCGGCACATCAAGTGTTAATGCACCGTCATCTGTGTTTTCACCAATGCTGGCGCATACAGCAGAGGTCTGTCTTTCAGTTACTGCCGGACCTCTGCCGCTGATTGGGCGGGCGCAACTCCTGCACCTGCCCAATCAGCGCACTGTAATAGTACTGTGCTGGGCGGCAAGTCACGTCCCACTGCGCCGCACTATTACGCTGGGCGGGAAGGGGTTAATTCTCTTAGGATAAAGGGGTGTATGCCATCTGGTCCTGGCGATTTGTCTATTTTAATCTTTTTAAGACGCTGTTGTACTTCTTCCTGGGTCAGACAGGACACTTTTAATGGGGAATCTACTTTTACATTCTGCATTTCATCTGACAGTTTATTTTTCTCAGTGAATACAGTGGAGAAAAAAAATATTTAATAGCTTTGCTTTCTCCTCATCGCTCTCTGCAACTCCCTCCTCATTGCTCTGTAAAGGGCCGACACCTTCAGATTTATACTTTTTACCATTTATATAATTGAAGAACATTTTAGAGTTAGTTTTGCTCTCTTTGGCAATTAATCTCTCGGTCTCTAGTTTGGCTGCGTTTATTAGTTTTTTTTACATATACAATTTTTTTCCTTATAGTTTTTTAGTGCTTCCTCGCTACCTTCCTGTTTAATGATTTAAATGCTTTCTTTACAGTTCTATTTATCCACATTGGTTTCTTCTTGTTCCTTAACCCTTTATTCCTATAAGGTATGTACCTCTCACAATTAGATTTTAGAATGCTTTTAAAAATATCCCATTTTGTGGCTGTATTTTTATTTTTCAGTACTTTGTCCCAGTTAGTTAGGCCTATGGCCTCTCTTAGTTGGCTAAATTTAGCTTTTTTAAGTTTGGTATTTTTGTTCCTCCATGAAGAAACACTCTTTTGAATGATATAATTGGAAGGGTATTACTTTATGGTCACTATTTCCCAGGTGTCCCCCAACCTGCACATCCGTTGTTCTGTCAGTTCTATTGGTTAATTCTAAGTCCAGTATGGCCGTCCCTCTAGTCGGGTCCTAAACCAGTTGGGAGATGTAATTGTCAAGAACCTGTTTCCCTTATGAGATATACAAGTTTTAGTTTCCCAGTCTATATCTGGGTAGTTGAAGTCCCCCATAATAACCACCTCATTATGATTTGCCGCCTCGTCTATCTCGTTTAGTAGTAGATTTTCTGTGGACTCCGGTATATTAGGTGGTTTATAATAAACTCCTATTAGTATTTTATTATTGTTTTTGCCTCCATGTATCTCTACCCACAGTGACTCCACATGTTCATGTCCCTCACTTATATCTTCTCGGGCTGTGGGCTTTAGACAGGACTTTACATAAAGGCAGACCCCCCCCCCCCCTCTCTGGTTTTGGCGATCCTTTCTAAACAGACTGTAACCCTGTACATTAACCGCCCAGTCATAGCTATCATCCAGCCATGTCTCAGTTATTCCCACTATGTCATAGTCCTCCTCACACATCACTAATTCCAGCTCCCCAGTTTTATTAGTCAGGCTTCTGACATTAGTATACATACAATTAAGAGGTTTATGCAGTGGCGCCAATATAGGCCGACCACTCACTGGCTAAGGGGCCCCGTGAGGTTAGGGGGCCCGGCCAGGCTGCATGGCTCCGCCCCCTTCCCGACCTGAATTCACAAGATAAATACCAGCAATGGCGGATTATAATAGGGGCGTTTGGGTCGGCAGCCCCAGGCCCAGTGTCAACGAGGGGCCCATTGCCACCCCAAACTCCCCAGTGCCATTACATATTTACATTTTCATTTCTCACTATGCGCAGCGCTAGTGCTGAGCTGACAACAGCAGGCTGGGCCCCGAGTGGAAGGAGGGAGGGAGAGTGAGCAGCCGCTTCCTCCAATCAGGTAGCAGCTCAGTGCCTGATGTGCTCGCCCCTCTGTGATGTCTTTGGTGGAAGTTTGCTCCCACAGCTAGCTAGGGTTGACACCTGGAGCGCGGTAAAGTACCTGCACTGTGTTTACTTTATCAGCAGTGATAATTGCCGTGTATCCCACATGTTGACCCTCCTCTGGGTCCTCCTGCACTTCTCTTTGCTTGTTTACCCCCAGCACCGCCAGTCACTTCCTTCACACTATTCCTAGGCTGTGTGAGAGGGCAGAAGGAAGCAGCAGCAGAAGCGCTCTGCATGATGGAGCAGAGCTGAGGTGAGAGGAGCTGACAGCAGGGTGACTGTACTTACAGCTGTTAGGCTCAGAGTCAGACAGGAGCCTCAGCTCTGCCCACTGTAGTGCATATAATTATATATTCTTTTATATGGGACCTGTGGCATGTGCTGGATGCTCCAGATAGACGACCTCTGAGTGAAGGATGGGACATGACTAAAAATGCTCAGCTCTGCTCCCTGTTATTACCAAAGGGAGACGTTGAGCTGTGAGACAGAGATCTAATGCTGTGGACCTGCAGAAGATCTGTCCCAGGGGTCACATTGACCAGTGTGGACAGTCATTAACCCTATAGGCTCTCCTCTGCTTTACACCAGAGTATCTAAAAAATGTACCATTTATCTAAAAAATAAATAAAACTTAAAGAGTAAGGCCGAGTTCATATCCCATTTCTGCCATCTGTTTCATGTATTTATACAGTGGCATCCTTCATAGAGTTTGAAAGAAAAATGTATATGTTAACGTATAAGTTTTTTCCACTGGACTCTGCAGGACAGAATAGCGTTCGGTGCTGCACTTTTTTTTATCCATCCCCCCCCCAACATATACGTAAAAATGAATGGCAAAAACATGATGTGAACACAGCCTAACCTTTTATTTCACCCCTAATGTACCCCGCACCCTCACTAATCAGCTTTAATAATTGTACTTTTGATTTCTATGCACGCCCCTGGGTTTATGTATATTTTTTACCCTACACTTTTCCTTTTGAACTGTTCTAGTCCTTCCTTCCATTCCTCCCCCAGTCCCACTACCTTGCCTCCGGTCTCTATCTGCCCTATCTTCCCCTCCTATAATGTAATTTCACTCCCCCCCAGTCCCTAGTTTAAACACTTATCCAACCTTCTAGCCATCTTCTCCCCCAACTCAGCTGCCCCTTCCCCATTGAGGTGCAGCCCGTCCCTACGATAGAGCCTGTAGCTGACCGAGAAGTCGGCCCAGTTCTCCAGGAACCCATTCCCCTCCTTCCTACACCAGTTCTAGAGCCACTTGTTAACCTCCCTAATCTCCCGCTGCCTTTCTTGTGTGGCTCGTGGTACAGACAATATTTCGGAAAATACTACCTTTGAGGTCCTTGCCCTAAGCTTGCGACCTAAATCCCTTAAATCATTTTTAAGGACTCTCCACCTTCCTCTAATTTTGTCATTGGTTACGATATGGACCATGACCGCTGGATCTTCTCCAGCCCTTCCCAGTAATCTGTCAACCCGATCCGCGATGTGTCGAACTTGAGCGCCAGGAAGACAACACACCGTTCCACGATCCCGGTCTTTGTGACAGATTTCCCTATCTGTACCCCTAATAAAGTCTCCCACTACCAGCACCTGTCTGGCCTGCCCTGCTCTCAGTGTCCCCTGCCTGACTGGTAGAGGAAGGGTCCGGCTGCAGCAGTGCTCTCCCTGAACTGCCATCCCCCTTATCTTCTAACCTTGCAAACTTGTTGGAGTGTGTCAGATCAGGGCTAGCCTCCCTGGCACTCTTCCCTCTACCCCGCTTTCTAACTATTACCCAGCTAGTTACCTCACTTTCCTGAGCCTCCTCACTATCAGCCTCCCCCACATCTACCCCATAGAGTGCTTGCTCAGTGAGCAGCAAACTCTTTTCCAAATTTGTCAACGCTTCTCAGTGTTGAAATTCACCCGTTTAGATACTCGATGTGCGATTCCAAACGGGCAATTTGCTCAAAATTTGAACAAAGATATACACCCTCAAACAGCTGTTCCAGGACTGCATACATTAGACAAGATGTGCACTGGAGTGCGCTGTCAACATCCTCATATGCGCTAAACCATAAGGAAAAGACACCAGCTTTCGGACAGGTGTTTGCCCCTCGATAGTGGAGAGCAGGTTACTATTTGGCTATGCAAGAGACCTTTGATGTAAGTCTAGTGGGGTAATGTTGAGGGGCAAGAACCCCAAAACAGCTCACTGCAGATGAGTAAGCTCAAATTTTTTATATCTTAAGTCATGTTGCAAGGTCGTTGAATGATGATACATACGGTACATACCCCCCAGAAGGTGGCACTAAAGATGCAACTTCCTTCTTCCTGGATGAGACCTTATTTCCATTTACCTTTTTTCTAAGGAGCATTGTGTGGCTCCTAAGACTCCCTAACCCAACTGGTGGTCTCCACAAAGAGAAACAGAATCCCCTAGAACAACAAGAGGTTAAAACAAGTTTTTGGTGGACAATATGTTAGATCTCATGAACATATGTTAGATCTCATGGTGGTCATTAGATCTTAATGACCCAAATGTAATTGTCTGTGCAAGCAAACTAATAATAAAATGATAGATTTGATATTTTTATATGAAGTTAATACATTTTTTGGGACAAACATGAAAAATGTTTCCAGGTGTATCTGAATCAAAGCCAAGAATCTCTTACAATGTGGAGGCATACAATAGTAAAGATTACTAAAAATCTTGAAAACTCAACATCTAACAACTGTGACTATAATCCATAGTAAGTGTGCTTCGATCGCACGCTCGCGGAGCCTCCGAATGGTTTTATCTGGTGAAGTATGTCTTATTAAACATGGTCGTGGAAGCTCCAGAGTATTTCTCCCTGTTTTGTTTTCTTATTAAAATACCAGGTTAAGCTTTTGTCAATATCCATGTCAGAGTCGGTACTCTACCACGACAGCAATAATTTGATTTTAAAATTCCTCTGAAGCCCACTATTGACCATTCAGTGATAAAACTAATTGGTCAAAAAATAGGTGGTATTTCTGCAAAGCCTTCTCTTAGCTCTCTCTAAATTGGATTTAGAGCAATAGTGTATGCTCCATGTGAAGAACTGGCTTTTTGTTCTAGCTATATTACTAGATAGATAGATAGATAGATAGATAGATAGATAGATAGATAGATAGATAGATAGATAGATAGATAGATGTTAGATAGGAGATAGATAGGTGAACAGATGGACGGACAGACTGACAGACAGATAGATAGATACAGTAGATAGACATTTAGATATGAGATAGATAGATAGACAGACAAATAGGCAATAGATAAATAGATAGACAAAGGGATGGACAGACAGAAATAGATAGATAGATAATAGATAGATAGATATTAGATGGATAGATAGATAATAGATAGATAGATAGATAATAGATAGATAATAGATAGATAGATAGATAGACAGATAGATAGATAATAGATAGATAATAGATAGATAGATAGATAGATAGAAAGATAGATAGATAGATAGATAGATAGATAGATAGATAGATAGATAGATAGATAGATAGATAGATAGATAGTGATGAGTTTCTTCTTGGTATTTAGGCTGGTCATGCACATTATAGTCACCTGAACTCCATCCCTCTCAGCTCGCTTGGCAGCAATCTAACTTGCATGACAGCCTCCTGAGCGTTGGCAGATATCATTGGAGAAAATGATTGACCAGTTGGATTTCAACATGCACAATTTTTCTGTTTTTGGACAGATAAGCCACCTCCAGATGTGTCTGGGAGCTGTCTTCTCCCCTTGCCTTGAAAACACATGCATGCTTGGCACACCCTGGAGAGACAGCTGTCAGTCGAAGGAGGATTTGGCCAACAGCTATTAATTTTACCTACCATCCGCCATCTTTTTTATCCTAAATTTTAGAAAAATCCCTATGTCTATTCCTTACTAGGGGACCCGATCTCATATTAATCAGAGCAGAGGGAGCACTGTAGCAGTGGAGGTCTCCATGTATTACATGGTTGCATATTCAATGTGCGGTATGACATGTCCCCTGCATGTTCCCAGCATCTCCTGACGACTCCAGCCCATCATCAAGGGTTCTGGCCGCTGAACCCTCACTATGAGGCTCCCATGAGCGATGCTGAAGAATAAGGGGATGGGGATGGGGGGGGGGGGGGATGAATCCTTTTGGGATCAGCCCTTTACTTCTCTATTGTCATCATTAGTTCTCCATTCATCATTGCCTATAAAACGCGAGGACGTCCCCGAAGTTTACAAGGCGTCCATTCATTCCAGCGCAAGGGTGACCCTCCTCAAATGACAGACGCGTTTCCCGTCACTCATATTTTTTTGGGAAACTGAACAGAGGGGAGAATTGTGTCGGAAAGATGGCAAGTAAAGATCCATAAACATTTGTGCGCAGGAAACTTTCGCTGTCATGGTTTGACACAGGAAGGGTCTCTGATAGTACAATCTAGTGTCTAGAAATTATCTAAGGACCCCCTAATGTGCCTCATTGCAGCGGAGTGTCAGAAATGTCAGAATCTGGCAGTAATGAGAGGCTGACATTACCATGGGAGGGAGATGTTAGAATTACTGAGGTGGTACATGCATTTTCATGAGGGAGAGCACAAGGCGGCAGTCAGATCTCCCCGCCTGTCACTCTCCCTAAAAGAAAACATTGCTTATACCAAAGCACAATGGACAGGATTCAAGACTTTCTATGGGTAGCAAGGACGTGTACTATGTACTGATTTCTACAAAAGTTGCAATGAAACGGAAAAACTGATTGTACGCTCCTTTTTACCATTGTAGCTTCTAAACTCTTTCCTCGTTGGGGTATTTTCGGATGATTTTACTGCTTGATCCTCCCTAAATATGCAAGGGCAATGTAAATTATACATTGTGTACTCCATAAGGAACAATGGAAGGAATAGCATAAAATCCAGAGTGCTGGAAATTGAACGGGGTCTTGCATCATTACAACAAATCCCACACCGTAGCAGTTCTAGGGTATCTATATCGCCCCCTATGGAGGACGAAAGGCATTACCAAAGCATAAGAACCATGCCGATCAAAAGGGTAACCTATATTAGCAGTTCTATATGAGAATCATACACCAATGTATTATCCTACGTCCAGGTCACAAAAAACAGAGGTGACTAAAGTGCTTCAGTCGATAAGCCATTCTATAAGGCATTTCACTATGGAGGAAGGAGGAGAAGCTTGCTGACAGGCCTGATTACTGCCCTCAGATTATTGTGTGACATGTTGGCTTCCCAACATTTTTTCTGGCCTAGAAAATGTTGCATCTGACGTGTCATGTGCAGCTGACAAAGAAACTACACTTAAACAGGGAAATAAATAAATAAATAAATAAAAATAAATAAATAAAAATACATAAATAAATAAACTGCACCAGTTTTTATAAACTTCCACCATCGCTGATGGTTATCCACCACCTGGTATTGCAGCATGTTCTTTATGAATTTAGGCTAAAGCATAAACCTTATGAAGGCAAATCTCTTATATTCACAGTTAGTGAAAGGGGCTGTCCAGAATTAGAAAAAAAAAAAAAAAAAACATGGCTGTTTGCTGCCAGAAAACAGAAACAGCACCACACCTGTCCGCAGGTTGTGTCTGGTACTGCGTCTCAGCTCAGTTGAAGCGAACAGGGCTTAGCTGCAATGTCACACATAACTTATAGATAGGGGTGGTGGTGCTGTTTTTTTTTAGGAAGACAGCCATGTTTTTCTAATTCTGGAAAACCATTTTAACATACAACAGAAAATGTATAAAAGCTTTGATGCCACATGCAGGAATTTAACAGTAAAACATATGCCATGGAACTCCTTTAATCTAGTATCTATTCCAGTTTGTAGTGGATACAAGTGTTGTGTTAAAATGCTATAATATAATGTATAATATATTGCCATAATATAATTTAAAATATAATGCTATAATATAATGTATAATGTAATGATATAATATCATGTATAATATAATTTATGATTTATGCTATAATATCATGTATAATATACTTTACATTATAGCATTATATTATAGCAGATATTATACTAGATTATAGCATTATAATATCTGCTATAATATAATTAGAGATGAGCAAATTTCAGGTTATGAAATTCGTTCACACTTCGTTTGTTGGTAAAAAGGTGAATTGCGTTATGGATTCCGATATCACGGACCATAACGCAATTCTATGACGGAATGAATAACGGAATGCCTTTAGAGGCATTCCGTTATTCATTTGTACTAATAGAAGTCTATGGCCTGCATAACGGATCCGTCTCATTTCCATTATGCAGGGGAGGACTCTACTACATAACGGAAACGGGACGGATCCATTTTGCAGCCCATAGACTTCTATTATGATGGAATGAATAACGGAATCCCTCTACAGGCATTCCGTTATTCATTTCGTCATAGAATTGTGTTATGGTTTGTGGTAACGGAATCCATAACGCAATTCACCTTTTACCACCAAGCAAAGCGCATCTCTAATTGTAACCATATATATATATATATATAGTATATACAGCACAAATATTAATAAATATATATATAGTATATACACCACGTATATTAATAAATATATATATAGTATATACACCACGTATATTCATAACTATATATATAGTATATACACCACGTATATTAATAACTATATATATAGTATATACACCACGTATATTCATAACTATATATATAGTATATACACCACGTATATTAATAAATATATATATAGTATATACACCACGTATATTCATAACTATATATATAGTATTTACACCACGTATATTAATAACTATATATATAGTATATACACCACGTATATTAATAAATATATATATAGTATATACACCACGTATAGTAATAAATATATATATAGTATATACACCACGTATATTCATAACTATATATATAGTATATACACCACGTATATTCATAACTATATATATAGTATATACACCACGTATATTCATAACTATATATATAGTATATACACCACGTATATTAATAACTATATATATAGTATATACACCACGTATATTAATAACTATATATAGTATACACACCACGTATATTCATAACTATATATATAGTATATACACCACGTATATTCATAACTATATATATAGTATATACACCACGTATATTCATAACTATATATATAGTATATACACCACGTATATTAATAACTATATATATAGTATATACACCACGTATATTCATAACTATATATATAGTATATACACCACGTATATTAATAACTATATATATAGTATATACACCACGTATATTAATAACTATATATATAGTATATACACCACGTATATTCATAACTATATATATAGTATATACACCACGTATATTCATAACTATATATATAGTATATACACCACGTATATTCATAACTATATATATAGTATATACACCACAGTACATTGGGATTGTGATACAGTAGATGGTGAGAGAATATTTTATGTCCAGGCCTATTTATTTATTTATTTATTTATTTACTTTTTATTTATTTGCCTCCCTTATTTAGCACTACTATATTCCGCAGCGCTTTACAGACATTAGCATCACACTGTCCCCAATGGGGCTCACAATCTAAGTACCTATTCACCTGGAAGGTCAATCTACTAGGATTGTGACATCTCCTGACTTTTCTGCGGAGGCCACTTGCTGCCAGAACCCCCTAGGCCTCTTGATTTATATAGATTTGAAAGAGTCCCCCCTCCATTTGAAATCTCAAACGCCCATTCTTGCTAATCACAGTTACTGAAAGGGATTGTAATTCACAGATGATCATCAGTAAGTAGTTCACGTCTCAATAGGTTGACATGGTCTTTGCAGGGGAGAATCACAGGAAAGGGGGTGGGGGCTAACACAGCTTGTCTGACCCAAATTAGAGTGACGCACAAAAGCAAAGGGGTAACCCCTAACACCCTCTCTTCTTTAGGACTAAGAGGGATGGACAATAGAAGCAGCCGTGGGAAGACGAAAGAAAACCCAGGCTGCCCCATTCTAGTGGACCATATGGAAGTCTTGTTTTGTGTATGCGGGGAGAGCGGTGGAACACCGACCTTTAATGACATCTGCATATGGTACACTAAGGGAAGGAGCCTAATTCCTGACTCACAGCATATGCAATCAAAACAGCTATTCTTGCCACATCTCGCCGATATAAACCCCTTGGCTGCCACTCAGAGCTGCACTAAGCTGCAGGTTCACCAACAGCTCAGGGCTCCATTACTGGAAGACTGAGAATGATCACACAAATCACAGATCTGCCGGTCAGACAGCAGTAATACCGAGCATTGCCTGATAACTATTAGCTGTTCTCCTATCCTAATATCCTGTATGCTGGGAGTGAGAGGCGTGTGAAATAAGGGGGCACTCACTGACACGCTACATATCTATCTATCTATCTATCATCTATCTATCTATCTATCTATCTATCTATCTATCTATCTGTCTATCATCTATCTATCATCTATCTATTAATCTATCTATTATCTATCTATCTATCTATCTATCTATCTATCTATCTATCTATCTATCTATCTATCTATTATCTATTATCTATTTATCTATCTATCTATCTATCTATCTATCTATCTATCTATCTATTATCTATTATCTATCTATTTATCTATCTATCTATCTATCTATTATCTATCATCTATCTATCTATCTATCTATCTATCTATTATCTATCTATCTATCTATCTATCTATCTATCTATCTATCTATCTATCTAATATCTATCTATCTATCTATCTATCTATCTATCTCATATCTATCTATCTATCTATCTATCTATCTATCTATCTATTATCTATCTATCTATTATCTATCTATCTATCTATCATCTATCTATCTATCTATCTATCTATCTATCTATCTATCTATCTATCTATCTATTATCTATCTATCTATTATCTATCTATCTATCTATCTATCTATCTATCTATCTATCTATCTATCTATCTATCTATCTATCTATCTATCTCTACAGTGTTCAATGTAGAAAATTAGACATTTATGTTGTCAAAGTCTGATTGATGGGCTTCCAACCATTGCTTGTTGCCATAAATCCCACAGATGTAATGCAGAGTGCATTGTTTGCTCTGGCTGCTCTCATCTGCGTCTCCTTCCTTTTTTAAAGGGGCTATCCCATGAAAAAAATTCAGATAATGAAATCAGACATCAGATAGTACATGACAATTTCTTTCTAACAAAGCTAGAACCATCCCTGTACTTCACATGGATCCAGAGATCTCCCCATTCATTGCTGCAATTGCTCTGCTAGATTTATTTAAGGCTGGCAGCTCAGGGGCGTGTCCTTTCTTAGGAGGTGGACCTTTTCTTAGGTGTGTCCTTTCTGCTACAGCTGTCTCCCTATCACAGTTCGAGGGGGTGTGCTGTCTGTTGCAGTTCTCTCCCTGTAAGGCTCTAACAGTAGTTCCAGCTGCTGGCAGTTGAAGGATGGAACTGAGCACGTGTGACCACATCGCCCAGGTGGACAGAGAAATAAGGAAAAGAGCAAACAGTATGTGGCACTATTTTATTGACTCAGTGGCTATACTAAATTTTAAATTACATGCAATTTAAAAAAATATTCACATCCGGGTGTTTTTTTCATTGCACAACCCTTTAAGCAAATAGACACTTTAGATTGTCTTATGGGGGTCACAGTTCTCCTATTTACCTGATAGACGAGGGTCCCAGAGTTGAACCCCCAACCTACCAACAATTCATTACATATGAGTATGCTGTAAATGGTCAGAATACCCCTCTAACATATCTGGAGGAATGTCTGTATGACAGGTCTAGGATGTTTGTACTACATTACATTGCTGATAAAAACTGCCAAACACTTGTCTCCATATACCGCAGCTGCTCGCGTACAGTCGCCGCTAGAGATGAGCGAAGTTATTGGAAATTCGATTCGATGGCTTTGCTGAATTTTACAAAGAAATTCGCTTTGTGACAAATTACTTTGTCACAAAGCGCATTTCATTATATGTAGTGAGCGCAATGATGGGGAAAGGCGATGGAACTCTCAGATGCCACGTTCATCGCTGATTACGGCATCTGAGATTAAGGCCTCATGCACATGGCCATTGTCTTGGTCCGCATCCGAGCCGCACTTTTTGCGGCTCGGATGCGGACCCATTCACTTTAATGTGGCCGCAAAAGATGCAGACAGCACTCCGTGTGCTGTCCGCATCCGTTGCTCCGTTCCGTGGCCCCGCAAAAAAATAGAACCTGTCCTATTCTTGTCAGTTTTGCAATGGCTGTCCGTGCCATTCCGCAAATTGCGGAATGCACACGGACGCCATCCGTGTTTTGCGGATCCGAAATTTGCGGACCGCAAAACACACAACGGTCGTGTGCATGTAGACTAACATTGAGGGCTTTCGGAGGTTAATCCAGTAAAAAAATATATAAAAATTCTCACCTATTCCATTTGATTGCATAGAGGCCGCTTGGGCCATCTTGATAGAAGACGCTGCATGAAATCCCGTGCAGTAACATGATGACATTATCACGCCGGCCGGCGTGGTGACGTCATACATCACCAAGCGCGAGATTTCAGTATCTTCAATTAAGGTGGCCTATCCACGTGCAAATGGATGTGGTGAGTATGAATTTTTTTTGTTTTTACCGCCATTTGACGGAAAATTGATTAGTTACCACAAAGCACAAGGAGATTCGGCTTTGCAGTGAATGAAATTTTTCCTGAAATTTGGATAGAAATCCACTTCGGATACTTCGATTCACTCAACACTAGGCACCGATTAGCTACATGCTGACATGTATATATTGGAGCTCTATTACATGGTGAAAGCCAGTTTGGGCCTTAAAGGCAGATTTTTTTTGTTTGTGCCAGTTAAAAACCACATAGTAAGGCCTCATGCACACGACCGTTGTGTGCACCCGTGGCCGTTGTGCCGTTTTCCGTTTTTTTTCACGGACCCATTGACTTTCAATGGGTCAGTGGAAAAATCGGAAAATGCACCGTTTTGCAGCCGCATCCGTGATCCGTGTTTCCTGGCCGTGAAAAAAATAGGACCTGTCCTATTTTTTTCACGGCCAACGGTTCACGGACCCATTCAAGTCTTGAATGGGTCCGTGAAAGAACACGGGTGCACACAAGATTGGCATCCGTGTCCGTGATCCGTGGCCGTAGGTTAGTTTTTATACAGACGGATCCGAAGATCCGTCTGCATAAAAGCTTTTTCATAGCTGTGTACATGACTGCCCCCTGCTGCCTGGAAGTTGCCCCCCCCCTGTAGTTAACACATTGGTGGCCAGTGTGGCCCCCCTCCCCTGTAGTTAACTCATTGGTAGCCAGTGCGGCCGGCCCCCCTCCCTCCCCTGTAGTTAACTCGTTGGTGGCCAGTGGGCCCCCCCTCCCTCCTACTGGTAAGTGACAGGTCCGGCCGGGAGCTCCTCCTACTGGTAAATTACATGACCTGTCACTTACCAGTAGGAGGAGCTCCCGGCCGGACCTGTCACTTACCAGTAGGAGGAGCTCCCGGCCGGACGCAGAGATCGCAGCTCGCAGGTAAGTATAATGGTTCTACAAATTGCTAAGTAACCATGGCAACCGGGACTGCAGTAGCGTCCTGGTTGCCATGGTTACCGATCGGAGCCCCAGCGATTAAACTGGGACTCCGATCGGTACACTCCGCTGCCACCAATGATAGGGGGGAGATTTTAATTAGGAGGGGGAGGGAGGGGAGAAGGCCCACTGGCCACCAACGAGTTAACTACAGGGCAGGGAGGGGGGGGCCCACTGGCCACCAACGAGTTAACTACAGGGGAGGGAGGGGGGCCGGCCGCACTGGCCACCAATGAGTTAACTACAGGGGAGGGGGGGGGGGGGCCCACTGGCCACCAATGAGTTAACTACAGGGGAGGGGGGGGGGCCGGCCGCACTGGCCACCAATGAGTTAACTACAGGGGAGGGAGGGGGGGGGGGCGGCCACACTGGCCACCAATGTGTTAACTACAGGGGGGGGGCTGTCATGTACACAGTTCTTTTAGTATATTCTAACCTGAAGCGTCCCCATCACCATGGGAACGCCTCTGTGTTAGAATATACTTTCGGATTTGAGTTTCACGATGTAACTCAAATCCGACAGTATATTCTAACATAGAGGCGTTCCCATGGTGATGGGGACGCTTCAAGTTAAAATACACCATCGGATTGGAGAAAACTCCGATCCGATGGTATATTAACTCCTGACTTTACATTGAAAGTCAATGGGGGATGGATCCGTTTGAAATTGCACCATATTGTGTCAACGTCAAACGGATCCGTCCCCATTGACTTGCATAGTAATTCAGGACGGATCCGTTTGGCTCCGCACGGCCAGGCGGACACTAAAACGACTTTTTTTTCATGTCCGTGGATCCTCCAAAAATCAAGGAAGACCCACGGACGAAAAAACGGTCACGGATCACAGAAAAACGGAACCCCGTTTTGCGGACCGCAAAAAAATACGGTCGTGTGCATGAGGCCTAACACACAGCTTTCTTTTCTAATCTATTTTAATTTTCGATTGCACATTTTTAATTCCTGAACATGAGTATATGGCCGACCATCTTGCCTGAGCTGTTCCTACCAGCATTTAGAGATATGTTTTACAGCAGCCACCATGGGCCATAGACTAGTGTTGAGTGAACTTCTGTTTTCAAGTTCGGCGTACAAGGTTCGGGTTATCTAAGAATTCCGTTATGGATTCCACTACCATAACTTATGGTCCGTGGTAGAGGAATCCATAACAGAATTCTTAAATAACACGAACCTTGTACGCCAAACTTGAAAACAGAAGTTCGCTCATCACTACCATAGACACACTGGACAGAAGGGGACCTCATTGACTTCTATGAGAGAGGCATGCTCTGAGACCTGTGCAGAGGTCAGGAGGGAGTAGATAAGCTGTGATATCACCTATTGTGAATGGTGAATCCCATGTTATCTTTACATATAGGTGATATCGGTCATTGCAATCCCGTCTGTAATGACAAGCAGATAACTGTTGTAAAGTGATCTGTACAGCCTAATAACAGGCGCCAGTGTGAAAACTGCAGGGTTTTATGTTTTTTAATTGTTTTTTTTAATATAGATATTGATGTGGAAAGTTTAAAATAACCACCAAAAATTCTTTAAAAATAAAACCATTAAGGGTGAAGTGCTGGACAATCAGATGCACTTAGCATAGGATATTTTTTATTTTACATGATAAATTGTCACATTTTACAGACCCTAAGATGCCAGACTCAAGGATTTTTACTGTACTAATTTACAGTATTTCCAGGACAGTTGTTATATTTTTTTTCAGTCATGATCAAAATCATTTTCCCACCTCCCTGTGAAGTTCAAGCTGCCATAACTCATAATGAGTGTCTAAATGACGCACAAAGCATGTTAGAATAGATTTGGCAATTCTAGACGTGGCCGTTATCCCCAGGGGGGTTGGTGAATCCCCGTGGAAGAATACACCCATGCACCTCCACCCAAACAGGAAGTTATTCTCTGCTAAATTGTCGGAAACTCTTTTATGTGCTATAATAAAACCGCTCTATCCTTCCTTTTATTATAAGGCTTGATGTTTAGCACCGCACATGGCAGATAGACCATTGAACGTCTATAGTCGGTCTCCTGAACTCCCTGTTATTGTCAGCACAGGAACAAGAACGGAGGAGGCCGAGGAAATGGGCATTCAGGAATTGAGCTGGTAGGCTAGATATGTAGGTCTTTGTCCTCTTCTGACCCTCACACGAGCTTCTCCCATCCACCTTCCTCACAAACCAACTCTTTCACTTTCTTGTTAAACCCCCGAAGGATCCATTCCTAACCTTGCACAGCCCTGTGTGTCCACATAAAGCATGGGTCAGTATTAAGCGGCTGGCTCCGTCATGTGATATTTTTCACACGGACATGGGTGTGGACCACGTTTGACTCATTTCTACAAAGTATGTATTCACTCTCTGTCTTCTTCTCCATTCTATGGGATAAAGAGTCCATTTGTTTTGGCCTTTCAATGCTGTGTTTACCAACCTTTAAGACAATCATTTTATTGAGATGCGCAGTAAAACACTTAGTGTAATTGGTTTTGGATTGGAGGTGAGAAAATGTTGTTATTCCACAAGAGCTGGAAAATAGTCGCATTGTTCTTTGTGTTCGGGTGAAGATGAAACTTGTCTGGGAACGTCCTGGCTGAACACGGGATGTGTAAGAGGATCAGCATTACAGTATACTGCGGTGAGGTATGTACTACATGTGTGGAGAGAGAAAGGAAAAATAACATTTTTATCACTGTCAATAGGCAAAACTCTCTCATAAAAATGAACATAACATAAATCCCCCCAAAAAGAAAAAATAAAGAATTAAAATTATAGGTAAAAACCATACTCCTGCTTCCATATCAATCTCAATAAGTACCATTAGGTGGGTACTGCAAACGGACCACTAATTTATTGCAGACGGGACCAATGTCTTACCACATTCTTGGTCAGTTTGTTGAACAGGCGGGTCAAATGATGAGAGTAAAGATGATATGCAGGTTGTGGATGATGGTGATGATGATACCACATAGCCAGGAACACAGGCTCCTGTTCCTTCGGTGTCCCTGCACTACACCTGCCGACAGGCAAAGCACCCTCCCGGAAAAGAGCAACCCCACTTCTTGGTGGCTAAACCCTTACTTGATCCTTTAGTATCCTTGCCTTAAAGCTGGCTCTCTGGGTGTGCCAATGCATTTCCCTGACATTCAGCTGCTTTATCAGGGGACTAGATGAAAAAGTATATCCATAGGTCATTATTTCTTGAATCAAAACGATGTGAGTAAAGATACGTGGATCAAATGCACAATGGCATGTCAGATGTAGGTGCAGCCCTCAGATGTAGAGCTCATAATGTCATATACAAATATTCAGGCCAATTGGAGCTCTTTCAATTCAGCTCCAGACTGAATTGGTCAACTGATTGAACCCCAATCTAATTCTCAGGGTTTTATTCATCTCTAATTAGGAGTTTAAAAAAGCCTATAAATGAGACCTGGGTGATACATAAAAGGCAGACGTCAGCAGAAGTTGCAGATATCGGCAGGATTAGCTTACTGTCTTGCGTATGGGGCCTCTTAACTCTCCCTTGACACATAATTTTGGAAAGAGAAGGATTGGCCTGCTGGATTTCAACACCCAATACTTTTTATTTACATAGGAAATAAGCCATCCCTCCACCCATGGAGATTACATGCAATGTGCACCCATGTATGTGGAGAGTTTGAGTAGAATAACTGATCAAATTGAATGTTCATGGGTAAATTAAATTATCCACCAGGGCCATAGAAATAGGGAGTGTGGAGTGGAGAAAAGCGAACTTCTTAAAATTTGATCTGTGCCTGTTTCGGTCAAATCACCAGTCTGGTTCGATTGAGGTCTAAATAAATTCTATCCAAATCAAAAGTGGTTTGATTGCCTTGAAAAGTCTCTCTTTTTCTCTCCCTCTCTATTTCTCTCTCTCTCTCTCTCCCTCCTCGATTCTACCAAATTGAATCACACAAATTCTAATGAATCCAATTTTTGGGAAAAATTTGAGTTGAATTTCAGTATTAATTCACTCATCTCTAGTGTAGAGGTAGGAGGTATAACCAGGTCCTGTGCCTAACAGGTCTCAGATGCTTCTCTGACACATACAATGACAGCAATATTATACATAGCACATGGCAAGGGGGAGCTCTACTTTGCACATTTTGAATTGGGGCCCAGATTCAGGTTATCCCTTTAATATGTGCCTCTTGCTCTCCAATATCTCCTTGCATTGTGAACCATTAAATGAATAAGCTAACAAACTAAAAGGCAGAAGCTGATTTTAGGGTAACAGTGACCCCTCTTATGTATTAGGCCATTGTGCAGCTGCAAAACTTGCACACACGGTATGGCCATATACAGTGCTGCCCGTAATTATTCATACCCCTGGCAAATTTTGACTTAAAGTTACTTTTATTCAACCAGCAAGTAATTTTTTGATGGGAAATGACATAGGTGTCTCCCAAAAGATAATAAGACGATGTACAAGAGGCATTGTGGGGGGAAAAAAAATTCTCAGCTTTTATTTACATTTGAGCAAAAAGTGTCCAGTCCAAAATTATTCATACCCTTCTTAATAATCAATAGAAAAGCGTTTATTGGATATTACAGCAATCAAACGCTTCCTATAATTGCAGACCAGCTTTTTGCATGTCTCCACAGGTATTTTTGCCCATTCATCTTTAGCAATGAGCTCCAAATCTTTCAGGTTGGAGGTCTTCTTACCATCACCCTGATCTTAAGCTCCCTCCAAAGATTCTCAATTGGATTCAAGTCTGGACTCTGGCTGGGCCTCTCCAAAACGTGAATGTTGTTGTCTGCTAACCATTTCTTCACCACTTTTGCTGTGGGTTTTGGGTCATTGTCATGCTGAAATGTCCACTGGTGCCCAAGGCCAAGTTTCTCTGCAGACTGCCTGATGTTGTCGTTGAGAATCCTCATGTATTGCTCTTTTTTCATGGTGCTGTTTACTGTGATTAGGTTCCCTGGTCCATTGGCTGAAAAACACCCCCAAAGCATTAGGTTTCCACCACCATGTTTGACAGTGGGGATGGTGTTCTTTGGATTGAAGGCTTCTCCTTTTTAACGCCAAATGAAGGAAACATCATTGTGACCAAACAATTACATTTTTGTTTCATCTGACCAGGGATGGACTGGGACAATAAAGTGGCCCTGGACTTCAGCCAGACCGGCCCACTTTATTTTTCCCAAACACACTCAAAAAAAAACATGTGAATGGCGCTGTTATGGAGGGGATCTGTGAATGGCACTGTTATGGAGGGGATCTGTGAATGGCACTTTTATGGAGGGGATCTGTGGATGGCACTGTTATGGAGGGGATCTGTGGATGGCACTGTTATGGAGGGGATCTGTGGATGGCACTGTTATGGAGGGGATCTGTGGATGGCACTGTTATGGAGAGGATCTGTGGATGGCACTGTTATGGAGGGGATCTGTGGATGGCACTGTTATGGGGGGATCTGTGGATGGCACTGTTATAGAGGGGGATCTGTGGATGACACATACCGTATATAGCATCTTATGCTATGTGTCATCCACAGATACCCCTCCATAACAGTGCCATTCACAGATACCCTCCATAACAGTGCCATCCACAGATCCCCCCCATAACAGTCATCCACAGATCCCCCCATAATAGTGTCATCCACAGATCCCCCCATAACAGTGTCATCCACAGATCCCCTCCATAACAGTGTCATCCACAGATCCCCCATAACAGTGTCATCCACAGATCCCCCCATAACAGTGTCATCCACAGATCCCCCCCATAACAGTGTCATCCACAGATCCCCCCCCCATAATAGTGTCATCCACAGATCCACCCCATAATAGTGTCATCCACAGAACACTGTTATGGAGGGGGATCTGTGGATGACATTGTCATGGGGTGGATCTGTGGATGACACATATAGCATAAGATGTTATATACGGTATGTATCATCCACAGATTCCCCATAACGGTGCCATCCACAGATCCCCCTCCATAACGGTGCCATCCACAGATCCCCTTCCATAACGGTGCCATCCACAGATCCCCCTCCATAACAGTGTCATCCACAGATCCCCCTCCATAAGTGTCATCCACAGATCCCCCTCCATAACAGTGTCATCCACAGATCCCCCTCCATAATGGTGCCATCCACAGATGCCCCCCATAAGTGTCATCCACAGACCCCCCCCCCATAAGTGTCATCCACATGACAGACCCCCCCCCATAACAGTGCCATCCACGGATCCCCCTCCCTATAACAGTGCCGTCATCCATAGATCCCCCTCCCCGCCACTCACAGTAGTATACATTAATAAATCGGTATCCTGCAGGCTGCAGACAGTAACTTTAATTTTAACACAGCGCTCATCTCTTTACTACCTTACATTCAGCTCCCTCCAGCCTCCAGTAACAAGTGCGGGCGGCAGCGCTCACTCACTGACGTCACGCGCCTGCGCCGCCTAGTGGGAGGAGCAGGCGTGTGACGTCAGTGAGTGAGCGCCGCCCCCACACTGCCTGCTGTTACTGGAGCTGAGTCAGTGTAAGATAGTAAAGAGATGAGCGCTGATTTTAAAGTTAACACACTGACAGCAAAAAAATTAAAATGGCTCGGGACCGGCCGGGCCCCCCCGGGGTCCGGGCCCCTTACTGGGGTATCGGCTTTACCCCCCTGATGGCGGCCCTGGCCGGCCCATAATTCGATCGGCCCACGGGGATTCTCCCGGTACTCCCGATGGCCAGTCCATCGCTGCATCTGACCATAACACAGAAGACCAGAAGTCGTCTTCTTTGTCCAGAAAAGCTTTTGCACAAGCTTTTGTGTGCCTTATCTGGAGAAGTGGCGTCCTCCTTGGTCTGCATCCGTGGAACCCAGCAGTGTGCAATGTCCGTTGGATTGTTTGCCTTGAGACATTGCCACCAGCAGAGCCCAGATTCACCAGGATGGCCTTGGTGGTGATCCTTGGATTCTTTCTCACCTCTCTAACTATCCTCCTGACCTGCACAGATGTCACTTTTGGCTTCCGACCACGTCCTCTGAGATTTTCCACAGTGTGGAACATCTTGTATTTTTCGCTCAAATGTAAATAAAAGCTGAGAAATGTTTTTTTTTTTTCACAATAATGCCTCTTGTACACCGTCTTATTATTTTTTGGGAGACACCTATGTCATTTCCCATCAAAATATTACTTGCTGGTTGAATAAAAGTAACTTTAAGTCAAAATTTTCCAGGGGTATGAATAATTATGGGCAGCACTGTACCTGTATTTTCATGAGGCTTTGTTCACATAGGCATTGTGGCTTTTTTATGATAATAGCTAGGTTACTGTTTGAGATCCAGATTGAAAATGCATTTTGATCTTTTGTATCTATCTAAATCAGAGGCCCAGGTGTGTTGAAACCTCACACATAAAGATTTGGCCAAAAAAAGCAATCCTTGTTGGCATTGGGGCATACACAAAAAGATTTTTCTCACGACATGAATAACTGGAAGTTTAGGTTTCACAGGAGCTTTGTTCATTATGTAAAAGCACAAAAACACTGTTTAGGACAAATCCCTTTCAGAAGACCTCAGAAGTTACTTGCATAACAAACAAAAACAAGCAGCACCACATAACATGATCAAACTCCTCAAGGATTGATACTACTCTCCCTAGAAGATGTCACCCTATTAAGATCACTCCAAGAGCAAAATGGACAATCCTGGAAGAGATGAGAAAGAAAGGGTGACAGCAAAAAGATCTACAGAAGACTCTTCAAACTGAAAAATCTGTACACTGTGCAAGAATTATGCTCATGAAGGACCCTACAGAAGAAGCCGATGATGTCCCAAAAAAATATTGCGGCCCTTCTCAAGTTTGCTCGAGACCACATGGATGTCCTTTAGTGCTTATGGGAAAATGTTCAATTGGCAGATGAGGCAAAATTGAAACTTTTTGGCAAAAAATGTACTGCATACCAACATCAAAACCTTAAGCATGGTAGAGAGAGCATCATGGTTTGGGCATATTTGCTTGTCAAAGGACGGCCATACATAGTAACATAGTAACATAGTACATAAGGCCGAAAAAATACATTTGTCCATCCAGTTCGGCCTGTTATCCTGCAAGTTAATCCAGAGGAAGGCAAAAAAAAAAAAAACTGTGAGGTAGAAGCCAATTTTCCCCACTTTAGGGGAATAATAAATTCCTTCCCGACTGCAATCAGGCAATCAGAATAGCTCCCTGGATCAACGACCCCTCTCTAGTAGCTATAGCCTGTAATATTATTACGCTCCAGAAATACATCCAGGCCCCTCTTGAATTCCTTTAGTGAACTCCCCATCACCACCTCCTCAGGCAGAGAGTTCCATAGTCTCACTGCTCTTACCGTAAAGAATCCTCTTCTATGTTTGTGTACAAACCTTCTTTCCTCCAGACGCAGAGGATGTCCCCTCGTCACAGTCACAGTTCTGGGGATAAATAGATGATGGGATAGATCTCGGTACTGACCCCTGATATATTTATACATATTATTTAGATCTCCCCTCAGTCGTCTTTTTTCTAAACTGAATAACCCTAATTTTGATTATCTTTCAAGGTACTGTAGTTGCCCCATTCCAGTTATTACTTTAGTTGCCCTCCTCTGGACCCTCTCCAGCTCTGCTATGTCTGCCTTGTTTACAGGAGCCCAGAACTGTACACAGTACTCCATGTGTGGTCTGACTAGCGATTTGTAAAGTGATAGGACTATGTTCTTATCAATGGCATCTATGCCCCTTTTGATGCAACCCATTATCTTATTGGCCTTGGCAGCAGCTGCCTGACACTGGTTTTTGCAGCTTAGTTTGCTGTTTATTAAAATTTCTAGATCCTTTTCCATGTCAGTGTTACCGAGTGTTTTACTATTTAGTATGTACGGGTGACTTGCATTATTCCTTCCCATGTGCACATTGGGAGAAAGTCAACACCAAACACTTCTGGGACTTAGCTCCCAGGAGAACAAATGAATCAGGTGAAAATATTAATTTCATCCAATCCTTCTCTCACCCGACATCATCTGTCAGGGGAAAGTCATGAGTTCCCCACACACATTAGACTGTCTTCCAAACTCACTGTTCTCGATGGGTTCGTCTGACAATACACTAATGTGTATGGGGACCTTGCGATCGTTGGGAGGACAATAAATTCTAAGGTGTAAAAAAACATTTTGCAGTAGAATGTAAGGATGTAACAGTCCATGACCTCAAGCTGAGGTGTGATTCTGACCTGAAGCACACAAATACAGTAAATCGAGTTAAGAATGGTTGAAAAAGAATATTTTTGGGACCTGCCGTAAAGGGTCACTGAGATTTGGTAAAACTTGTGATAAGTCATAGAGACATATCAAAAGTTTTGATTAGTGGGTGTCTGAGAGCTGAAACCCCAACCAATCGTGAGAATGAGATGAGAGAAGTGAGTGCATATTACACTGTCTTTCCTCACTGCAGAGGACAGAATCAAGATCGGCCCATAGACTTTTATTGAGACAGTCTCCTGCTGCAAGGAGAGAGAGCAGGATGTGCACAGGCTTCTTATTCCTTGTTCTAGCGATCAGTGGGGGTCCTAGTGCACACCGCCCATTGGTTCAAAACATTTGATGTCTCTCTGAAATATGAAAGTTTTTACCAAAACTCATTATAACTCTTGATATGCTGTGGCATCCCCAGAAGAGGGCTGTGCATGCAGGAAATCCCAGAAACACTGACAAACTGAAATACATTTGAAGGGAGGAATGGTTCGATATCTCTCGATAAAGAGGTTTTCAAAGATTTTTAAACTGATGACCTATCCTCTGGATAAGTCATCAGTATCTGATTGTGGGAGTCCGACACCAGTGACCCTCACCGATCAGCTGTTTGAGAAGGCACCGAAGCTTGCAGTAGCCTTCTCGCGGCTTAGAGTAGGCCATGTGACATCACGTTTATCGGTCACATGACCTAGGCGCAGCTCAGCCCCTTTGTAGTAAATAGTGTCTAAACAGCGATCTGCTGCCCAGAAACAATGATTCTGTATGCTGACGAGTGATAGCTATAGCGACCCCTCGTCCTCATACTGTGAAGGAGGTCGCTGCATGTAAATGCTCGGTCTCCTTCACTGAGCAAGGAGCCAACTGTCGAGAAAGAACGCTTCCTTCCCAACAATGGGCTGTACATCGGAGCGTCTAAACCCGCCTTTAGATAACAATCAGACCACAGTTTAATGGTAATCAAAGTGATTCACGTAATTCCAATGGGTTCACTTACATTGTCTTTTAAGACGACTACAAAATGTAAAAAATGTTGATCTAAAGTATGATAACACGTTTTTCAGATACACTGGTGATAAGGTAGAGAAGGGGTAGGCAACCTGCGGCACTCCAGCTGTTGTTGTCAGCAACCTTCGGCACTCCGGCTGTTGTTGTCAGCAACCTTCGGCACTCCGGCTGTTGTGAAACTACAATTCCCAGCATGCTCCATTCATTTCTATGTGAGTTCTCAGAAGAGCAGAGCAAGTATGCATGCTGGGAATTGTAGTTTCACAACAGCCGGAGTGCCGAAGGTTGCTGATCCTTGAGGTAGAGAAAAGCCTGTATTACAAAGGACGATTGAGCAAGCGATTGTCGGAAGGGAATCGTTCCCTCCTGGCAATCGCTTGCTATCTAGCGGAGTAGACCGCTGCTATTTCATGCAGCGATCTCCTCCGCAGTGTGGGGAAGAGTGATCGCTATGCCATCGCTCGTCCCCATACTGTCTAGTGGTTTGCCTTAAAAATCAGAGTTGCCAGATGAACGAGCGTTTGCTTGTTCATTGGGCAATCAGCGGCAGTATTGCACTACAAGATAATCGCTAACGAGCGTTCATGCGAACGCTCATTAGCGATTATCGGCTGAAACGTCGGCCAGTGTAATACTGCCTTTAGGGAGAAAAGACAGCAGCGCGTCTATATCCTAACAGCTCACCAGATTTCCATGGCCTCCCAGTGAAGATTTCTATGATCTTTTAAAGTGTCGCTTTCGGGTGTCGTTTTTGTCAGAGGAACATATGAAAATAATTTACTTTTATCTCCCAGACCTCAGGATGAATAAACCTTTGATGCTTCCCAGTTACAAACAAGTGGCCAGTTGTGAAAGCTGATATCGTGATGACAGAAGAGGCAGAGCAAGCTCACTAAATCTGTCATTACAGGAAATGGTCGAATTTGGAGAAGAGTTTACTTTGGTTTTGCTCTAAGACACAAAAAGAGAGATTGTGTGATCGATCTGTGCTGTAATCCACTCTGTCTTTGTAGGGGACCAATAGATCGGGTTATATAAACATCCAGTGGTCATCAATGTTAGGGCTTGTTCACACGAACGTGCCGTGTTTTGAGGACAGCAAATTGCGGATCCGCAAAACACGGATGCCGCCCGTGTGCCAGAAAGGAACGGACGGCCCTTTATAGAAATGCCTATTCTTGTCCGCAAAACGGAAAATGACATAATTTTTGCGGGGCCACGGAACGGAGCAACGGATGTAGACAGCACACGGAGCGATGTCCCCATCTTTTGCGGCATAAAATGCGGCTCGGATGCGGAACCAAACCACGGTCGTGTGAATGAGCCCTTAAACGGGATGGTCTCCATGTAAATTACCTGCTCACCTGTTTGAAAGAGACAACCTAGAAATGCCTTGTGAATTTTAATATAAGGCTACTTTCACACTGCGCGTTTTGGCTTTCCGTTTGTGAGATCCGTTCAGGGCTCTCACAAGCGGTCCAAAACGGATCAGTTTTGTCCTAATGCATTCTGAATGGAAAAGGATCCGCTCAGAATGCATCAGTTTGCCTTCGTTTCGTCTCCATTCCGCTTTGGTGTCCGTCTGACGAAACTGAGCCACAATGTAAGTCAATGGGGACGGATCCGTTTTCTATGACACAATCTGGCACAATAGAAAACGGATCCGTCCTCCATTGACTTTCAGTGGTGTTCAAGACGGATCCGTCTCGGCTATGTTACAGATAATACAAACAGATCCGTTCTGAACGGACGCAGACGGTTGTATTATCTGAACGGATCCGTCTGTGCAGATCCGCACCAAACGAGAGTGTGAAAGTAGCCTAAGACGACCCATTTACCTTGATGGTTATTGTTCTTTTGTCCTCTGCTAAGCCTTTAACATATAATTACCTTTGACAAGTGACATCCATACTTACTTATCTCACTTAAACTGATTGCAGGGACTTTCTTGAGAAAGTTTTCAATGGAGGATTGTGAACAATGCCTCGGTTATTCAACGTGAAGTTACACTTAGACGTATTATTATTTGGACAGATGTGAAGATTATCTGTGAACTTATCTTCCAGTGATCAAAGGAACTGATGATATGCAACACATTCATGGGCCATGTCCCATCAACCATTGCTTTACCTGCAATCCATCATTCTTGCCGTGCTGTTATTTTGCACCCTAAATACATGAAATTAATCATCTTTTTTTTTTTGTGGAGTAGCCAGGTGTTTCGCCTCTGGAAATTATTATCATGGTAAAATGAAGCTGAGCTTTTCTTTTGTTGTTTGCGACCAGGACTATACAGAGAGTTAAAGCTGATGTCATACAGCAAAAAATGCCTCATCGCTGTCTCTGATTTAGATAAGACAGAACAGGGTGAGATTTTTCATGAGGGGAATTTTTGAAGTCAGTTTTGCTCAAATCTGACATGTTAATTCATTTTCTACACAATGCCCCTGCTGGAGTGCTGTTGTTTGCAACTTTTTTTTCTTTTTTAAATCCCATTTGATAAATCTGGCGTACACTTACTCATTTAGCTAAGCATCCCCATCTACTTTTCAAAAGTGGTGAAAGTAGCATCAAATCACAAAAAGCGGCACATTTTTGCACCAAAATTACAGGCGTCAAAATTGTCCCTGTTTCTTACAAAACCAGCATGCAGGGGCCCCAATAATTAAGTTTACCTAATCTTGAAGAAAGGTTAAGGGTACATGCACATGTTCAGGGTTTACGTGCGGAGAATGAAATCTGCAGGTTTCGCAGGGAAATCCATGCGGGCAATCTGCATCGTGTGCATGAGAATTTCAAATTCTCATAGAATACAATGTGCACAACCTACTGTGCAGATTTTCCGCACGCAATCCTGATTGTCTGCATTTACCCCAAAGGGGTTGTCCCATCAAAGGCAAACCCTTTCACAAAGGAACAATTAGCTGATTGCCCCAGGTCCCGCTGCTGGCACCACATCAGACAGCTGATTGTGTCGGGGAAGCTGTGGCCACTGCAGGGGACATGCAGTATTACATAGCGGCCAATCAATTTGTTATTTTTGGGGTCTATGCCCAAGGGTGGGATTCAAATATTTAACAGCAGGTTCCCTACTCAACGGCGGTTAATCAGCGTAACGACACATGTTTACATATACATACACTATATATACAGTACAGACCAAAAGTTTGGACACACCTTCTCATTCAAAGAGTTTTCTTTATTTTCATGACTATGAATTCATCAAAACTATGAATTAACACATGTGGAATTATATACATAACAAACAAGTGTGAAACAACTGAAAATATGTCATATTCTAGGTTCTTCAAAGTAGCCACCTTTTGCTTTGATTACTGCTTTGCACACTCTTGGCATTCTCTTGATGAGCTTCAAGAGGTAGTCCCCTGAAATGGTCTTCCAACAGTCTTGAAGGAGTTCCCAGAGATGCTTAGCACTTGTTGGCCCTTTTGCCTTCACTCTGCGGTCCAGCTCACCCCAAACCATCTCGATTGGGTTCAGGTCCGGTGACTGTGGAGGCCAGGTCATCTGGCGCAGCACCCCATCACTCTCCTTCATGGTCAAATAGCCCTTACTTTCAAAGTTTTCCCAATTTTTTGGCTGACTGACTGACCTTCATTTCTTAAAGTAATGATGGCCACTCATTTTTCTTTACTTAGCTGCTTTTTTCTTGCCATAATACAAATTCTAACAGTCTATTCAGTAGGACTATCAGCTGTGTATCTACCTGACTTCTCCTCAACGCAACTGATGGTCCCAACTCCATTTATAAGGCAAGAAATCCCACTTATTAAACCTGACAGGGCACACCTGTGAAGTGAAAACCATTTTAGGGACTACCTCTTGAAGCTCATCAAGAGAATGCCAAGAGTGTGCAAAGCAGTAATCAAAGCAAAAGGTGGCTACTTTGAAGAACCTAGAATATGACATATTTTCAGTTGTTTCACACTTGTTTGTTATGTAAATAATTCCACATGTGTTAATTCATAGTTTTGATGCCTTCAGTGTGAATCTACAATTTTCATAGTCATGAAAATAAAGAAAACTCTTTGAATGAGAAGGTGTGTCCAAACTTTTGGTCTGTACTGTATGTAACACACATACACATAATACACCATATATATATGTAACACACATACACATAATACACCATATATACACTACACACATACCACCCAACTTTTAAAAAGCTAAACAATGGAAAGGAAGCGCTCATTTCCAGGAACCGCTGTACTTTTAACAACCGGATCTGGAGAACCCGAGGGAACTGGAGCTCTTGTTCGGCATGGCTTCCGGGTTACTCAGCAATTCCTTGCACCTTAGTCAGAGGTCCATGACCACTGGCAACAGTGGCGTAACTAGCACTGACTGGTCCCCACAGCAAATGTTTGAAGGCCCTAGCCCCCCCCCCCCCATCTTCCCCAGAAACCCACTACTTCTGTGCAACCCTCACTCCTGTGGCTAGTCAAGATTGCTCTCTCAGACAAGACCCGGCAGCCGCTCTATCCATTTCCTACACCTATATACTGTATGTCATGTCACTGTATATACCGTCATTGTATAATACCGTTGAGTGGGTCCTGACAATAAAATTATTCAGTCCTCCTCTCAGGCAGGCCCCTTCTTAGTTTGGGCCCCATAGCAGCCGCTTCCCCTGCTTCTACTATAGCTATGCCCCTAATTGTCATCCTCGTCTGCCTTCTTAGTGGGTACAGACGTTGGAGCACTCGCTCTGGGCTTTAGCTAGGTCTGTGTGGCTTGAATGCCCTTCTTGCAGCCTCTACTGGATGTGGATACTACTCTTGACTTCTTAAAAGGCCAGTGCATGCACACCTCCTGTGCTCCCTGGCAGACTTTCAATGGGTATTCAAGTCATCTTCCCACAGGGGCAGGTGTGTGAGCAATAGAGTTTCTAGTCTTCTAGTTTCTAGGCTTCTAGTTTCCTTGTGAAGGTGCGCTATATACGTTCTGATCACCTATGCCCATCCTCTGCCACACTACGGTATTTTGACGCTTTGCTACCTCCCCCTGAATCTTACTCAGTGCTGCCCGCTATGACCTTTGGCCTGATTATTGGACTGAATGTACTCTGCCTGCCCTGACCTCGGCTTGTTCCTTGACTATGGTTTTGTCTGATCTCTTGGTGCTGTGCACTTGTGCCTCTTGACATCTATGGGTCAGCAGTCACTTGAACAGAGACTACTCCAAGAGGTTGCGGCCTAGTTGTTTTCCTGCAGCGAAGTCCAGATCCTTGTAGATGGGTTAAAGAGTGAAGAAAAGGGTGGGCTACATAGATAATGCCCATAGTAGTAACCATAAGCCAAATTAGCGCATGTGACACAGCAGATCCCCTTCCATTACACAATTGAATGGTCAACCATGTAATTTATAGCAAGCACATGTTAACCAGAATGGGTGAGACTCCTACAGAGCAGATCTCCCTTCTGGCTTATTGCTTAAGCAGGGGATGCCCTTCTGTGACATCAATATGTTATTTTTTTTCCCTTGATTTTCAACATAAACATACACACTTGCCTGAGCATACATGTTTATTTCAATGAAGAGAGGTATGTATCTCCTATGGGAATAAAGGATCGGTTCCATTGATATTCAAAAAGTCTGACCCCTCTTTCCCCATTTAATAAAACAGTAAACCAGGCTGTCTGTCATTGAGTATAAGGCAATGATGATTCTATTTGTGTCAGACGCCACCAAAGAGATCAATGTAATGGAGGTATGGGAAACTGATTGGTTTTACATTGATTATTCCACACTACTGCATTCTGTAAGTGCTCTTACATTACGGCTTAACCTGTACATGCCATTCATACGTTCCTGCTCTACTGTGACATTGGCATCTGCAAAGCACTGGCATCTCTAATCAACTAGGCTTCATCCAATCCATACTGCTTTAGCCCCAACATGGACACACTTGAATATTACCAAATCTATATTAGTGGACCACATAATATGAACATCTATGACATTGGGAAGCAAAGTTACCAGTTATAAATGCAGCTTGTCTATAACACATTCAAAGCCTTCCAAAGAGCAATTTTCACACCTGAAAAGATGTACCTGCAAAACCCTGTCTAACCACATGGTTTTCTATTGAACTGAGACCAAAGGCAGTGCTCATTGATGAGATTCATTAGACTGTCCTTTTAAATGGCAAAAGTAGAGCAACAGAATTTTCGGAAATTCCTATGGAATCCTGAATGACCCCATTAAAAGGGTTCTGCAGTGCCAAGATATTGATGAATTGTCCTCAGGATGGGTCATCAATATCATGGTGCTACACGACCCCTTGCCAGTCAATGGATACACAACATCATGAAGCCATAGAGCTACTGTGAACATAGCCTTACATTTCACTTCAGACATGTCCAGTGCAACAATCAACTAGTTCCATGAATATTTTGACCCAACTTCAACCACTAATAAAATCCAGGCCAGACATCTGTGTTTATTCCCAATGCCTACTATGGCTTGGTGCAAGGTTAGTCTTCAGGTGCATTTTCAGTAAAAAAAAAATTGACTGGTACTCAGACAACATTCTGTAGCCAGCAAAGTACCAAGACCCAAAATTGTATCGTCCTTTAGGTGAACTGAACCGTCCAGTTGGGTTCTTCTCCGGAGAACATTGCATCTACACCTCTGAACTGACGACTGGTAGGATTATAATTCCGTAGATAGAAAAATGCTTCCTGACATTGGGAGTAAGAAATATGTTGATTTCATAGGTAAATGAAAGCAGAAACGTTATCTTCTCAGGGACAAATGCTGTGCTTTCCAGTCCATAGTGCCACATTAGGTTGCAGAAAAAATGTAGACGTATAAGCATAGATCAAAAACAGGGTCAAGAACTTAATTTCCCGGTGACAGCAAAGTCATCTGGCTTGGAACATTATTTTGTCGATTTCAGATTCGTTCTAGGAAAAAAAATACACAGCGGAGAAAAGGCTGCTGTCGGAGCCCTCAAGAGCGGCGTGTGGCTCTAGTATTTATGGGACAGTTTACAAATACATTAGAGATGTCAGAGTGAAATAAGTGACATACTTACATACCAAGGGAGGCTGGACCAAAGGTGTTGGCATCGGGGAGCTGGAGATAAGCAGAGGCGTAATTAGCACATTTATCTTTTTTATACTGTCATTTTTCAGGCATATACGATCGTAATGTAAATTAGAAATAAAAGAGGGTTCATGGAAAATAGAATTAATTGCTGGGAGGTCAATTACAATGTAATAACAGAGTTACAAGCAGCGCATAATTTATGGCAACATTGTTGCATTTTCGCTTCCTGCTGCCGGTGACAATCTTTCCTGATCTTGACTATCAACTGAAAGTCAACTCCTCAGACAGTAATCTCTGCCCTAATGAATTTCATTTGCCGTACAGAAAAAAAAAAAACTTGAGTGAATCACAACATAAGAGCTGTTACAGCCCTTAATGGCATTCTATGGATTATTGATTTTTGATTTACTTTCTGCACGCCAAAAGCCCATTTTAACAGCACCATTACCTCCATAACGATTAGAGACAAAAAGTTAATTATGTAATTATAAAGCCAATAACAGACTTGTCTGGTTTACTTTGCCTAGTCAGTTTAAACATTATCTCTGGCGCACACATCATAACAGGCGGGATGTGAGAAGAGAGATTAACGTCATAAAAGAAGATGTGAAATTTAATTTTCTAGGCCACGGCTGTCTCGAAAACCATTAAGTAATCAGAGTTTTGCCTCTATTAACAGCATCTTTGCTTGGTGAGGAGGAGGGCGGTAACAAATTATACAGTTATATATATTGCTTCTTACCCACTTGAAGGGTAATGCAGCATTTCATGTTAATACCATTTAAGTCTATCATCTACCATGGTATAATTAAATAGACTCCAGCTTATGTGCCTTAAAACCTAGAGCGCTCACAATGGCGATGTTTAGTAACATGATGTAATGCCGTTATTATATTGTTAAATATCAGAAGACAGCAAGAAGCAATATCATATCTGCCCTCTGTGGTTTCCAGTTTGATGGACTTTATCTATACTCTGAATTAAATTATTTATGAAGGAAAAAAATGAGACCGGGCCTTAGAAAACAAATGAATAAAAGTAGCCCCCGTGGTGTAGACAGGCCCAAATGGACAGCACAAGTAGACAGTAATTACATAGTGCAGCACAAAATACCCCCTAAGAAACTGTTCCTCTGTGGTGGCCATCAATAGTGACTACATTTTGTCCTCTTCCTCCTCTAATTGTCTCTAATTAAAGAGGTTTTCCAGGCTTTTAGTATTGATGACCTATCTTCAGGAGTCATGATAGGTCATCAATATCAGATCGGCAGGGGTCCGACACCCGGCACCCCCGCCGATCAGCTGTATGAAGAGAAGGAACACGCCGTCTCCTATCTCTCTTCCTGCTCACTGCTACTATGTCTATGGCAAGTAGGAAGAAAGACAGGAGATAGCACGTGCACACACCGCGTGTCTTTTCTTCATACAGCGTATCGGCGGGGGTGCCAGGTGTCGGACCACAGCCAAACTGATATTGATGACCTATCCTGAGGATAGGTCATCAATATTAAAAGCCTGGAAAACCCCTTTTAGATATAGAGCATGGAGCTTATGAGATGAGGTGCAGGCCACAACACCAAACCAGACCTACCTTCAGCATGCTGCCTGGACTGCCTCTAGTAATGACCCCTATAGTGCCCGTAGTAGTATGCTTCCCAAGTAGCCAAGAAAAGAAGAAAAAAAGTCCTGTTCCAAGTCGCCACCTGCCACAGATCTTTTACAGCCTGCAGCCATAGATGCTTGTGTCCCTGAGCAATTTGTACACTGCCTCATATAGTAGCCTGTGGTCTATGAGGGTGAACAGAAAGGAAGGGAGCCAAGTCCCATCACAGTATTCAACTACATCATCATACTGAGGAAATCAGGAGGGCACCTGCAAATGTACCTCATGTACCATATGTACCCGAAGTACCTGATGCTCCTATCGTTAAGTAATGCTAAGAACAGCCAATCAGTTATGTACCCGAGGAGGGCTGGGGCAGCCCCCTGGACATTGGCTCACCGGGAAATTTCCGTTTACAGTCTATGGCCAGTTCGCCCCTTCTGGGCTGCAATTCCGAGCACAGTTGCTGTACAATGAATGACACTGTGCTTGGTATGCAGCAGTCACCAGAGCACCATGGCCTCTTTAATCACAACTGATTGATGGTGGTTCTCGGTATCGGAAAGCTACCAATCAAATAGGTGATCCTAATTCATCAATATTTTCTTCTTTGCATTAACCACATTTCAACCCCTTCCAATATTACTTTGACAGCTGTGCTCATCACACACACACTCCATACAACCATATACAAACACCAGTGATGCCCACAAATGGCAAAAACACCTGGTTGCTTAACACCTTTGATGTCACAATCACAACAGTGATTGTGACATCAACAAAGGAAGGGTGCTCCCATTATAAGGACAGAGGAGCTGGTGGTTTTATGGAATGGCCCTCAGGACTTTTTTCCGATTAGGGCTGTTACATGTCAGCATGATGGAGATGTAAAAACGGAATATACTTCACCTGACATTGGTGGCTATGCCCTAAATTTAGAAAATCTTAGCATAGGAAATCTGTATGAAAGTGTGCAAAATGAAGATTCCTATCCCACATTGTTTGGACAGATGAGAATATATGAAATCCTTAGAATGATGGTTCTTCAGGCTTTTGACTCCACGTGGGATTGGGCACCAATAAGTTTGCACCTGAATTTTTGTCTATAATAAAAATATATTTTAGAAAGAAGAATAATGGTGTTAGGACATACCTAAGATTCTGTGTAAACTCTGCATTGCATTAGAATTAGATATTTATAAAGTTTATAAAAATTTTATTCTAGAGATGAACGAAGTATCGAAAACTTTGATTAGGCTGTTTCGCCGAAATTTACAAAAAATTAGCTTTGTAACAAATTACTTCTTTACAAAGCGCATTTCTTTGTAAGTAGTAGGTGCAATGACAGGGAGCGGCGATTGCCCCGCTCCCCATCATTGTACCCCTCAGATGCCATGTTCAGAACTGATTACGCCATCTGACAGTAATAATACAGTGTAAAATAAATAAAAAAAATTAAAAAATCATACTTACCTCCTTTGTTTGATCGCAAAGAACTGGCCATCGCATGGGATGTCGTGTAAGTATGATTTTGTTTTAAAAAATTGCGCCTTTTAGGGAAAATCGATTTGCTACCAGGAACCACAAGGAAATTCGGCTTTGCAGTGAATCGAACTTTCCCTGAAATTTTGCTTGAAGTCCACTTAGTGGACTTCGATTTGCTCAGGTCCGATTCGGTCAAATTGATTTGAGTCGGAATAAATTTGACCCAAATCGACAGTGCCTTGAAGAACCTCTCTCTCCTTTCTCTCTTCGATTTTCCCAAAACAAAGAACACAAAATTCAGGTTCAGTAGAGTCAAAACTTTTTAAAAACTTGGATTAAATTTCTGAATTTTAGAATAAATTCACTCATCTCTAATTAGAATACATAGATATTCCAATGTAATAAATAAAAGATAAAAGTCCTGTGTTGGCTCTCTCAATCCGGTAAGGCAAAAAGCTTAAAACTGTGCTGCCTCATAAAGACAAAAATGAGTCAGTTCCTTAAAGCGTTCCTTAAGCTTCATTTCACCCTTAAGTAATATGATGTGCAGTAGTAGAAGTGCTGGCCTTGCCATATGATGTGCATCATTACCACCTGCTTAACCTTCCTATAGGCTCTTCTGATATTGTTAAATTAATAGAACCTTTACATGACAATCCAGCCCTTTGCTCATTTTATGGCTAATCTTCACCGAAACCCTCATCATCACTTCAATTCAGCAGCTGCACTTTCATTTTGTGAAGACAGAAAGAAGGGTCCCACGGGCCCTCCTCCTTTATTGACTCATACAAGGAAACTACGCCTGTGGCACATACAGACTAAACTGCTAAATAGGCTGTGTCCTGATGCCTGACAGTCAACATATGTGTAAAACCTCTATGTTTAGAGCGTGCAGTGTGCAATGTGTCATGCGCCATTTTCACCTTCACCTTATATATTTATCAATGTCATGGAGAAGATATTTTTTTCAGTTTTTGGGCGATGCAGGCATGTCTTCCTTGGTATTTTACAGCAGCAGCAAAGTGGATGCAATTTAAAGAGTTATGCCATGACTGATATAAAAAATGATATATAGTACATGACAATATCTTTCTAACAAAGCTAGGACCAGCCCTGTACCTCACATGGATCCAGCGATCTCCCCATTCATTGCTCCAATTGCTCTGCTAAACTTATTTCAAGCTAGCATCTCTCCTTTCTGCTGCAGTAATCTCCGTATTACAGCTCAGGGGTTGTCACCTTTCTGCTGCATCTCTCTCCCAGTAACTGTCACAGTAGATACGCGGGTGGCAGTTGAAGGATGAAACTGAGCATGTATGACCACCTCAGTAGGTGGATGTGCATCTTGCTATACAGATTAAATCCAAGGGGCCTCCATTATAAGAAGTACAGTTCATATGTCACAGCTTAAAGGGGTTGTCCGGGTTCAGAACTGAACCTGGACATCCCTCCATTTTCACCCCGGCAGCCCCCCTGACATGAGCATCAAAGCAGTTCATGCTCCAATGCTCTCCTTTGCCCTGCGCTAAATTGCGCAGGGCAAAGGCATTTTTAGGAGTTCCGATGACGTACCGGGGCTCTCCATGGGGCTGACAGGAACCCCGGTGACGTCACCGGCACTGATGGGCGAGATTTAGCTCTGCCCTAGCCAGTAAAACGGCTAGGGCAGAGCTAAAGCCCGCCCCTCAGAGCCAGTGACATCACCGAACACACTGCCGGGCGGAAGTTACCGCCCGGCAGTGTGCTATTGAAAAAAAAAAAGCCTGTGCCCTGCGCAATTTAGCACAGGGCACGGGAGCGCATCGGAGCATGAGATGCTCCGATGCTAGGCTCAGGGGGGCTGCCTTGGTGAAAATAAGGGTATGTCCGGGTTCAGCTCTGAACCCGGACAACCCCTTTAAGCACTTCTGTAACAAAGTAAATTACAAAAATAACATTTGAATGATATCAAAATAACATTTAAGGGGGTTATCCAATAGTACAATAAAACAAATACCCCCCCACAATGCCCATCCTATAGAAGATACTTACCCACTCCCAGGCACCCATGTCCCTCTGGCTCCCTGCATTGGCCACCATTGGGGTAGGGGCAGTGGTGGGTGGATTTGGAGGAGCAGCCAATAGCAGGCCGCGATGGTGACCTACCTCTCTAGCATCACGGGTGACGCTGGGGAGGCTGGTCGCTGTCGCGGGCTGCTGTTGGTTGCTTCCCCCATTGCCGGATGTTTTGATCCACTCAAAGGGGAGATGCAGCGGTGGCCGTGCAGGGATCCGAAGGGACGCGGGCCAGGAAAATATTGCCTATAGGAGGGGCCCAGGCATTGTGGGGGTTATTTGTACTATTGGATAACCACTTTAATGGCACAACATTGAATTAACACACCTTTCATGATCATGATGACATAATTGCAATTGAGCTGTGAGCCTGAGGTTCTCCCCAATTCTGTTTCTAGAGGGTCCATGTCAGTCTACTCCTTGGGTCCCAGTTCTACAGGCCTTGTAGGAGCATGAGGAAATAGGAATTGCACAATCTATTGAGGACCTATAGATCTATCCAACCCAACTGAATAAAAGGACATTATGGGTCCTTTTACAGGAACTAATTGATGATATAGTATGTTGCTCATTTTGGGCTTTCACATATTTGCCTTAACAAATAGCGACATAAAATGTTTGTGTAGCTGGTCATTGTCGGCAGCACATCCCATTACTACATGGTAATATGTGCTGCCAGTAGAGGAAAATTGTTCTGCTGCCATAAAAGATCTGATCAGTGGATAAACGTCTGCTGATTGGCAGATGATTAGCAGGACGTTTACCTAGGCCAATCATCTGCAACAAATTGGCCCATAATTGACCCATTTAAAGGGCCCGTAAAGCTAGACATACACATAAATGTCGCAACTGATAGCTATCTCTCACATTTTCTCCATAAACATGCATGTTTGACTTGGTCAACCATGCGTGTGTTCAAAACAAGTAGAGGGGAGAAGGCAATAGTATCTTCCTAAGAGAAAAATGATCACACATGTTGAAATTACATATTCCTGACCCTTCTGTCCCCTGACATCTGTCAAGATGGGAGGCCCCCATACACAATGGATGATCCCATCAAAATCTGTATGGCTTGCTTAAGATGTCTAAAATTTCAAAACAAAGCTCTTTTGTCCAATCTAATTTGTGGGTTTGGTGTAAGGGTGCTCATACACGATCAAAAGATGTCAGCTGAGCAATCGTTCGACCAACAGCTATCTCTCCCAACTCCGGTACTGTAGTTGGCCAGTCCGTCCCTGCTCTCAACTCCCCCATATACTTACACATTCGGTTTGGTTGTGTATGTGTATTCAATGGGTAGAGGGGAAAAAGGCCCTGCCAGACAGTTCTAGTGGTGGCTTATCTCCTGAAAGAACAAAAGGATTGGGTAAAAATATTTGCTTCGCCCCATCCTCCTTTTTCCTGGCATCATCTATTGGGGAAGAGTCATGAGCACCCCATACACATTAGACTGTCGCTGGAACCACTGTTCTTGGCTGGATCTGATGATAAACCAATGTGTGTAGGACACTTTAGATATGAGACAACATTTTGTAGTAAATTATTAATTGCATTTAGATATGTACTGCCAGTCAAGAATCTTTGACCACGAGATCATCTTCTGAGATGAACCATAAGATTAGTTTGACCACTTAATACATGTTTGTTACTCTGTCTTAACAATAATTGATTGAGACAGTCTTGAATCCCCAACCTCCACGCCTCTTCGTAACTTCCACGTCCTTTGGTCAGCCCTAAAGACTTGCTGATAAGAGTCCTTCCCACATGAGAGATAAACCTGTGCTCTGCAAACAGACATTTCCTACAGGTTTGATGGGCCAATTACACTACCACTAATTAAGTGCTGGCATCTGTAACAGACTGAAGCAAACCAGGAGGTTGATGGATGAGGGTTAAGATGTATGTGACAAGATTTAGTCCCAGCCTTTGTGTCAGTGCTATTTTAGCTGTGACACCTGCAACACCTCATCTCAGAGCTGACAGATTCCGACAACACAGAATCCTTAGCCTTACGGTATAAATTACTGGGTTGAAAAAAACTTCTTTTAGAGCAGGATCACCATCTTGTCCATTATATCAGACTATGCAAGTAAAAAGAATGAACACATATCGTAGATATTGGTATCTATGAGAAAATTTAATTCATTCTGATCAGGGGTCAGAATTATTTGTATTACAATTCTGGTTTGGAGCTGCCTGTTTCAAATGTTACCTACTAATTTCTTGAAGACTTTTATTGTTAAAGGGGTTAGCACATCTGAAAAATGTATGGCATATTGCTAGGATGTGCCATCAATGTCTCCCTCTGGGACTGCGGCTCCCAAAGTGAACGCGAGCACACTGCCCATGTGCAATGAGTCCTGAGTGAGAACGTGGGTACAGAATGTGGATTCTGAAATGTGAGTGGCACAATCTTTTAAAGGGCTTGCCATTAAAGTCAAATCGGTGCAGGTCCCATGTCTGGGACCCACTCCTATCTAGAGAATAGAGCCCACAAATTGAAGGAGAGCGTGCCACGCATTGTTCCATCTCAAACATTGATGACATATTGCTAGGATATGCAAACAATGTCATATAGATGCAGGTTCCATCATTGCGACCCCCTCCTATCTCCAGAACGGACCCCCCAAAATTAAGGAAGATCAACCGAGCATGCACGGCCACCCTCTCTTTGACCACTATGGGAGTTCCGAAAATAGCAGAACACTGGCTCGGCTATTTCCAGGCAGTTTCATAGTGATGAAGGAGAGGTGGACATGCATGCACAGTGCAGTCTCCATTCACTGTTATGGGACTTCCAAAAAAAGTCAAGTGTGCTTGGTCGTCTATATTCGGATCTCCCACAGCAGTGAATAGTGAGCATACCATGCATGCACGGTGGGCTCGCCTTCACTTTGGGGCGCCATGTTCTGGACATAGATACGGATCTCAGAGGTGGGACCTGCACCTATCTGACATTAATCACATATCCTAGCACTAGGCCATCAATGTATGAGATGCAAAATTTTATAGCCATGACTGACTATGGTTGTTGTCACCTCTGGAAATGGAACGTTATCTAAGATATAGTATCCTGCTGAATATCATAATAAAGAATCAATATTAGTCTTGGAGATCCAACTGCTGGGATTCGAAGATTAGGACTGATTTAATCCCATTTGTAATGAGTGACCCTTAAGGAAGTCATGGATGGGATAAATTCTGTTCATTTCAACTGTCAAGATCTAGGGAACAGAAGTGTCATAATGGACCCCCAATGTCGATAACACATAGGTAATAAAAGAGGAAGTCTCTTTTTGGCCTCAATAATAGGCCTCCGAAATCGATTGATTGCTACATGCAACTTTTTCTTGATCCATCTCCCCAATGTTTTTTTTTTTTTACCAGATGATAAACCATCTAATTTTTCTTTAACTGAAATATAACTTGAAGCATCAAGATCACACAATAACATGAAGTGTAAAAGAATCCCAAAAAATATAACATTTTCACTTGAGTTTGACACCATAGATGCAAATATAACCATTAACAGGATTAATTAATGGTCACATTGAACAAAAAGAACCATTACATCTCAAAGCAGCTTTACCCAGAACTTGTCTTCTGGTCCAAGACAATAACTTAAAAAAAAAATGGAACCCTCTTCAACCAACACACAAGAATTACTCCCAAGGGCTTTTCTCCCAGGCAGGCTTCAAAAACACACTGGAGCGACATGTAGACATTGCAGAAGCTACCAGGAAAACGCTTATCTATAATGAGTTCATGACTTCCAATCTAGAAGGGAAAATTTCCTGCCCTCTGTCAAGGCATTTGTATGCACAACCCCAGGCAACCTCTCCTGAATGTCTCTCTTGTATACATGGAGAGCCTCCTTTGCGTAAGCAAGATCTTCAGGAGAATCTTGTCACATTTTTGACAAATAAGATTTCCATGGAATGTCCATTTTTAGGAACCCACGATTGACACATGTGATATAGTCTTATATTTTAGCCTAACCCCTGGATTAGATAAAAATCAATTCTTGTATGAATGATTTTCTAAAATGTCTGAAGGTAAAAAGGTCCACTGTTCTCATGGGACGTGCTCCAGACCCACCCATATGGAGGCATTGGATGTCTTTCTCTCTGTTATTACCACAGCATGAGACAATGTTCATTTTTATGTTATGTAACAGACTCCGGATGCAGGTACGTGGTGCTCGCATCTAGAGAAGTGGCCCATATAACAACAGTAGAAAGACTGGCACTATCTTGCAAATCTTCTTGGTATATTGTCATCTTGCATCAAACAAATAGGGCGTTTCGGCTGTAACTCCTTTTTTGTAAATCCTTTTTTGGAAAAGGCTCTTGTTAGACTCGAAATGCGTCACATGTTTGATCCTTTCTTCTAATGTTCAGTTTTAAGTCATATGTCCGGGCTACTGCTCCACATACAGTATGCATGGGCATGGATGTCAGGTTTCTCATAGGTTAGGCAGTGTTTACCATGCTGACCCCTAGTGTGAAGCCATGCCACCTTTAATCTGGGTGTATACAGTGTGTACAGTGAAAAAAATAAATAAAATGAACATTATTCCTCATAGAGTATGTGAACCAGTCGTGTACCTCATACGGGTCTAGAGCTGAAACTATTCATTGCTTAAATTGCTATGTTAGATGTTCTTCTGGCTGGCAGCTCAGGAGATGTGTCCTTTCTCAGAGGGGATGTCCTTTCTACTGCAGCTATCTCCCTATCACAGCTGAGGGTCTCTTCTTGGGGCGGGGGTCCTTTCTGCTGAAGCTCAGTGTAACTGTTACAGGATGAAACTGAACATGTGCGACCACCTCAGTAGGTGGATGTGCAGATTACGATACAGGATTGAACACCAGAGGGCATCATGGTAATGACACATATCTCACAGCTGGATTTTTATGCTGAATTATATTATAAGAGCATTTATTGGCAGCACAGTCCCTTTAAGACCAGTTGATAGTGATAACTATCAGGGCATTATTTTTGTGATTAACTGTATGCACTTATAACTAGGGGAATGATGATGGCATTGGAAGTCAAAAGGCAGTATGGTCTTTGACTTCCTGAAGAGGCCAGGCCAGTATATAGAGGGCTTTTGTCACGAGAGAGAGGGAATTTGCCTGTGTGATGGGTCTCCTGATGACAATTATTTTTATATTGCCATCACTTATCCATCATTAATATCAATCACTAGCATTCTTCTGTGTCATACATATTATTAATTAAGAAAAAAGGTAGAGCATTTAAAAAAAGAAAATTCTGAAATTGTGCCCTCCCCCTTAATAATGCCCTAAACAGTTTCCTACACTGCCTACCTCTCGCCCAACTGTATGAGGGTTCATCTAGTGATTTCTATAGCAGTTGTAATCTGGTTACCCGATGTTCCAGTAGCACAAAACTCGTCTCGACCAAGTGCGCTTGGGAGAAGGAGAAGAAGTTGCTGCCGAAACCTTGTGGCCTCGGGCAACTTTCTATTGGAGGAGAGTCTAGAGATCCCTATACACATAAGGGTATAGCCACACGTTGTAAGTACTGTGGATTTTCTGCAGTGAAATTGCACGCAGAAAATCTACAACATTTGCAGTAGCAGCAAACTTGATAAGATGTTTTAAAAATCAGATTAAACTCCGTGGAAAGTTTGTGCAAAGAAATCATCTGCTCATAAGTTGACAGGTTAATGGGGTTATCAGGTTAATAGGATTATCTAACCACTATATTGACACCCCAATGAACAGGCACCTCATATAGGTTATATTTACCCCACTCCCCGGGAACCCTTGTCACTCCTGATCCTTGTTCGGCAACCGCTGCATCTCCCCGTCGCGCGGATCAAAACACTTGGTAGCCAATAGCAGGCCGCAGCCGGGACAAGCCTCCCTAGCGTCACCCGCGATGCTAGGGATGTTCGTCCCCATAGCGGTGGCAATGCGGGGATTAGGAGCAACTCGGGTTACGGGGAGTGGGGTAAGTATAACCTATATGAGGTGCACGGGCATTGGGGGAATCATTATAGGCGTTGGATAACCCCTTTAAGGCTACTTTCAAAAATGCGGTACAGCCTTCCGGAAGGCTGTTAAGGCATAAATTCTCAGTCTATTTGCTGGGTTGTGGATGGATCTCTGCAGGACCCTGATATAGTTAGTGGTGCCGGGAGGCATTCTGGTAGCATCTGGCAATGCTGGATCCGGAGAACCAGAAGGCTGTGCCGCAGATGTGAAACTAGTCTTAATTTACTGTCAAATCCGCAGCATTTATGCATCAAAATGTGCAACAAATTCCACTGGTTCTGGTGCCGATTTTACTACTGTGAACTGGGGCCAATTACACAGAATTTTTTCAATTGTGATACTCCGCATCTGACCCGATGGCGTGGGGCTGTACCACTCATCACACATCCCGACATAATCATAGAGTCCCCCTGATTACGCACTACTGTACTTTTGCCTCTAAATGCAGATCAAATATCCAGAGGGGTCCGTCCGTCCCTCCCTCTTTTAGTAGACTTCCATAGGGGAAAAAACGCTGTGACAATCTGTGACTTTGCCATGTTTTCATTTTTTTTTCTTTTCGCTTTTAGTAGATACAACAGATTTCTATAGACTGTGAATACCATTTTCATTTATTTATGCCATGAACTAAGAATAAAATGTTAACCTACTTGCCTGTCCCTTAGGGTGAGGGTTAAGATGTGTCGAATATCGCTCATAATGCTTTTAAAATTCAGAATCAGGAAAAAAAATGGCTTGGCTGAAGAGCTTGTGACAATATCAATTATTTGTAGGTGCTAAAAGCTTAAAGACAAGACTTGCTGAAGAGAACTGTGGGGAGTTCCAAGCACTGTCAGGCAAGTTGGAATGAGATGGCAGGTGACAAGGACATTAACGCTACACAGACCATAGACCTTGAGCTGAAAAGACAAATGACAGCACAGAAAAATAACTGTTCCTGTCAGAGAAAAACTTGGACTCAAGCTCGACTCATATTCTTCCAGAGAGGAGCATCATTTTAATTATGTGGATCCACGCAGACCTAAAATCATTTTTAAGAGGACCTCTCACTAGGGATGAGCACGTTTAGCCGGCGCCAATCTGAATTCATTCTACCCGAATCAAAAGTGCTCCAATTTGCCTGAAAATTGGTGTATGACTCTCCCAGGACCCATATTTGTTCCCTATAGTCTCTTACTTTTTGGTTTATTTAAAAAATGTTCTCACTCTCTATCTCTTTCTCTTAACCCCAAAAATTGTCCTAATCAAATCACCAAAAATTCATATTCAAATTCAGCATAGGCCCTTAGTAGCCGAAAGTCGAAGCCCAAGCTACACAGCATGGTCAAAATTGGAGGGAGCCTGCCACTACAGAGCTGCTCCCATTGACTTCAATGAAAGCCTGAGGATAGGCCATCACTTACTAAAGGCTGGACAACTCCTTTAATCTTTAGCTCGACCGTTCGCCATACATTTTATAGGAGTTTACCAGAATCAAAATGTGTCACCTATTCATGCAATAGGTGATGTGCCTGATGTGGGGGCCTTACTGGTGATCATGGGTGAATTGGCTATAGACCTTACAGGAAAATTTCACTGTGGGCCAATGCCCAGGGGGCCACCCAAGCCTCTATCTCTGCTGATGGCTGGCTACATAATAAGTAGTAGTGAACGAAGCACACTTCGGTTCCAAGATCCAAGGTGGCTTTGTTCAAAACTTTGTTTGAATGCTGTACTGTGACGCGCTATTGATGGCCAACTCAGATAGAAAGCTTTTGGGACAATATACTGTACAGCACTGTAGTATGTGGTATTTTGCGCTATGGTATTGCTGACCCCCCTACTTTTGTTGCCCCGCCTACTGTCAATTTAGACCCTCCAACAACATGGGGCCACTTTTAGGTAGTTTTTCCAGGGCCACTTTAGGTTTCCAATCCACCCCTGCTGGGAATGATGTGTGGTTATGGTTTCCTGTCCTGTCCATGGTAATGGAGCCGCAGTCATGCAAGGTCTAGCTGAGCTCTGTCCTCGTCTATATCAGTCAGTCCCATAGAGACAGCATGGGGTGGCAGTGCACATGGGTGACCACTGCACCGTTAAAATGGAGGTACGAGAAAGTCATTGCTTTTATCGGTGGCGGTTCTAGCAGTGTGACCTCCCCCCCCCAGACTCTTATCACCTATCCTGTGATTCTGGGATAGCCGCTTTATTGGACAGTACTTACAGAATGATGCTTATTGTTACATATTGTTGGTAGGTAGACCATAGGAATAATCAATGTATGCTGAGCTCTGTGCAGACTGCAACTTCCAACACAAGCACAACATGAAAGCTAATAAGGCTGTGAGTGATGTACTCCAGGATGTGGAAGTCAAGTGCCTGTTAAAGACACACTTGATCCCAAGCAGTCTATTGCCCGCATGTCTCGCCCGTGGAATCAGCTGTTTGCCCAGAATAGAGCAACAGTATTCAAACACATTCCTTTCTAATATTTCATGTTATTTTACTGTTTGAATGGTGTTTCCAAAAATTAACCAAGAGCTCAGAATTGCGATCAAATAAAAAAAAAAAAAAAAAACTTTAAAGTTCAATCCCTTGCCACTTCTAGTGCCACTGCTACAGCCGTCGGGATTTGTTGGCTTGGCTGCATCAATGATGTGCCTGTATACCCTCTCATGTCCTCAGCAGTCGCATGCCATGGAATATACTGGCACGCCATCGCTACTACTAGGTAAACAAAGGTCTTGACTCATTTTTGAATAACTAACATAACCTCATGCGCACGACTTTATCCGTTTTGCTGTCCACAAATCGTGGATCCACAAAACACAGGTCATCAAAACACTCCACCACCATTTTTTTTCAAACTCCTCTAGAAATTTCCTAAAACGGACAACAATAGGTCATGTTCTATTTTTTTGTGGGGCCGTGGAATGGACATGCGGATCTGGATGTGCTGTCGGTATCTTTTGCAGCTCCATAGAAAAGAATGGGTCCACCTACGACCCCCAAAAATGCGGATCGGATGCGGACTAAAGCCACGGTCGTGTGCCAGAGGCTTTAGGCTGTTTTTTTGTTTGTTTTTTTCATTCGACAAATCTAATTGTTATCCACATTATTAAAGAGTTTATAGACTTTTATATGTCCATGCACCAGTTTATCTCCATATTGAAAGAGCCCATATACAGTACTTTGGGGAACAAAGGATAGTTTTGCCAAGTACCCCAGACAGAATATACTAGGAGACCATTCTAATTTCATAGACTGACCATATATTTTAGTGTTACATTTATGGACCCAGGGAGATATATGTTCGCGGCTGGCACGGTCTCCAAGCTGGGATGTCGCATTGATGAACTCAGTTAAGAAAGTAAAATGACTCTTAGAATTAAAGAGACATGAGCATGTGACTCCTTTTCAGATGGGAATGCGCTCATGAATGGGCTGCTTGTAATGCATCAGATAGAACCTCACTCCATCAATCAGAGGCACAATGATTACTGCCTGCAATGGTGCGATGAGTGAAGACCTAACCTATCTTGATTTCCCCAAGCATTTTGTGTTTGTATTTAGCTAAAGCCAGAGAAAGGCTTGTCTTGTGGTAAGATAAGCAAATGTGACACAGAGGACACAGGACAAAAAAAAAAGATTGATGTCAAATCAGGGGCATCGATTGTGGAGGTCTCATTTTGTACAGGTTTTTGCAGGTTGATTTTGAGGAAAAACAGAGAACTGACCTAGAAAATTCTGCGAAGTATTAATGTTATTACTAGTATGAGGCCTATTTCACATTGGTGGCAGCGGTTCCGGTAAAGAGCTCTCTGTTACTTGATTGCCCGTAGGCCTTACTCACAATAATAGGGTTCGTTAGAGATCACTGTCGGATCCCATTATAGTCAATGGGGCCAGCAGGCATTCTGGTAACATCTGGCAATGCCGGATCCAGAGATCCACGGTAGATTGGTCTCTGCTGGAACTGCTGCCGGCATTGTGCCTTTACATGGGATGAGGGACAATACAACAGGCGATTGTTGGGAAGGAAGCGTTCCTTCCCGACAAGTGAGGAGACCCCTGCATTTACATGCAACAATCTCCTCCACAGTATGGGGGGGGGGGGGGGGTGCGATCTCTAATGGCCATCGCTCATCCCCATACTGACTCGTTGATTGGCAGAAGATGCTGTTTGCACAGCACAATCTGCCGCCGGCAAACGACAATTTTTGTGTCTGCCTTAATGATCCATTACCCGATGAACAAGTGTTTCGCTCGTTCATCTGGCAATCGGTGGCACTTTTACACCACCAAATAATCGCTACCGAGCATTCCTATGATTGTTCATTAGCGATTATCTGGCGGATTCTCAGCCTGAATAAACCCTTAAGAAATCTGGGACATTGATGGAATATTGCTGGGATATGCTATGAATGTCAGTGAGGGTCTCACCTCTGGGACATGCTCCCTTCTAGTTAAAGTGAAGGAGAGCACACCACACATCTGTGGCAAACTCTCCATTTATCGCTGCAGGATTTCCAAAAATTGCCAAGAGAGCAGGCTCAGATATTTTCTGGGTCCAGACTCCAGTAAAATACAAGGCAACTGTGACGCAGAAAAATGAATCAGGCGGTATACTATCAGCACCAGGATCACTATTGTGAAGTTTTGTGTCTGTGATTGTGAATTATGTGATTATGTATACAGTGGTCCCTCAAGATACAATGGCCTCAGGATACAATATTTTCAGCATCCAATGGTCTTTTCTGACCCATCGTAAGTTGAAACCAGACTCAACATACAATGTCTCAGACCCAGATCCAACCAATCAAGTCCACTTCTCTGGTAAAATAACGGTATAAGTTACTACTTTAGCAGCTATTCCTGACTATTATATGGAAGGACTTGTTTTATATGTCTTAGTTATCTGCTTATTTTTTATTAAATCTTCATTTTCTCTTATTTTGGATGACATTTTGGGGCTTGGGAACCGATTACTCAGCTTACAATGGTTTTAACATACAATGGTCGTCCTGGAACCAATTAATATTGTAACTCGAGGGACCGCTTGAATTGGGGTAATTCATATTAATAAGAAAATTGAGTGGCATAGCTTTAAATGCTGCCGCAGCATCCACTGGGCATGACTGGCAGCCTGAGTAAAGGTTCTATTACACCAGCAGATGTCATACAGATCACAATAAACTCTTTAGCAACAAAAATTTAGCTTTTTTTACACATTGATAATCGTTTGTACTTGTGGTCGTTACTCGTTCGCTTTTAAATAGTTTCTTGTTATTACATGTAAAGATGGTGGACAGATGTTTGGTTAAGAGGTCGGTATGAGATCTATTATCGAGGAGCGTTAATTTTTTTAGCATGCTTAAACATTACGATGGACGAGAAACAAGCGATTTGTCGCTCATCTTTGATTCGTTCATACTTATTAAATCACACGATTCTCCTTCACTTTCGCTCGAGTCTGTATGATATTCGTTCCGTGTAATAGGACCTTTATACCATGACACACTGCACTGACTCCTATCCTGTCATCTCTCTGATAATGAATTCACCTAATGAGCAATTGTCTCATTATACTCTCCTGACAGTAAACTACATGTCTTGTGTGTTTAAAGATAAGATTTCTTTTCTCCCTCTCTTTGTCAGACGTCTTATTATCATCGCAATGTAAAACCCCAGAAAACACATGCATTTCCTGTTTGGGATCTTAGATAGCGCCTATGACACGTGTCTATATAACCCCTCCTGATTGGCCGAGTCTGACTGCAAGTCATTGTCATAATTTTATAATTTCTTTATCTTTCCTGCCCTGCGGTGCTTTCTTCTGATCTCAGGGGTAGATTGACCATAGAACCTACAGGGAAATTTCCCGGTGGGCCGATGCCCAGATCGCCACTCAAGCCCTTTTGATGGCCACAAGCCCGGTACATGATGATCTGATGCTCAATGGCCACAGGTGCTCTTCTGAACTCATCTGTATTGCCATACTCATGATGGCGATACAGTTGAATACTGTGCTTGGGGTGGCAGGATTTTGTGCTGCACTGCGGTATTTGGTTCTGCTGGAGCGGTATTCTGTGCTGCACTACGGTATTACAGGCCACGCCCACTTCTGTTGTCCCTGCCTACTTGTTTTGGCCCGTCTTCTGTCAATTTGGACCCGCCTACAAAATGGGGCCACTTTTAGTTTTTTTTCCAGGGCCACTTTAAGTTCCCAATCCTATCTGTAAAATGACAATACAACAATACACACTTCGCAAAAGTTTCTGATTCAAATTTTCGGGGGGGGAATTCCTAACGTTTTGAACCATTTGCTCATCTCTAGTGGCGATATTCAACGTTTCCATATTTTCTGAACGCATGTAAAAAAAATCTTAAGAAATACGATTTCTATCCTGACCACAAGGCCCGTCTGTGTTTCTAATGCTGCGAGGAAGAGGAATGCTGCCGTCGTAAACCGCTTAACTCTGACACCTCGCTCCCCCAGCACAAATACGTATCTATATAGATATATACAGGGCAGAAGCCAAAGTAAATTTTATCCGCAAATTGCATCAGCGAATCTCACATTTGTCCAAATTGTTTTACTTCTTTTGCCCAAGTTCCTTCTGCAGATTAAAAGCAAAGAGGCTGTGCTCTGGTGTGCGCGGCTAACGGCATTAGCATCGATTCTGGAAGCGGCTAAGTACTAAATTAGCAGCTACATGTGCAGAAAAGAGGTTGACATGTCAGGAGATATTAAAACTGTCCATTTAATGTAAAACTCAGATAATACATGAGTTAAAGTGAGAAGATGAGAGAAAGCTTTTAAGCATTCCCATAAGATTGATGGCAGAATAATATTATTGAACACACCATTGGTATATCCAGGATGCTGTTAGGTAGCACACTATGAAATAATTATAGTAAAAAGCATACGTTGGAGCCGAAGACAGATAGCAGAAACATATAATGAATTATCAATAGAAATCAGGAGATTCAGGTTACGTTCCACATAGACAAAATGCTCCCTGGTCCTGCCAATCTGCCAGAGAGATGAATATTTAATGCTTTCTTCCGGGACAGGCAATTTCTCATCATTTGATCAAGCTAAAAATGTTTCAAAAGCCTCAGTCTGGGCCGATGTTGTGGTTTTGTATGGGAGACAAATTGAAAATTAAAACTCTCAGCTTACAAAATGATTTGTGCTTTGTTGGTAGATGTGCGGAGAGAGTTTACAAGACATGCACTGCCGGTCTAACATCGGCCTTGGCTTCTAGATACTAGACTGTTCGCGCTCACTCCGCCGTATTGCTTGCCCAGGAAACCAACAAAATTGGAGGAGGATGTTTATGTTGTCCTAAATGTAAGTAGTTGAATGTGTAGAATCTTATTTTGGTCCTTTTTTTATACATTTTTTTTGGCTACTGGTGAGGCCGGTCTTAGGGCAAAAACATGGGAGGAGACCAGTTTGGGATGATTCAGATGGTGGTGTTGGGAGAGAAGGTCATATTTGAAGGAATTTTCTAAGATTTTGATATTGATGGCCTTGTCCTCAGGATATGGTTTATGGGTTTTGAAAAAGAATATGGTAAAGAGGGAGACAAATCTATCATTTTGAGGAGTCATATACAAAAACTACAGAAAAAATTGTATGAGTGAATCCTGCTGACAGCCTGCCCTCGGATTGACCATCCTGTGGCTCTATCTACCTACTATAGCTGGCACCCACTGGTGCATCTATATTATTGATAGAATTTTTGATGCGGTCGTGTCTTGTGCAATTTAGCCTGATTGGCTGCACACGTTTTTAGACATTTGACCTGTATCATCCCTTCTTTTGTACCATCTTCCCCCTTTCAATGGTCGCACAGGCCCCATCCATAGTCCTGTGACCACCATTGATCTCCCCTGATGATATTCTTTCACGAACTGAAACGTGACATGTAGGGAGCATTTTTTTAGGGACTACTAGGGAATCTGTCCCCACAGGGCCAGGTATCCGGACGGGGATGCTCCTTGCGGGGCAAGTTCCCCGTATAGATAGGTAGGGCGTACTAGCCCCTGCCCCCTTCTCAGGGCCGTCTAGGGTTTATTACCCTGTCACCCACCTATGCTGAAGGGGCACATACACCTATCCTCTTCCAGTGTGGCTATCAAGTACTACAGGGCCGTCTCCACCATCAACCATCTCTGTGAGAAATCCTGGTCTACAATCGGGTGAGAACGTTCCTGTTATTTACTATTACATCTTTGGCCACACTGTGTATATGTACAAGTTATGCCCGCTGGGCTGTCTTTCATTATGTTTGTTGTAGAGGCTCATCCTCTAGTGTCTATGTATTTTAGATTGTATCATTATTAAATGCTAAGTTTTATCCCTCTGTCCTATGGGATTAGTACATACACTAATTAATTTTGGGATTAAGTAGGCCTGGTCGTCAAATCTGGCCTTTTCGCTTTTCTATGAGTGAATCCTACCTAATACCGGACTTGTCCAAACAAACAATCATAGGGCAACTTTTTGCAACTTACTTCTAGAGTGCTTTAAGAGGGGCCCTTCTCACACACTGCGGGCATATCGCTAGGATATGCCACCAATGTTTGATAGGTGCAGGTCCCACTTCTGGGACCTACTCCTATCTTTAGAATAGAGCCTGCAAAGTGAAGGAGAGCGTAGCTGGCCTCCATTCATTTATTTTGGACTGCTGAAAATAGCTGAGCCCTGGCTTGGCTATTTCCGTCAGCCCCATAGAAGTGAATGAAGTGGCGACTGTGCTTGAGCGTTGTGCTTCCCATTCATTTTTATGGGACTCCCGAAAATAGCAAAGTTATTTCTAGCGCTCCCTTAGAAATGAATAGACAGCGTCCTCAAATATGCGGTGCACTCTCCTTCATTTTGAGGGTTCCGTTCTAGAGATAGGTGTAGGACTCGCACCTATCAGACATTAGTGGCATATCCTAGCGATATGCCACCAATGTGTGAGATGGGCCAACCCCTTTTTTGAGGGTGGTCTCATGCATAGCTTTTTTTTGTAAAATACCATAAAACTGCATAATTTTAAAAACACTGTTGGTAAAACCACCCTAAGAAATTAAATTTGAGCCTGAGACAGTTGCTGTGGGCAATATGTTCAGTGTTAATGTTGGACAGTTCCCATTTACCCAACCTGCGGCCCTCCAGCTGTTGCAAAACTACAACTCCCAGCATGTCCTGATAGCCGTAGGCTGTCCAGGCAATAATGGAAGTTGTATATTTCAGCAGCTGGAGGGCCGTAGGTTGGGAATCCCTGGATTAAAATGTTCCAAAAAAGTCAAAATGAAATTTTTAGAAGATCATTAAGACAAGCTCTTGCCATAGCATCTGTGAAATGACACTCTTCACGTTCTGTGCTAATAAGTAGGGTTTAGCGAACCCAAACTGCAAAGTTCGGGTTCGTGCCAAACTTTGCGAGTTCGGTTACCCAGACCCGAAACCAGACTTTTTCACTGAAGTTCGGTGTTCTGGTGATTTTATTATTTTCCATTATAACATGGTTCGAACTTTGACCTGAAGTTCGTCCGAATCCAGCGAATCCGAACTTCCACGGGTTCGCTTATCCCTATTAATAAGCCAAATGTTGGATAATGAGTGCAATGTATACAGAGGGCTATTATCTCAGAGCTATGCTCATCCATGTCATGTTGCCCTTATTAACATAATTTGCTTGTGCTTTACACAGCACTTACTTTATTTGGATTCTGGTTGTGTATCAATAGAATATTAGGCCAATTTTCGTTGCTGTCATCTAAGCACTTATGGAAAACCATTAACCTAACGGAGAAGACAAACAAGGATTACCTGCGTGGAATACCCTGCTCTCTGTGTATGCTTTGCACTCAGGTTTTGGCCTGTTAATCATTGTATTCACGAAGCAACAATGGAAAAATAATCTCCTCTCTGCTATCCCTGTCATAACACTTACAGGCTGATGTGCGCTTGGCACAGGGTAATGCTTCGCCATTTACAGCTGTTCTAGACCTTGACATTTACCTGATTATGATATAAGGCCAAATGTGTCTTTCATTTCTAAGTAGACAGTGACAAAAACAGAATCCCCTGCAGCCCGGCACTGTGCATCCATCAGGCGGTGTATTCGGTCGCTGTCACATTTGTCTTGTAAAGTTATACCTCTAACGTTGTAATAACAAGGCCCCGTGTTTTGCGTTCCCCCAAATCACAGATTTGCAAAATAAGGACACTGTACTCATCCACGTTTTTTGCTGACCCATTGACTTCACTGTGTCCGTGGTTCTCATTTTGCTGACAAGTATAGGACATGTTCAACTTTTTTGTGGAATGGGTCCGTGGTCCACATTTTGCAGACATATTCTGTCTTTTTTGCAGAACGGACATACGGATTCGGAAAGCACACCGTATGTCCGTTATGTAAAAAGACAGAATATGTCAGCAAAATGTGGACCACGCACCCATTGAAGTTAATGGGTCCACCAAAAAAATACAGATGTAACAAAGACTGTATCCATATTTTGCAGATCCGAGGTTGGCAGACTGCAAAACGGACATGGTTATGTGCATGGTGCCAACTTTCCCATAGTCAATGGAGCTCTTAGAACAGGCATCAGCAACCTTTGGCACTCCAGCTGCTGTGAAACTACAACTCCCAGCATGCACATTTACTCAGCTGTTCATGTAACCCCCAATAGACGTGAAAGGAGGATTCTGTGATTTGTAGTTTCAGTTGAGGGTTGCTGACACTTGTCGTAGAACATCATCATGGACATTTATAGCATATCCAATGGATCCTAACACTTGAACCCTCTCCGCTATCCTAACCTGGATGCAGTGACTGGTGGCCACTACACCAGAAGTTTTTCATTTTAACCAGTTCCCTACCTTCGCTCTACTATATACATTGCAGCGGTAGAATGGCAACTGTGAACCTCTGTATAAATATAACAGCTCCTTCACCTAATGCACTCTGTGACCCAATTGTTACTACACAGCCATGGGCACAGGAAAAGATCTGGAGCAGTGCTGATACAGTACCAAGTTATTAACCCCTAGATCCTGCAGTCAGTATTGAATGCGGCATTTAGATGGTTAGATGGAAAAAGGGATTCCCCTCTGTCACCCATTGGCTCCTCCGCAATCGTGGGGTGACAATGGTTGCTATGGAAGACGTACATCATACAAAGGCCTTGGTGGCTACCAAGTATGGAAGCCTGTTAGATACAGGATCTAATAGGCTGAGGAAGTGGTGGGCATAATACACTGTACTACATAAGTTGTACAATGTATTATGTAAGTTATCCAAGGACAGGACTAGTGTTCAGATTTGCAAGTTCGGCGTTCAGGTTAACTAAGAATTCCGTAATGGATTCCATTACGACAGACCATAATGGAATTCTATAAGGGCATGCACCACAGAAGCCTATAAGAGGCATTCCGTATTGCATTCCGCCATTAAAGAAGTCTATGGCCAGCATACACTTCTATTATGACGGAATTAAATACGGAATGCCTCTTATAGACTTCCATGGTGCATGGTGTCATAGAATGACGGACCATAACAGAATTCATTACAGAATTCTTAGGTAACCCGAATGCCGAACTTGCAAATCGCAAGTTCGCTCAACACTTGACAGAACTAGTAGGATGAACAGATACAGGCAACATAATCTCCTGTCTCTGCACATGCGCAGGATGTCTCCATTTAATGTACAGAATACAAGGCACCCAGGAGCAGCCAGAGGAAGCAATTTCCTCCTCTTTGCAGGCCATGGAGACAGTAGGTGACAGGTAAGAATGTTTACATTAATGACACTGAGGCAGCTGGGGGCCTCCAATAGGTCAGCTTGGGGCTGGTAGACAGTCATGGAGAATACATGACGGTATATGGCATTTTGACAAATTCAGTTAGAAATTGGCCATCCCTTTTAAGTAGACACTACACTTCCAACAGACTTTCAACAAACGTTGCATAAATCATTAGTACAAGAGATTATATGAGACTTTGTAATATTCCTTCTTCCCCTCCCCTCCCTACTGAAGTGTTCACTCATTTTGAATTCTCTGCTAAATCCATGTTGGACTGTCAAGATGAACTATCATCTCCTGAGGGATCAAGTTACATGCTGCCCATAGAAGTCTATTGAGAAGGCATGAGGAGGAAGGAATGAGGAGGAAGGACACACACACATAGTCTGGAGTAACTAATAGATTTTTTTTTTTCTCACCTCAAGTGCTTTATTCGCTTTATTCATCAATACACTTGAGCACTACTTTATAATGTCCCATATGGTGGTGTCATGGTTTCCTTTTCTCTGTGTGCAGTCTATGGGAGACATTATAGCAACTAGCCTCTGTCCACTAGTTCATGGACAACTGAGAATTAGCAAATAAAAACAGGATAAAAGTCAAAGAATGGGGATAAATAATGTTATTCTTCATGCATACAGATAGTAACTAATTATATAATCACAAGCAGTTCCTGTACAAGCTGTTGAATGGGGTCATAAATTTCAGAAAAAAATTCAGATTCTCAAAAACCATCAGAAAAATACAGTCTTCTTCTACTGCAGCCATGTATATCATCTTAGATGCTGTGATTGGTCATAAAATATCATATGTAATAAAATATTCAGCATAATGGAGCCCTAGAGTGTTATTACTGATTATGTCCTTTTATAAAGGAGAGTTACAGCATGATTGATATAGAGTAGAAGTCTGCCATCCTGTTCTGGTAATATGTATTATGGCAGCAGTTTTTTTTTAGTTTGATCCTTGAAGAATCCAATAGAATGAACCTCTGTATTTGATGTGAGGCATGCAGACCTTCCGTTGGACCCTATCTAAGTTTAGAGGAGCTGTATGGCTGTCTAGAAGTCATAGGCACCTGTACGGACGTACATTACACCTTTCATATATGTAATGTAATTATGCTAGTAATTTCCAACAAAACTTAAGATCACTTAGCATGTGTATTATCAACCTCAATGTAGTTCTCTAAGTCTAAGGAAAAAATCTTGATTAAGACTCCCTTTCACTTTTTCACTCTGTAGCTTCTCCTCGTCATCATCTTTCTACGAGGTCCTTAACTTTTTTATACTTTTCAACTTTGTTTGCTTTGTTGCGTTTTTTTTTTTTTTTTAACCTGTGAGACCTTGAATGATCAGAGTGGGATTGAAGGTGTCGTAAAGTGGATTTACAATTATTATGGGCACTGATTGCAGAGCCACAAGGTAAACAGTCCAAATCTACATAACCAGGGTATGTAAGAAGATCATCACTTTACTTACAACCACAGGTAGGCCATGAAATCACAGGAAGCTACAGTTCAGGTTCAGAGCTTGATTGTGCCTGAAATTAGAAAATTTTGTAATGTTGTATGGTCCTTCATTTTTGAAAAATTAGGTGAAAATCCATGAAAGACCAAGAGACAAAATATCAAATATGTGTGCGTCTCATGCCCACAGCTGCCCCACTCCCCCTTAAAGGCACAGGTGCCATGCTACTCACCCAGGCATGACACCCTGCTGGCAAACAGTGATCACTATGGGGACGAACAACGGCATAAGCGATCGCTCCTCCCTATACTGTGGAGGAGATCGCTGCATATAATAGAAGTGGTCTCCTTCACTAAAGAGCAGGCGATTGCCAGGAAGGACACTTCCCTTCTCAACAATCACCTACTAATCTGCAGGTCCAATACAGCCTTTACAACATGACCCTCAGACTGGTTAATGACAGTAGCTCACAATTATAGGTTTTATGTTGGAAAAAGAAGAAGTTCAGAGCCAGGACCCACCCTCACCACAGGTCCCCACATGGTCTGTCTCCATACCCTGCACAGCTGGTGAACGGGAGCCTCATTGTGCGGGGAAAAAACTTTAAAGGAGTGCAGCTCTGGCACCCTAGCAAGTTTCCAAGGTCCCAAAAAATGGAAGCCCCAGAAAATGATGGCACATCCCAGCAAACTACAGTCACTTTCTAGGATGGGAAAACCTCTTTAAACAATAGCCTTCAAGTGTATGCAACGACACACATGTTAAATCTACCAAGAAGTCAATAAAAAGAAAAAGACAAGTCTTGGCATCTGCACCGTAAGAATATCCTCTTCATAATCCCTCAACGTGCATCAATATTTACTGCGAACATTGACATTTGAAGACAAAAACACTTCAAGCCACTTCGACATATGTTCCCATGTACTCCATTGCTTCTTATGTACATTTTGTATAAATTTAAATATTCAGCCGGAGGGACTGTGGGGACGGCCAACAAAAGAGCTAAGGGAAGAGGCGCTGTTTATTTTTGTACTGTTTAAGTGGAATTGGCATTTTAAGGAGCCTGGGTGTATGGGTAGAACAAATGCTGTTTTCTTTCTCGAATTTTAAAGCTCGGACAAGACTTATTGTTTTCAAGCCTTGACTGTTTAGGAAACATATCTAATTTGTAACAACTGTAGGGCTGTCGGGAACATATTACTCGGATTCACACCTTCACAATGGCAATAGGGTAACTATCCTTGAATTTCAGCCCCTTTGTAATACTTCAATGAGCTTACAATGTGCTGAATTAGAGGCATATTAATGGCCAGATGCATTGCAAGCTCATTCATTCCAGCCTAAATCTTCTTATGCAAATACCCCATGAATCGAGTTCAAAGCGTAAGGTTTTAAATCGAGCTTCAGCACACACTAAGACAAGTCCTCCCTGCTTTTCAGCAGAAGCAGCAGGGCTTAGATGGAAAGTGACATGAGAAAAGTTTGGGAACTTGTTTTGATAACTGAACATGATCTTGTTATCATAATCTGGTGCTGGTAACTCGCACAGAATTTGAAACCTCAGAGAGCGAGAGAGAGATAATCTTGCCCATTGTAGTTGTATGTAGTGAATTCTTGGCTTGGTGAAAGCTATCATTGAGTAGAACAGTCTGAGGCTTTTCAAGCACATCTTTTCATGCTAAGATCTTTTTATCCGATGGTAATTACTGAAGCCATTCTAGCAAAGCATGAAGTGTTGCAGCATTCAGAAAAAATGGTCCAACGAAAATATCAAGGGAGCTATTAAGATGGTGGTCTATTTTATGAAGGAGAGCAACTGATAAAAGAGCAACGTAAATATTTTTTTGCGCGATCCCTGAATGACAAAGTCATGTTATTATACAGATTGCAGTGCGAGGTGACAATGACACAGAAGTAGTCGTGAACGTCGGCATCAAGAGGAAATCGCATTGGACTGTAAAAGGAGGTTTATACGTTTATTTTCATGTTGGTTATATAGTGCTAACTTATTGCTTTTGTCAATGTTCATGTCAGTCCTTGTCCCTAGTGGTGGTCGAAATTACATTTTCCTGTGGGTTCAGCTACAAAATATTTTTTTTAAATCAGGAGTGTCATGGCGTTGCTCCGTGTCCACAGCCGTCCTGCTGCCTAAGGCACACACAGCCTTGCTCAGTCTGCTCTGCGACCGTAGTCCCCTGCCTGGAGCTGGAGGCTGCTAGGCCTCTTCCTCTGTTCAATAGGACACGCACTTCCCTGGTCCTTAAGGACCCAGTGAACCTCAACTTTACTCTCATCCACGAATGGCTGGCCATCTATGTATACTTAAGGCACCTTTTATATGGAAAAGGTGCCTGAGCTTTAGGCTTTCTACTAGTCATAGTTATGGTGTGCTTATATCTAACTGCTCCTGTACCGAACCTTGCCAGTTTACTGTCTCTGATCCGCCACTGACCATTGCCTGTTCATCCAATTGACCCTTAGCTTCCTTCCCTGAGCTGGGACTTTTTTTTTACGGATATTCACAGAATGAAGTACCGCACACCGCTGTCGCTGGTGCTAGCAAAAGACTTGTTAGTCGTAATCTGTAGTAGAAAGATACACACAAACTCTGCCTGCCCTGACCTCGGACGGTTTATTGACTACAAGTATTGCCTGATCCCTTAGTGCAGGTATGCTCAACCTGCGGCCCTCCAGCTGTTGCAAAACTACAACTCCCATCGTTCCAGGACTGCCTACAGAATCAACCTACAACCTACAGAAGGGCATGGTGGGAGTTGTAGTTTTACAACTGCTGGGGGGCCGCAGGTCGAGCATCCCTGCCTTAGTGTTTTTCAACTCCATGGGTCAACTACCAACTACACTTAGATTATTCCAGAAGGTAGGGGCCAGGTGGCTTCCCTTCAGCGAAGGCCAGATCCCTGTATTGGGATTAAAGGGTGAAAACCAGGGGAGCACCAGATCAACGTCCTTAGGGATAGCCCAAAGTCAAACTGGTTAGATGGTGCAGTGGTTCCACACACACTGCCTGTTACAAGGAGTGGATCATAAAAGGAGAGAGTGTATAAAGATCAGATATGACTTCCCTCTTTTTTTAATTTACTCTTGGTTTTTAATTTCAAAATTTTAACCTAAATGTGCAACTGTGTCTATCTCATATACACCAATTTAACAGGAAGTCAGTAAGCTGGTCTGGAAAGCATGGAAGAAAAAATGGAGTACCTGGAAGTAGGCCACCAAATATGATAGGGAACTACAAACACTGTGCAGATGTTCCCTAGATGAGGGACAAGGAAGGTGAACATTTTTGTCAGAGTATGCCCAAATTTATAATATGAAATATCAAGGGTATGACTACGCAGTGCGGTCATGGTGAGGTTAGAAATGACAGTATGTAATTTTTCAATAGAAGTCAATGGCAAAATATGTTTCTGAGATAGACCTGGAACTTTCAAAGTTGTGATGACCTCACATAAAACATGTACTTCTGCTTGTGGCTGCTGACTGCATGAGATATACAGTTGAGTAGCCGCTTGAGGGATATGTTTTACCAAAGGTGTTATTATTTGAAGTTAATCAAAATGCTAAAGAACTGAAGAAAATTCACAGTTCAAACAACAATGGTTACCGATCGCATGCATTTCCTAACCACATCATGACTGCACCGTGTGGCTGTATCCTCACAGTGTCAACAAGAGAACCCACTGAAAGGGGTTTTCCACCTTTTATTAAGTAATGGTCTTTCCTCAGGATAGGCCATCACCAGCTGAGGACCCCACACACTCACAGATCAGTCGTTTGGCAATAGCTCAGGTGCCAAGAGCAAACAGCTTTGTTTACTTTGTAGTGGACTGAGCTGGTCACTGCAGCTGCTTCCAAACAAATGACGTTTGTGTGCTGTCCATTTTTCTCAAGGATGCATTCACTTGAATGGGCGAGACTATAATAAAAGCCCAACCACAATAGAGCCTGTATGAACCAATGGTCTGCACGGAAAATCAGTAATGAGAACTGACCCATTCATGGCTCAATTTTCAGAACATGTTCTGTCCATTCTACACTTGGACATCATACAGACATGAACATTGCTAATCTCTAATAGCCCTCAAAGAGAATCTGTCATCAGATTTTTTGTCATTAAACCAATGCCATAATGTTATAGCACTTATTAGCCAAGTTCTAAATATGCCCTTTTTTAAAATCATGGGTTTCACTATCTATAGGTAAAAAAAACTATATTGGTGCGCACTGTGTGCAATCCACATACCTGGACTCATCAGGGTGACACTGGAGCTAGAGTAATAGCTCTTATCACACTCATTTGTTCTTGACACCCCCTTGGGCTAGCTTGTGCTGAGATCAAATACCCCAGGGGTTGTCAATCAAGATGGAATGGAAGTGATAATAACAGCTGTGATTTTGCATGGCTCTACCACTCCCCAAATAACTTGAGATATATGATTAACACACAGTGCACCAATATAAATTGGGGTATAAAGAGGTAAACAAAATAACAATAACTTTTACAAAGACAGGTGCACTCTGCGGTCTTGCTAAACCCTCATACTGATGTAATGTTGAGATATTAGCCAACATATCCTACTGTGGAGGACATGTCTGAGCCCGAGCATCGCGTCAAGGTTTCTCAAGTAGCTCGGGACCTAACTCGAAACCTACCTTTGCCGTATGGGCAATACCTGGAGCCAGTGGGCAAATTACAGGCGCGCAAGGTCCAACTCACAGCAAACTCCCAGTTACCTCCAGCATGCAGCCATGCTTACAATGGGAGGAGGGAGAGAGCTCTGAGCCCCACCCAAGACTGGCTGATATAGCCCGGGCCTCACATGTGCACCAGAATGTTCCCTGTAGATGGAAATAAAGGCACCTTCAGACTAGGAGTTTTTCCACCTCCAAACAATTCTATATATAAACTAACTATAAAGCGGTAAAGCAAGGCCACACAAAAAACTAAAACAAAAAAATTCTAAAGTTGTATGGAACCATAACCAGGTCATGTGCAAATTTCCCAACAAAATTGAAATAGCTACAATAAAAGACTGACATGCAAGTAGATAGGGCAGGTTTAATGGTCAGGCTACATTTTGCAAAAACACATCTGAAGTCTCCCAAAAGCATGTGGCAAAAGGTGTTATGGTCTGATGAAACCAAGGTTGAACTTTTTGGCCATAATTCCAAAAGATATGTTTGGCCCAAAAACAACACTGCACATCACCAAAAGAACACCATACCCACAGTGAAGCACGGTGGTGGCAGCATCATGCTTTGGGGCTGTTTTTCTTCAGCTGGAACTGGGGCCTTAGTTAAGCTAGAGGGAATTATGACCAGTTCCAAATACCAGTCAATATTGGCACAAAACCTTCAGGCTTCTGCTAGAAAGCTGAACATGAAGAGGAACTTCATCTTTCAGCATGACAACGACCCAAAGCAAACATCCAAATCAACAAAGGAATGGCTTCACCAGAAGAAGGTTAAAGTTTTGGAATGGCCCAGCCAGACCTGAATCTGATTGAAAATCTGTGGGGTGATCTGAAGAGGGCTGTGCACAGGAGATGCCCTCGCAATCTGACAGATTTGGAGTGTTTTTGCAAAGAAGAGTGGGCAAATATTGCCAAGTCAAAATGTGTCACGCTGATAGACTCATACCCAAAAAGACTGAGTGCTGTAATAAAATCAAAAAGTGCTTCAACAAAGTATTAGTTTAAGGGTGTGCACACTTATGCATCCATATTATTTAATTTTTATATTTTTTCTTCCCTCTACCTAAAAGATTTCAGTTTGTTTTTCATTTGTGTGGTACAGTTTATAGGTCACATTAAAGGTGGAAAAAGTTCTGAAATGATTTAGCTTTGTCTGATTTTTTTACAGCACAGGAACCTGACATTTTAACAGGGGTGTGTAGACTTTTTATATCCACTGTACATTGGAGCACTCTATCTGCATATAAAGCTATTCTAATGTTCTGCCGTGCCAACCATTTTCTTCAGTCTCAGGAAACTTATACCAGCTTGAAAAATGTAGCATAAGTGACCCACGCCTGTATTTCGCACACATTACGCGAATATTACATTGCCGACTATCGCAATCAAGAATATAATCTCAAATTTGCGAATATATGATGAATATTCGACAAAATATTTGCGAAATTTTACGAATTTGAATATTGCCCCTGCCGCTCATCACTACAATTCACAAACAGAAATAATAATAAAAAAAAAAGCAAAATAAAACCTGCTTCTTGCATCTGAATAGGATTGTTTTGTCAGCAAACACATGGATTTCTGCAAGACTCATTCAGTTGTATTTGATAGATACAGAAATTTCTGTACAAAATCTGCAGATTTTTGTGCATTTGTTTTATAGCATTTTATTTACTTATTTATTTATTTACATAATGCTTTTAAATATTTTTTTCCCGGTGGGATTCAAGATGTGGCAGGGAAAATCAGACATTTGCCTGCAGGTTATGATAAGTAAAAAAAAAGTTGGAAAACGCTTGTACCACACAAGTCATCATATGCTGCGCATGTTCGGTTTCTGACCTGACAAAAATTGGCAACTGTCAGCCGTCTGTTAGGAGGATCCTAGGTGCTGGGCCTGTTTCTTGCTGTCTGAGAGGTCCAGAGGGTTAAGGCTTTGCTCCTTAAACAGCAGGGAAAAGAACATCAAAAAGGTGTAAATTTCATTTTCCCAGTTTTGATGAAGTCAGGCATGAAATGAAATGTAATTCTCTCAAGTGGTGAGTGTTTATACCATTCAGGCCATTACTTCTGCTTCACAGAGCCCAATGGGCTAACAGGCATTTGAACACGTTAACAGAGTTTTAGGATGGCCAGATGGAGTCCTGTGTGTTTTTTCGCTTTTTTCCCTCTCTTGCTTTCTTTTTATACTTGGGATGAAAAGACAGCTTAGTATTGGCCTCCTCCTGCCTTCCTTGTGCCAACTGTGTGAAATGTCAGCTTTACGGCTACTTCTTTCCTTTATCTTTCAATGCTGGTGGTAAGACTCTTAGCCTTCTTGAAGGTGGGAAGACACACACAATGTTTGATCTATACAACCACACACACACATAATAAATATATATATATATATATATATATATATTATAAATGGTATATATATATATACACAAAACAGTATATATATATATATATATATATATTATACATAGAGTGCAATATTTCAAATTATACTGGGATACATAGTTCTGTGCAAAAGTTTTGGAAGGTGTGGAAAAAATGCTGAAAAGTAAGAACACGTTCACAATTAGAAGTGTTACATAGTTTAATTTTTTATCAATTAACATTTGTTGTGACCACCCTTTGCCTTCAGAACAGCATCGGTTCTTGGTTGCACAAATTATTTTAAGGAACTCGGCAGGAAGATTGTTCTAAACATCTTGGAGAACTAACAACATATTTTCTGTGGATGTAGGCTTGCTCAAATCTTTCCATTTCTTCCTGTAATCCCAGAAAGACTTGATGATGTTGAGATCAGGGATTTGTGTGGGCCATATCATCACTTCCACATCTAGTTCTTCTTTACATTGAAGATAGTTCTTAATGACATTGGCTGTATGTTTGGGGTCGTTGTCCTGCTCAAGAATAAATTTGGAGCCAATCAGATGCCTCCCTGATGGTATTAAATGCCTTTATCTCGAGGACTGCCTGTATCCACGTTGAGGACTGTAAATGCGGTGGTCATCCAAGGAAACTTAGTGAAGAAGATGAAAGACACATCATGTTTACTTGCCTTTGAATTTGGATGATGTCCAGCAATGCCATGAATTTGTAGGAACCAGTGGGACCCAGGAACACTCATCTACTGTGTGGAGAAGTCTGACCAGAGGTGGTCTTCATAGAAGAATTGCAGCCAAAACGTCTAGAGGTTCAACTATGCACAAATACATAGAAACTGATGTGCGGAAACATGGCAGCAGGTGCTCTGGACTGATGGATAAAAATTAGAAATATTTAGCTGTAACAGAAGGCAGTTTGTTTGCCAAAGGGTTGGAGAACAGTACAATAGTGAGTGTCTGCAGGCAACAGTAAGTCATAGTGCAGGTTTCTTGCAAGTCTAGGTCTGAAGTTCAGCAAATGGACTTGGAGATTTAGTATGAATTAATGGTATCCCCAAAGCTGTGAAATACAGGCAGATACATCTTGCAATACCATCACGGAAGCATCTGATTGGCTCCAAATTTATTCTGCAGCAGGACAAGGATGAGTCAAACATACAGCCAATGTCATTTAGAACTACCTTCAGCGTAAAGAAGAACAAGGAGTTCAAATCTTAACATCATTGAGTCTGGGATTAAATGAAGAGACAGAAAGATTTGAGTAAGCCTAGATCCACGGAATACATGTGGTTAGTTCTCCAAGATGTTTGGAACAATTTCTCAGCGAAGTTCCTTAAAAAACCATGTGCAAGTGTACTAAGAAGAATTGATGCTGTTTTGAGGGCAAAGGGTGGTCACACCAAGTATTGGGTTGATTTGCACTTCTCTTTTGTTCATTTACTTTGCATTTTGTTAATTGATAAAAAATAGACTATTAACGTTGCTGGATTTTTTCCACACCTGCCCAAAACTTTTGCCCACCTGCCTAAAATAAATTATGAACACTTTTAGTTTTGAAAGCTTTCTTACTTTGCAGCATTGTTTTAATACCTGCCTAAAACGTTTGCATAGTATTGTACAGTTACATCAAGTTTTGCAATTTGCATAGAAATTTTTGAACACTATACCCCTACACAAATTGTTGCCTATGTAACAAGCCATAACAATCTTCTACTCCCTGTACTTAAATGGATACAAATGTCAGAGCACACCTAGGTTACCAAGTCCTCAAAATAATTTCCCGTATTACACAAGTATGCGCCGTGCATGATTACAATACAATGTGGAAGGAGGAATGTGAAGAAGTAAAACATTTATTGGTTTTAATGAGCTTGTTGATAAGCTCTTACATAGTTCTAGTTACTTTTAGCCGTGGTACATTGTTTCTTTCCATTCATCAGAGCTCTCTGTCTATAACCTGCAATGTCATATAATGACTCCTAATGCAGGACGTGAAGGGAGAGAGAGAATTTAAAATGTGCAATGAGTACAGGCCATGGTTAGAAGTATGTGGCCTGCATGGTCTGAGTTGTGAAACCTTAGAGTAATAGCTTTGGAAGACTCTCTCCAATTAGTAGTATTTTTGGAAGCATATTATGAACTGATTTCTGCAAAACCTTTGAGGTGGTGATGACCCAGACAGACTTTGCTTTCAATGCTTGTTTGCACAATCTGCAAGTTTTTATAAGAAAAAAATATAATAAAGAAATCTATGTTTTGCCAGCAGAAACACTTCATGAACCATAACTTACATAATGATATGTATTAATGCAAACACATAGGTTCACCTAGATGGGTGTGTGGTGTGGAGGCCACTAGCCAAAGAATTAGTGTAGTCACCCAAGGGCCATGTAATGTCTGTCTGTTGTGAGAATTTCAAATGTGATTATTTGAGGACAAAACTTTTTATTATAAGTTGCAGTTACTAGATTACTGGAGAAAGGCTATCAATGCAGGGGATTATTCTAGCCAGATTTGGGGTCAGGAAGGATTTTTTCCCCCCAAGATAAAGAACATTGAACTTTACATCATGGAGGATTTTGCCTTCCTCTTGGTCAATTTTGCGGGATACTAGGCTGAGTTGGATGGATGCATATCTTTTAGCAGCTTCACCACCCATGATATAACTGTATATCAGAAGTGCACAAAAGGCATATTGATCGGGATCACAAGCCGATCCTGCTCTGTACTTAACAGGTGTTTCAGTTGTATAATACATCTGACAGCAGGCCGCAATGACCAGGATTGGAAATAGCTCTGATCCTAGTCAATTGACCCCTCAACAGCGACCGTGGCATCTGGGCAGTTAAACAGAAGGAGAGTGATCCCTCTGTCCTCCAAATTGGATCTCCCATTGCAAAATTACAGCATTTTGTTGGAGCAGACTGGGGCCTTGTAAAGGCTCCCAGATCTGCCATAGCAAACTGCCTTTTAAGCTTTGCCTGAGGAAGAGCTTGCTAGGAATCCAAATAGAAAAAAACCCTCAAAAATATAAAAAATTCTAATCACTCCCCTTTCTTGATTTTACATATATAAAATAAAAGATAAACATAATTGGCATCACCATGTCTTAAAATACCCAACCTATTATAAAATGAAAATATCTATAATACCTGATGAATTCCATAACGGAAAAGATTATTAAAATAGATGATTTATAGTTTTCTTTTTAAAATCAGCTTGCCTCACCTCCCTCGAAAAGGGAATAAAAAGTGAACAAAAGCATGTTTATGCCCCAAAAATGATATCAATAAAAACCACAGTTCACCCTGCAAAAAATGGAAATGATTTTTTTTTTCCATTTCAGCCCAAAAATAATTTCCCCCCATTTTACAATACATTATATGGTAAATTAAATGGTACCGTTAAAAAGTACAATTTGCCCTGCAAAACAAAAGCCTTGATCTGACTATGTGAATGGAAAAGTAAAACATTTATAGTTTTTTTGTGAAAAAAAACAAAAACAGAAAATTGTCTGATTCCTGAGAAGGTTAAAAATTGTTGCTGTTTATTTCACTTGCTTATTTATGCCTCCTCCCATCAAAGTAACGTCTATGGCAATAAATGTATATGCTCAGCCAGTGGATTCGTTCTAGGTGGGGCATATGGAATGGTTCATTTTGTTTTTGCTTCTACCACATTTAAACTCTTTAACTTAGATTCAGCTTCAAGGCTGCATTCCAGAAAATAGCAGCAAGTTAAAGATAACATATACCTGCTCAGCAGGCTTTCTAGTATGCAAGTTCTATGCCCCCCAAGGTGTGGTCACTAAGGGTATAAATATCCAGGGCACATAGAGAGGAATCTCTAATTATAATGTCTTCCAATTATGCTACCTTATCTCTCTGTTATCTACCATCTTGGGTATCTACCATATAGAATGATAAATTACCAAGTTTTAGCCCAAAGCTAAGTGACTGTTTATTTTGTATACTTGTTACCTTTATATACCTCTACTTATTATCTGTATAAGCTGTATATGCCTTTTTATCATTGCTCTACACTGTCCTACTATTCAGTAAAATGACTTATTATTCACTTAGCAATTATGTGAGCCTATGTATTCCCGTATCCCAGAATACACTGTAAAACATTGGGGCATCAAAGTTCTGAGCTGTATTATCCATTCTTTGCTAAATATGAAAATGTTTTATACTATTAAAGATACACTAAAACACTCTTAAAATTTCCATGAGCAGATTGATATGTAGCTTTGTTGGAAAAGATTGAGTAAAACTTATATTTCATTCATTTAAATTCCTGTTGATTCTGGGACTTGAAGGAGGCGGACTTATCAGTGAGTGAACGCAATGTGTGTATGCATAGTCATAAAAGGAAGGCTGTCAATCACTGATAGGACTGCCTCCTTGATTTTAAAGCTCAGAACAAGCATAGATATAAATGTATAAAAAACACGTTTTACTGAATCTTTTTCCATAAAACTATATATCAATCTGCTCTGACTTCATGACCGGATGTACTCCTGTTTCTTCTTGTTCAGCTGCATAATGGACATGCTTCTAAACTGGAAGAAACAGGAGCACATCCAGTCAGGATGTCAGAGGATGAGCCCACAGCCAATTGGGTGACCTCATAAACCCAGCCTTGCGGAATCAACAAAGCATTGGAAGGGTAAGTACTAGTACTGCCTAAATGTATTCCCTCCACAGGTTAGCTGAAAGACCCATTTTAGGAACAGGCCCAGAAAATCCCTTTAAACTCCAGCCATGCTTTTAGCTGCATACATGGAGGATATTTTTGCACATGTGATACCTGCGCATATTTATACTCTGTTAGGAAGATGCCTCAAGTGCACATGGAGGAGAAATTTTGGAGTCTTCTAAAGTCAATTAGATGATTTTTTTCCCCATATCACCATTACTTAGCAAATACAACTTTTATTGCAGTTTAATTTATTTATTCCCCTTGGAACCACATGAAATTGGATAACCAGCCATCTTGTAATGTGACATTATTATAGGATTCATCATTCTAGCTACAGAAGCTCTTTGGTGATGACCTGCAGGACAGTTGAGGACACTGAATTCCCTGCAGGTTACTTGCCGATTGGCTAGCAGGTTGTTGTTTTTTTAAGAGCAATGTCTGCTGGGCAAATGAAGGGAATGGAATGGGAATTTATTTAACTTATAAATGTTTGCTAAAGACATATTAATCTTATAACCAGTTTTAAGAAGCATGTTAAAAAGCTATGAATTTAGCAGGTGTTATGGAGCAATGATGACTATGACAGATACGTTTTGCAACACATTCCAGGATTCCATCATGTGATGGGTCCTCCATATTTCTGTTCTTTGTTGCTAGTATTAAAAGGGTTGTCCCGTAATTAATGTAAAAATTAAAATCATACATTATATATACATGTATAGTAAATGGCAATCTCTTTCTAACAAAACTAGAACCATCCCTGTACCTCACATGGATCAAGAAATCCTCCCCAGTCATTGCTGCAATTGCTCTACTAGATTTATTTCAAGCAGGCAATTTAGGGGGGAAGGGGTCCTTTATATGAGAGGGGGTCCTTTCTGCTTCAGCTTTCTCCTTATCACAGCTCGGGGAAGGGGGGGGGTCTTGTCTGTGGCAGCTTACTCCCTATAATTGTCACAGCTTCTAACAGTAGATACAGCTGGTGACAGCTGAAGGATGGAACTGAGCATGTGTGACCACCTCAGCAAGGTGGACAGAGAAGTAAAGAAAAGAACAAACAGCCGGTGGGGCTATACAGATATAACTCAGTCTCTATACTATATTTTTAATTACATGCAATTACAAAAGTATTCGAATCCAGGTGCTGGTTGTGAAAACATAGAATATTTTCCTGGGACAAACTATTTAACACTGCACTATTCTGACATTAAAATGTAGTATGAAGAGTTATTTACAATATATTATATTTCTGCATTGAAACAAAAAAACTTGGATGCAAATCAATCGTATCTAAAACTCGGCTTATATGTGGAAGATACAAACTGTGAATCAATGAGGAAACATCACTACTAGTGTTGAACGAACCCGAACTGTAAAGTTCGGGTCCGTACCGAACTTTACGATTTTTGGTACCCAGACCTGAACCCGAACTTTGCCGGAAAAGTTCTGGTTCGAGTTCGGTGTTCGGGCATTTAATAAAGCTTGTTGAAAGGCTGCAAGGCAGCCAATCAACAAGCTTTTAAGCTGTGTGCCCTTAGAAGCCATCACAGCCATGCCTACTCATGGCATGGCTGTGATTGGCCAGTGCATCATGTGACCCAGCCTCTATATCAGCTGGATCACGTGTAGCACCGCCCATCAGCTCTCAGTAGTGAAGGGACAGAAAGCAGGCAGCTGACATGAGGGACAGTGTTAGTGCGATTTTTTGTAGGCTGTTAATTCTGTGGGTGACCTACAGCGACCTTTTGTGTGGGTGCAATGCAACATTGTACTTTGTACCCCTGACAGACAAATATAATAGTTAATCCGTCTGTTAGTTAGGTGCACGTCATATAACTATTTATTGTGTGAAGTACACCTGCACTGCATGCGTGACAGGGAAAATGATATAATTAATCCGTCTGTTAGGTGCACGTCATATACCCATCTATTGCGTGAAGTACACCTGCACTGCATACGTGACAGGGAAAATAATATAATCTGTCAGTGGGTGACCTCAAAGAATGAGGAGAGCATCAAATAAGGGACGTGGCCCTGGACGTAGTGCTGCTGGTGTTGGTGGAGCTCCTATTGCAGGGAGAGGACATGGTCGATCTGTGCCAGCTACATGCCCAAATAAAGCACCTTCCTAAGGTGCACGTAGGCGACAGAACGCTCAGCGTTATTGTGTAGGCCCGAATACCGGTGCATGAATGGTGAGGCCAGAACAGGTAGAGGCTGTAGTAGATTGGGTGGCTGACAGTGCCTCTAGTTCCTTCACATTGTCTCCCACCCGGTCCCCTGCAGAAAGCGTAGAATTGGCACCTGCAGCCCATGGGCATCTGTCTTTCACCTCACCCCCTTGCAAATCAGCCAAGCAGTCTGAGCCCCAAGTCATGCAGCAGTCTCTTATGCTTTTTGATGACTCTGTTGGCAGGGTTTCCGAGGGCAGTCCACATAGCTCTGCTCCAGAAGTGGAAGAGATTGAGTGCACCGATGCCCAACCACTTATGTTTCAGGATGTGGACATGGGAGGACCACCGCAGCACGTCTCTGATGATGACGAAACACAGGTGCCAACTGTGGCGGCTTTCTGCAGTGTGCAGGCCGGCAAGGAGGGCAGGGATGAAGAGTGGGTGGAAGATGATGTGGAGGATGACGAAGTCCTAGACCCCACATGGAATCAAGGTCATGCAAGTGACGTGTGCAGTTCGGAGGAACAGGTGGTGGTCACACAGCACCAGCTGCACACCAAAAGAGGGAGCATTGTGCAAAAGCAGAGTGGCCGTCCCCTAGCCAGTACGCCTGCTACTGCCCACCGCACCCAGGGACTGAGCACACCAAAGCCAGCTCCAAGGAGTTCCCTGGCGTGGCAGTTCTTCAGACAATGTGCTGACGACAAAACACAAGTGGTTTGCACGCTGTGCAATCAGAGACTGAAGCAAGGCATAACTGTTCTAAACCTGAGCACCACCTGCATGACCAAATGCAAAGCACGAGATGCAGTGGAGTAAACGTCCCTCTTCTGCTGCAGTCTCGGCCTCTTCCTTCCCCTCTGGAGTGACAGTTGCACCTGCCACCCCACAAACAGAGGATGTGGCAGCAACACCACTAGGTCCGTCACCGTCACCAAGCATCTCCACAATGTCCCATGGAAGCGTTCAGCTGTCCATCTCCCAAACACTGGAGAGAAAGAGGAAGTACCCCCCTACCCACCGGCGATCCCTGGCCCTGAATGCCAGAATTTCAAAATTCCTGGCCTTTGAAATGCTGTCATTCCGTCTAGTGGAGACGGTGGCTGTCCCACAGTACGTCGTGCCCAGCCACCACTACTTTTCCAGGCGAGCCATCCCTGCCTGCACAACCAACTGGCAGACAAAATTAGGTGTGCACTGCGCAACTCCATCTGTGGCAAGGTCCACATAACCACTGATACGTGGACACGTAAGCACTTGCAGAGATGTTATATCTACCTAACTGCACACTGGGAAAATGCTGTAGAGGCAGGGCCTGAGGCGGATAGCAGTTTGGCGCATGTCCTTCTGCCACCGAGGATTGCAGGATGTTTTTCTTTGCCTCCTCCTCCTACTCCGCTTCCTCCTCTACCGCTTCCTTATCAGGTTAGCGTAACACCTTCACCACCAACTTCAGCGCAGCTAGGGGGAAAAGGACAGCAGGCTGTATTGAAACTCATCTGTTTGGGGGGAAAAAAACACACCACACAGGAGCTGTTAACGGGCATGGAGCAACAGACTGATGAGTTGTTGGTGCCACTGAGCCTCAAGCCTGGCCTGGTGGTGTGCGATAATGGGCAAAATATCGTAGCAGCTCTGGGCCTAGCCGGTTTGACGCACATCCCTTGCCTGGCGCATGTGCTGAATTTGGTGGTGCAGAGATTCCTTAAAAATTACCCCGATATGTCAGAGCGGCTGCAGAAAGTGCGTGCTTTCGGCATTCTCACCCTGCTGCTGCTCACCTCCTCATATGCGACGTTCCCACAAGGTGGAACTCCACCTTGCACATGTTGCGAGCAGCAGCAGGCGATAGTGGAGTTTTAGCTGCAATACGCACGGGTGAATCGTTCTGCGGAACAGCACCACTTCACCACCAACGTTGCACTGTTTTGAGTACTCCACCAACATGGCCAGTGCCGATGACGCCGTCCTCAGCGTTACTATCCCACTTCTATGTCTCCTTGAAAAAACGCTTCGGGCAATAATGGAAGAGACTGTGGCACAGGAGGAAGAGGAGGAGGAAGAGGGATCATTTCCACGGTTATGAGTCCAGTCATTCACAAGTGGCTCGGAGGGTGGGTTCCTGCATCAACAGAGGCCTAGTATGCAATTGTCCAGCCATGGCACAGTTCTGGAGGATAAGGATGATGATGAGGAGGAACCGTGTTCACAGCAGGGTGGCACCCAAAGCAGATCATGGGCATTACTAGAGCGTGGCTGGGGGGATACAGAGGACACAGACGATACACCTCCCACAGAGAACAGCTTGTCGTTGCCTCTGGGCAGCCTGGCACACATGAGCGAATACACGTTGCAGTGCCTGCGCAACGACCGCTGAGTTGCCCACATTCTAACCAGTGCTGATTATTACTGGGTGGCCACCCTGCTGGATCCCCGCTGCAAGGACAATGTGCTGTCCTTAATTCCGTCACTGGAGCCTGATCGGAAGATGTGCGAGTATAAGCGCACGCTGGTAGACACGCTGCTGATGGCATTCCCACCTGACACTGGGGGCTCAGTGGAAGCACAAGGCGAAGGTAGAGGAGGAGGAAGAAGTCGCCAAAGCAGCTGGGCCACCCATAGCACCTCAGAAGGGAGGGTTAGCATGGCCGAAATGTGGAAAAGCATTGTCAGCATGCCACAACAACCAGCACCACCAGCTGATATGGAACATCTTAGCAGGAGGCAGCATTTCACCAAGATGGAGGAGCAGTATGTGTGCACACGCCTACATGTACTGACTGATGGGTCTACCCCATTCAACTTCTGGGTCTCCAAATGGGCACTTGGCCTGAGCTTGCCCTTTACACCTTGGAGGTGCTGGCCTGCCTTGCGGCCAGTGTATTGTCCGCCTGTCCACAGCCAATGTGGACAAGCTCACGTTCATTAAAATGAACAAGGTATGGATCCCACAGGACTTATTCGTACCTTGTGCAGAATAGATAAGTATACCGGCCGCACCCAACCATTATTATGCTGCAGCGCACTTTCTCTTTGTTTTCTTTTTTATATTTCCCAATTTGGGGTCTTCCCAAATTTATAAAAAAATAAAAAAATTAAAAAAAACACAAAAATAGTGTTGACTAGCACTTCCTCCTACACCACCGCTTTCACCCACATTGCCACCTCCACCGGCTCCTCAACCTCCTACTCCACTTTACCTCCGCCTCCTAGTTCAAGATTATAATTTTTCACTTTTTTTTATTTACCGGTAAGTTCTTTTAATTCATTTCCCTATCCACATTTGTTTGCAGGGCAATTGTCCTGATTTTACCCCTATTTTGCAGCCCTCTAGCCCTTTCTATGATTTTTTTACAGACATTTTAGTGCCCCAAAGTTCGGGTTCCCATTGACTTCAATTGGGTTCGGGGTCAAGTTCGGGTCCCGAACCCGAACTTTGCGGCAAAGTTCGGCCGAACACGGCGAACCTGAGTTTCCAGGTGTTCGCTCAATCCTAATCACTACCTCTTCAGACATATTTGAGAAGAATTTGTGCAAGGTTTCTTCTCTATTAGTCTTTCTTCATTTTCATCACCTATTAAAATTATCCCGTAGCTTTACTTGTAGATAAGATCACACTGTACTCGCAGTACAGTACTCTGCAGTATAATCCCTACAGATCAGTTGCAAGGAGCTCTATTACAGAATTTATTTGCAGCCTTTCTATGCGCCTCTTCTGAAGATTTTGCATTATTTTAGAAGATTCCCAGTGATGCAAAGTCTTTTTTTTTTTTTACAAAGCTTGCCAAATATATTAGACTATTAATATTTGGAAAAGTAAAAACTTAGGTGATCATTTACGAACAGACGCTGCAGGTAAGTACTGACACTCACTGTAATGCTGTAGCCATGGTGTTTATTGGCATTACAGTGATTGGCTGGCGTCATCGGGTGCTATAAGGCTCAGTCTTAGTCAGGGAGAGCTGTGCTGTAGAAGGGACAGATAGTGTAGGGAATTAAATTAAATTCTTTTGTTAGGCAAGGTTGGTGTTAGAGACCCAAAAGTCCTTTTAAGGACTACTGTTGTGTCTGGCAGCAATATATATTTTTGGGTCAACCTGCGCTAAATTGCGTGCAATTGTAGAGACCAAAAAGTCCTTTTAAGGACTATTGTTGTGTCTGGCAGCAATATATATTGTTAGTGCAACCTACACTAAATAGCTTGCAATTGTTTGGTCACTGCAGACAGCGACATTACCTGCGCTACATCTTCTGTGTAACGTGTGCGCAGCCTAAATATCAGTGACATCCAGTGTACTTTTTCTGTAGACGGTGTCCGCTGCGGACAGTTACATTACCTGAGCTACATCTTCTGTATAACTTTTGCGCATCCTAAAAATATCTGTGAAATCCAGTGTACTTTTTCCGTAGACGCTGCGGACAGCGAAATTATCTGCGCTGCATCTCCTGTTTAACGTGTGCGCATACTAAAAATAGCTTTTCCGTAGATGCTGATGACAGCGACATTATCTGCGCTACATCTCCTGTTTAATATGTGCGCATACTAAAAATTAGAGATGGGACAGGGGATTCGTCGAATCCACGAATCCCTTCGAATCTTGCTGGATTCGTGGGATTCGTGGACTCGAATCGCGACGTAATTTACCGGATACGAATCCGACGAATCCCGGTGGTGCCCAGACTGGTGGTGACGGGGGCAGGGCACTCTAGAAGATGAGCGCTTCGCTGCTGCGACAGAGGAGGGAGAGGCGTTTCCTTTACCTGTTCCACTGATAGGCTGCCGGCACAAGGCCCGCAGCCTATCAGAGGGCGGTGCAGGCGGCACAATGACGTCATCGCGCCGCCTGAGCCGTACAGCGCAGGACACAGGCCAGAAGAGGCCTGCATCGCAGCGGAGGTAAGTAAACGTGTTTTACTTTTTTTATCTGTTACTGGCACATTGGAGAGGGGGGGAGGTGAGAGGCACTATGATACTACTGGCACATTATGGGGGGAGATGGCACTATGATACTACTGGCACATTGGGGGGGAGGCACTATGACACTGGCACATTATGGGGGGAGATGGCACTGATACTACTGGCACATTGGGGGGGAGGCACTATGATACTGGCACATTATGGGGGAGATGGCACTATGATACGGGCACATTATGGGGGGAGGTGGCACTATAATACTGGCACATTATGGGGGAGATGGCACTATAATACTGGCACATTATGAGGAAGATGGCACTATGATACTGGCACATTATGGGGGGAGGTGGCACTATAATACTGGCACATTATGGGGGAGATGGAACTATGATACTGGCACATTGGGGGGATATGGCACTATGATACTGGCACATTATGGGGGGAGATGGCACTATGATACTGGCACATTATGGGGGGAGGTGGCACTATAATACTGGCACATTATGGGGGGAAATGGCACTATGATACTGGCACATTGGGGGAGATGGCACTATGATACTGGCACATTGGGGGGGAGATGGCACTATGATACTGGCACATTATGGGGGGAGATGGCACTATGATACTGGCACATTGGGGGGGAGATGGCCCTATGATACCGGCACATGGGGGGGAGGAGAGAGGCACTCCGCACTTGATACTGGCACATGGGGGGAGGAGAGAGGCATTTGATACTGGCACATGATTAGGGGGGCATCTATGGGGACCAGTGGCGTAGGGATCGCCATAGCAACCATAGCAGTGGCTATGGGGCCCTACGCCACTGGGGGCCCGTCCGGGCGGCTCGGGCCTGGCTGGGGAGGAGTCAGGACTGGAGCAGGGCGCACGCAGGGCCGGGCCGACACAGAGGCTGGGGAGGGTCCAGCCAGGCCACTGAGTACCTCAGAAGATCTGATGGTATATTCTAACCCCCAGGCATTCCCATGGTGACGGGGACGCTTGCCTTGGGGTTAGAATATACCATCGGATCTGAGTTTTCATGAGCTCAGTGAGATCGTAAAAACTCAAATCCGATGGTATATTCTAACCCCCAGGCGTTCCCATGGTGACAGGGACGCTTGCCTGGGGGTTAGAATATACAGGGCCATGCCACTCACAGCAGTATATTTATAAACTAATCAGTAACTACTTTAACTTTAATCATTGCTCATTGCTGATCTCTTTACTTGGATGGATTATTTGGATATCTTACTCTGTCTTAGCTCCGGTAACAGCAGGCAGTGCGGGCGGTGCTCACTCACTGACGTCACGTGCCTGCTCCTCCCACTAGGCGGCGCAGGCGCGTGACGTCAGTGAGTGAGCGCCGCCCGCACTGCCTGCTGTTACCGGAGCTAAGACAGAGTAAGATATCCAAATAATCCAAGTAAAGAGATCAGCAATGAACAATGATAAAAGTTAAAGTAGTTACTGATTAGTTTATAAATATACTCCTGTGAGCGTCGGGGAGGGGGATCTGTGGATGGCACTGTTTAGGGGGATCTGTGGATGGCACTGTTTAGGGGGGATCTCTGGATGGCACTGTTTAGGGGGGAGATCTGTGGATGGCACTGTTTAGGGGGGAGATCTGTGGATGGCAGTGTTTAAGGGGGATCTGTGGATGGCACTGTTTAGGGGGGAGATCTGTGGATGGCACTGTTTAGGGGGGAGATCTGTGGATGGCACTGTTTAGGGGGGAGATCTGTGGATGGCACTGTTTAGGGGGAGATCTGTGGATGGCACTATTATGAGGGGGGGGGAATCCAGTGGATGGCACTGTTTAGGGGAGGGGGATCTGTGGATGGCACGGGGGGGGCCAAACATTTTTTTGATATGGGGCCCATGCATTTCTAGCTACGCCCCTGATGGGGACACTTACTGGCACATTATTGGGTGGCACTGTGGGGCCACTTCTTATTGGCACATTATTGGGGGGCACTATGGGGGCATCTACTGAGGCCACAAAGAAGGGGTATTTTATATGGGGGGCTCTGTGTGGTACTAGTATTATCAGGGGTATTATCTGTTTCTGCAGTATAGTATTGGGGAGCACAGCGAAACAGTATTGGGGGTGTTAGGATGATTTGTCCAGAAGATGGGAGGATGATGGAAAAGTAGTAAACTAAGATTTTTTTTTTGTCAAACTGCAGAGACGAAAAATGGCTGAAAAATGGTGGTCTGGTCTGAAGGTCTGAAAGGAGAAGATGAGGAAAGAGAACATCTGCATCAAAGGAGACGTCACTGGATGTAAGAGGTATGTGGCGCTGTATTACCCTGTATGTTCTGTAGTGATAGGAGCAGGGGCGTAACGATCGCGGTCATATAGGGTGCGACCATGACTGGGAGGTGGAGGTTCAGACAAACTGACGCGGTCTGACTGTTTCTTACACCGTTCACACAATTATGTACAGGATTCGTAGGATTCGAGATTCGAAAGATTCGATATATTCAAGAACCTTTTCGGATTCGGATCTGAAAAAAATTGGATTCGTCCCACCTCTACTAAAAAAATCTGTGACATCCAGTGTACTTTTTCCGTAGACGCTGCTGACAATGACATTACCTGCGCTACATCTCCTATATAACGTTTCCGCATCCCAAATATCTGTGACATTGACTGCAATTTTTTCTTAGCCGCTGGTGACAGCAGCGCCATTGCCTGTCATACTTCTTCTGTATAATGTTTTCGCATCCCAAATATCAGTGACATTGACTGTAATTTTTTCTTAGCCGCTGGTGACAGCAGCGACATTACCTGCTCTACATCTTCTGTATAACGTTAGCCGCTGATGACAGCAGCGACATTACCTGCGCTACTTCTCCTGTATAACGTTAGCCGCTGATGACAGCAGCGACATTACCTGCGCTACTTCTCCTGTATAGCGTTAGCCGCTGGTGACAGCAGCGACATTATCTGCACTACATCTCCTGTATTACGTTAGCCGCTGGTGACAGCAGCGACATTACCGCAGCCGTTTTATTAACCAAAATTACATAATTTTATTTTAACAATAATTTAACCCAGGCGAGGGAGGTCCTAGAAGCCCCAACATGTATAAATCCACAAACCAAAAACTGGACAATCCACCTTGCCTCCAGCCGTAGAACACCAGCTCGGAGCCACGAACTGATGGACGCCTCACCGACTAACCAAGTGCCAAATCCTGAGAGTCCAGCCCCACCTTTGAGGCCCTCCCATTCTCAAGCACCAACCCATTCCACCAGCTCCAAGGACCTCCCACCGCTTCGACTGCCGCGACATAATAACACCAACATGCCTCCTAGCCAATATAGTCATGCACCCCGACTGCTACCAATCCTAAACACCTGCCTTTTACCTTAGAAGGGAGGGTGGGCGCTTTTCTGACCGTTATTAAAATGGCCACCAGACACTGATGCCCTATATAAAGACCTCCACTATTACCACACCCCTCCACCACCTTACTGCCAATTAACCCCATGCTTCCCGGACCCTTATACCAAAATTTCTCATGAAGGCCTACCCTTAGGGTAAACCTCTAGTACGGCCTTATTTGATCAAATTATTGTTGACATTCTCGGGCCCTATTAAACTAAAACCCTCGACCTATACTTTTTTCACCTTTTTCTTTATTTTTTATTTTTTTATTTTGTTACCCCCTAGTAATAATAACACAGAGACGTGAGTCGGATTTAATCGGCCACAGCAGCCGTTTTATTAACCAAAATTACATAATAATTTTATTTTAACAATAATTTAACCCAGATGAGGGAGGTCCTAGATGCCCCAACATGTATAAATCCACAAACAAAAAACTGGACAATCCAGGTTGCCTCCAGCCGTAGAACACCAGCTCAGAGCCACCAACTGATGGACGCCGCACCGACTAACCAAGTGCCCAATCCTGAGAGTCCAGCCCCACCATTGAGGCCCTCCCATTCTCAAGCACGAACCCATTCCACCAGCTCCGAGGACCTTCAGCCACCAACAACGTGCAACTTGACCACTCTATAACCCTCAGGCTTGCACGTTCCTCCAAACCCCTAAGGCCCTCCGGATCCCTCCCTGAAGACCCAGTGACCACAGATCAATCCCCACTGCATTAGGTGAACCTCATCTGCCCTCCAAAATTCCCCCACGCCCGACTCAAGTTCCACATGCCTAACTGCCACCGCCCCGCTCTTGGCCACAACCCGCCCAATCGCTCTGTTCACTTTTATATGGGCCCTGTTAACCCCTTCTAATGACCGTGCCTCCCGCCAGGTTTTTCTAAGAACAATGTCAGACCACACTGTTACCAACTGCAGAAACAATAACCAAAGCCTTAACAGATCAAATTTGATATCCCCTACCGGTCTAAGTCCCAAATCATTGCCTCCAAAGTTAAGCACTAAAATGTCCGGAGACCTATCTAACCTCAGAAAACTATGAACCTCCTTCAACACACTCCTCCACAACATACCTCGCGACCCCAGCCACTTCACGACCGCGACTTCTCTCTTAAAACCCAATTGGCGTCCGTTCAGCCGAACATCTGCCATCAGCACCCCCCAGAAAACGAAAGCGTGCCCAAGGATCCAGACTAACACCGGGGAAGAACCTGCAATTTAACCACAAAAAGAACACGTTACTGTACATCCTGCTATAACTACCCCTCATAAACTTCCTAGCCGCACGTAGGAATGAAACATGACGGATTCCCATCTTCCAATTCTTTTTATAAAATCGTCGCTCGTCCCTTACCTAGCTGCCTCAGTTGCTGCCCCAATTCTGAAAGAGTGACCCCTAAAGTCTGTTTGGTCCACTCCCACCCCTAATAAACATTTCTTAAAAACAGCCACAAATTGGAACCTTGAAAGAAACGACCCATCACCATGTCTCAGAAGCTGACCACAATTGAAACTCACACCTTCCCTATAAACCTGCAGAGACCTCAGGGGACACAACGAACACTCCGGCACCGAAAATAAGGTAACATACAGCCTTCTGCCCTCTGTATCCGTCTTATACGCTCGAAGCCAAAAAAACACCCTATCACGGAACAGGTCCACATCTACTCCATAAAGACACCCAGCAACGCTAACACTCTTGGACACCAACTCACCCAAACGAAACGCCCCAAAAAAGGCCAGAGAAAAAGCCAGCTGAAACAACCGAACTTCCCCATACGAACTACATAATAATTCGGCCTGTCGACCAATTCTTAACTGCAAAGCGAACGAAACTGGCCGTCTTCAATCTTCTGTTCGCTAACCCCTCCACTAACCCTTCAAAACCTGTCTCACCAGAAAAGCTTTAGTAACATTAGCCATGCTCTTTAACCTAAACCCGAATGCCAATCCTGCAACACATTTGTTTAATTGTGCCACTGTCCAACCCTGCTCCTTGCCATGACCCAGGAATAACAGCAATGGTATTTCACCCTTGTCTACTACCACCCCTACTGTTTCACACCACTTCTCCCACTCCCTCCAATCTCTCCCATACGCGGCCCAAGTACCTGCACTCCAAGAAGCCTGCAAAAACCCTTCTATGGTACCTCCAAGAGCTCCCACAATGACTCTACCTCCACGGCCCCACTCAAACCCACACCTAACCCCCAAGCCGGTAACAGGGATGAACCTGTTGAAATGGTCCATTTTCATGAACTTTAGACTGTGTCAGGTGACCTTTTCTTAGTTTCTATCGTCAAAACATCTTCTAGGCATCACTTCTTAGATTCAAGGTCCTTTTTTGGCCAGGTTTGGTCCTAACATGCAGATACACATAAGAAGAATATGGGCTGAAGCCGTCGATTTTGATGGAACTAATGGAACTAAATGACAATTTAATGTGTATGATGGTGTTCCGACTTTCCCTTGATGGCACATGTCAGTGAAAAGGAGGATTGGGCATGTTGGATTTCAATATGTCTAATCTTTTATTCTTATAGAAGATAAACCACTGCAGGAGAAGTCTTGCACCGGGTTCTTTAGCCACCACTGTTGAAGGAGAAATATCTGTTGACCTGGCACCTGATACTTGTTCTCCTCCGTGGGTCATTTGGGCAGACCCCCAGCATGACTCGGACATGCAGAGGAAATCATTCTTACCTGCCCCCCACCTCTGGGTTCCAGCTCCTTCACTCCACCAACGCTGCTGCAGCTCTTTGGTTTACATACGTCTACATCCATTTTGATACGGGTAACGTGGCTGCTGCAGCCAATAACTGGCGACAGTGGTGATATGTAGTGATGAGCAACATAGAAAATATTTGTTTTCGCAATATTTGGCTAATTTTTGGCCTAATCTCAATAAATTAGCAAATTCTAGAATTTGTGATCTCCAGTCATTATTTTCTTGATTGAGAAAATCGGCAATGTAATATGCGTGTATTGCGCGCACAATAAAGGTGTGGCTCAATTTTGCTACATTTTTCAAGCTGCTAGAAGTTTCCTGCACAGCACAGTAATTCCTATCACACTGCCTAACACCCTGCACTGGAACCTATCAGCTACACTATATCAGGATATAACCTACACTGACTATCTCCCACTAACTATCTGTATTATATATATGAGCTAACTAACTATGTAATTGACTCAGCAAAGCACAGAGCACAGCAATGACACTGATCTCTCTCAGAACTGCAAAAGAAAAAAAAAAACTGCAGAAAATGGCTGCTGGGGAGGTTCTTATCTAGTAAGGGGTAGGCAGCTTTCCTATTGGTTGCTAGGGATGTTGCTAAGCTCAGACAAAGACATTGCAGCCTTCTCATTGGCCCACAAGCAAGAAGGGAGGTTACTGATGAAAAAAAATCTAGAATATTCGTGATTACGAAGATATAGCATTATATTCAAAATCTTCGTGAATTCTCGAAGTGCCGATATTCGCGATAAAAATTTGCGATTCGAATATTGGCGATCAGCACTAGTGATATGTTCCCTATGTGCCACATGACTCAATTACCGCCACGGCAGCAACCATGTTACCTGGCGTCCAACCAGATGTTGACACAGGGACACCAGAGATCTGAAGCGACAATGAGGGAGAACAGGAGCCGAAACCTAGGTGTGGGGTTCAATTTAGCATGGTTCCCTCTACATTTCCCACCACCCTGGAGGCTCTACCAAAAAGGTACCCAGGGGTAAACAACCTCGTTAATGCTAATTGTATTTAGGCAAGTAGGCTCTTTATATTATTATTATTATTATCTGTACATTGTATGACATTGCACTTTAGAGAGGGGCTCCAACAGAAGTTACTCTACTGAGCACTATCCAATTGAAGACCTTCTGGTCTGGTCCATACTTGGACAATAACAAGTATTTTTTTTAAATTCCACAGTCACTTTTTTTTAACTTCTCCTTATATCTACTGCAACTTTAGAAATATGTCTTCTGCAGTTGGATTTTATCTTATGGCAAAATAGGAGCCTTTTTTTAATGTTCTTTGACCAACTGGGACCTTCTATTTCTGCATTTAGATGGTCTTCAGTAACTGAATATCGGAAGGTAAACTATGGCCAAAGGGACAGCGTTTAATTATTAACCTGAGTGTAATTAGTTATTCCACTTTCAGAAGTTGTGTGGTTACTACAGACAAGAGTTTCCTATTAACACTATACTTTTTGTGCCAAACCTTTGATACTAATAACATTTTTGTCTTACTAGAGTGGGAACAGAAGAGCTTTAGTAAAGGCTTAAAGTGTCATTAATGCATGTGACAATCCCGGGCCCATTGAAGTGCATTAAGTAGATATTATAGTAAAACAAAGACTTTTTCAGCATAAACATCATTTGGCATGCAGGGCAGGCTTGGAGCATTTTATGGCAGGCCTTATTGTTCCTCCGCTCACCAGGTGAGCTTTAACTTGCAAATTTTTCCCTCAAAGGGTGGAAAACTTTATACAGATCAAGTAACAAGTGCATTTTAGTGCATGATGTAAAGAAAGAGATTTGCTTGAACAGAAAGCTTCCACGGTGCTATACAAATTAACAAAGTCACAGCACGAGTATAAACTCTGACCTGCAGAGAGTGACTTATTTCTACGAACAAGGCTATGTAGTCAGATGCGGGCTGCAAAATCCCAGCGACTAAATACCCAAAACAAAAACAAAACAGTTTTTTTGGAGAGCAGAAAAATGTCTCTGCTCTCTAAAGGCGCTTATGGAGTGTATAATTAAAGGTTTTACCGCTTAAAGGGTTATCCCGTGATTAGAGTAAAAAAATAAATAAATCAGACATCCGATAGTACATGTCAATAACCTCTTTCTAACAAAGCTAGAACCAGCCCTGTACCTCACATGGATCCAGAGATCTCCACATTTATTGCTCTGCTAGATTTATTTCAGGCTGGCAGCTTAAGGGGTGTGTCCTTTCTGCTGCAGTTCTCTCCCTGTAACTGTCACACCTTCTAACAGTAGATACGACTGGTGGCAATAGAAAGGATGGAACTGAGCACGTGCGTCCACCTCATAGGAGTGGACAGAGAAATAAGGAGAAGTGCAAACAGCAGGTGGCGCTATACAGACACATTTTATTGAATAACTCACTGGCTATAATACACTTTTAATTACATGTAATTACAAAAGTATTCAGATCCAGGTTTGAAAAATGAACCAATCTGTAAACTTGTAGCAGGTTTTCTAGTAAGCAGATATTAATGGCCTATCCTTAGGATATATCATCAATATCAGATTGATGGGTATCCAACATCCACCACCCCCACCAATCAGCTGTCTTGGGCAGCAAAAACTATACAGAGGATGCAACTGGAACCAGAAGAGGGCCATGCTGGGATACCGTAGTATTCTGGTGCTGGATACTATACAGTGGTTGGAGCCTTCAGTTCACTGTATAGTTCATGGTGCCAGTGGTCAGACTTGGGCTGGCCCACCAGAGTACCATAGGATCATCTGATAGACCCAATCCGTGACACAATAATGGGTCCTTTATAAAATAGTGACCCTTATAAAGCAGGCCCCCTAAGGTCTAGGAGAGCATGGGCCTCCAGAATAATTTCCTCTGGTGGGCCCAAGGAAATCCAGTCGGATGCTGCCAGTGGCTGCCCAAAACAACTGTGAGGGTACCTGGTGTTTGACCCCAACATTCTGATATTGATGACCTATCCTGGAAAACCCCATTAAATATTGAGGGTCTATTGTCATGACTGGTGGGGGTTTGACTCCTGCCACCCTTGCCTATCAGCTGACTAAAGAGGTACAGCTCCATAGTTATGGCAGTGGCTGTATCTGGTATTACAGGTCACTGTCCTATACAAGTGAATGGTACTGAACTACAAACCAGGCACATCCACTAACAAAAGTATGGAGCAGTGCCTGGTAAACACAGGTATTGTAAGGAGAAGCTATCAATATTAGGGTATGGCCATACGTGGTCTAGGGTAAAGCCCAAATGCATGTGCTGGAATTCCACTGAGGAGAGCTGTGGGTTTGTGCAGATTTTGTTGTGGATATTTTCTGCAGCAGGTGGATGAGATTTGGTGTGGATTTTGTTACTGTGGAATTTCAGCAGACGCTTTTGATTTTTCATCATTGAAAAAAGCAGTGGATTTGAAAGTGTGGCCATACCCTTAAGGCCTCTTTCACACGGGCGTTGCGGGAAAAGGTGCGGGTGCGTTGCGGGAACATGCGCGATTTTTCAGCGCATTGTAATGCATTTTGCACACGTGTGAAAAAAATCTGAATTTTTGGTACCCAAACTTGACTTGGGATCGGTGTTCTGTAGATTGTATCATTTTCCCTTATAACATGGTTATAAGGGAAAATGATAGCATTCTGAATACAGAATGCATAGTACAATAGCGCTGGAGGGGTTAAAAAATTTTTAAAAAAAATTAACTCACCTTAATCCACTTGATCGCTCAGCCCGGCTTCTCTTCTGTCTTCTTCTTCTTTGCTGTGTGCAGGAAAAGGACCTGTAGTGACGTCACTCCGGTCATCACATGGTCCGTCACATGATCTTTTACCATGGTAAAGGATCATGTGATGGACCATGTGATGACCGGAGTGACGTCACCACAGGTCCTTTTCCTGCACACAGCAAAGAAGAAGACAGAAGAGAAGCCGGGCTGAGCGAACAAGTGGATTAAGCTGAGTTAAATTTATTTTATTTTTTTAACCCCTCCAGCGCTATTGTACTATGCATTCTGTATTCAGAATGCTATTATTTTCCCTTATAACCATGTTATAAGGGAAAATAATAATGATCGGGTCTCCATCCCGATCGTCTCCTAGCAACCGTGTGTGAAAATCGCACCGCATCCGCACTTGCTTGCGGATGCTGGCGATTTTCACGCAGCCCCATTCACTTCTATGGGGCCTGCGTTGCGTGGAAAACGCACAATATAGAGCATGCTGCGATTTTCACGCAACGCATAAGTGATGCGTGAAAATCACTGCTCGTGTGCACAGCCCCATAGAAATGAATGGGTCCGGATTCAGTGCGGGTGCAATGCGTTCACATCAAGCATTGCACCCGCGCGGAATACTCGCCCGTGTGAAAGGGGCCTTAACCCCTTAATGACCAGCCTGTTTTGGGCCTTATTTTTTTCACTGTTGCCTTTGAAGAACTATAACTTTTTTTATTTTATAACTATAGCTATAACTTATTTTTATTAATCCATATGCAGGTTTGTTTTTTGTGGGACACAAAGGTGCCATTTTGGGGTACACAAAACCTACTGATTTATTGACTCTTTTTGGGAATAGGAAAAAATGGCAGTTTTTTGCGGAGTTCATTTTTCGGCATAAATGACATGATAACTTTACAGGGTTATGATAATACTTCCAAGTTTTTACATTTTACTACTTTTGCGCAATAAAACCCCTTTTTTTAAAAAGAAGAAAATGTTTTTGCATGGCCGCATCCTAAGACCCATATTTCTTTTATTTCTCTTTCTACAGAGCTGAATGAGGGCTTGATTTTTGCAGGAAGCCTTGTAATTGTCATTGGTATCATTTTGGGGTACATCATTTTTTAATGCTTTTATTTATTTATTTTTTTGTGGTGAATAAGCAAAAAGTAGCAATTCTGACAATTTTTTTCAATTGTTTTACATTACTCACTGTACGGGATAAACTATATGGCAATTGCGTAGTGCAGGTCATTATGGACACAGCAATACCATATATGTGGAGGGGATTTTATTTTAGTAAAAAAAAAATTCCCACTAAAAAGTGTTTCACCAATGAAAAAAAGCTTTTTTATATTCAAAGATTTCATAGTTAATAAATGTTTTTTTTTTTTTTAACCATTTAATAACCCCACAAGGTGAGTATAAATAGGCAACCTTTTGATCGCTTCTGAAATACAATACACTATTTCTATAGTGCATTGCATTTTAATGTTAGCGATATACTGACATTGACCAGCATTAAGCAGCATACTGGAAAAACTCTAGAGGCAGGCCTGAGGCCTACACTAGGTCCCGGATTGCATGCACACACATTGGCAACCAGCTATCTCATTTTTGGAGTGCTAATGGGAGACAGAGAGAGTCTGCTCCCTCTGTAAATGCATACATGTCAGGGGAGCTATTTCCTGTGGCATTTTATGGATTAAAAGGCCCAGATCGTCGCTCCTTCCGGTCTCTGGGCAATTATAGCAGGAGTTTGGCTCTCATGTGAGGGCTGAGCCCCCGATGTCCACTGCATGGGAGTCCTGTGCAGAACTTAGACTGGACCACTGTAAAAAGGCGGCGGTCCAGCCTAAGCCCCTCGGTGACCGCCGTAAAAAAGGCGTATTGGTGGTAACTAAGTGGTTAAAAGTTTAAAAAAACAAATGCTATGGTATATATAAAAAAAAAAAAGGGCCAAGTGTTTAGATTTAGATAGATCGATAGATAGATAGATAGATAGATATGAGATGGATGGATGGATGGATAGAGATACCGTAGATGGATAGAGATAGATAGATAGATAGATGATAGATAGATAGATAGATAGATAGATAGATAGATAGATAGATGATAGATAGATAGATAGATAGATAGATAGATAATAGATAGATAGATAGATAGATAGATAGATAGATAGATAGATAGGTAGATAGATAGATAGATAATAGATAGATAGATAGATAGATAGATAGATAGATATGAGATAGATAGATAGATAATAGATAGATAGATAGATAGATAGATAATAGATAGATAGATAGATAGATAGATAGATAATAGATAGATAGATAGATAGATAGATAGATAGATGATAGATAGATAGATAGATAGATAGATAGATAGATAATAGATAGATAGATAGATAATAGATAGATAGATAATAGATAGATAGATAGATAGATAGATAGATAGATAGATAGATAATAGATAGATAGATAATAGATAGATAGACAGACAGACATGAGATATGTCAGACAGAATATGTCGGTGCTTTATAAAGGAATTATTGCAATAATAGACAGAGCGCCGAGATTTACAAAATAAAAGCAATTTCACTCCAAGATTTATCAGCTTTACATTTCCTCGAATCCTTAGCGTCCTCCCGAGTACACTCCGCATGTACAGCACTCAATATACAAGTCACTGGAATGATACCGTCCTCCAGTTCTGGGAATACTCCGATCAGTGATATTACGGATCCTAAATTCTGTTTCTTAGTATTTTAATCAGCATTACTGGCTTAGAGAGGAGATTACACGGCTCCGTCGTATCCCCTGCCCTTCCCTATGATCCTGTATATAAAGCGCAGGCAGCTGGGGTTCAGAGGATTCCTGAGCAATCATCTCTGTAGCCCACGTGTCCATATTGCCTCATTATAGGAGCAGCACATGACTTTCCGGAAGGTGAATAATTTCTTTACATTAAACCTGCCATAAGCTCCTCCGAATGTTTCCCTACGTGTATGCGTCACCTCACATGGCTCATTGTAGAATATGAGGTGGATATTCTGCAATTTCCCTTTAAATGCATTAAGTAGCATGTGATGAATGGCTGTGAATATATTAGGGGGGCGTCAGAGGAGTGGCCCAGTCTTCTTATGGATGGTATTTACATCAAATGTTACAATAACCAATTTTGACTTGGCTGTTGCCATGGTAGGAAGAGATGAGGGAATTCCTTATGAATAATTTAGCCTGCATAATTTCAAAGCGATATTTCATTTGATATTTATCAAAATAAATACTGAGCGATAACGGAAATCACCTAAAATGCTATTTTTCGCACATAGATGATTTCAGACAGCGTGAAGCACATGTTTATGCAGCAGCCTCTCCTGAAATCCTATTTGCTTCTGTCAATATTTTAGGATAATGACGCCTATAAAACTAAATATATTTAATGGAACTGAAATGCATCATTTAACGGGGTTGTCCCACGAAAAAAAAAAAAAGTCAAAATTTTTCAAACCAGCACCTGGATCTGAATACTTTTATAATTGCATGTCTTTAAAAATTTACCACAGCCACTGAGTTATTGTATAGCGCCACCTGCTGTTTGTTCTTGTCCTTATTTCTCTGTCCACCTTGCTGAGGGGGTCGCACATGCTCAGTTCGATCCTTCAGCTGCCACCAGCTGTGTCTTCTGGAAAAGTTGTGGCAGTTAGGGTCCATTCACACGTCCGCAAAATGGGTCCGCATCCGTTCCGCAATTTTGCGGAACGGGTGCAGACCCATTCATTTTCAATGGGGCCGGAATGTGCTGTCCGCATCCGCATTTCCGCATCCGCATTTGCGGATCCGCACTTCTGCATCCGTGATTCCGATTTTCGCAAAAAAATAAAACATGTCCTATTCTTGTCCGCAATTGCGGACAAGATTAAGCATTTTTTATTGTAGTGCCGGCGATGTGCGGTCCGCAAATTGCGGAATGCACATTGCCAATGTCCATGTTTTGCGGATCCGCAATTTGTGGATCCGCAAAACACTTATGGATGTGTGAATGGACCCTTAATGGAAGAGAGCTGAAGCAGAAAGGATATGTTCCTGAGCTGTCATAGGGAGAGAGCTGAAGCAAAAAGGATGCGCCCCCTGAGCTGTGATAGGGAGAATGTTGCAGCATAAAGGACACCTCCTGAGAAAGAGCTGTGATAGGGAAATAACTTCAGCAGAAAGGACATGCCCCTGAAAAAGGCACGCCCACCGAACTATGATAGGGAGAGAGCTGCAGCAGAAAGGACAAGCTCTCTGAGCTGTCATAGTGAGAGCTGAAGATTACGAATGGACCCCCCTGAGCTGTGATAGTGGGAATGATTCAGCATAAAGGACATGCCCCCTGAGAAAGGGCATGCCTACTGAGCTGTGATAGGGAGAGAGCAGCAACATAAAGGAGATGCCATCCTGAGAAAGGACACTACTCTCCTGAGCTGTCAGCTTGATATAAATCTAGCAGAGCAATTACTGGGGAGATCTCTGGATCCATGTGAGGTACAGGGCTGGTTCTAGCTTTGTTAGAAAGAGATTGTCATGATTTTCCCTGTGATCAGTATGTACAGGGAGTGCAGAATTATTAGGCAAGTTGTATTTTTGAGGATTAATTTTATTATTGAACAACAACCATGTTCTCAATGAACCCAAAAAACTCATTAATATCAAAGCTGAATATTTTTGGAAGTAGTTTTTAGTTTGTTTTTAGTTTTAGCTATTTTAGGGGGATATCTGTGTGTGCAGGTGACTATTACTGTGCATAATTATTAGGCAACTTAACAAAAAACAAATATATACCCATTTCAATTATTTATTTTTACCAGTGAAACCAATATACCATCTCAACATTCACAAATATACATTTCTGACATTCAAAAACAAAACAAAAACAAATCAGTGACCAATATAGCCACCTTTCTTTGCAAGGACACTCAAAAGCCTGCCATCCATGGATTCTGTCAGTGTTTTGATCTGTTCACCATCAACATTGCGTGCAGCAGCAACCACAGCCTCCCAGACACTGTTCAGAGAGGTGTACTGTTTTCCCTCCTTGTAAATCTCACATTTGATGATGGACCACAGGTTCTCAATGGGGTTCAGATCAGGTGAACAAGGAGGCCATGTCATTAGATTTTCTTTTTTTATACCCTTTCTTGCCAGCCACGCTGTGGAGTACTTGGACGCATGTGATGGAGCATTGTCCTGCATTAAAATCATGTTTTTCTTGAAGGATGCAGACTTCTTCCTGTACCACTGCTTGAAGAAGGTGTCTTCCAGAAAATGGCAGTAGGACTGGGAGTTGAGCTTGACTCCATCCTCAACCCGAAAAGGCCCCACAAGCTCATCTTTGATGATACCAGCCCAAACCAGTACTCCACCTCCACCTTGCTGGCGTCTGAGTCGGACTGGAGCTCTCTGCCCTTTACCAATCCAGCCACGGGCCCATCCATCTGGCCCATCAAGACTCACTCTCATTTCATCAGTCCATAAAACCTTACAAAAATCAGTCTTGAGATATTTCTTGGCCCAGTCTTGACGTTTCAGCTTGTGTGTCTTGTTCAGTGGTGGTCGTCTTTCAGCCTTTCTTACCTTGGCCATGTCTCTGAGTATTGCACACCTTGTGCTTTTGGGCACTCCAGTGATGTTGCAGCTCTGAAATATGGCCAAACTGGTGGCAAGTGGCATCTTGGCAGCTGCACGCTTGACTTTTCTCAGTTCATTGGCAGTTATTTTGCGCCTTGGTTTTTCCACACGCTTCTTGCGACCCTGTTGACTATTTTGAATGAAACGCTTGATTGTTCGATGATCACACTTAAGAAGCTTTGCAATTTTAAGAGTGCTGCATCCCTCTGCAAGATATCTCACTATTTTTGACTTTTCTGAGCCTGTCAAGTCCTTCTTTTGACCCATTTTGCCAAAGGAAAGGAAGTTGCCTAATAATTATGCACACCTGATATAGGGTGTTGATGTCATTAGACCACACCCCTTCTCATTACAGAGATGCACATCACCTAATATGCTTAATTGGTAGTAGGCTTTCGAGCCTATACAGCTTGGAGTAAGACAACATGCATAAAGAGGATGATGTGGTCAAAATACTCATTTGCCTAATAATTCTGCACGCAGTGTATATATATTACACAAAATTCCAGATACATATCATCTAACATGCCCATAGACAATCATTAGACAAACATACACGAAAGCTTCCTTTGGCATACATTTGGTAAGTATACATCAGTGTTACCTTGCCTCTAAAAAAGTATTGTAAAGTACAGTTTTCTCCATCCCATGGGATACATTCTGTCCAGTTAGCAGCAGTCATATCAAGCATGAGGAACACAGCTGAATATGTCCAGGCAATAGATTACAGACATAGAATCCAAATGCGTTATCAGTCGAGCCTTCCACAATAGTGGTTTCTAGTGAAAATGGCACAATCTATAGAAGATTTTTTAGTTACAATTTGTTATATTTGTTACATATTTTATTATATAATTTACAAATTGAAACAAAGGTAAAATTGCTACAAACACTTATAGAAATTGTTGCAAATTGATGTCCTATCCTCAGATCTGCCTCCCAGCACCCGAAACCAATCAGCCTACCAAGCACAGCGCCGTACATTGTATAGTGGTGGTACATGTTACTGCAGCCCTTGCATTTGCACTTGAACGGAACGGAGCTGCGCCTAGCCATGTGACAGATGAACGTTTCATTAATGGCCTAGGAAGAGGCAGGCCGCTGCGCTTTCAAACAGATGATGGCAGGTGTGCTATGAGTCGGACAGATATTGATCCTGGGGATAAGTCATCAATATTGAATTCCTGTAAAATCCCTTAAAGAGAGTCAACTTTTTTTGTCTAAAACAGCGCCTCTTTTGGCTGTGTTCACATTCTTACAGCTTTGTCTGGAAATCCAGCTCAGCCCTATTCGGTTGATTGGTAAGATGGGTTCTATTCAGATTTTTAAAACCTGACTGCTTTCTTTCTGAAACTGCACCACCCATGTCCTTGAGCTGCATCTGGTATTCCAGCGCTGCCCCATTCATTTCATGGATCCGCCAAAAAAACTGAAGGTACTCCGTATGCCTCTTATATCCGTATTTCCGTATTTTCGTTCCGTTCAAAGATAGAACATGTCCTATTATTGTCCTCTTAACGGACAAGAATAGTACTGTTCTATTAGGGGCCAGATACTGAAAAATCCATACGGTCGTGTGCAGGAGGCCTAAGAGATTTATGTATATTTTTTACCCTACACCTTTCCTTCTGAGCTGTTCTAGTCCCTCCTTCCATTCCTCCCCCAGTCCCACTACCTTGCCCCCGGTCTCTATCTGCACTATCTTCCCATCCTATAACATAATTACCCCCCCCCCCCAGTCCCTAGTTTAAACACTCCTCCAACCTTCTAGCCATCTTCTCCCCCAACTCAGCTGCCCCTTCCCCATTGAGGTGCAGCCCATCCCTACGATAGAGCCTGTGGCCAACAGAGAAGTCGGCCCAGTTCTCCAGGAACCCAAACCCCTCCTTCTTACACCAGTTCTTGAGCCACTTGTTTACCTCCCTAATCTCCCGCTGCCTTTCTTGTGTGGCTCGTGGTACAGGCAGTATTTCAGAAAATACTATCTTTGAGGTCCTTGTCCTAATCTTTTGACCTATATCCCTAAAATCATTTTTAAGTATGCTCCACCTACCTCTAACTTTGTCATTGATTCCGATATGGACCATGACCGCTGGATCTTCTCCAGCCCCTCCCAGTAATCTGTCATGTGTTGAACTCGAGCACAAGGGAGACAACACACCGTTCGATAATCCCGGTCTTTGTGACAGATTTCCCTATCTGTGCCCCTTATAATTGAGTCTCCCACTACCAGCACCTGTATGGCCTGTCCTGGTCTCCTGCTTACCGGAGCTGACATTCCCCTGACTGGCAGAGGAAGTGTCCGGCTGCAGCAGTGCTCTCCCTGAACTGACATCCCCCTCATCTGACAACCGGGCAAACTTGTTGGGGTGTGACAGATCAGGGCCAGCCTCCCTGGCACTCTTCCCTCTACCCCGCTTTCTAACTGTTACCCAGCTAGCTACCTCACTTTCCTCTCAGCCTCCTCGCTTTCACCCTCCCCCACATCTACCCCATAGAGTGCTTGCTCGGTGAGAAGCAAATTCTTTTCCAAATTGTCAACGCCTCTCAGTGTTGAAACTCGCCCGTTTAGATACTCGATGTGCGATTCCAAACGGGCAATTTGCTCACATTTTGAACAAATATATGTACCCTCAAACGGCTGTTCCAGGACTGCATACATTAGACACATTGTGCACTGGACTGCGCTGTCAATTATGGAACACATACTAAATGGGGATTACGCAACAAAAGAGAAAAATACAATATAGCGCAGTGATAAGAATCTAACTTACTGTAGTCCCCTCCTAAAATCCCTGAAACTGAAGTCAGGTAATCTAAAGTCACACACTAGTGATGAGTGAAGTTATAAAAAATTCTATTCGGCTGCTTCATTGAATTTCAAAAAGAAATTTGATTTGTTACGAATGACTTTGTCACAAATCGCATTCCATGTATGTAGCGGCCACAATGACTGGGAAAGGCTATCGCGCTGTCCCCTGACATTGAACCCCTCAGATCTTTCAGGGGTTAATCAGGGTAAAAAAAAACATACTCACCTTATCCATTTGCTCGTGGAGAGGCTTTTGCAGTGACGTGATATCGTCATCACGCTGACCGGGCGCACCCGGCCAGCGCGTTGACGTGGTGACATCACACATCACCACGCGCGAGATTTCTATTAGATTCTTCAATCGAGACTCTCTGCAAGCAAATGGATGAGGTTAGTATGTTCTTTTTTTTTTTTTTTACCACCATTTTGTTGGAGATACAACAACTTACAGCTTAGTATATTGCTGGATTGACAGCAGTTCACAGTTATAACATTAGATGTTGCTGTTACTAATGCTCACTTGTAGTCTCTCTATGCATTTCTATGATGTGTTGTATTTCCTGTACATTGTGGTGAACTCATTCGGCCTATTTACGGCCTATCCACGTTAAAAAGATGGAATAAACCTGCTGTGGATACTACCCTCTGTAGCGGAGGCAACCGTCTCCTGCTCCTCCTCCTCATCATCATCCAATTTGCGCTGAGAAGACGAACTGAGGGTGGTCTGGCTATCACCCTGTGTATTGTCTTCCCCCATTTCCACCTCTTCCACATGCAAAGCGTCTGCCTTCATTGTGAGCAGCGAGCATTTGAGTAGACAAAGAAGTGGGATGGTTACGCTGATAATAGCGGCATCGCCGCTCACCATCTGTGTTGATTCCTCAAAGTTGCATAAAACCTCACAGCGGTCAGACATCCATGCCCACTCGTCGCTTGCGAAGAACGGAAGCTGACTGGAAAGGCGACGACCATGTTGCAGCTGGTATTCCACTACTGCCCTCTGCTGCTCACAAACCTGGCCAACATGTGGAACGTGGAGTTCCAGCACGTGCTCATGTCGCAAAACAGTCGGTGAGCTGGCAATTGCAAGCGCTGCTGCATCGTTGCCAGAACGGCGGAAGCTGTAGATGACTTGTGGAAATGGGCACACACATGGCACATCTTCACCAGTAGCTCAGGCGAATTGGGGTAGGTTTTGAGAAACCGCTAAGCCACTAGGTTGAACACATGGGCTAGGCATGGTATGTGTGTGAGCTTGCCGAGCTCCAAAGCCACCACCAAGTTACAGCAATTATCAGACACAACCATGCCTGGTTGTAGGTTGAGTGGCGAGAGCCACAGCTCTGTCTGATCCCCTGCCACAGCTCTGTGGCGGTGTGCTGTTTGTCACCTAAGTAGATCAGTTTAACCACAGCCTGTTGCCACTTCCCCACCGCAGTGCTACACTGCTTCCAGTTACTGGAAGACATCTGTAGGCTGCACTGGGACACAGAAGTGGATGTGCTAGCTGATAGTGCTTGCGAAGGTCCAGGTGCATGGCTGGAGGCATCCGGGCCTGCGTCTTGGACAGGGAATTGGCCAGCACGTAACACAGGGGAAGAGGAGGCAGTGGTGTGACCCGCAGACACTGGTTGTGGACCCAGTCGTATGGCCCACCTATTAGGGTGCTTTGATACCATGTGGCGGATCATGCTGGTGGTGGTGCGGTTGCTAGTGGTCATGCCCCTGCTCATTTTGGTACGGCACAGGTTGCAAATGACAATTCTTTTATCTTCCGCACTTTCCTCAAAAAAGCGCCAGACTGCGGAACACCTACCCGTTGGCAAGGGAGATTGCCGCAAGGGGATGCTCCGGGGAACAGTTGCGGGCCTGTTTTGTGTGGCGCGCCTTCTCTCTTTTGCCACCCCACTGCCTCTTCCAGCCTGGTGCTACAGTTCCCTTCCCTTCTGTACTGCTGTCCTCGCTCGGCTTGCCACCTTCCAAGGTTGGGTCAGTGATTTCATCGTCCACTAACTCACTCTGTTCATCCTCCTGACTTGTTGACCTAACACAACCTCACTTATTGACAACTGTGTCTCATCCTCATCATCAACCTCTTGAGACACTAATTGCCGTTGAATTATTGGCAACAGTGCCTTATCATCATCATCCACCTCGTGAAACACTGATTGCTGTTCCCCACCGTCATCCTCTTCTGACTGTGGATGCTCCAGAGTTTGGGAATCAGGGCACAAGATCTCCTCATGTCCCTCTTCAAGCGGGCTTGGCGAGAGTCCCAAATTAAGGAATGGCGCTAAAAAACAGGTCCTCAGAATATGTGAGTGTGGGATCACTTGTTTGCAAAAACTCTCCATGGTGGGTGGAAGGAGCATCAGGGTGAGGATTCTGTTGACCAGACTCTTGGCTACTAAGACTGGACTTTGTGGAAGACAGGGTGGTGCTTAACCGACTGGAAGCATTATCTGCTGCAATCCAACCGACCACCTGGTCGCACTGGTCTGACTTCGAGAGTGGTGTCCTGCGCCACCCTGAAAACTGGGACATGAAGCTAGGTATCGTGGATTATTGTGTTTCTTGTGCTCTGGCAGCAGGCACAGTTTCACCGCGCCCAGAGCCACAGCCTCTGCATGCACCATCAGCAGCACGGCCACTTCCCCGTCCCTTACTGCTCGCCTTGCGCATATTAGATGGTATATATGCTTGCAAGTATTCACATGTACAGTAGCGCAGGTTTTGTAAGTGTATGCGCAAATAAATTTCACAGAATGTCACAGATATTTTTAGGATGCGCACACGTTAAACAGGAGGTATAGGGCAAGTAATGTCGCTGTCACCATCGCCTAATAAAAAATTACACTGAATGAATGTCACTGATATTTAGGATGGGCAAACATTATACAGGAGTTGCAGCGCAGGTAATGTAACTTTCCGCAGCGGACACAGTCTACGGAAAAAGTACACTGGATGTCACAGATATTTTTAGGCTGCGCACACGTTACACAGGAGATGTAGCGCAGATAATGTCGCTGCCTGCAGCGGCCAAACAATTGCAAGCTATTTAGCACAGGTTGCGCTAAAAATATATATTGCTGCCAGATACAACAATAGTCCTTAAAAGGACTTTTGGGTCTCTAACAAGTTTCAGCAATTTAGCGCAGGTTGCGCAAAAAATATATATTGCTGCCACACACAATAGACCCTAAAAGGACTTTTGGGTCTAAAACAAGTATAAAAAGTAAAATATTGCTATTTCAATCCCTACACTATCTCTCCCTTCTGCTCTCCAGCTTTCCCTGACTAATACTGAGCCTAACAATATAGCACCCGATGACGCGTTACGGCCAGCCAATCACTGTAATGCCAGCAGCCAACATGGCTACGGCATTACAGTGAGTGGCAATACTTATCTGCAAGTTTATTGGCTGCGTAGCAGCCAACAAACGTGCGGGCAGGAGACTCAAGCATCGCGATCGATCACACGCGGTATTCGGCCGAACACCGCGATGTGCCAAGCATCGCGATGCTCGAGCCGAACTAGTGTTCGGCCGAGCATGCTTGCCCAACACTAATAGATAGATATGTGATAGATGATAGATAGATAGATAGATAGATAGATAGATAGATAGATAGATAGATATGAGATAGATGATAGATAGATAGATAAATAGACAGAAAATGCAAATGTGATCGCACACTACATCCAGCACTCTGCCCTCCATGCTGGACGAGACATTGGCCCATGAACAGGTAGGTATTTTAACAGGTATGGCCCATGAACAGGTAGGAACAAGAGTTAGGGACCACTCATGAGACAACCTTGACGCGGTGAGTGGCTTACTATGCTTTGGCCAAAATATAAACCAATGTCTCGTCCAGCATGGAGGGCAGAGTGCTGGATGTAGTGTGCGATCACATTTGCATTTTCCGTTTGTATATGTATTTCGCCATAGTGATGTGCACCTACAGGCAGGTTGTGCTGACCCAACCCCTTATTTTTTTCTTTGTAGATAGATAAATAGATAGATAGATATTAGATAGATAGATAGATAGATAGATAGATATGAGATAGATATGAGATAGATAGATAGATAGATAGATAAGTAAATAGGCAGCACACTCCAAAATGCAAGTGAAAAATGTATTCACCCATGTGGACGCAATGTTTCGGCTCCAATACTAGAGCCTTTCTCATATTGAATCAGAAGGATAGATAGATAATAAATAGATTTTAAAAATTCAGCTTCGTGGAAAATCTAATTTTTCCTGAAATTCAGATCGAAGTCAATTTGTTTGACTTTGATTCGCTCAACTCTACTTGTGACATTTATATGACATTGTGCGATTTTTTTTTACTTTCTTAAATTTGGCCAACACCTCAAGTGGTTTTGCACCAGTGAGCTCAGTGTTTACACACCATATTTCAGATTCCCCATTTTTCTAGTGTAAGGAAGAAGATCCATGACCCCTAGTGTCTTCCTAAGCATCATCATCATTCATCGCCCTAGAAACCTCTCCTAAGAAAATTCTATTTCTATGTAGCGTCTCATAAGCCTCTCTTCCAGGACGGGGGAATATTTTGCAGAGCTTGACTATTTTCTTCCCTTGTATCAAATTGTAACAGGAAATAAATAAATAACATATCAATCAATAAAGGTTTATCATCTCCCTGCACCAAATCAACTCCTCCTAGCATCTCATGAAATCAATGAGCGCAGTTAGTACAAGTAGCTGACTTATCAGTCCTGCGATCAGAATATTCACAAATGCTAAGGAATGGGTCTCTGAAGAATTGTTTGTAACTGCAAAGTGATGCTGTGGCTGACATTAAGATGCCGAGATGCTGGAAGCCAGGCCTCCTGTGTCACCTTAGCAGTGAATAATTGGGCCTCTGCATATTCCTTGTCATAAATGGCAGGAGTGAAGGGGCCCCAAGGATTTCACCAGCAGGACGGAGGCAGCGATAGCAAAATAAATTAAACCACGCTCTTGAGAAGCATGATTGTGGATGACAGTTCAGGGCAGTTGTTTCAGTGCCATTTGTCCTGATGCCCATATGGTCCTTACCAAGTGGCAGGTAACGCAGAACTTGAAGATTGACCACTTGAATGCCAAGCGTTATTTAACACTTTGTCCAAGTTTAACTTTTTTTTTATTTGTCTTTTCTACGACCCGAAGTTTTTGAATCTATGTGTCCTTATTAGAAGAGATGTCCTACTACCGTAAATGCCATCTATTTGTGGAAATGTTTAGTAGTCTTATCTTCTATTTCTGTACTAGGAACAAACTGGTCAGAGAAATCGACTGTTACGATTAGTCCTGCATGCGACCATATTGTACAAATCCATAATGCAGAGCCCATAGCCTCTTTCAGCCCATGATATAGACCAAAAATTGCGGCACACAACATAAAATGTTGTATTTAGAAGCATTCACGATGCAGAAGACACTGAAAACCTCTAAATAAAAATAAAGCTTACCTAGAAATAAACTAGACGCCCATGTCTGAACACTCTAATTTTTCCAGATGTATGCTAGAAACATCCAGGATCATATCTAGGGGGACATAGTGAGGAATTTGCCCCAGGTGATGGATACTAGGAGAGACAACAATACTGCCTGGTCCAGGTTATTGAAATACAGAGCAGTGAACTGAATCTGCCTTGGAAAGTATGTCTCTGAGAAGATTGGTTTAAAAAATTCATTTTACGAGCAGAGTTGTTGGCTGGCAGGGTATATGGAGTGCAACATGTTTGGTGGTCTCATGGCAATCACTCTGTATGGGGCATGATGTAGTATGTCAGACATGGGGGTTTCTGCAAATCTTTGTAATGTTATTGTAACATCCCAGAGTTATGTTACTAAACTCTTTTACCCCGCTACAACCTGTTAAGTGTATCTGCATTGTCATCCTGTGTAATTTAACATAAAATTCCTCACAAATGTGCATATTCTAAGCCTGTTAAATGTATTTTGCTGTAATTTTCATGTACACCAGCAGGTGGCAGCAATGCTTAGCAAGGCCTTAGTTCAGTTTAGCATATCTAGACTGGAATAGTGCATTCCAGTTGAGCTCCCCCATCTTTGAGTAGAGTGGGCTGACCCATGTCCTGCCTCATGGGGAGGGAAGGAAGTTTCAGTGAGTGTGCCAGCCACCCCGGCAGGGGGAAGGCTGTGCTGGTAGGAGCTCCCAGAAATAGGGATCCCAACCCAGGATCTTGTCTCGGTTGAGACCAAAGATCACCATTCCCAGTCGGAGCCCTTCAACCTCAGCTGGTTGACAAGCAAGCAACCACCTCCAGATCTCCAGGAAGAGCCATTCCCTGTGAGCTAACTGTGAGTACCATCCAGACACCAGGAGAAGCCAAATTCCTCCTCAGCTAGTCAGTCCCATACACAGCAGAAGATAGACAGAGCAGAAGACAGATTCCTGCCATATTCTCCAGGCACATGATAGGAGCAGAAGAGATATTGATCCCTGCCATATATTGCCAATACCTGCTGGGACCCAAGACTATTGCTGTATCTCATATGGATTAAAGCTGCAACCAGTAAAGACAAGTTGAATTATATTTCAAGTCTGGATCTCATTCATTACTAGCAAGTTCCTCAATTACTCCTACTAGCAACACACTCATTTATTGCAAGTGAGCCAGGATCCAGGAGTCCAGCCGTACCCAGGTAGGAGACACCGTTGACACTATGCCTACTACCACACAGAGACATTATACCACTCTGGCATTCCTAACCTGGTACGTGAGTTGCAACACCTTAAAGGGCCCTGAGACTGTACCCTGCGCACGCTGCAATTGGCGTCACAAACAAAAACTATAGACTATTATACCCATATCCGGACCCACTGCATATTTTGGCGTCCGCCTAACCGTACCACGGTCCTGCTCATTGCATTTTGTATTTTTTATGTTTGGCCATGCATTCCAGCAGAGGAGGAATGGTTGGCAGGAACAGGGCAAACCACACTGTTCTGCCCCTCTTGGTAGAAGTGGTCCGGTCCTGCTTGGCAGTCTAGTGAGAGAGAGGAGAAGCAGATGCTAGAGCTCCTACTACTTGGATCCTGATATCCAGTTTCTCCTGTGAGACCAATACTCCAGAGAGATTAGCAAATTCAGCTTCAAGAAAGCAGCAGAGTGATCAGCGAAATACAGCTTTACAGACACTGCTGCAAGGTGAGGGGCTACGGCTCAGACACCCATCATCTAAACCACCACTAGGCTATACAAAGCTCAAGTCTGACTCTTATGAACTCTCATCTCTACCAGTGCTTGCTTTTGCCAATCTACAGTCATCCACCCTGCCACCCATACCTCCTCATTTGGTGTCAGAAAACTGCACTTTGTATTTATTGCTGCTGAATGTGCTACAAGGTATATTTTGCACTTTGCCACTATCACTCCCATCCTCTGCACTGGCTTCTCCGGGGCATGCTGTAATTTCACTATTACAGTAGGAGGTACAGTGGCTATCACTTTAATTGTACGTTATTACCAGCTGACAACATGATTATAAAATTTGTGGACTACAACTATGAATCTTGATGACTGGGCACAGCCATCCTCCTTGGAGGGGGTGTGCCTATATACTTTGTCACTATAAGCAATGATTCCACAAAGTTCAAGCATATATGCTTCATTAAAGATGTTTTCTGGTAATAATTACTTTTTAGCAAGTGCCTGTCCCTGTAGCCTGTCCCTGTTAACATCTGGCTGAACATGGGCACAGTCACATGCACCACTCCAGCCAATAATTGGCTTCAGTGGTGATGTGGCCACAAGCAGGCACACCATTGGTTGGAATGGTGCATATGACTATGTCCATAGTCATCTAGATGTAAACAACGTAGGGACTGGAAGATTGAGGCAGCGCAAAGGACTGGCGCCGCATGGAGCAGGTAAGTATAAAATTTCAGGGACAGGCACTTGCTAAAAAATAATTATTACCAGAAAGTATGTTTATTGAAGCATATACAGTACAGACCAAAAGTTTGGACACACCTTCTCATTCAAAGAGTTTTCTTTATTTTCATGACTATGAAAATTGTAGATTCACACTGAAGGCATCAAAACTATGAATTAACACATGTGGAATTATATACATAACAAGCAAGTGTGAAACAACTCAAAATATGTCATATTCTAGGTTCTTCAAAGTAGCCACCTTTTGCTTTGATTACTGCTTTGCACACTCTTGGCATTCTCTTGATGAGCTTCAAGAGGTAGTCCCCTGAAATGGTTTTCACTTCACAGGTGTGCCCTGTCAGGTTTAAATAGTGGGATTTCTTGCCTTATAAATGGGGTTGGGACCATCAGTGGCGTTGAGGAGAAGTCAGGTGGATACACAGCTGATAGTCCTACTGAATAGACTGTTAGAATTTGTATTATGGCAAGAAAAAAGCAGCTAAGTAAAAAAAAACGAGTGGCCATCATTACTTTAAGAAATGAAGGTCAGTCAGCCGAAAAATTGGGAAAACTTTGAAAGTAAGGGCTATTTGACCATGAAGGAGAGTGATGGGGTGCTGCGCCAGATGACCTGGCCTCCACAGTCACCGGACCTGAACCCAATCGAGATGGTTTGGGGTGAGCTGGACCGCAGAGTGAAGGCAAAAGGGCCAACAAGTGCTAAGCATCTCTGGGAACTCCTTCAAGACTATTGGAAGACCATTTCAGGGGACTACCTCTTGAAGCTCATCAAGAGAATGCCAAGAGTGTGCAAAGCAGTAATCAAAGCAATAGGTGGCTACTTTGAAGAACCTAGAATATGACATATTTTCAGTTGTTTCACACTTGTTTGTTATGTATATAATTCCACATGTGTTAATTCATAGTTTTGATGCCTTCATAGTCATGAAAATAAAGAAAACTCTTTGAATGAGAAGGTGTGTCCAAACTTTTGGTCTGTACTGTATGCTTGAACTTTATAGAATCATTGCTGATAGTGATAAAATTGTGTAGGTACCCTCCCTCCAAGGAGGATGGCTATGCTCAGCGATCAAGGAGGCAGGCTGCGGGCACTTGATAAAAAGTAATCATTACTGGAAAATCCTTTAAGGGTGCCTACACATATGAATTTGCACCAGTGTTTTTTTACCACAAAAAAAATACGTGTTTTTTTATGCATACTATATGTGGTTTTTATGGTGTTTTTTAGCTGTCTTTTTTTCTATATCACTGCATGAATCACATTTGTCAAGCCTCCTGCTCCTGAATGATGGCAGCAAAAAAGTTGAAAATATTTGGGCAAGGCATGTTTTGCACAGTAAATTTTGAGCTTTTTTTTTTTCTTTTTGCCTTTTGTTAAAATGGGCAGAAGTAGGCATGGCCTAAGTAGTCTGACACATTTATAATTGCTTAGGTCAGTCTCATTTCTTCACAAATGACAGAGCAGCGTCAAAAAATATTTTTAAAAGTTTTTATTTCGTAGGGAATTCAAGTATTTACTGAAACAGATATGTTAGGAGATCTGATGGATCCTCTGCAACTATAAAGGGCCCATTGGAAGTTCCAAGCCCTATTACCTTGACTGATTACTAGATAGTAAATAAAAATTAAGAGAAGAGGAACTCAAAATCCCAAGGGGGGCTTTTCCGAATTATCATAAAGAGAAAACTGCTTTCATGCGTTAAAAATGCACAAATTATGCCTAAAATACTATAAAGCATAACAGAATCAAAACGACGAGAACAACACCATTTTTATTCTCACAGAAACTCCTTTAACTAAATGTCACAATTCTCAAAATGTAGAGGCCTGGAGAACAGCCCTTGCATTGCAGAAGTATGTGCACTGCATTTGAGACATAAGCTGGAACTTAACGTAATTTCTAGAAGTGATTTTAACTCCTTGGGTTATTAACAATGAAGCAATAATATAAAATGCAGAAACAGCTCTGATTACATTCATGGCCGCAAATCCACGGCTCAGCATTCAGCTATTGATTTGACATTCATCCAGCCAGAAGTATCTCATTGTCCAAGTGTTTTAATAATCTGATTTGAAAATAAAGTACTTTTCCTGCACAGGGCTGAATATGACCTCTTTTGCTTCCTGAAATCAACAGTAATGTCCTTCTAATGCAATCTGGAGGTGAGTGATGAATGTGAGTTGGAGTCTGACAAGGATATTTCGGTCTCAGTTACATAGCGGTTACATAGCACATACTACAAGGTACACAGACTTCTACAAACACTGATAATGTTCATTTGCAAAATTTGTGTTTATCAGATAGGGGTTCCAGCTAATTGTGCAATGCATTCAGAGCGTTTCAGATCCTTTCTTTTTTTTTCAAACTTTGTCACCTTGCGGTCTTGTGCTAAAATAAAATAAAAAGTTAAAATCTGCACTCAATACCCCAGAATGGGAAAGTGAAAACAGAATGTTGGAAATCTTTGCTAATTTATTGAAAGTGAAAACTAAAATCTTGCACTGACATAAGTTTTTAGACCCTTTACTCAGGACTTAGTTGAAGAACCTTTGGCAGTGATTACAGCCTCCAGTCTTCTTGGGTATGATGCCACACGGTTTGCACACCTGGATTTGAGGATTTTCTGCCATTTTCTCTGCAGATTCTCTCAAGCTCTGTCAGGTTGGATGGGGTCCTTTGGAGGACAGCCAGTTCCAGGTGTCTCCAGAGATGTTAGATTGGGTTCAGGTCAGGGCTCTGGCTGGGCCACTCAAGGATATTTACAGAGTTGTCTTTAAGCTATTGGCTGTGTTCTTAGGGTCATGATCTTGTTGGAAGGCGAACCCCCGACCCTCTCTGTGGTCCAGAGCACTCTGGACGAGGTTTTTATTAATAATATCTCTGTATTTGTTCCATTCAACTTTCCCTCAACTCTGACAGCCTCCCTGCCCAGCCGCTGAAAAACACCCCCACAACATGATTCTGCCAACACCATGCTTCACAGTAGGGATGGTGTTGGGCAGGTGATGAGCAGAGCCTGGGTTTCTGAAGACATGACGCTTAGAATTAATGCCAAAAAGATCAATCTTGGTTTCATCAGACAAGAGAATCTTGTTTCTCACAGTTTGAGAGATGTTTTTCCTTAGATGTTTTTTGTAAACTCCAGGCAGACTTGCATGTGTCTTTTACTGAGGAGAGGCTTTTTTTCTGGCCAGTCTACCATAAGGCCCAGATTGGTGGAATTTTGTAGTGATGGTTGAAATTCTGGAAGTTTCCCCCATCTGCACACAGGATCTTTGGAACTCAGCCAGAGTGACTATTGGGCTCTTGATCACCTCTCTTACCCAGGTACTTTTTCCCCAATTACTTAGTTTGGTAGGGTGACCAGCTTTAGGAAGAGTCCTGGTTGTTCCAAAAATCTGCAGTTTAAGAATTATGGAGGCCTCTGTGCTGTTGGGATCTTTCAGTGCAGCAGAATTGTTTTTGTCCCCTTCTCCAGATCTGTTCCTCCACACAATCCTGTCTCTGAGTTCTACAGGCAGTTCTCCCTTCCTCCACTTAGTTTTTGCTCTCTTATGCATTGCTAGCTGTGAAGCCTTATACAGACAGAGGTGTGTTTTTGTAAAGCATGTCCATGCACCGGTGGATTCCAATCATGGTGTAGAAACATCTCAAAGACGATCAAGAGAAATTGGAGGCCCCCAGAGCTAAATTTCAAGTGTCCCAGCAAAGGGTCTGAATACTTATTTTCTTGCAAAATTTTTATTTTAATTTTTTTATTAATTTACAAAAATGTCTAAAATTCTCTTCTCACTTTCTCATTATGGATTAATGAGTGCAGAATGATGGGGGAAAACCTTAGCACAAGGCATAATAAAATGAAAAAAAAAAAAAAGTGTACGGATCTGAAAACTTTCTGGATGCATTGTATGTCCCTTATGTATTCAAGCATACACTGTTATTTCTGAAACCCATACTACCATAGTACCAGTGTTTCCTGCAAGAATTAGGACAGTACCCTCAATAAGTGAAATGGAGGTATACATAAAAATGTTTTAATTGCCTCAGTTCTTTAGCATAGTAATATCATGTGCAGTTAGTATTTGGTGTTCAGTTTTTCTTAATTTAAATATTTTTTGGTATTTGTTAATAAAAAGAAGCTCTGCTATAGCCTTTTAGGTTCGTGTAGTGTTTTTTTTATCTTGTTATTAATCCTAATCAGGGGCATAACTACCATAGTGGCAGACTATGCGACTGCTATGGGGCCCAGGACAAGAGGGGGCCCAGTCTTAGTTGGGATTATCTCCTCTTCTACTAAAGGTGAAAACTTGGTCAGGACTCTACCCTCTAAAGGAACAACTTTTAGCAAATGAGGCAGTGAGAAAATGGCCCAAGGCTCATTGAAAAGGGTTTTGGCAGAAATCCTTCTGTCCCGTGTGGGGGGCTTTGTTTGATCTTTGCTATGGGGCCCTTACTTCTCTATGTACACCACTGATCCTATTTATAAGAAATCCTCCAGTCTGACCACAGGAACCATTGCTGTGATCTGCAGTGATCAGCTGTAATCTGAGGGATGAGCCTAGAAAGAAGTGATCAGTTTCCCTGCAGCACCACCTCAGGTAAAATGAAGAATTACACAGTCCCTATTGAAATCAATTTGCTGTCTACATAATACAGAAATGTGCTGGGTCCTCCAGAATGAGAGATTGACTTTATAGCCACTTTCTAGTCCAGCTTCCAGATAAGGATATGAAATAGGGACTACCCTCTCAATTCATTCTCTGCTGCGGCAAACTTAAAATTGACACCTTACACAATAAAAGGTATTAAAATGGTCAAGTTTCAGTTGGCGCAAACTTTGCATTCCATGCATTAGGTGTCAAGTTAACATTTGCTACATCTGCAACTAGAAATGCTGATGGCATGTGGTGAAGAGTCTAGTCACACTGCTAAAGTTCTGCTTTAAAGAGACCCTGTCCCCACTCCTGACATGTCTGTTTTAGTAACTACTTGCATTCCCCATGTAATAACAATTCTGAAGCATCTGCTCTTATGTCTCTATGTTATTCCATTGCTTTATTACTCCTGTTAGAAGTTATGAATGAATTACTAGCAGTTTGCAATGAAGGTCCTGATGGGTGTTACCAGTTAGGTGTGTGTCTCTGCACAGTCTGACTCTATCCTATCAGTGCTGCCAGTGTCAGACTGTTCAGAGATACCCTCCCAACTGGTAACACCCCTCTGGACCTTCATTACAGACTGCTAGCAATTCATTCATGACTTCTAGCCAGAATAAACAATGAATGACATATCATAATGTCATAAGAAGAGATGCTCTAGAATTGTTATTACATGGTGAATGCAAGGAGTTCCTGAAATGGACATGTCAGGAGAAGGGACAGGTCCTCTTTTTAAGGGCTTGTGTTGGCGCTTTCTAAATGTCCTGTGAATAGTGTTGAGCGAACTTCGGTTTTCAAGTTTGGCGTACAAGGTTTGGGTTCGGGTTATCTAAGAATTCCTTTATGGATTCCGCTACCACGGACCATGAGTTATGATCGTTGGTAGCGGAATCCATAATGGAATTCTTACATAACCCGAACCCGAACCTCGTACGCCAAACCTGAAAACAGAAGTTCACTCATCCCTACCTGTGAGGGCATATATATGACTAGGCGTTATTTCCTTGACAGTAACAAGGGATTTCGCTGGGATTCTAATTATAAATTGATCGCCATTTCAAAAAGGGGTTGTCAAGATGCGACAATCCCTTTGAGTAAAACTCAGTAAATAAAGTGAAATGTTTATCAAGTTGACAAGTCTGCAAAAATAAAATAATTCAGATATTTTTACATCATAACTCTATCTTGTTCCCGAAGCCAAAGCATTCCTCAATCTCATATTCAGAATGCATGCAGCAACAAGTGAAAGTCATTTTTCAATTTAGTTTTCAATCTTATTAGAAGGGAATGCAAGGAGGGACAGAATGTTTTATTGAATCCTTTTAGCCTCTAATAGGTAGAGAGAAGCACTTCCACTGCTTTCTAGGGAGTTTCAAGGATGGTCTGGAGGGAGAAGAGTTTAATCCAATGAACTAATCTTTGCTTTGGAGATTAGTGAGATAACACAGAGGGATCAGCAGAATTCAGACAACCCTGAAGCTTTGTCAGCTTTTTTTTTTTTGTTTCCTTTCAGCTCAAGAGAGAAGACGTGGAGGCAAAGGCAACACATATTAAAAGGTGAGGGTTACAGTCCTAGAGGTCATGTGCTGAAATGCAAGTATGGAAACGACCAGCTCAGAAAGAGTGACCGACTTGAAAACTCTTCCCAACCAAAAAGACTAAAGGACAATATAATTCATAAAATAAGTATAAAAAAAAAATGGCTACCGTTTATCGGCAAAAGTCTATTTACCGAAATTCTGAAATGAACTTTTATGGCATAGCTTATTGATATGCCATGTGTCCCAGATAGAAATATTACTTTAATGCATAAAGTGTCAAGTTTAGGTTTATCACATCTGTATAGCCCATAATGCCAAAGAAGGACTTTGCACACCTGGTCCACCGGGTATCAAACTGACCTATCCTCAGGATAGGTCATCAGCATCTAATCGGTGGGAGTCCAACACCCGAACCCCAATGATTAACTGTTTAAGGAAGTCGCGGTGCTCACTGAGGCCTCCTCCTCCTCACAGCTTACCAAGCACAGTACCCTTCATTGAATGGAACTGAGTCGCTCCTAGGCCATGTGACCGATGAACATGACGTCACTAGCAAATAAAGAGGCCTAATTGCTTAGGGAGCACTGCAGCCTCTTCGAACAGCTGATACGTGGGGATGCCAGGAGTGGGACCCCCGACAAAGTCATATTGCTGACCCTATCCTGAGGATAAGTCATCAATATGAAAATCCTCTAATACCCTTTTAAGTCCTGCTCACTGCTCTGGGGTGGCTGGTTTCACATGCCACTGACTTAGAAAACTGTCAGAGAGAAAGGAACCCTGGTCTAAGGTAAGCTGTGTGAAGGCCGCCGCTTCCTGAAATAGCGAGCGAGCGTCACGGATTTTGGACAGATACTGTGTAATAAAAAAGTAAAAAAAAAAACTTTACCAGATACAGTGTTTCAGCAAACTTTAACTTAATTTTTTAATGGGTTTTGTTGTGTTAAACTAAATTCGTCACCAAATTTTTTTCTGCCAGTTAAAATCAGATAATAAGTAACATGTCTCCTTTTTTACGTATTTGTTTTTATTTTCTGATGGCAGATTTATTTCTTCTATTTCCTGAATATGATTATGGGGGCGGCCATCTTGCCTGATTTGTTCTTAACAGAATTTATAATGCATTAAGAAAATTGCTTTACGGCAGCCCCATGGGCCATAGACACAATGGTCAGGAGGAGACCTCAGTGACTTCTATGGGAGAGTCTTCTAGGCATGATCTGTGACCTGTGCAGAGATCATTGTACAAGAAAAGAAGAGATAAGCTCTGACAATCACCTATTGTGAATGGTGGACACTGTCTTATCTATATACAGAGGTGGTATCATTACAGGCAGGACTAGAATGACAGATAAGCAGGTAACTGCAGTAAAGTGATCTCTACAGACCAAGAAGTGGCGCCTATTATTAGGCTTAGTGGCCAGTGCGAAAACTGGAGGATTTTATGTATTTTTTTGTCTAAATATAGCTATTTACATGGAAACTAAATAAATAAAATAACTTCATCAAAAATTCTTTAAAAACATGTTAAACATAAAAAAACATGATTTAAACAATAGAGGTCATTTTCTGATGACACACTCCCTTTAAGTGTCCAGTTGAAATTTGCTACATCTGAATGGCTGATGTCATCAGTTGAAATTTGCTGCATCTGTATAGATGACGACATCAGTATGCATAGCAAATTAGGGTAAAGACACCCGAATACACCTGAAATTGAAAACAATGGCTGGAATAATAGAACTGCGCGAATCATCTGCCTCGTTAGAGTTTCTATCTCCTGTTGGCTCCTCGCTCGTTGACAATATAGCTAAAAAAAAAAGTCAACAATTCAAGTTTTTTCTTAGGTGGGATGTTGTTCTTTCAGACCTCTTATTAACCCAGCTGTGCCCATGAGACCCTCGGGAGGCGATGCTAATGAAACGCATGTATATGTAAAAAAAACAAAAAACTGCTACACGTCTTATTATTTTCCAACCTCTTCAGTGTAACGCTAACTTTTCATTTAATGAAACGTGAAGGCAGCTGCAATAATCTCTGTCCGCACAACGAGGAAACACATCCAACAACTACTCCGTACAAAATCAAGTGGGGAGCTATGTAAAGAAAGAAAATATGCTTTAATGTCCTTTTTTTTTACATCGAGAAGTGCCTCTACCAGCTGTGATCTCACTTCACATTATCCAGCAATTAATTGCGCCTTAATCCGCTGCTTCATTCAAAGTCCTGAGATCAGAATGGTCAGCGAGGGTGTTTGAGTGACAGAGGCAACTTTGTGGTTGTAATTCAGATGCCTTTTTTTCCCCCTTTTTTTTTTTAATTTTCTCTATTGTTTTGAATTTCCGAACGTCGCTGCTCGTCGTCGGGACCAGGCTTTTTAATCAATCACCTAGATAATCAAGTGTCAGCGGCTATCTGCTCTGTGTAATTACTTTTGCAATTAAAAATCAACCTCGAGTCGACTGGTCTAATTAGAGGGTTGAACAGATTTTCGCCAAGATTGATTTTTTAATAAATATTGACTTAGGATGCCATAATCCCAACACATTCCTTCATTTTCTTTGTACCAAAAATCAAACAAATGGTAGAATTAACGAGATGAGACGGATTCTGATCACTTCAAAGGGTTTTCTTTTTATTCTTTTTTACATATGACACCCAAGCTGTTCAGAAGCCTGGCTTATCTCATGCTAATTTAAAGAAAGGCAGGCCAATTCTGGACCCTAATCATGAATATATTAAAGGGCCCAAATCTCTTCTTCACACATTAAAAGGTAATGTGCAAGTGAAAGTAGTAGACTTGAGATTTGCATTACTGTAGGTGTCATAGATTTAAATAACCCTGCATACCATTGAGGCATGGTATGGAGTGTCACTGCCTTCAATAAGCAAACATGCCCAAAGGCCCCTTTTACATGGACGTAACGAGGGCCTATTGACAATAAAAAGATGAGGGCTAATTTTAAAGGTCTTTTAGACAGGTCGATGGAAAGTGCATGGGGGATGAATGATCATTGCTGTGATTGTTTGCTCCCATATACATTTACATTAGTATCTGTGCTGCTAACCATGAATGATCATGTCACAAATAAGCAATTGGTCATTTGTAAGTTGATCACTGGTCCATTCACAAGGGCCAACCACCAAGAAAGAGTTTTTGTACAAACGTTCATTCCCAATAATTAAGCCCAATCACTAGATCTTGTACAAGGGCCCTAAAAGTACCATTAGACGTGTTGCTTTAGCCACACATTACCACTAATTGCAGGGATGCACCCAGACTTCCTACTTAAAGGGATTGTCTCATCTCAGACAATGGGGACATATCGCTAGGATATATCCCCATTGTCTTATAGGTGCGGGTCTCACCACTATTGAGAATGGATCCCTGAAAGTGGTGGAGGATACACTGCGCATGCACAGCCGCCCTCCATTCATTTTCTATGGGGTTGCAGAAAATAGGCGAGCGCTGGTGGCCGGTCCTGCATGGTGCCCTCCCATTCAATTCTATGGGGAAAGCCCTTGTTGGTGACCGGACCGGAGTCTTCCAGCCACCACTTTGCAGGGCACCGTTCCCGATATAGATGCGGGTTCCAGAGGTGGGAGCAGCACCTATAAGACATTGGGTAACCAAATGAATTGTTCTTTGGGTGTTCATTAAGTGTTAGGGTATGGCCACACATGCAGGAGAAGTGGAATCTGTCCTTATATGGTTTTCTAGGAGTTCAATATTGATGGCTCATAGTGATGGAAGAACATCGGCCGGGAAGTTTCGCAAACGCACGTTCGCGATCAACAAATGTTCGCGAACCGCTCGTTCGTGGGGGGCCCCATTCACTTTAATGGCAGGCGAACCTGAAAAACCTTCAGGTCATATTTGCAGCCACCAAATACTAGAAGTGCACAAATAGTCCCACAACATGGACAGTAGGACATACCAGACGGGGATCAATGGCAAAAATTCCCACAAAAAATATATATTTTAATCAGGTACCATTTTTATGCGCCTTAAAGGGAAACTCTCAAAAATGTGCCCTGCTGGAGCCTATAAGAATTTTATTTTAGGCCACAGGAGTACGGGCCCCAAAAATTAGGCATCACACCTCTCACTCAGTATTTTGTGTAAGCAGGTATATCGCACCCCTCAATTAGTATTTTGTGGAAGCAGGTATATAGAACCCCTTAATCAGTATATCGTAGAAGCAGGTATATCGCACCCCTCAATCAGTATTTTGTGGAAGCAGGTATATAGAACACCTGAATCAATATTTGGTGGAAGCAGGTATATCGCACCCCTCAATCTGTATTTTCTGGAAGCTGGTGTATCCCAGACCTCAATCAATATTTGGTGGAAGCAGGTATATCACACCCCTTAATCAGTATTTTGTGGAAGCAGGTATATTGCGCCCCTCAATCAGTATTTTGTGGAAGCAGGTATATAGAACCCCTTAATCAGTATTATGTAGAAGCAGGTATATTGCACCCCTCAATCTGTATTTTGTGGAAGCAGGTATATCAAACCCCTTAATCAGTATTTTCTAGAAGCAGGTGTATCACACAACTCAATCAGTATTTTGTGGAAGCAGGTATATCTCACCCCTCAATCTGTAATTTGTGGAAGCAGGTATATCAAACCCCTTAATCAGTATTTTGTGGAAGCAGGTATATATCGCACCCCCTTAATCTGTATTTTGTGGAAGCAAGTATATCACACACCTCAACCTGAATTTTGTGGAAGAAGGTATATCAAACCCCTTAATTAGTATTTTGTGAAAGCAGGTATATCGCACCCCTCAATCAGTATTTTGTGGAAGCAGATATATAGGACCCCTTAATCAGTATTTTGTAGAAGCAGGTATATCCCACCTATCAATCAGTATTTTGTGGAAACAGGTATATCGAACCCCTTAATCAGTATTTTGTGGAAGCAGGCATATCGCACCCCTCAATCATTATTTTGTGGAAACAGGTATATCAAACCCCTTAATCATTATTTTGTGGAAGCAGGTATATTGCACCCCTCAATCTGTATTTTTTGGAAGCAAGTATATCAAACCCCTTAATCAGTATTTTTCTAGAAGCAGGTATATCGCACCCCTCAATCAGTATTTTGTGGAAGCAGGTATATCAAACCCCTTAATCAGTTTTTTTGGGGGAAACAGGTATATCACACCTGTTGCAAATAGTTGTTCCAATAAGGCTTGTCCCTTTATATACCTGCGGTATCGCAGCAGAACCGCACACAACTGCTGCACAATACAAATGCACTATAATATACTTTGTATGTTAGAAAGTATATTATAGGTATGTCACACCCCTCAATCAGTTTTTTGGGGGGCAACAGGTATATCACACCATTAGCGTTTGTCCCTCTATATAGCTGCGGTATCGCAGCAGAACCGCACACAACTGCTGCCCAATACAAATGCACTATAATATACTTTCTGTGTTACAAAGTATATTATATCACACCCCTCAGTATATCACACCTATCGATAGCGCACCTATATCAGTTCTTAAAAAGACTTTTGTGGCCCTATTAGCTAGCAAAACACAGAATGTAAAATGGCTGCCAGATCGGGTTCTGTTATAGGGTGGGGGTGTGTCCATGTTCTGAAATGTCTCAATTGGCTGTCCTGTCCCACCTGATGGATGTGTCATGGGTCGATGTTTGGCGCAATGCAAAAGAATATGGCGCATGCAAACATCGCCATATGTTCGCATGTTCGGCGAGCAAAGTTCGCTGCGAATCGACCGCCGGGCGAACCGCAGGGTCATCTATAATGGCCTATCCTCAGGATAAATCATCAATATCTGATGACTGGGGATCCGACTCCCAGGACCCCCGTCGATCAGCTCTGGTAAGCACTGCGGCCTTTTCCTAGACCAGTAGTGTCACGTTCATTGGTCACAAATGCAGCTCAATCCCATTCAAGTGAAGAGGCCTTGGCTGCAATACCAATCACAGCCACTATACAATGTATTGCGCTGTTCAGCCTCCAAAACAGTTGATCAACAGGGGTCCAAAGAGTCACACCCCAACCAATCAGATATTGATGTCCTACACTAAGAATAGGTCATCATTATTGAACTCCTGAAAAAAACCTTTGTTTCCTTTTATGATCCACTCCTGATTTTGGTTTAAAAAACTACATCCTAAAGCCTTCATGTGTGGCAGTACCCTGACCCTGTGCTTATTGGAATCAGTGGATATTCCCTGAGTTCTGCAATCATCCATAGTGAATGCCATCACTTCAGCACTTCTATGGTCTGGTTACTAGAGAGACATGATATTGTAAATGCCTCAAGTTGCCCTAATAGTACATATGGAAAGCTGTTGAAGATAAACCATTGCTTTATTTCCAATATAGAGCATCTGAAACCTAACCATCGCAGATGTTAAGACTAGATATCCACTTTCACTTCATGAATTGCCCGTTTTATTAATAGCATTTCAAAGGCAGCGTTTAAAGATACAATAACTTTGTTCTTGCACTTCAAAAACCCATATCCTTAAGATGATGAGACACCCTTTTGATGAAATTGGCAAAGAATCAGTATTGGACACGACTAGGAGTCCTCGATTCCTCTCCTTGTAGTTGTGCTTGTAACAGCAAACTTTAGTTCACTGGGATATCCTGTAGACTAGAAAAATGTGGGGCACAGGCAAAAGGATGGCTTAAAATGACGAAAAATAAGCATGACTTACCAGTTGCATTGCCCGCCGTTCTAGCACTGTGGGCTGGTCTTTGTTTACAGGGCTGCAGCGCTGACATCACGTCGACATGTGGCCACTCCAACCAATCACTGGCCTCAACATTGAAGGCCATGCAATGTCCATGCCCCACATTTTCCTAACAGGACAACCCCCAGCCTTATATAGAACTTTATAATTTCACATATAATATTGATTCCCCAAGTTACAATATGAATTGGATCCAGGACGACCATAAAACTTGAAAATATTGCAATTGGTCTCTATGAAAAACTAGTAATATATTTCAAAGTAAGAAAACAATGAAGTTTGAAGACAAATCATCAGATTACTAACATTAGATGCTGAATACACTCACAATGACCCTCTTGGCCACCTGTTTCTCTTGCATTACTTTGAGGTATTGAGGTACCTTCTAGTTTAATGCTTTAGTTTAAATGTCAGTTCTTGTTCCTCTGTCCATGGCATCTAGGATTGCTCCAAACAACATTTCATTGTATTGTACATTGTATTACATTGTATTGTACAGTGACAATAAAGGCATCTTATCTTATCTTAGGTAATATTAGTTTGGACCAATACTATTTTGTTTGTTTGATCCTCCCACTGTATGCTATTCACTTATAGACCATTGTCCAGCCTCGGCTGTTCAAGCCTCGTGGTCATTCTTAACTAGGGGGACTCTTTCAGCACCCTGTCATTTACTTCAGGTTTACTTGAGCCCTTGGATATGTAATAGAGGTTATTCCTTGGTTTATCATATGGATATAGCAGGATCTGATTGAATATGGCCCATTGTCAGTCATTGTATACGTGTGGAAATTAGATGGCATCTTATTATTGACTCCCTACTGTATGTATTTAATGTATTTTATAAGTATTTAAATAAAGCTATATATTTTTTTAAAGAGATAGAAATAGATGCTGGAAGCCATAAATCCTCCTGTGGAGGACAGGAGCTTCTTCAGGTTGCACAGTGGACCAGAAAAATAAAATGTGGCTTCCCCCATCAACCTGGTGAGGCGAAAAGCAGCACAGAACATGCAGTAACTCATTGTACTGTAGAGAGGCGCTACTAGAAAGTCAATCACTACCTGCACTACAATAACAGAAATTTCTTGTCCAGTAAAAATGCGTATGTTGGTTGGTTGGATCTTCTGGACAAGGGAAGGGGGTAAAATTGCATAAAGTAATAATAAACCCAATAGTCACTTGTTAAATTGTCCAGCATTCCAGTGCCACCACTCCGGTACTTTCTATCGAGCTTTGTTTATTGGCAGCAGCGGTGATGGACCTGTCTACACACGTACTGGCTGCAGCCAATCACTGTCCTTGGCATTCTGGTGCCCCACAGAAGGAACAATGGTCAATTTAACAGGTAAGTATGGGGATTTTTATTATTTTATGCAATTTTCCCCCTCGCCTTTCGCTTCCCTTTTTCAGGCTAGGATCACATCTCTGTTGTGTTTGTGTTGTGTTTGTGTTGTGTTTTTCCGTCAGAAAGCCGGCATTTATGATAGAAACCCACCAGATCCCTTTATAGTGAATGGGCATCTGACGGCGCCCGGTGGAGTCCAGCTATGCCAGATACTGTGTATACGGTGTGTTCCTCTGATGGAACAGTCTTCTGGAGCACACAACGGAGATGTGAACAAAGCCTTAGCCACTTGAGTCCTCTACTTTCTGATGGTCCCTTTACACGGGACAATGTACAAGCAGATTGTTGGGAGAAAAGCATTCCTTCCCGATAATCTGCTGATCGCCAGCAGAGGACACCAGTGCACCAATCTCCTCCAGCTCCTCCAGTTTTGGGAGGAGTGATCGCTAATGCTATCGCTCTTCTTCATACTGTCTCGTTGTTTCCCGGCAGCAGATCGTGTTTACACTGCACAATCTGCCACTGGGAAACCATGATCTTTTGCATTGCACAATTACCCGGTGAACGAGCTTTTTGCTTGTTCGTCGGGTAATCGCTGGTGCATTTACACTGCCAGATCATCGCTAATGAATGATACTAGTAACCAGGGGCGGATTGGCTATAGACCCAACAGAGAAATTTCCTGGTGGGCCAATGCCCCAGGGAGCCACCCTAGCCCTCCTTTCTGCTGCTGACCGTTTACATAATGAGCTCTCAACAGTAATTAACGCTGTGAGAATTAGGTACTCATGTACCCGGCCAGCGACCGCACATGCCCGCCTGAACTCAACTACTGTGGCTCGCACCTCCTAAGCCTCCTGCTCCATAGACAACTGGAGGAGGAGGACAGAAGATGGTAGCTACTGATGGCCTTTAGTTCCCAAAATTTTCTCCATTTTCAAGTGTTAATCCTTTCAGTAATTTGCTACATGTTAATCGGGTCATTGAGGTGATTACAGGATTAGCTATAGTCAACACACAGCTAAGCATATGTTTAAAAGTCACAAATTAGAACCTTCAGATAGAATCCAATTAACTCCCACTGCTATTGTATTGTTTTAAGAAGACAAAGAAAACTATTTGGGCTCCAATTACATGGTGGAGCCTCCGTTCACTTCCTGGCTACTGCTGCAAACATTGGGGCAGATTTACTAATACCATCTAAGATTTAGACCTTGTATCCTCTTACACAGGCAGCAATAAAAAATACACAAGTCGGTCTGTACTTTTTTGAAAGAGCAGCAGTCCCCTCTCCTGACATGTCTTTTTTTTTTAGTAATTGCATGTAATACTGGGTTGCTGTGATTTTCAAGTAAGTTTAATTCTAATGTATTGATTTTTTCAGTAATTTCGTTATTCCCCATGTAATAATTCTGGAGCATTTATTCTTATGACTCTGATGTGCCATTCCTGTATTATTCCTGCTAGAAGTTATAAATGAATTACTAGCAGTTTGCAATAAGGGCCAGATGGGTGTTAACAGTTGGTGTGTGTGGGGGGGGGGGTCCTGCATAGTCTGCCACTATCCAATCAGTGCTGCCAGTGTCAGATCGTGCAGGGACACACCCCTAACTGGTGACACCCATCAGGACCTTTAATTTTCTAGTGCAGTGGTCCCTCAAGTTTCAGTATTAATTGGTTCCAGGATGACCATTGTATGTTGAAACCATTGTACGTTGAGTAATCGGTTCCAGAGCCCTAAAATGTAATCCAAGATAAGAGAAAATGAAGATTTAGGAAAAGTAAGCAGATAACTAAGACAAATAAAACAAGTCCTTACATATAACAGTCAGGAATAGCTGCTAACTAGTAACTAATACAGTTATTGTACCAGAGAAGTGGCCTTGATTGGTTGGATCTGGGTCTAAGGGATTGTATGTTCAGAGTGGCTTCAACTTATGATGGGTCAGAAAAGACTATTGTATGTTGAATATATTGTATCCTGAGGCCATTGTATCTGGAGGGATCACTGTAATTCATTCATAACTCCTAGCAGGAATAATAAAGGAATGACACAACATAGAGTCATATGAATTGTTATCACATGGGGAATTTAAGTAGTTACTAAAATGGCGACAGCTCCTCTTTTCAGATTTAATATGACCTGATGCAAAGTGAAAGGAGGATGAATGATCGTTCTTATGATCATTCGCCCCCCCCCCCCCCATTCACTTTGTGTATTGTTAGCAGCAGATCCCCAGTTTACACAGATCAATGTATTGCCAACAAACTCATTTTAGGAGCCACGTGAAAGATGTGATAACCTAACAAAGAAGCATTTTGCCCATTTGTCGGGTGATCGGTGACGCGTTTAACACACAGAAATTTGTTTGCGATAACTGTCCCGATCCTGGTAATTTGTGAAAGGCCCCTTAGATTAAATCATCTAAAGATGCACTTGATTTATCAAAATGGCTGATGCTGGATAAATTAGGTGGATCTTTAGACTGTCTTATTGGTTGGCTTACTAGAGTTAATGGGTTTTCTTTCTCAAACAGCTGATCGGTGTGGGTTTCAGGTGTCGGACCCCCACCTATCAGACACTGATGACCTTTGCAGAGGATAGGTCATTAGTATATAAGTCTTCGAAAGCACCTTTAAACCGTACCCCTTTGCCACTAAGCCACACCCTTTCCTGCTAAGCCACGCCCACTCATCAAGTGAGCCTTGGCCCTGGTGAAGTGAAGTGTCAGGGTGTACTCCCTCACACCGTTTCTCCCTGGGGATCAGTGCAGTTGAAATGTGGAACTGAAGAATGAGTCCAAGGTTAGACATGACCAAGTCTTTTTTTTACAAAGTGCAATGCAGAACTTGAAATACATACAGTAACAGCAGACTTTAGTGCAATTCTTCTCTGGCACCAGTAAGGATATAGAGGCAGGTTGTGTCCAGCAATATTGACCCTTTAAAACGTAACTTTTACTTATGAGTACTATATAAAATAATACCACTGTGGTGGTTCACCAGTGAAAATTGTAAAGCAGACAAACAATGGAAAAAAAAAAAAAAAGATAAAATATGTTCCTACAGGGAAGCCAACCGTTGATGCAGTTTTTAGAGGTGAGTGAACATAGGGCAGCTATGGGGAGTGTTGGGATATGTCTAACCTGTCCCTATACTCACCCTGAGTAATTCCTCAGCCCAGGGACGTCTCCTAATGGTGGAGACTCCCTGTCCTCGTACCTGGGCTGACTGCCCTACGTTTACCCTCCTCTCAAAGGACAATGCCACGGCTCCCCATGAACTGACGGATATTAATCTGTGTCCCAGGTAACCAAATACCCACACGGACAACAGCCCACAGAACTGGATAAACGAGAAGATGTATATAAGTAGGTGTAGAAAGATACGTATCACCTACAGCCTTAAAAGAAACCAATAACACAGGGGCATCATTAACGGTGCGTTCCCAGGTTGGTTCTCATAAAAAAAAAACTACGCGTTTCCCCTATCGCTAGGTTCATCAGGGGGTATTAACAGTCAAGGACAAACCGTCATAATCACAACATGGATAAATTACATAGATGGATATAGATACTCATGGTGCAGTAGAGGACACAGGACCGAGGACGAAAACCAAAACGTATCTAGGACCCGGGGGACCATTAGATATATCCCACTTATTGTCCTAGGCAGTTAGGTGAGGGCGCAGTCAGATAGAGCCCAACATATTAATCAGAGAGATGTGGGTTGCGTCCTGTTGCCATCCCGTTCCTCCTGCTGAACACCAGGCAGGTTGGTTGGTGGTAATTCAGCACTTAGGTGATACTGGTGATGGGTGGCTTGTCTGTATTCCCTCACCTTACAGCAGTGTCTGTAGATGCAGAAGTGGCTGGTCTCTCTAATGTCTGGACTCTCAAGACTTTACTTACTCTGTGGAGTCTGTAACAGGACCAGGAGCTCTGAAATGTGCTTTCTCTCTTCGTTGAGGCTTCTCAGGAACTCCTCCTCCTGGTAGGAAGCAGGACAAGCCATCTCCTACCCAGAGGAGATGAACAGGTTGGTGGTTAACCTTGTTCCTGCCAACCTTTGCCATACTTTGCTGGTAGTAATGGCCAGGATAAAAAACAAACAGTAAAATACATAACATAATAATACACTTTGTAGTTCTCCCAGATCTGCATCGGAGGCTCCGTTTGGGGCGTCCATCACCGAGTTAGTCAAAAATAGCAGAGAGAAAAGTCAAAGATTTAAGCTGAGCACATTAGACCAGCTCAGTGAGACGGACAAAAAAAAAAGGAAAATAACAAACAGCAGGTGGCGCTATACTGATACACTTTATTAAATAACTCAGTGGCTATACAAAAATTTTTATGACATAAAATTACAAAAGTATTCAGATGCAGATGCTGGTTTGAAATATGTTTCGTGACACAGACTACAGCCTATCATCTGCCTAGGGGCAGGGATGGAAGCCACGGGGAATTACGCTCTGCAACTTTGCTGTATTATTGCAATGTTCCCGCCGCTTAAGGGACCAATTCAGCTATTAACACAATGTTAAGGAATTTCTATTCATGCAATTCCCTCTAGTCTTTGCGCAAGTTCACAAAAGGTGAAGCTACATTTTCTAAGGTTTTGACACTCTCCAGACGCCATACCTGGACAATACAAAGTGTATAGGCTTGCATTTTGGCAGCGAGAGGGCCCAGAAGACAATGTGATCGTAGCCTTTAACTTGACCTGCAGGGGAGAGGGATAAGATGTGTTACTCATAGCAATAGCCATAAGAATACTTAAAAAAAAAAAAAAAAAAGCACACACATTGCTTCATCTCACTGACTCACTTCTAAAAAGCTCGAGTGCTCCCGCTCTCCCATCAAGTGTATTTACTGTTTGGGTGTTGGAATCATTAAGGAGAAGTATTATTATTTTTATATTTAGTAAGACCCAAGCAAGCAAACACTTCTAGTATGCACAGCGGGCAGAGATGAAAGGCAAACATCTTTTTTTTTTGTTCCCTTCCCCCAAACAGAGAAAAAAAACCCTTATCTTATTCCCTGATCCTTTGTTGGTTTGAGAAATCACAAGTGCTTCATTCTGGCGGCAAAGTTCAAAGGCGTTTTCTTTTCTAGATAACCCTCTGAAAAGTCTGTATCTGCCGAAATATTTTGAAGAACAAGATATCACAGTGACCTGCGTACACCTGCCGCCTCTCTGAAATAGTTTAAGAAGTGGTTCCTATTTGTTTATACTCCTTATCTCTAATAGGCTCCTTCATCGATCCAAGATTAATCGCGTCATAAGGGCTTTTAAAAACCCGAGCGCCGCGGCGTGACTTAGAATCATTCATTTAGTCAATGCCAAATCATCTTTCGTCTCTTATTACCTGCTGCACAGGATCATATTTTGGGCCTACTCTGTATTTTTTGAGGACCCATTCATTTCTATGGGTCTGCAAAAAATGGAAGGAGGTCATCCGTGGGCTGCCCTCATCCGCTGTTCCCGAATGATAGAACATGTTCTGTTCTTGTCCGTTTTTTGGAGAAGAATGGGCATTTCTATAACAAAACAGCAGAATGCACACGGACAGTCCGTTTTTTGGCGGATCCACAGTTTGTGGACCGCAAAAAAGATATAGTCATTTGCATGAGGCCTGAGTCTGTGTTTAAAGAAGGAACATATCTTATTTATAAATATTGACTCATATAAGGCGGATACATTGTTTTCTACATTCATTAGCGTACTGAGAATAAATAAAAAAAATAAAAAAATCTGATTTCTCTTCCAGGCTGCTGTACGTGTAAAATACAGAGATGTTTAAAGGGGTTCTTCCGGGACTAACGTAAATTTTTTTTAATTAGACATCATATATCATATATCATCTGTACCTCACATGGGTCCAGAGATCTCCACATTCATTGCTCCAATTGCTCTGCTAAATTTATTTCAGGCTGGAAGCATAGGGAGCATTTCCTTTCTCCCGCAGCTCTCTCCCTGTAACTGTCACAACTCATAACAGTAGATACAACTGGTGGCAGTGGACTGATGCCACTGAGCATGTGCGTCCACCTTATCGAGGTGTGCGAGAAATAAGGAAAAGTGCAAACAGCAGGTGGCGCTATGGAGATATATTTTATTGAATAACTCAGTGGCTAAACTACATTTTTAATTATATGCAGGGCTTTTTTTCTCAGAAAAAGGGCCCTGGCCACGCCCCTACCCACCCCTAGGACCGCCCCCTAAAACTGCCCCTTTAGAGAACAGGGATGCAAATAAAATTGCCAGTGACGGTCGTGACAGCCAGGCTGCCAGTGCCACACATGGGCAGCGCAGCCTGGCCTGGCCCCTTCCTTCCCTGTTCCTGTTCCCCTAATTGGCCAATTCAATCTTTTTTAATTTAAAAATGAAATAAATGAAAAATTACCTTTTTCCTTTTGTTTCCTTTTCCTGCCTGGTGCCGCTCTGCCTCCTGACTCCTGCTCGTGTCGACACCCACGACACTAAACTGCCGCCCGCGCCTCCAGCAGCCGCCCTGCCTGCTGGGCGGGCCTGTCAGTGGAGCCGATGGCGGGGGGTCCCGAGTCCGGGGCCGCAGACAGCAATGGAGTCGGCCTGGGGGCGGGGTTTGGGGCCACAGAATCGGCGTCTCCTCTCTCACTCTCTCCGCCACTGTCAGTGGTGGGCGGGAGCTGGGCGGGCCTGGGCCAGTGGAGAGCCGGAGGTGCCGGAGGCTGCAGGGACTGAGCAATCATGTAAACTGTAAGTAAGCAGCCTAAGCAGCGGGCAGGCTGGGCCCAGTAACCAAAGGGGGGGCGGGCGAGTCAGCAGAAAATAGGTGGCGGAACGCCGTTCCAGGGCGTTCCGCCAGAAAAAAAAGGCCTGATTATATGCCATTACAAAAGCATTTAGATCTAGGTCCTGGTTTGAAAAATGTACTGTAGACTAGGGTACAACCCCTTTAATTACATTACACAAATAAACAATAAAAACAAGCAAGTACTATGTACAGGAGCTTACTAAATGGTAAACTAGTATGGAATAAAAAATGGCCTGGCCTCAAGAGCTTAAGACCTTTTTCACGGGCAGCTGAATGAAAGTATGTTTGAATGTTGGTTCACGATCATTGCCTCATGTGCATACTTACCTTCCACACCGGTCTTATAATGACGCTCCCTACCAGCTGCCACTGCTCTACTCTTCTTGGTAGCACTGGTGGTGAGGCCATCGCAGGACTCCAGTTATCGTGTCCTATAATACGATGTGATAAGTTTGAGACTGTGGATCTCTATATTCCTGACCCGGCTCTCTCTTGACCACTCTTTTGGATTAACCATTCTTTATCTGTTTATTGACCTTGGATTGTCTCATTTCCCATTTGCCTTCCATTCTATCGCTAGTAGTTCTCTCCATGGATGATTCTGTTCTGCCGCTCTTAAGCCTATATTACACAGACCAATGCGGCAGATGATTGTCGGGATGGAAGAGTTCCCTCCTGGCAATCACCTGCTCGCGAGAAGAAGAGACCGCTGATATTACATGCAGCGATCTCCTCCACAGTATGGGGAGGAGCGATCACTATGCCATCGCTCATCCCCATGTTGTATAGTGGTTTGCCGATTAGATTAGACACCACAATCTGCTGCCAGCAAACAATAGTTTTTTAACATGTCAAAAGATTTGGATTGCCCAATGGAAGAGCTTTTGCTCATTCATTGGGCAATTGGTGGCAGTATTACACTGCCGACAAATTGTCAGGTGTAATACAGGCTTTACTGTCTCACCTGTATTAGATGTTCTCTCTGTAATAACCTAGTATTGACATTTGTCTTCATTTGGTTATGCTCTCAAGTCTTGACCAGCTGCTGATGACTCTGCAGATGCAGGGGTTAAATGTTCCTTAGGGTCTTCTAACCAGACTGGCTATTAGAAGGCTATATGTTAAAATAGGTGAGCTATAGTGTTACAAGATCTTTAGAGCGGAGGTCACCAAGGAGTCTAGGCAAATATGATGATGGCATGGACTTGAGGTGGAAAAAAAGGGGATTTAAAGAATGCTGTAGAGGTTGAGGTGCCAAGAGGTGGTAAATGCTCGGATGTGTGGTAGCCGACTGTGTTGTCAACTTTTTTTTATCTGCATATCTACTTTCTATGTTACTTTTTAATACAATTTTTTATTTAATACATTCTTCTTCTATTCTTCCACCATAGGTATACCTCCATCCAATGTGAGAACTCTGTCAGTGTGATCCAGCAGTACCAACCAACTGTGTCATTAAGTACAGCTGTACTTGATCAACAATGGTGGCCAACCATTATTCAGGATCAGAAAAACATACATAGCAATTGCCTTCCAATGTTCTTCTCGGTGGAACATAAAGGGTTCTGCCAAGGCAAGGCTGTGGAGTCGGTAAGCCAAACGTCCCACTCCTCTTTTTCCACAACCCGACTCCAACTCTGGCTCCTTCATAAATGTCTCATGTATAAACATGAGTAATTTTAACATTTTTTTTTCATCATCATCATCAAGTTGGAGTTTTGGTACTTTTCTATTGGCTGCCATTGCACTCGAAACTGACTTCAACTTCACAACTCCGACTCCACAGCCCTGCCCCAAGCTTTTGATTTCTGTGGCCCAATCTGAGTAAAAATAAAGACTAACAAAATATTCATTAATAATTCTTCCGGTATTTAATGTAGAACATTTTTTTTTCTCGGAGTCTTTTTGAAGATTGCCCAGCAAAAACTCCTCCCTCTTCATCCTGCTCTTTGTTCATGGTTTCCACGATCAGAATAACTGGTTTCAGGCCTCTATTTACATACAAAGAATGCTGGAGTAAATAGAAATGAGTAGATTTTAAAAGCTGAATTTTTCTTTTGTTCTGCCAGTTAGTGTTTTCTTTTGAAAAGCAGTATTACAAAAGGTCAAACATGGAACAGATGTACCATATAAAATACAAGCTGATCAAAGCTCAGGTTTAAGAGACAGATATGCTCTAAAATGATGATAAATCAGACCCAGCAGAACAGTGCTAAGCACCAGACAAATGCTGGTCTCCAAGGCTCAGCCTGTAAGGGGAATTCTTGTCAACAAATAAATAACCCTTATTTTAATCGGAGCCTTGTCCTCGTCCAGTTCCCACGTGTCTCTCGGAATCATTTTTCTTCTCGGTCTGTCTCCTTCCTCGCTGCTGTTGAGAAATACAGCAATATTAGACGCTTTACATGTATCAGATCACTTGCCATGTTTCTCATATGATGACAAAATTATGGAATGGGAGGCAATATCGCTTTTTATGTCTCCTAGAGATCGAATCAGGATCGAGATTCGTAACGAAACAGACTTTTTGGATCATAGTATATAACTGAATGGCTAGAACTCACTCAGCTATAGAGGTGGCAATACCAATATTGTCTCAGGGTAGAGATGAGCGAACTGCTTCTAAAATTCAGAAATTCAAAGCAAATTAAAAGGGTTGTCTCATGAATAATAATCTACAGTTTTCAAACCAGCGCCTGGATCTGAATACTTTTGTAATTGCATGTAATTAAAAATGTATTATAGCTACTGAGTTATTCAATGAAATCTAGCTGTATAGCGCCACCTGCTGTTTGCTCTCTTTCTAATTTATTTGTCCGGCTCACTGAGATGGAAGCACATGCTCAGTTCTATCCTTCAACTACCACTAGCTGCTGTATACAGGATGTGTCCTCTGAGAAACGACAAGGCCTCCTGAGCTTCCTCTTGAAATAAGTCTAGCAGAACAATTATATCAATGAATGGGGAGATCTCTGGATCCATGTGAGGTACAAGGCTGGTTCTAGCTTTGTTAGAAAGAGGTTGTAATGTACTTGACTGTGAATGATTTTCATTTTTTACATTAATCATGGGATAACCACTTAAAAAAAAAGAAGTCTGATTCTAATGAATCTGAATTTTCGAGAGACACAGATGTTTCTAGACAATTGGAGCATTTTTGATTCTGGTTCAATTTATTCAGACCTGAATGGAATCAACTAGTCAAATTTTAAGAAATTCTCTTATTTCTAGCCATTGTAATATCCTGATAAGAGGGTGATCCCTGCAGAGGTTCTCACTGATCATCAAAGGGGTTTTCCAGTTTAGGAAAAAGCATTTTCATCTATCCTATTAGGGAATTCTGAGTTAGAAGAGCAGAGAGTGGTTACAAAGAACGTTTCTCTCTGGAGGACCTGTTATATTCTACATTACCCAGACAAGCCATTTATTTTGTGTAATGCTTCATTTCCCCTCTAGTAGAGCTGTAGGGAAATTGATTACTTACTAACAGGTTTAACATGTTGATAACAGCTGATTGCTAAGGCTCCCAGTGGGAAGACATTTTGCAATCAGCTTGATGTCAAGTGACTCCTCCAGCAAGTAGGAATCATCAAGGTAGGATAACTCCTTTCCAAGGTTGTAATGTACTTGATACAAGAGTTTGTATGGCATACTGTAGATGCACACCAAACAGCTTGGAGGATCCTAGAGCTACTAAGCCCAGCACAGGTTATCTACATCTCCACATTGGACATTCCCTACTTGCTAGAATGGTCCTTTGACAATACACTGAATTGGCTCCTTCAGAGATAGACACTCTTTTAAACCTTTATCCTGGGGATCCTGGGGAGGGAACCCACCTCTACTAACTCAGAATTCCCTAATAGGCTGCATGAAAGTGTTTCAAAAACTTGATAACCCTTCTATGTATTGGAGGAATGTCAAAATGTTCAAGGTTTATAACTAGTGTTGAGTGAGTTTTTGAAAATTTTTATTTGTCTGCTTCATCGAATTTTAGAAGGAAACTTGCTTCATGAAGAATTACTTCCTCACAAAGCGTATTTATTTGTAAGTAGCGGGCTGAATGATGGGGAACGGCGATTGCGTTCCCCATCATTGAACTCCTCAGATGCCGCGTTCTAAGAATAATAGTGAAGGCTTCAAGCGGTTAATCTGTTAAAAAATATATTAATAATAATAGTCACCTTATCCATTTGAGTGCAAAGAGACCCCGCTGACATCAGGATCGTCAATCAAGATGGCCATGACGGCCTCTTTATGCTCAAATGGATGAGGTGAGTATATATTTTTTTCTAACTGCCATTTTAGGGAAAATGTATTAGTTACCATGAAGCAGGAGGAAATTCGACTTCAAGGCAAATCAAATTTTTCCTGAAATTCGGATCTAAGTCCTCTTCGAATACTTCGATTCGCTCAACACTATTTAGAGACGAAGAGTTGGATCTTCTACTGGACTCTGACTAAAACTGTGTAAGTGGACTTCGGTTAGAGAAGATGTGAAGTTGGTGCTCGAGATATTACTGCAAGTGTAAGAAGATAGATGTTACCTTACTTCTCTCTATTTCTCTGCAAAGATCACATGAAAGTACAACGTCTGATCTTCCAAATGCAGGTAGGTCAAATTTCTAAAATGGATAGAGCTGACAGGATTCTGGCTCGGTGAACTCATTTAATATACCTCAGGTCACTTAATGGCTTATGTCATGGACATGGCTTCTTTTCAACACAACTTGCCAGCTGTTCGACCTGTTTGCTGATTCACCAGGTTGTTAATAGTTTGGAGGGTCAACTATGGAAAATAAGAAAAATGTATGATAGACAATCAGTATTAAATTTTAAAAAATTACTGCCGGATAATGTAAGATTTTTTTTTTTGGCAACCACTAGGAAAACATTAAAAAGGTTTTCCCGAGATTCTGATATTGATGAACTATTCTGAGGATAGGTCATCAATATCAGATGGGTGGGGGTCCCACACCGATCAGCTGCTTGAGGAGGCCATGACGCTTTGGTGAGTGCTGATCCCTCTTCTCAGCTTACTAATCACAGCGCCATCCATTGAATAATGGCCATGCTTGGTATTGAAGCTCAGCCTCATTCAGATTGGCCATAGACCTTACAGGAAAATTTCCCGGCGGGCCGATGCCCAGGGGGCCGCCTGGGCCCTCCTCATGGCTGGCCAGTGGAAGTTTTTGGGGATGTATTTTGTGCTGCTGTCAGTATTTTGTGTTGGACTGTGATATTTGGCTCTGTTGGGGTGGTATAATGTGCCACAATATTGCTGGCCCTGCCTTCCATCCGTTTAGACCTGACTACAAAAAGGGGCCTCTTTTAGTATTTTTTCCAGGGCCACTTTAAGTTCACAGTCCGCCACTGGCCTCATTCATCTCCTAGGCCACATGGGAAATGAACGTGAACGCCGCAGCCTCTTCAAACAGCTGATCGATGGGGGTGTTGGGGGTCAGACCCCCACCGATCAGATATTAATTTCTGGTCCTGAGGATAGGCCATCAATATCGGAATCTTGGAAAAACCCTTTTAAGTCCAAATTTAAGTCAAGAATGGTGTTCCTTCCTGTCATAGAGTTAAATGGTACATTTGTAACTTTTTGAAACTGCCACAAGGGGGGGCATAATTGCATACAGATTTTTTTATACAGCAAATATCCTGCTAGTAGTATTGACCGTTAAATGTCAAAATTCAGGGCTGATTGCCCATTGACTACACAGGAAGAAATCCCCATGAATTGTTATGTCTCATTCGCACTTCAGTGTTTGGTCAGTGATTTCCACAGGTGATTCTGAGCCAAAACCAGGTGCGGCTCTAAACACAGAACAGGTGCAGATCTTTCCCTTATACCTTATGTCTGTGGAGGCTCCAATCCTGGTTTTGGCTCACAATCACTGACCAAAACATTGACATGTGAATGAGGCTTTAGGTCACAAAACTTTACAGTGACTCGGCTTTCCTGACCCAAGTGCCACTGACTAGCCTACTGCAGGTGCAGGCTATATGTGCATTAATAGGGCTCCATATTTTACTGTAGGGCAATATATATATATATATATATATATATATATATATATAAAAGGCTCTATATATAGTAATAGTGCCCCTTGCCCTATTATAGGACCATATGTAATGACTGGACTCCACAGATCACTAAAGAGCTATGAAAAGTGGTCTTTCTCATTGTCTTGAAGGGGCATTTCATTTGAATTTTTGAATTGTCCCCACCTATCACCAATGTAGCTACAAATGACGATTTGCTTACCCCGCCTACTTGTGTTTGCCCCAACTGCTGACAATTTAGACCCAGCTGCAATATGTGTCCACATTATTTTTTTTTTCCAGGGCCACTCTAAGCTCCCAAACTGTCCCACTTTAAATTCATATGCAATCCTCTCTAGTGGTGATGGCATCCAGGGAGCAAGGGGTTGCCATGAGATTTCACTCCCACTACCACCCTCTCGAGCACCTCTTCTTAAAGGAGTTCTTGGGACTACACATATTACAATATCAGATCGGTCTGATTCCTAACAACCTTATCATCAGCTATGTTGGGCTGGCCTTTGTTGTGGTGGTTGTCAGAGTTATGGAAAAATGTGGCCAAAGCTAGGGACTGTAAGAATATTACCAAAAAATGCCCACGCTTTGCCTCCCGTCGCTCCATTTTTAGCTGGTGATGCAATATGCCTCTATACACAAGTGACCACTGCATCCAATCACTGACAGTCTTGTGCTGCATGTTGCTGAGGCCTGTGATTGGCCACAACAATCCCATGCAGGGACGGATTGGCCATAGACTCTCAGGGAAATTTCCCAGTGTTCCGATGCCCAGGGGGCCGCCTGAGTCCTCCACAGGGCCACCAGCCAGGTAAGTAATGATCTGTCGCTCCCATAGTTAATTAACACTGGGGACGTCAAATAGTTATGTTCCTGGTCAGCGACCACAGGTACCCTCCTGATTCCTGAATTCAACTGTATTGCCATCCTGAGGCAACTGCAGTAGGAAGACAGAAAGTGCAGAGGGTCAACTTCCAGGAGGTACTTTGTGCCGCTGGGGCATTATTTTGTGATGCCCTGTGGTTTTTGATGCTGCTGGGGCAGTTAATTGCGTTGCACTGAGATATTTGGCTCTGCTGGGGTGGTATTTTGTGCCGCAATATGGTATTGCTTACCCCCCCCCCCCCCCCCCCTCTTTTCTTGGCCCTGCCTTCTATCAATTTGGACCAGAAGGGACAGAGGATTGGCAGTGCTGGAATGGTCGGGGGTCCAGCAGTTGAGGATGTTATTTTTCATTCTGTTATCACAGTCCCTGCTGCATTTTTCAATAACTCGGACAGCCCCTTTAACTTTTAAGCGCTTTTTCTTTTTTTGTTACTATGAGTAATATTTTAGGATTTTTTGTAGTTTGCTTTTTTTTTTTTTACATTGAACTAAAACAAGCATTTTTTTATGCTGGCCATGTGCTCCATACCGAAGAACAAACTTTGTGTCAGAGCTCACATAGCTTATGCAACAGAATACATGTTTTTACTTGTACGTTAAGGCATCAAAAGCCGTCTCAATCTCCCAAATACTCGACTCTTCACTCCGTCAGCTTCTAATAACTAACAAGAGCGAGAGCCCCCTTCACTTTTGCACAAACGAAGTAGAAACATTAAAGGCCTTGAGGGGAAGGAGAGGTAATTATAGACTCTGTCAGCAGGAGGCCAATAATTTGATTTAACAAAACACCCCACCCTCCCTCTTCTTCTTCTTCTTCTTTTTTTTTCCCCCTCTTTTTGAAACTTTTTCGTTTAGTATCTGTTTATGCTTCAACAAATTGAAACCCCACTGGTTGAAACCTGGAGAGCGGCGTTCGGCGCTGTAACACACTAACCAAGCGATTAGTTCAAGGTGTGGAAGGATTAGTGATCTGGGTTGTACCCCTCCCGCTCGCTCATAGTTTGAGCTTTTCTCTACTGAGGTAAAAGGCATGGGACATATGTAAATAATAAAAGAGAGAAGGGGGAAAGGAGGAGGTCGGGGGGGGGGGGGGGGCGAGTGAAGAATGCAGAACAAACCTATAAACCTATACTTACTAATGAGAAATGAAAGGGGACCTTTAACCCTTCATGTATGTGCAATGTTTTTTAGCAAGCGGAAAGCTCAGAAGCAATTCACAATGGGAAATGGAAAACGCTCCGTAACTCTAATGACTTATACCAGGTCCGCTACATAGGAGAACTTCCTAGTGATCAAGAAGTCATTATCATGCTTCATATGTCTTCATTTAGATATGGTAGGATATGTATACTATTTCTTATTGTGGCTGTGATCAATTAAAGGGCATGTCCACAGGATAGGGTATGTCTGGGAGACTGCTGGGGCCCCCACCGATCACGAGAATGGGGGAACATGATCTTCAGTTTGAATGGACCGGCAATGTGCACACTGCTTCATTTCACTCTATGGGGCTTCTAGAGATAGACGAGCTCTGGAGCAGCGGACACTCATTTATGTCTGCCACTCCATGCACAGACCCCCATCCTCATGATCAGCAGGGGTTCCTGTGGTCAGACCCTTGCCAATCAGACACATCCTCTATCATAAGGATATGTTGTCTTAACAGGACAAAGCCTTTAAAGGGGCATTTTGGTTCTCAGAAGATATCCCCTATCCACAGGAGAGGACATAACTTTTGGATCATTGGGAGTCCTTCTTTTGGTTTCATTCATTTTGGGGGCTCCAAAGGACATGTAGTCCCCTGTCTCACAATCAGTGGGGGTCCCAGTGAAAGGACCCTCACTGATCACAAAAAAAGGGACCCTATACCCTTTGGAGCCCCCAAAAATGAATGAATATTTCTAACCCCTTTAAGTTGCCAGAGCCCTAGTATGTAGCACAAGCGTGGTCACTAAGCTAGACGAGAAGCTGTGCTCGGGCAACACTCTGACTCCGGGGGGGCATCATTTGTATCTCAGTTTAGGATGGGAACAGCAAGTAGGCATTATTTTATTTTTCAGCTCAGTAGTAGAGATGCTTATAGTCATTTGCTCCTTAACCCCTTAGTGAACTTCCTGTTTTGGGCTTTAATGATCATGCATTTTTTTTTGTTTTCATCGAGTTATAACTTTTTAGTTTTTTCCGTCTATGTAGTCATATCAGGGCTTGTTTTTGTGTGGGAGAAGTTGTCATTTTTAATGGCAACATTTTGAATTACCCATGACTCATTGAATAATAGCGATGAGGGGCAGGGGCAATATTCAAATTCGCAATATTTCGCTAATATTTGGAAGAATATTCATCATATATTCGCGAATTTGAGAATTTGCAATTATTCTCTTGATTGCGAAAAAAATCGGCAATGTAATAAGCGCGTATTGCGCGCGCAATACAGGTGTGGGTCACTTTTGCTACATTTTTCAAGCTGCTAGAAGTTTCCTGAGACTGGAGAAAATGGTTGGCACGGCAGAACATTACAATAGCTTTATATGCAGATAGAGTGCTCCAATATATTCGCGATTGCGCAAATCGGCAATTATTGATGCGCATATTATTGCGCAATATGTGCAACTTCACATTTTAGCAGGTCTGACTACATATTACTGATTGGCGCACTAAGTATTGTTGTGTCATCACAACACTATGTCTGTAGCATGTATGTATGGACAGCAGAACCTATCATCTACATAACACTATATCACTATCTAACCTACACTAACTATCTGTATTATATATATAAGCTAACTACCGTAACTAACTAACTATATAATGTAATTACACAGCAAAGAACAGAGCACAGCAATGACACTGCTCTCTCTCAGACTCCATAAAACTGCAGAAAATGGCTGCTGGGGAGGTTCTTATATAGTAAGGGGTAGGCAGCTTTCCTATTGGTTGCTAGGGATGTTGCTAAGCTCAGACAAAGATATTGCAGCCTTCTCATTGGCCCACAAACAAGAAGGGAGGTTACTGCTGAAAAAAAAAATCTAGAATATTCGAGAATACGAATATATAGCACTATATTCTAAATATTTGTGAATTCTCTTAGTGCCGATATTTGCGATTCAAATTCGCAATTCAAATATTCGCGCCCAACACTATTGGTTAACTCTTATTAACTCTTTCTGGAGGGGATGGAAAAATACAGCACTTCTGCCACTCTCTTTTTACATAAACATTTTTGGGAGTTTGCATAAGTAACATGATATGGCGATGCCAAATATATATCACCACATCCCAAGACCTATGCGTTTTTTCTTTTTCTTTTGACAGTGCTGTGAGAGGGCTTGATTTTTGCAGGACGACTTGTAGTTTTTATTGTTACCATTTTAGAGTCATGTTGACCACTTTTTATTCCAATATTTTTTTTTGGGGTGGATAAGCAAAAAATAGCAGTCCTGGCATTGCTCTTTTAGTTTACATTTTTTACTGCGTTCACTTTCAAGATAATTAGCTTTTTTCTTTGGGTCAGTACGATTACTGTAATAATAAATAAACATTGTGTTTTTATTCATTGTTACTAGTTTTGCAGAATAAAAACCTCCCTTAAAAAAAAGTAGAAAAAGGTTTTGCATCGCCACTTTCCCAGAACCATAAGTTCATGTGCAGGAGGCCGTATACTTGGTAGTGCTGCCGTAGGGTTCCGCAGCATTACGCATCTCCGGATTTGCAGACCCATTCAAGTGAATGGGTCCGCATCCATGATGCAGAATGCACACGGAACAGTGCCTGTGTATTGCGGATCCGCAAATGCGGTCCGCAATACTGCCACGGAGCGCACACGTTTGTGTGCAGGAGGCCTAAGGCTACTTTCACACCAGTGTTTTTGCTGGATCGGTCATGGATCAGCAAAACCGTTTTTGTCACGATAATAAAACCTTCTGCATCCGTTATGAACGATCCGTTGTACGATCCCGGTTGTATTATCTTTAACATAGCAATAACGGATCCGTCATGAGCACCATTGAAAGCCAATAGGGGACGGATCCATTTTCTATTGTGTCAGAGAAAATGGATCCGTCTCTATTGACTTACATTGTGGGTCAGGACGGATCCGTCTTGCTCCGCATCACATCGCGGACAGAAAAACGCTGCTTGCAGCGTTATTCTGTCCGCGATGGGGATGCAGCCAAATGAAACGGAATGCATTCTGGTGCACTCCGTTTTGTTCAGTCCATTGACAATGAATGGGGACAAAACAGAAGCATTTTCCCCCCACTATTGAGATCCTATGATGGATCTCAATAGCAGAAAGGGAAAGCGCAAGTGTGAAAGTAGCCTAAGCGATCACTAAGGCCTCTTTCACACGGGCGTTGCGGGAAAATGTGCGGGTGCGTTGCGGGAACATGCGCGATTTTTCCGCGCGAGTGCAAAACATTGTAAATGCGTTTTGCACTCGCGTGAGAAAAATCGTGCATGTTTGGTACCCAAACCCGAACTTCTTCACAGAAGTTCGGGCTTGGGATCGGTGTTCTGTAGATTGTATTATTTCCCCTTATAACATGGTTATAAGGGAAAATAATAGCATTCTGAATACAGAATGCATAGTACAATAGCGCTGGAGGGGTTAAAAATAAAATAAAAAATAATTTAACTCACCTTAATCCACTTGCTAGCGCAGCCCGACATCTCTTCTGTCTTCTTTTTTGCTGTGTGCAGGAAAAGGACCTGTGGTGACGTCATTCCGGTCATCACATGGTCCATCACATGATCCATCACCATGGTAAAAGATCATGTGAAGGACCATGTGATGACCGGAGGGACGTCACCACAGGTCCTTTTCCTGCACACAGCAAAAAAGAAGACAGAAGAAAAGCCGGGCTGCGCTAGCAAGTGGATTAAGGTGAGTTAAATTATTTATTTATTATTTTTAACCCCTCCAGCGCTATTGTACTATGCATTCTGTATTCAGAATACTATTATTTTCCCTTATTATCATGTTATAAGGGAAAATAATAATGATCAGGTCCCCATCCCGATCGTCTCCTAGCAACCGTGCGTGAAAATCGCACCATATCCGTACTTGCTTGCAGATGCTTGCGATTTTCACGCAACCCCATTCATTTCTATGGGGCCTGCGTTGCGTGAAAATGAATGGGTCAGGATTCATTGCGGGTGCAATGCGTTCAACTCACGCATCGCATCCGTGCGGAATACTCGCCCGTGTGAAAGGGGCCTAACAGGTTAAGAAGGATCTATCATCTCTCCTGACATGAATGTTTTAGTAAAAAATATTTGTATTTTTCGTAATATAACAATTTATAATGTCATTCCTTCGTTATTCCTCTGAGAAATGTACAAACAAATTGACAACTGGCTGTTACCCTGTCAAATGGGTTGGTTCCTACACAGTCTGTGTGATCGCTCAGTGCCAAACTGTAGGGATAACTGGTAAAATCCAATTGTAGAAGGAATAAGAGAGGAACGGCACCATGTACAACTCTACTAAATATACTCCAGAGTTGTTATTTTACAGGAGTATTTACTAAACGAGACCTATCTGGAGTATTGATGGATTCTCCGCATGACATATTAGTACTCATCAGTGCAGGATATGGGAACTTTTGCTAGATGTCTGCAATGTTTCACGTCCAAAACCTGTTCTCCTCCATTACAGGAAGCACTTTGGGTTTGTGAGTCAGATATTTCAACCAGTTAATTAATGTCTTACAAATTTGCCAAGCTATTTCGGAATAACCTGTCAATTTGCAGTGCTTTCAGTATTTTTTCGTAACTATACTATTATACGACTTCTTTCAGCAGAGTTTTTGCATGAATTTATTAATATCCCATTTTTGCCCTAATCCTCGGCGAGGCTGTATAAATCAGGAACATTCCACCGTCTATAGGTAAAATACGGCAAAATAAGAAGCAGAATCTGCTGGTGCTATCCAATATAACGCGCATTGATCCCTCGGAATACCTATGGGTCAGGCTGCGTGCAGCAGACAGCAGATCAAAAGCCTGATAAATGAAAGGAAAGGGGCCATTTGACCTGCTACACTGTAACCTACAAGAATTCAAGGCCTTTAAAGCAATAATAAAAATCATAAATTACTGCCCCCCCCCCAACAACGTTTGACATATGCCTCATTTCAGTCACTCTGATTTTTCATCAAATTCAGTTTATACGCGGGCCATTCCTTTTATGTGCATGTAACGACGTCATTGCTGTTGTAAGGGTCTAGGTTAGATGACTGTGTACCTCATAAGAAAGGCACTGACAAAGTTTGACAATTAACCCCTTCCAGCAGAAGCCAGTTTGGACCAAATGCTGGAGCCTCGTTTTTATTTAAATCTGACTTGTCACTTTATATTATTAATAACGTCGGAATGCTTTTACTTATCCAAGCGATTCTGAGGCTGTTTTTTTTAACATGACACATTGTACTTCATGTTAGTGGTAAATTTAAGTTGATATCTCTTACCTCTCTTTATGAAAAAATCCAAAATGTACGGAAAATTTGGAAAATTCGCAATTTTCTCTGTTTGAATTTTTCTGCTTTTAAGGTTTCATTCACACAACGGACAAGAATAGGACATGCCCTCTCTTTTTTGCGGTGCAGCGGAACGGAACTACGGATGCGGACAGCACACGGTGTGCTGTCTGCATCTTTTGCGGCCCCATTGAAATGAATGGATCTGCACCTGTTCCGCAATTTTGTGGACTTATTTATGCGGTCGAGTGAATGTAGCCTAAGACAGATAGCGATACCTCACAAAATAGTTGACTGAGCTGTGTGGGGGCTCATTTTTGGGGGGATAAGGTTTTTTTTTTATTACCACCATTTTGGGGTACTCTTGGCTTTTTGATAACTTTTTGCATTTAGCATTTTTTTTTATTTTTTTATGTCGTTCTCTATGCGGCATATTTGATTCTGAGGAGTTGATATGATTATGGTTATACCAAATTTATATATTTTTTTCATGTTTTACTGTTATTTTAAATCACTATACGGTATCATCCATAGAATTTATATTTTTCTGCCCACCTAGTTTTTTGACTTGCCTTTTGTGTGACAGATCGTAGTTTTTATTGGTACCATTTTGGGGTAAATATACCTTTTTGATCAATTTTTATGTCATTTTTTGGATAGGTAAGGTGGGCAAAAATTGCAATTCTGCCAGTGTTTTTATTTTTATGGGGTTCTCCATGCAGTATATATGATATGATAACTTTATTCTGAAGGTAGATATAAATATGGTGATAACGAATTTAGATCAGTTATATCTTTTTTAATATTATTCAAATATTTTTTTTTGCATTCCCATATCTAACTTTTTTATTTTTATGTCAACATAGCTGTGTGAGGGCTTGTGGTATGGGCTGTAGTTTTTATTTGCACCATTTTGGGGTACATATGACTTTTTGATAGCCTTTTATACAATTTTTTTGGTAGAGGAGGTGATCAAAAAACAGGAATTTGGCTATTTTTTTTTTTTTATGGCTTTCACCATTCTGGATAAGTAATGTGATCATTTTATAGATCTGGAATTTACGGACGCATCAATATGTGTAGTTTATCTTATTTTTTTTATTTTCTACCCAGTTATAAATAAGTGGATAAGGGAAAAGCAATTTTTTTCTTTTTTAAATTTTTATAAAAAAAAATCCAAGTCCCACTTGAGGACTTAAAGATACGGTTTTCCAATTGCTGGTACAATACACTTACTCTGGTGATGTGACACTTTCTCATGTCACAGTGTAATTCGACCATTTGGATTTAACTGTACCCCAGTATCAGTAACAGTACCCAGATCCATTTTAGAGTTGTGTCTAGTTTTCCAATATACTCGACCGGCCTATTTGGGGTCTTTACTACAACAGCTTATGGTAGGTACTGGCTCTCCTTAAGAAGACCAGCAATATTTACGGAAAGAGGTATCTCCCATGTAAAAGAGAACCATCTCGCTAGAGCCACCTTTTGGAAGTAGCTCCCTTTGAATCAAAGTCTGGCTATTTCAAAGGCCTTGGGACATGACAAGGGAAAATAGCCAAATATCTGTCTGCAGAAAGCTGTTTCGTGATGCTTGCCCCTCATCAGTACGGAGTAACAGTTTGGTTGGCTGAGTGAAATGCTTTATATACAGCTTGGGAGGGGTACTAGCTCTCCTTAAGTAGACTAGCTATGTATGGAGACTTAGTTGCAATTCTCCATGGGAATAAAATATGCAAAGAGGTATCTCCCATGCCATGACAATAGGACATTTAGGACCAAATTATAATTTTTTTCATTATTTATCCACTCATTCAGCTTTTTTTATTTTTCCACTAATAATGCTGTTTTTTTGCAGGCATATTGTCACGGATGAAGTAGGGGAGAACACCAAAAGACAATCAAGAAGGAGGGGGAAAGACACAAGGCCTCACCGCTAGGGAAGGAAAAGGGTCACCACCTATAAAACCCTGCTCCTGGCCCTAACTCCTATCCGTATGGGCACCTCTCGATGGTAGAGATACCCATACACGGGAACCTAGATAACCCTGGTGACCCTCAGATGCCCTAAAGATAATGACTGGGCAGAGACCAAACACGACAAGCGGAACACTTAACTTCAGAGGATGAAGGATGAACAGGACTTCAACATGAACCACACTCCAGATCTTCCAGGACCAAATGAAACTATATCAAGCAAGGAGTGATGGGAAAAGTCAGACTAAATAGGGTGTGGTAGAGGTCACATGATCCACATCTAAACAGGAGGTGTGGACATACCAGCAACACACAAAGTGAAACCAAAAGAGGCTGTCAGATTACTAATGCATAGATAATCTTTCAGACCTTCTGGGACCTGTCACAGATATGACACATATTCCTTGCTAACATTTTTAGGTACATATAAGAAGAGGCAAGGCAAATGAGTTCTCAGCAAGCTCTGCCTCTAATGCCATCAGATGTAAGGCAGCTATTCTATAAGTCAATGGTTGACACTTTAAACAGGCCTTGAGACATGACTTGGATTATAAGTAAGCCAGCATCTCATCTGCAGACAGCTGTTTCAGGGTGATTGCCCCTCATCAGTGCAGAGCAGAGTGTCTTATAGGCCAGGCAACACTCCTCTGGAATTCTGGGAATAGGGTATGGAAGTAAGCTCTTAGCAAGCTCTGCCTCTAATGCCACCAGATGTAAGGTATCTATCCCATACATCAGGGGACAGCAACCTTTGGCACTCCAGCTGTTGTGAAACTACAATTCCCAGCATGCTCCATTTATTTCTATGAGGGTTTTGAGAGGAGCAGAGCAAATATGCATGCTGGGAGTTGTAGTTTAAAAACAGCTGGAGCACCGAAGGTTGCCTTACCCCTACAATAAGTCAATGTTTGACTTTTTGAACAGGCCTTGATACACGTATATAAAATTTACTGTGGGACTTTTTACTATTGTTTTGTGTTATTGAGGAAATGGGAATAAACAACAGTCCTGCCATTGTTTTTTGCATCTCTTTTTCATGGGCATATCCAATGTTTAACCCTTTCAGGGCACATCCTATCAAACAGGTAGCAGAGATCAAACAGGTAGCAGAGTCCAGGAACACAAGTACAAGTCAGGAACACAAGTGGATATCAGAAACCTTAGCAGGACACAAGGACCGTGACACTAAGGCATCTGGGAAGGAGGTTGAGACACATATATGTGCAGTAGGGCTAGGATTGGTTGGCGAGGTCACATATTCCAACCCATACTCGCCAGCCCTTAAGGAAATGCTGCAGGAAACAAGCAGCAAGCATGTTGTGGCCAGGGCTGAAAGGAAACACTGAAACACTGGCAGCAGATCAACACTGAACACGGCGCCCGGGACCGTGGCGTTAAGCGGGGAAACAGTGGCGCACAGCAGCCGCTGTTACACTTTTTTGGACATGGTGAAATTTTTCATTGTTTATTTTTGCTAAATTGTAAAATCAGGAAAGGGGGGGGGTGACTTTTTTTTTTTATTATTATTTTAGTCCTGTTAGGGGATTTGAACATGCAGTCTTCTGATCGATTATATAATAGCCTGTACGGTTATGTTGTGGTGTATGTAAGAGTTAAATTACGTGTCATGTTTTTTGCATGAGTTGTTATGATTGTTGCAATACCATATACATAATGTTTTTGCTATTTTTCATTTAACAATTTTTTTGGGCTATTACTTTTTTATTTTGGTAAATTTTGTTAACCATGATTTATCTTTTTATTCCCTTCTCCCTAGCAGACTTGAATCTGTCGTCCTTTGATTGCTTACATAATGCTTTGAAATACTTAGCATTCCAAAGCATTACTGCCTGTCAGTGTAAAAACTGACAGGCAAACTATTAATCCATGCCTCTGGCATGGTCTAATAGGTGGATTTCTCTGGGGTGCTTTATCATGTCTTGGCTGCCATTGGCACTAGCAATCATGTCATTCTCTCGAAATCCTTAAATGCTGAAACTGCTAATGTCTGTGACATTGAAGGGCTTTAATGGCCCAGAATTAGAGGTAACTCTGAACCTTACCATTCCTTTGGATTTCCGGCTGTATTTTACAGCCAGTACCCACTGCTGGCATAAGAACATTTGTAGGAGCAGGTTAAAGGGATTGTGTCTCATACTCTATTAATGCATGTGGATATCATAAAGAGGAGTTACTTGCTTGAGAACCCTTCTAGGATCCAAAGTGGAGAGCGGCTAGCGAACTCTAGGGGTCTTTTTCTAATCTTATACAATTACAATCAAAATTATTCGGCCCCCATTGCAAATTAGGTTTATTAGCAGAATTTACAAACTTTCAGCTGTTTGCAATAAACCAATCAAACAAGAACAATTAAAATAGCTCAGCAAAACTAATATAACAAGTGTTTTCTCCAATTCAACACAAAATGACACTTTTAATGACTACGGCTTCCTCAGAACTACTTAAGACCCTGCACAGAATCCCTCAGAAGAGCAAACATTTGCAAATCAGGTGTAAGCAGCCACAATGGTGTAACACAGACATTTTGATTTCTTGCTTTTCCAACACCCCCAGTAGTAAGTGCTCCGAGAATCAGTTATTTCCTTTTAGTGCCCGTTAGTACAATAATGCCCCCTTATTGCTCCTTACAATAGTAATGCCGAAGTGCCCCTTGCATCAGTATTGCCCCCATTAGTGCTCATTACTTGAGTGCCCCTTAGTGCAGTAATGTCCCCATTCGGCCAATTTCACATCTGCGGAACAGCCTGCCGGATCTGCTTAAATGCACATGTGACACAGGCCTTAGTGCTCTTTAGTATAGTAATGTCCTCCTTAAAGTCTCTTAGCACAGTAATGTCCCCCTTATTTCTCTTTACAATAGTGAATAATTCACCTTGCATCAACTTTTGGGCCTGTAAATCATCAGTATGTCTGGAGGAGGAAGAATGAAGTACACACTAGAAAGAACACCCTGCCTACAGCGAAGCATGGCGGTAGCTCGGGGATGCTCTAGGGCTGCTTTGCTTCCTCTGGCACTGGAAACCTTCAGCGTGTGGGGGGCAAGATGGATTCAATGAAGCATCAAGAAGTCCTAGGAGAAAACATCATATCTTCTGTGACGAAGCTTAAGCTTGGCCGTCATTGAACCTTCCAACAGGACAATGATCCCAAGCATACCACAAAATGCACCAAGGCTTGGTTTAAGAAGAAGTCCTGGAAGATTCAGCTGTGACCATCACAGTTGCATGACCTGAAACCCACAGAAATTATTTGGTGGGATTGGAAAACTGCGTTTACGACACACCAAGAACATGAGTGAACGGGAGACCGCTGCCCATGAGGAATGGGCTAAGATTCCTCAGGAATGCTGCAAGAAGCTGGTGTCTATCTAGGAAACTAGGTCATAATGTTTGCAGTAGGTCATAACAACTAAAGATGCTTGTCATAAATGGGTTTAATAATTCTGAGACTTTAATTCTGAGTCATTAAAAGTGTCATTTTGTGATGAATTTAGAGGAACCACTTGTTATATTAGTTGTGTTGAGCTATTTAGATTGTTCTTGTTTGACTGGTTTATTGCAAACAGCTGAAAGTTTATAAATATGGGAAATAAATCTAATTTGCAAGGGGAGTGGGGGTTGAATAATTTTGATTTCGACTGTGTAATCCGATTAAATTTGGTTAATTTGTTAATATATTATAACCCCTTTAATTATTTTGTTCTGAATAGCCTAGTGATACTGTATTGCTTGCTGGATGTTGCTCATTATGAGCATTCCTTAAGTCGTAGAGAAGGAATATAACATGATGACTAAACATAATCATGCTTCTGCTATAAATTTCAAATATATATTTGATACCCACGAACATAAATACCTTGTCTTGAACATAACTTTTGACATCCAGCACTTAGCTGTGATGGTTTGCAAAGGCCGCTCCAGATCTGGAATGTTTTGTCATATGTCTTTCATGTATGAAGGAAAACCATATGTAGCTGTAATAAGCTCTGCATGATGCTAAAGGTTATCTAATCAAGCCTAGCAAGTTTAAGTACCAAGAAATGTAACCCTTTCAGTAGGAGAATGACCACATTTAGGCTACATTCACACTTGGAGGGAAATGTAACAGGATGGAACTTTTTGAAGTCATTATTGTTTTGTGTTTGCATTGGACAAAGGTTCACCAAATGTATCAAAAGTCTTATCTTTAGATCTAACCCTTTTTTCTAGAAATGCTTTTTTGCTTTTGCTAACCACTTTGCCACCCACTTTTCAAAAGTGGCGATGGTGGTGGAAAATGGCAACAAGTTACAAATTTTGGAGCAAAAACTTGAACCAAACTTTTCAAATTTTGTCAGTTTTTAAGCATACAAGCTTGATATATTCCCTCCATAGTGCTTTTATGGATTTTTTACTATTTTTTAAAGTTTTTTCATGCTTTTTGTGTATATTTTTGTGTGAAAAACACCAACCTGAGATATTAACTAAAGTTTCTGGGAACTTTCAAACAGCCAAACACCATTGGAAGTGCATGACCAGACTAAAGGGGTGTTTCCAACTGGGACATTGATGGCATATCGTTAGGATATGCCATCAATGTTAGATAGGTGTGGGTCCCTCACCTAGGACCGGTTCCTATCTCCAGAAGGGGACCCCAAAGTGAACAGAGAGCAGTGGCGTGTGCATGGCCAACCTCCATTCACCACTGTGGGAGTTCCAAAAATAGCTACGCACTTGCTTGGCCATTTCTAGCACTCTCATAGAAGTGAATGCGGTGGTGGCTGCTGCGCTTGTGCAATGCAGTCCATTCACTGCTATGGACTTCGAAAAATAAGTGTGCTCGCTTGGCTGTTTTTTGAACTCCTATTTGGGTAAAATTGGTAACTACACCCTCTCTTCACTTCAGGGGTCCTGTTCTGGAGACAGGAGCAGGTCCCAGATGTGGGACGCACACCTGACAATGGTGGCATATCCTTATGATTAGTGTTGACCACGAATATTCAAATTACGAATTTTAATCGCGAATGTCGGCACTTCGAGAATTCGCAAATATTTAGAATATCGCAAAATATATTCGTAATCGCGAATATTAGATTTTTTTTTAAATACCAAGAAAATAATGCCTGGAGATCATGAATTCGCGAATTCTCGAATATATGGCGAATATTCGCCCAAATATTCATGAAATATCGCAAATTCGAATATTGCCCCTGCCGCTCATCACTACTTATGATATACCATCAATGTCCCAAGTGGGAGTAGCCTTTTAAGCTGTTCATAAACTTTCAATAGCTGTTGGCCAAAGGCTCTTTTGGCTGACAGCTATTACAAAAAACTACCCAAACACATTTATGCTCAGTTCTGCCCAATGGTGAAAAGGAAAAAGGTTGCTACCAGGCACCTCTTGTGGCAGCTTACCTCTATTGAGAAATAGGGATTGGGCATGTTGAAATTAATTTTGTATTTAAAATTATGTCATGGTTCAAGTTTATAAGCATGTTTTTAATAATCACATTTGAGAACTCAAGTTTCATGCCCTGAGCTGTGCTGGGCAAATAAAATGTGGAGTCTATGTCCTATAGAAATATATAGAAAGGCCTCTTGAAGGCAGCATGGGCTTCGAGCCTATATGGCATCACATGGAAACCCTAGAGGTCCATAGTGTGGAACCATGGACACTTTGTGGGCTGCCATATAATGCATTTGTATGGTATTTTATTAAAGAGCTATCCTCCCCCTATTAAATGCATTTAGAGGAGACCACCTCCACCACAAGTCCTCCAATGAAGCCTCAAACCTCAGATTTTTTTTTGGTCATTTGAATGCAACATAAAAGAACCCTCAGTTTGACTTCATATAAAACCAGAATCATACCTGGGTAGAAAATTACCCCTACTGTAGGTGACGATCTATCATACAGTGGATACCACCGATGTATGACAGAGACATTATCGACTTATAATGTCGTCCAGAGTTTTGGTAGGAAGATTAGTGCTGATTGTTGCTTTGTTCTTCTTGTTACATCTGATGGAATTTTCAGTGGAGCCTCCAACGCAAATGTGAACAGAGCCTTAATCCTATAAAAGATCCTAATATCAGTTTCTATATGACTGTCTGACTAGGCTTTGGATAATGATGATAAATAGAACAACCCAGATCATTGCAGACCAGTCATTTATTCTCATAATTACTTTGCTATGGGATCATGTTTCTCTAAGAAGGAAAGTCATGGCTGCTTTGTCTGGTATTATATTATGCTAAATGTTTAGATGTGGTTATTTCGATCTGAGTGTCTTAGCACAATGTATCGAGGTGTTGTAAGGAAGCTGATTTATCTGTCTAATAAATTATGTACTACAGTACAACTTCCCTATGCTTTGTTCTCTAGGCCTTCACACCTAAAACGTTCAACTTCATTGACTTAGAAGAAGTTTGGCACATGACAGAATGGCTTCAACTCTTCTTGCTGAGTGTGAGACTGACAACTGTCCAATCATCCAAGAACGGTCCTTAAAGGGGTTTGTCTCGCTTCAGAAAATGGCATTTATTATGTAGAGAAAGTTAATACAAGGCACTTACTAATGTATTTTGATTGTCCATATTGCCTCCTTTGCTGGCTAGATTCACTTTTCCATCACATTATACACTTTACATTTCCATGGTTACGACCACCCTGCAATCCAGCTCATTTTCAAATTCAGAAGTTCACAACAATTATCTTAAAAGTTCTGATTTTATTGAGCCCAAATTTTGTGTTATAGAATTTTTGCAGACAATCAAAGCAACTCTCATTTGAAATCGGACCATCGATTCAGCCGAATCAGACCGGAATAAAATTTTAATAAATCCACTCATCTCCAGATACGTGAAGGTGTCCTAACACCTATGCCCCACCAGTAAGTGTGGCTTGTACCTAAAGAAAGGTACAAAATAAATTTGCAAAAATGATATTTTTTTACTTTTGCATCTGAATAGGGTCGAGCAAACCCGAACTGCTAAGTTCGGGCTCGTACCGAACTTTGTGAGTTCGGGTACCCAGACCTGAACCTGGACTTTTTCACTGAAGTTCAGATTCGGTGTTCGGGTGATTTTATTATTTTCCGTTATAACATGGTTATAACGGAAAATAATAGCATTCCTAAGACAGAATGCTAAACAAAATGGCCATAGAGGGGTTAAAAATAATGAAAAAAACTCACCCCATCCACTTGATCGCGCAGGTCTTCTTTCTTCAGGACCTGCGAAAGGACCTGCAGTGACATCATCACGCTCACCACCTGGTGAGCGCGGTGACGTCACCGCAGAGCCTGCTAAATGAAGATGGAATCTTCGGGTTCCCATTAACTTTAATAGGGTCCAGGTATGGGGTCAAGTTCGGGTCCCGGACTTCCACGGGTTCGCTCATCCCTACTTCTGAACCCACTACAGCATAATTAGTGATGAGCGAAGCGAGCTTCAGATGCTACATCCGAAGTCGTTTCGTTAAAAACTTTGGATTCATACTGCAAAGAGATCCATCTATGTACAGTATTAAAATGTATGGGCTCCAATGAGCCGGTCAGTTATTCACGAAGTCATGCAAGACTTCGTTGGATAACTCCAGTAGTAGATTTTTACAGTGGAAAACCACTTTAAAACTTGGAACCGAACTCAAGTTACCAGACGGAACTGAAGCTGAGTTCAGTTTTCCACTGTAAAAATCAACTACTGAAGTAATTTAACGAAGTATCACACAAGTTCGTGAATAGCTGACAACGGCTCATTGGAGCCCATACATTTTAATAATGTATGGAGACGGATCTCCGTACAGTATTAATCTAAAGTTTTGAACAAAGCAACTTTGGATGTAGCATCTGAAGCTCGCTTCGCTCATCACTAGCTATAATAGACGCAAAAAGAGTAATCTGAATTGCTGTAGGAGATAAATCAGAGATCCGTTTATCATCTTTTTTTCCCCATAATTGCAGCTACGGAAGCACTGCTGTCAGGTAATAAATGAACACAACTAGGTAATAAAGTTATTTCATTTCACAATAGTAGAATCTAAATGTAATCTAAGTCTATAAAACCAGCATTTAATTCAATAAAAATTATTAACATCAAGCGTTTTATAAGACGAGAAAGAAACAGAAAATCAATGGATCCCTCATCACTAATTAATCTCATCCTCAGGTATAAAGAACTTGGTAAAACTAGACATAATCCATCTTCTTTTTAGAAAAGTACCGAGGGAAGTAAACAGTAAACCCAAATAAATGTTTCATGAATGTATTAAATCATTTTAAATGGCAATTTCCAAACAATGCTGTTCTACAAAATGACTGGTCGATAATTTACATCAGAAATCATTTAGCTATGATCACATACTGCAATTATACTTAGAGATGAGCAAAGGTTTGAAAAATATAATTTGGCAACTTCGCAGAAGTTCACCAAGAAATTTGATTTGTGACACTATAAATCAGGTATACCCAGGCCACTCTGCCTTAGGGTACTGCCACATGGAGTACTGCTAATTATTGAATAATGAAGACCGCACTGTATAGTCCTTCTTTATTGCTTATGGCCGCGCGGTACCTTTAAACAGGGGCTATTGCTGTTATGGGGTTTGACTGGTTAGGTGGGGGCACAATATGCATATTATTGCTGTTCTGGCCTGCAATCTCCTTCAGGTTATTTGACAGTAAACACAGAATATTAATCAGCTCTGGCATACCCACTTCTCCAACTCCAGTGCTCTCCTGCCTTACAAGTGGGAGCCCTTCTTCTTCCATCTGCTTTTCCTCCTTTTCTACATCATCTAATATTGATGAGAGTATGTCTTCAGGAACACCCAGCTCCTCCTCTCTCTGCATCTTGCTGACTTTTCTAGGACATGGAGACTTTGAAATCTCCCTGCACTCTCCCTGCAGTCTCCCTGCATTCTCGCTGCAGTCTTTCTGCACTCTCGCTGATCTCTCACTCTCCAATATTCTTCTACTAATCATTTTCAGCAACACTGTCCCTAGCGCATGAGCGTTTGCTATGTCTCAACCTATGTTCAGCTCACAAGACAATGGTGGAGACCACGTGGGGTTAGGCTTCTGTAGTGCTGTGACATCACAGGGGATGCTATCTGAAGATTGTCTGGCTGCATGGCATTTTGGGTGATCTTGTGTTCCCAGGCTTGCAGCCACCATTTTAGGAAAACCTGATTTGTTACCACGAAGTGAGAGGAAATTCAGATTTGTTTTCCTAAACTTCGGACCGAATTCTGCTTCAAATGCTTCACTTCCCTCAACACTAATTATAGTTAGTAAGCGGGTTTCACACAAAGTAAATGTATCATTTAGTAATGGGATTGGTAATGGGTGATAAATATATGATCGCTCGGGTCCCCAACTGATTACTACAACAAGCATCCAGAGTCCCCAGTACTCTTCTTCACTGCCCCGTATTTCCATCAATTATCAAGACAGGAAGTGACATCATTTGATTGACAGATGCAGACAGGAAGACTTTACTTGGAGAAGAACTGGGTGTTGCATAAGTCAGAGATGAGTGAATTGATCCTAAAATTCAGAAATTTCACCCATTTTCCCAAAAAATTCTGATTCTAATGAATCTGAATTTTGTATGATTCCATTTAGGACATGAGAGAGAAAGAGAGGGAGAGAGAGGGAGAGAGAGAGAGAGAGAGAGAGAAAGAAGAAGAGACAAAAAAGAAAGAATGAAAAAGAAAGAAAAGAAAAGAAACTTCTTGCTGTTGGGGCACTTTCAATTTGTTTCAAATTTATTTGGATTCTAATCAAATTGGCTAGCCGATTCAGCCGAAAGGGACCAGGATCAAATTTTGAGACATTCCCTCATCTGTAAATATTTTGTGTCATGCAAAGACAAACATCTCTATGTTCTATCAGGACAGTATCCTGCTTGAGGATATGAGAAGTTACTTTTAATTTCGATAGGAGCTTTCTTCATGAGACAGCCCCTTTAAAGGGGGGTTTTCAGGGAGTTACAACCTGACAACCTGTTTATGGAATGGGTCATCAATATCAGATGAGCAGCCCCCTAGATCATCTGTTTGCAGCAGCTGCTGTGCACTAGAACCAAGCACCTGACCTGAACACCACAGCCATAGTTTCCAACACTCCTGAATTTTCAGACAGTCCTGGCAAATTGGGCTGTCCCAGGCAAAAAATGGGTGGAACTTGTCTTACCCGCCCATAAGTAGGAGTTCTAGCAGGTTCTATGCATAGCTCCATACAGTGTGTAGTGGCCGTGCCCCTCATTCCAGTGGCTGCTGCTTTTTTTGAATTCCCTTCCGCTGTATAGCAGTGTAATCTGTTTATGATGTCTGTCTAAATTGAAATTAAAAGTGTGAACATGAGGCATTGAAGTGTGCATAAATAGTCTGTATCTCAGGCAGTTCAGATGGGAATGTGCAGTTCTGCTGGCATGGGGTCTGTTCAATTTCACATTGTACAAGGACTTGGTTAATCAACTTATAGGAATACATTCTGTTTGCTTGGTAAGGCAGTTTGTTCTTTTGTAGGAGGCATGTCCTGTCTTGTATTCTAATACAAAGACTATATCGGAGTGACAGTGGGATGTAATATCTGCATGTAAAAACAGGCTCCTTCTGCAAATATCAGGGGACTGAATTTATAATCCCGTCTTAGGCAACCTGTTGAAAAGCAGAAGCAATTAATGTTTGATGAACACTCAAAATTTGGCACCATGTAACCTTTACATTTCCAATGGGGTTTATGCCTGCAGTGTCACCAAAGGAGCATATAAGAGTAAACAATGTACAAATTACAAATGGGACAATTAAGGGGAAAGGAGGTTCTGTAGGGGCCTTTCCATGGTATTCTAAGCCTTCCTATAACACTTACAAAAAATCCTAACATTGTAATGAAACAGTAAATGTTACATATGCAGTACCTCAGAGGGCTACTGCAAATGGTAAATTTGCTACTAATGGGTTAATGTCCATTGTTCATGTTAATGCACTTCTTCTGTGTGATGATTATGCAGCAAGCCCAGGAGAGGGGAGAGGAGAGAATAGGAGTGATAGTAGCAAAAATTGTGTTTGTAGTTACTCATTCAGATGCTCCCCTGGGCCATACAGTGATAGGATGTGTGCAACATTTCTTCCCTTCGGGTTCACACCCTGGTTCTGGGGGTTCTCCTGCCTGGCGTTGGACAGTAGTTGCCAATGGAAAGGCACCCACTAGGTCTTTACAACAGATGATCTACTCGTTGGAGGATCTACACCCTGGTGTGGAAACTGTAGTCCGCATTGTGAATGTGCACCTCTTTGGTGAACTTGGAAACCAGGTGGATATCATAGAGGGACCCAGAGTCAGCCATCTTACTGCCTGTTATCCCATGATTAGCTTTGGAACCATCATGTATGTAATCTGGAGAGTCTTTGTTTATGAACTGTCAAACCTACCTTTGTAAAAAAAACACTGCAGTGTTACCCCTACACTGGGTTAATTATTGCCTTGCTCCAGTATCGCACCATTGCCATTATCTGCCTTCCTTCTAACCTTCGGCCTTGCACAATGCCAACCATTCACCATCAAGCACACCCCAACCTCAAACACGGGGGAGTCTCCAAAAAGGACCAGTGTGTTCCCCAAGGGAGGAAATAGTGCGCCCTCCAGTCACTATTGCACGGCCCCAGGGAGCACCAGAGTGAGGACAGCCACTACTACTTCAGCGGTACAACTACCACTCCAATCTTCCTCACAACACTCTCCTCTGTGGGCTGCCTGCTGCACATAGGACACCCATACACAATGTAGCCCACTGTTAATTACCACCCCGCACCTTTACTTGCCATGCTGTGCCTATACACGCTGTTTGAAACAGCATGTACATGCATGGCCTAGGAAGTACAGATGCAATTTGGCAATCAGTGGTATGCCAGATGTGGATCCTGCTGCCAGGCCACATCGTATACAGGCAACCTTAGGCCATATTCACCCGTCCAATTTTGCAAAGGTATAAAAGCACTGTCTATTCCATGGCAGAAACTATACCAGTTTCTGCTGTGGTTTTTCAGTTTCAATGCCGTGGACTTCCTCATGGTATAGCCCCATTGAGTGAAGATAAGCCTCAAATTGACACTAGCCTTGGCTTACAGCAGCACTGGTCTGGACACCCTGCCAGTTGTACCTTTAAGCCACCAGCCACACAAATGGTAGCACAGCCTCTCATTAAAAACAATGAGATGCGGATTTCACCTTTTTGTTGAAGAATAGGCATAAAAAGAAGCCACGCGAATGGGCCCTTAGAAAAACCTGTTAAGAAAACAGTAACATTAATTGCAAGCTATATCAAAGGGTGCTCCAACATATTGCATAGCACCCCACTAACCTCTAGAACAGGAAATAACCTCCCGTTCCTTCTTATCAGGACATCTGAGTTGTATGAGAAATGATGATAGTTGTAGGCTATTTCCTTGAACCTCATATATAGTTGCAAGGAGCAGTGTCCGCCATGCTCTACCACCACCACCACATACAAAATTCTATTCACTATGGACGTGCTGGGGGGTGGTGTCTCCACCATTATAGTGATTATTGAGGTTTAAGTTTGGCCTTACATATAAGACAGCTGTCTGCTGAACACTTACCAACAGCTATCACTTCTGATCCCCTCACACATCTATTTGTCTCAGACTCCTTCTTACAATGTTATATGTGCCATAAATGTTAAGATGAGACAATCTCTTTACGTTACTTCTCCATCTTAACATTGAAGCTAAAGGGTATGACCACATGGTCAGGTTTGCAGAATCAGTTTAAGAAGCCAAAATCAAGTATAAAGGACAGATACGATTTCTCTGTTTTGAATTCACTACTGGTTTTGGCTTTCAAAGAATCTGACTGTGTGGCCAAACCCAAAGGGTCATATAGAACTATATAATCTCAAGTATCACAATGGTTTTCGAGCAGAGGTCAAACCAAGGACATATACAACTTCTTTGCCAGTGTCCATTTGCCAGAATACCCCTTCTTCACAACCATTTTTGTACTAAATGTATCTACATTGAAATATAAAGCGCATTTGCCATTAATCTTGAATAAAACTACTCTACTGTTTTGTGTCTACAGCTCCCAGGTAGACCTATGTGCCCTCATGGTAATAAATTGCACCACATGCCGTAATGAAACCCTAGGTGGCTTCATACTGTTCTTAAAGCTCATCCAAAACCTGACTATTGGATAAGGACTCTTCTATTATTTGACATAGTCTATAGTACAGTACATATCAATTATTTTTTTGTGGTAGAATGCTGCTTTAATGTTTTGCAACGCTTTCTCAGCCGATTACTAAATTTGCTGCCTCAGTAGTTAATGACTCAATAAAAACATACCATCATTCCCTCAAATCAAAGATTTTAAAGCTACTCCAGAACTAATGTTAGGGCGAAATTGAGGTTAATTTCAGTTAATCCTCATTGCCATGATATCTTTATTTACAGTAGCGCTGAAGCGTACGGTGTAACATTTGCTTGTTTGATGAGATCCTTGTAACCTGTCAGTGTTCACAGGGAGACACAAGTACCTACTTGTAGTCCCTTGTATACACAGTGTCAAATCCAGTTCATGGCTCGAACACCCTTGTCTCCACCACCCTCTGTGTAACTGCAGATGGAAGTCAAACATGTTGAGTCACACACACACACACATTTCACTGCCAAAACATTAATGACCTTAAGATCCCGACCAATATTAATCATATTTTCTCATTATCTTATTAGGCTTGAAAAAAAATTGGCAGGTCTTTAAAAAGTGCCTTACAAAAGTTACAGATTGAGACCTTCTTGACATGAGAGATTTTCACATAAAAAAAGTACATAACAGGGTTATCATTATTATTTTAGCCATAAACTAGCCCATTCTAGGACCAGAGGGTTCTATGATGGGCACAACAGTAGTGCCACAAAGGTTCAGCAGAAGACAACCTCATTTGAAGTTGACTTTGGAGCCAATCACTTGCCGCTAGGGTCTATGGGATGATTCGCAAATAACCTATTAGATCTTATTGTTGATATGTCGTCTATGTGAAATGATAAAGCTTATGATGTAATTAAAAGGGGACACACATAATAAGTTTCTGTGACGGGCCCAAGGATCCTTTAGGCTAGTTTATATTTATCCGACATAGCAGTGTACTACGTTTCCCTCCCGGATCTCATTGACTATAATAGGACCCGACGGGGGGATCCGGCCTGTTTCAGCTGTATTTGTCCGGCCAAATCACGGCACTAATGCAGGAAACAGGCTGAATCCCCTCCAGTCCCATTATAGTCAATGGGCCTAGAGGTGTCCGGCAGTTTCCGGCTATGCTGGATGCGATGAACTCCTCTAACAGAATATTTTAGTGCTAGCCTTAAACAGTTGTCCAGGATTTACTATTGATGGCCTATCCTCAGGATTGTCTGACCAGTTACTGCAGCGCTGCTCCTATTCTCTTTAGTGTCAGAAGCTCTGCAGTAGACAACTCTGTCCACTATACTTTAATAGCTGATCTGTGAGGGTGTGTGGTGTCAGGCGCCCATAGATCAGATATTCATAGAATATCCTGAGCGTAGGCCATCAACAGTCAAATCAAATCCTGGACAACCACTTTAAACAAATAAGTAATAGTCTCTGTATTGTTAAAGGGGTTAGCCACTTTCTGGTTATTGTTGGCCAATGTGTTTGTGAGATGATTACCGGTATATGGCATTTACAAATATAAAAACATTCCAGATGTAATAAGGTATTCTCCCTTGTTTACAGTCTTTTGTGCTGTCCTCAGAGAGGTCCTGTCCATAATATGGGGAGGGGGCTCGTCTGCACTGGGTTCATGCAGTGAGCTGGTAGACACAAGGCGCAATTCACAACCCAGTGGAGGATACGAAGTATTTACTTATTTTTTATTAGCAAAGACGACGCGTTTCGGGGTACGCAGACCCCTTTATCAAGTCTGTATCCTTGTCACCGTAGGCTAATTGGAGGTCACTCTTGTTGGAGATCCCTTATTTGGGGGGTGTATGGCGGTCCGCACTGCTTGGTGATGCGGCCGGTGAGTGTCCTCCAGTGGTAGCGCTTCTGCACGTGTAGCCAGTGGTTACACGTGCAGAAGCACTACCACTGGAGGACACTCACCGGCTGCATCACCAAGCAGTGCGGACCGCCATACACCCCCCAAATAAGGGATCTCCAACAAGAGTGACCTCCAGACTTGATAAAGGGGTCTGCGTACCCCGAAAAGCGTCGTCTTTGCTAATCAAAAAATAAAAAATACTTTGTATCCTCCTCTGGGTTGTGAATTGCGCCTTGTGTCCACCCGCTCACTGCATGAACCCAGTGCAGACGAGCCCCCTCCCCATACACCACAATTCGCACCAAAGTGGCGGCTTGGCTCCCGCCCATGGTCAACTTGGACGTTAATCGGCTGCACCAACCCACATCACTCCACGATTTTACCTCCACCAGAACTGTACTACCGAAAGTACAACCTAACCAAGGTGAGTAGAAACCACTCACCCTGGCTAGGAACAAATAACAACATATCTTGACAACCACCACCTATGAGCGCCTTCTCCCCTTTTCTCTTTGGCCATTTAATCACTGTCCTTAATATGGCTGCTGATGGAGGGACATGTGATCCAGTAAATCACCTCCATGTGATGTCTCCCGCATTCTAATACGCTGAACCTGCACTAAACTCCCAACAGTGCAAGTGCACATGGCAGGGGCAGTGTATTTGAATAGAGGAGACCTCACGTGGAGTCGATTTGCCTAGTCATATGACCCTCCAACAACGGCCAACTTATGGATAGGACCTCTGTTTGGACAGCACAAAAGACATTGTAAACAAGGGAGTATACCTTATGAAATCTAGAAAATGGTGCTGAATTTCAACACCTATTAATACGTATCGTATAATCATCTCACAAACATACTGGTCAACAATAACCAGAAAGTGGCCAGCCCCTTTAAAGATTAGGCTGATTAAAGATTGACCCCGCGACACCACTACCTGTACTTGAAAAGAATCCTGAAATCTTCTAGTTTTCACACTGACCTAATAGTTCTCAGCAGTCATCTCATATGATCACAGGCAGGATTACAGAGAACCTATCAGAACCTATCTATATGGTATCCTTGGCAGCGCCCGCAGAAGAGGTTCATCCGTTTTTATCCGGCACAGGATCTATTGTACAGAGGCATATTGAAGTTTTTTTTTTTCCATATGTATCTGTGCAAGCTTTACCTGGGCCCCAATGGGAAATCCATGATAGAGTCCCCACCTACCTTGTGCCATGTATAATTCTGATATCTTATTATTTGACAGAGGAGCCTTTGACCTTCTTCAGAAGCAAGGTCTATTTGTGAATAGTAACTCTCCATCTATTATGTCCCCTGGAGAAAAAAATCTATTGAATACTGTGTCATGGGGTATTCTTTATAGACACCATACTTCTAGAAGAGAATAAAATGCCTCTATGGATCCCTAATGCATACGTAATCCATGTGAAACTGTGTAAGGTCCTAATGCTGCCATTTGCTTAGCTCCCATACAAGTGGATGCAGAAAGTCATGCACATAGGCAGCCACCTCTCCCTTTGTTCTCCACTTGGATGCAGTGACCCATGACTACCTCACCAGACGGAATGGCAGAAAGATGGGACTGACATCCTGTAGATATGTCATCAATGTCTGGGATTTGAATACTCCCTTTATAGGTATTTGCCTAGAGCCAGTTCTCCCCATTTTGATACTGTGTGGGAGTCATGTATTCCCTTATGAGTGGTACACGTCAGTGGTTTTCATCCTCATTTGTTTCTAGTAATATGTATGCAGTCCTTGTACTGATTCCTGGGGTGTGCGCTCGGTTTTCTTACAATGTAAATTTTTTGTAACATGACCAAGTTTCAAATTATTACTATTCAATGTAAACATAAAATGAATACCGGTAATTAGGTTAAAAATAAAAATCTAAAAATCTGATAATGGGTCAAAAAATAATGAATCAAAAATAAGATTTTGGGATTTTTTTGAAATAAAGCAAATAAAAGAAAGACCATTTTATTCCAACAGAAAATAAAGACAGCCATCTTCATAAATAATTCAGAAGCATGATGTTGGTGCATACGAGACAGAATATGATTAGCATCTGAAATGACTCTCTAGATTTCTAACTTTACTCATGTCCAGTTTTTCTTATAAGAGAAGCAGTAACTACACTCCCCGTCTGGAATGAGTTTATTGTGAGTGAGGTGAACTGACAGTCAATAAGATTTAGGTATATTTAGTATGATAAAAAGTAGGAAACTAAGTATACAACAGGTTATTGTTATAATTTGCATGCAGTACTTAAAATGATAGTTTAACACCGTGAGAGTCATTTGCAAGGATTCCAAAAAAGTCAGTTTTTTTTAAATAAACAGTGCCGTATTGCAGCCTTTAACTAATTATGAGTCATTGTGTGTATTTATACAGTATTGTGCAAAAGTTTTAGGCAGGTGTGGGAAAAAAATGCTACAAAGGAAGAATTCTGTGAAATATAAAAACTTTTGCCTTTAAAACATGATCAGTTCTTCTAGGTATACTTGCATGCAGATTTTGGAAGGGGAGTTGTTCCAGGCCTCTTCGAGAATATTTTTCGCCCTAAAAGACCCCCCCCCCCCCCCCAAAGTGGTAGGAAAATGTCACTGTGTCTTATGGGGCAAATACTAATGAGAGCTTCCATTATGGAAGCACTCATTAGTACCGTAGGACCAGGAATGCAGCAGTCCCTGTGCAGACTCTTGAAAGAAGAATATCCAGCTCAATTCAGGTGAAATTATAAATGACCTTTATTCCAGCGTTAAAATCCGTAATGCAAGTATACATCTACGCGTTTCAGACCTCTTAGATATATGGGTCCTTCCTCATGACAAGCATGAATATGAAATGGAAGCAGCTCCCTATATATCCTAGACTAACCCCAGGTTGATAGCTATCACCTGGGAAGAGGAGACATAGGGAGGCGGTTCCATGCAATTTAATTAGGTTAAAAAAAAACTTCAAGCCAAAACATGAAAAACAATGGGACTCTGTACTCCCAATTCCTGGTCTGTGACCTCATGCTGTGCGCATCAGGTCACAGCACAGCGCACTGCAGGGAAGAAGAGAGCTGGATCCTAGGAGCGGCGGCACCCAAGCAGGAGAGGTAAGTTGATTTATTTTATTTTATTTGCTCTGAATCATGGGGCTCTGGTCTGAGGCATTGGGGGGGGGGGGGGGTCTAATCTGAGGTATGGGGGTCTCATCTGAGGTATGGGGGTCTGAACAGAGGTCTGAATGGGGTGGTCCAAAATTATATTCAGGCTCTCATCTGAGGTCTGATTGGGGGTCATTCACATCGGGGTCTGAGCTAAGGTCTGATTGGGGGTCTGATGTGAGGTCTTATTGGGGATCTTATTAACATTGGGGGTCTGATCTGAGGTCTGATTAAGGGTGTTATTAACATTGGTGTCTGATTGGGGCTGTGAGCTGAAGTCTGATTAACATTGGGGGTCTGATTGCTTGTCTGATCTGAGGTCTAATGAAAAACATTTTTTTCTAATTGTCCTACTCTAAAACCAAAGTGCGTCTTATGGGCACCGTCTTGTAGGGTGAAAAATACGGTAACCAGTAGCTCCCGATACACATTACAGTTTCTGCCATTCTTGGTGGGTTCGGCCAACAGAGGACTAATGTGTTTGGGGGCCTTAATAATTCAATATCTCCATTTGTATCACCTACAACTGTTTTGGCAGGACCGCATATCAAATAACATGACAAAAAATAATGACTCATCGCAGTAAATAAATATCAATGAAAGGATTCTTATGGTCATGCTGATCATGCACGAAAAGTCCCCATATGCTCTCACAGGCCCACTCTTGACACTACCTGTGCCTAGAACCTAATTCCCTAACCTATGTCTTCCCCTAAAATGGTGCTGCAGTTCACAGGAGCTGCACAGGTAACTTGTATTTAAAATCTTATGAATCTCACTAAGAATATGACATTTATAAACTCTTACAACCTGCATATAAATTTTATTACATTACTACATTCATACTATAATATTGTTTATATCCTCTCTACACAGTTATAGTGTCACAGATGTACAGAGACATACGGACGTCCCAGCGACAGTGGGTAACAGAAGATCTGTGAGACTGACAACACGTGCTTTGATCTGACAAGTTTTCTTGTGGATCAACAGTGATGGCCAGTTTGCAGTGTTCGCCAATGAACACATGCGGGCTGCCATCTTAACTCACAAGTCCAGCGATGCACCTGTAAGCCCTTACCTGTGCCTGTGTCAGGAGCCGGTCTGAAACAAATGCAGGTCACTGGGAGCAGGCAGTTCCAAGAACAGCCCGATGAAGGCCCCCGGCGGCTGTTCTCAGAACTGCCTGCTCCCGGTGACCGCATTTTATTTCAGACCGGCTCGCGGCACAGGTAAGGGCTTACCTGTGCATCGCCGGACTTGTGAGTTAAGATGGCAGCCTGCATGTGTTCATTGGCGAACACTGCGAACTGGCCATCACTGTGGATCAATAGACGTCTGTGTTGTTTCTGATACTGGCCACACCTCTAACCTCCAGGTGTTGCTATTGTGGTCATTTAACTTTCTTTATTTATAGTTGCTTCTCCCACAATGCTGTGCGTTTTATAGCTTCAGTGGTATCTGTGGTCTGCTTGTGTTCGGTTATCAGCTAAGTTCCTGTTGCTGCCATAACTACTGGAAAGTTAAGTGTTTCCTTTCCCTTTTGCATTTTGTTTTGGTTTATCTGTGTGTTGTTTTTCCCCTGCCCTTTATTGTAGGCCTGAGGGAGACTTCTGGTCGTCCTTCCTTTCTGGAGGAACAGGTAGTCTCAGTCCTATCACTATCGCCAGGGTCTTACAAGGTGAGTTAGGACTCTAGGTACTCCTGTGTATGAACTCACCTACCTTTGGGGTCTGTTCATAGCCAGTCAGGACTGTGACTAGGGATTTGACTAGGAGGTGTCCTTCTTGTTCCCTCTCCTTCTTCATCCGGTGTGGTGTCTCCCTCCCACACATTGGCATGACACGTAGGTCCAATAAGCAAATTACCAAAAAGAGATCATGTCACAGCTTTTACTGCTATAAATCAGTATTCAGATCTAGGTGCTGGGTTTAAAGATGTAGAGTATTTTTTATGGGACTTTGTGTGGCTTCATAAAATTTGCAGTCATCCTGCAGTTCCCTGCAGAGTTGGTGGCTGGAAATGATGCTTTGAAAGGGACAACCTTCCAGTGGGTGCAGAGCTGATGTAGCATGGCATCCACTTCTATCTCAGAATCAGGGGCTCCGGTTCTTGGATCTCTACCGATCAGAAAGTAATGACATATCCCAGCAATATAGCCTCGTTGTAATGGGAAAAACCCTTTAAATGTAATAAAGAAAACTACAATTAAATAAATGATCATCCACTTTAGACCTCATGCATGAATGTGTGTGGTCCGTGCCGGGCACCAGCCATGTCTACTCTATATCACTTGAATGGGTCTGCAATCCGCAAGATACAGAGTCAGAGCACAGGCACGGATTGGAAGCCTATGGAAGCACTATGGAGCGCCTCCATGTCCTATTTTTTGGCGTTACAGACCATCTATTGTGGAAAGCATCCACAAACGGCGAGCACACGGCCTCACACATTCATGTGCATGAGCCCTTAAGCAAATGTCCCAATAAAATAATGCAAATGTCCTTATCGCATGGGGGCCTTTCTGGTGTCACCCTAATGGACTTGTTTGAGCAGCAGTGAGAATGGCATGTGATCGCTGAGGCCACCGACGGGCAGTAGTGGTCACGTGCGAGCATTGGAATAATTTTCCATTTGACTTCAATGGAGAAGCAAATTTCTATGCAAAACCTTTCATGATTAATTTAGGCCATATATGGGGAAACTGAGCATTGTTTTAGAAGAAAATGGAAAAGGTTACTTAATAAAAGAGCTGGTTACAAAGTGCTAGGACACTGAATATTGATGTGACATTTACATTTTTGAAAGCTGCTTATTTTAAGTGCACATCCAGATTGCAACGAAGATTTCAAAGAAAAATCTGACTTGTATCTAGTCTCGGACTGGCCCACTGGGGAGCTGTGGAAATCCTCGGTGGGGCCCAGAACCAGCAACAGTGGCGTAGCGGCAGGGAACAGGGAGATGAGCGCTTCCATTGTGGAAGCGCTCATCTCTATAGTCATCTGTGTCGCCGTCCTCAGGACAACGATACTGATGGATGCTGCGGGGCAGGGGAGAGGCATCTCCCTTCCCTGTTCCTCTGATAGGCTGAAGGCACTAGGCCTGCAGCCTATCAGAGGCCGGTGCAGGCGACGCAATGACGTCATCGCGCCGCCTGAGCCGTACAGCGCGGGACACAGGCCGGAAGAGGCCTGCATCGCATTGCTGCCAGCATGATGGAGCGAATATTTTGTAGAATATTCGTCGAATATTCGCGAATCTGAATATTTGTTATATTCTACATTCTTTTTTTTTTACTCGAAAATCGGCAAGCTAATGATTGCGTAATATGCGAATATTACGCGATCAATACAGGCGTGGGTCAAAAGCGAATATATAGCACTATAGAATATAATGCTATATATTTGTTTTTTAGAATATTTATATATTTTTTCCATCTAAAGTGAACAGTGTTTAGTGTTCAAAAAATAGTGGTAGGTTGTGGTGGCTCACTAGCAAGTAGTTAAGGTATGGTGCTGCAAGCTCATATAGAGGGAATCACCCCACCCTCTCTTAAAAGGCAAATGTACAGTAGTAATAGAATAATGAGCGAGCACTCATACACTTGGCAACCAGATTGACATGTGCAGAAAATATTTATTAAATCCCCATAAAATACAAGTAATAAAATTTATAAGAACAATGTAGCAATAATATACAACATTACAGTCACATATATTGTGGTAGATATGATCGACACTATATTCATATGACTCAATAGTGTCGATAAATTCAATAATATATATCACACCAAAAAACTTCAAGTATATGCTGTTATTTGGGAAGAGGAGGTATTATCTTCTAGCGCTCTATCCCAATTTGGGAAACTGAATGTCACTGAAAATGTTGTAGGTGTATTCACTGGGAGTGCAATATGTTCATAAAGTGTCCACAGGAATCCTGATAATGTGAAAAGTCTCTTATAGCATATCAAGTAAAGGAGCAGGGAAAGGAAGGTACAGCGGCACTACTTGCAAACACCCTTGTCTGAATGCGTCCGTGCCGAACCCAGGGGAGGCAGCCGTGGTGAGGTACACAGCAGAAGGTGGTGCTCAGCGTAGTTAAGCGGTAAGTCAATTAGAGTTGAGAAAGAGACGCGGCACTCACCGGACTTCTTAATGCTGGTAGCTTTTTATTGAAGATCGAGCATCATGCGCAAGCAGGGGGGGCGGGATGGCCACAGTGTGCGTCGGCGGCGACGGCCGTTTCGCGCTGGAGTAGCGCTTCTTCTGGCCGGATGTGACGTGCATTAGCACGAATAACCTTATATAGGGGAAGGGAAACCGGGCGTATCCATGGTGATCCCGAACCTCCCCTGTGTGCAGGTGCTTTAAAGGTATACAGACAGAGACACAAGCAAATAGTGCATATTATACAAATAATGTCATATAAAACAAGATAAGACAAACATGAGATACCCGAGTTATAATTGGGCGACAAATTTCTGAAATCAGGCCGAAGATATTAAAAGTGAAAAAGGAAATCAGGAATATTTATACATACACGTGGGCGCTGGGCCTATCGAGGGAATAGTATCATGGGTTGCGCTAGTTATACAGAAGTGAGGTGGTGGAAGCGGGAACGAAGGAGGAACCCGGCTGCGCGGCCATGCCCTCATAAGAAAACCGCCATGTCATTTTTGTCATTGAGACCGAGGGGACCCATGGCATTGGTCCTGATGATCCATCTGGCCTCCCGCTGCAGCAAGAGGCGGTGGCGGTCGCCTCCGCGGAGGATAGGCCCCACAGCCTCAATGCCTGCAAAGGAGAGGCCAGATGGATCACCGTTGTGGGCCGCATGTACATGTTCAATAAGGCGGGGGGAGCCTCGCCCAGTGCGGATTGAATTAATATGTTCACGCACCCGTTCAAGCATCGGCCTGATGGTCTTCCCGATATAAAACATGTTACAAGTACAGAAGATGACATACACCACAAAAGGAGTGCGACAGTTGATGAACTGTCGAACTTTGTGTGTTACGCCCCCTAAGGACAAAACTTTGGCGTGGGCATTTAAGTGGCAAAAAGAGCAGGTACCACACTTGTAATTGCCTATAGGAATTCTACTATTCAACCAGTTAGACCTTTTAGGTTGCCGAAGAACGCTAATGCACGTCACATCCGGCCAGAAGAAGCGCTACTCCAGCGCGAAACGGCCGTCGCCGCCGACGCACACTGTGGCCATCCCGCCCCCCCTGCTTGCGCATGATGCTCGATCTTCAATAAAAAGCTACCAGCATTAAGAAGTCCGGTGAGTGCCGCGTCTCTTTCTCAACTCTAATTCTCTTATAGCATATCCTTTTAAAGTCGATATGAGCTTTGGATTGAAAAAAACTTTAAATCGATATTTGGCTTACCGTCTAGCGTCTGCTGTCTCCCTATTGCTTCAATGGAGCTTTAAATATTTGCCGGCTTATTCAGTCGCTCCATACAGCAAGCTGGTTTAAATTTCGCGGGAGTTCCAAAGATCGCAGGAGTTGCCACTCTGTTCCGCAATTTCCTTTGGTGCAGCTTTCAATGATGGGCTTCTGAATTTTTTCCCATCTGAAGTCATTATTCCTCCCTGCTTAAGTTGCTTGTGGGCCAATGACTCATTGGCCCACAAGCAAGAAGCAGGGAGGAATCATGTGTTCATATGGAAAAAATGACGAATATTCGAAAAACGAATATATAGCACTATATTCAAAATATTCTCAAAGTTGTGATATTCGAGATAAAAATTTGCTTTTCGAATATTCGCACTCAACACTACTTCTTACCGGCACATGATTGGGGGACATCTATGGGGGGAACTTCTTACTGGCATATTATTGGGGGGCCCTGTGGGGGCACTTCTTACTGGCAAATAATTGAAGGGCACTATGGGGGCACTTTTTACTGGCACATTATTGTGTGGCACTATGATGGCATCTATGGGAGCACTTCTTACTGGCACATTATTGGGGGGCACTGTGGGTGCATGTATGGGGGTATTTCTTACTGGCACATTATTGGGGGCACTATGGGGGCACTTTTTATTGGCAAATTATTGGAGGCACTATGGGTGCATCTATGGGGGCATTTCTAACTGGCACATTATTGGGGGCACTTTTTACTGGCACATTATTGGGGGCACTATAGGGGCATATGTAGGGGCACGTCTCACTGGCACATTATTGGGGGCACTATGGGGGCATCTTCTGAGGACACAAAGAAGGGGTATTTTATATGGGGGCACTATGGGGGAAGGGGGGAGAGAAATACTATGGGGGCTTCTACTGAGGCCACAATAAAGGGGTATTTTATATGGGGGGCTCGATATAGAGACATTTTATACTGAGACACATTATGGTGGATACTATGGAGAAGGGGGAGGGGAGTACAATGGAGTCATCTATGGGGTGCACTAAGATGGGGTATTTTATACTTGCAAATTATTGGGGACATTGAGGGCATCTAGTGGGGCACTATATATGGGTCATTTTATACTGGTACATTACGGGGACACTATGGGGACATTATCTTAACTGGGGCCATTAAATGGGGGCATTTGTTGCACTGGTACACATTATAAGGGGGCATTTTTGTACTGTCACATTATAAGGAGAATTATTACTACTGGGGGGGCATTATGGTTGGCTTTATTACTACTGAGGATCTATGGGGAACATGATTACTAGTATGGGCACTATGGGAGCATTATTACTTCTGGGGCACAGTGGGGACATGTTAGGGGCACTGTATGAGCACTATTACTACTATGTATGCCCAAGCAGAGAATTATTCCTATTGGTGGGACTTTTGGGAGCACTATTGCTCTGGGGGAACCTTGGCACACTATCAGCCTACCACAAATATTTTTGGGGGCTGTTATGTTTACACTATTAGTGTCAGGGGCACTATTTGCTGGGTGCAATTATTTTAGGGCACTGTGTGCCAATAATTATTGAAGGGGGCATTATCAGGGGTGTACTAGTATTATCAGGGGATTTATTTGTTTCTGCAGTATAATATTGGGGAGCACAGCAGCACGGTATTGGGGGTGGTAGGATGATTTGTCCAGAAGATGGGAGGATGATGGAAAAGTAGTAAACTAAGATTTTTTTTTGGTCAAACTGCAGAGACGAGAAATTATTGAAAAATGGTGGTCTGGTCTGAAAGGAGAAGATGAGGAAAGAGAACATCTACGGTACATCAAAGGAGACGTCACTTGATGTAAGAGGTATGGGGGGGGGGGGTGCTGTATTACCCTGTATGTTCTGTAGTGATGGGAGGGTGGATATAGAATTAGGCCCACCCTGGCCCCAGACTTCAGGTCACACTGTGCGTGTTCTGAATTCTGGGGCACCAAATCTATCTGCTACATTATCTGTACTCAGAGAGTTATTACTGTGTTATCTGAGGTGTTACATAGAACTGCAAGTAATATCTACTACATTATCTGTAAAAAGGGGCATGGTCACAGGTTGGGGCGGGGGCACAATGCTTGGCTTGTCCCGGGTGCTGGAAACCCACGCTCTGCCACTGCATTTATGGTAGCTATACTTTGGGCCCCCAGAATCAATTCCACTGGTGGGCCCAAGGCACCCCAGTCCGACACTGCTTGCATCCTTTAATTCTTATTCCATATACTGTAGGGTTTTTTTGTGCATTAGGTACGTGTTTTAAAAAATCTCCAATACTCTTATGATCATTGCTGTACCTGGATAATATAAAGGGGTTATCCCATGAAATAGGGATAACTATCCCATGAAATAGGGATAAATTCATACTGCCCATGCGGGGCCCCCGCTCCCTTTCATTTCTATGGGGCCGATGGAAATAGCCGAGCCCCAAAGAAAATGAATGGCGGGTGGCTGCGCATGCGCAGTGCGCCCTCATTCACTTGCGGGGCTCCGTTTTCGATATAGGTGCGGGTCCCAGCGGTGGGACCTGCACCTATAAGACAATGGGGGCATATCCTAGCGATATGCCCCCATTGTCCATGATGAAACAACCCCTTTAATACCTGGCACTGTCATTAAAAGTGCAGAGGGCGTGGCAGTTGCAGAGGGAGCAGAGCCTCTAGGTGTAATGGTAACGCCCCCGTTGCCCCTAGAGGCTCATTTGCATATAATAAAACATAATTTTTCTCAGCAATGCGGACACATATGAACATGGGACCAACACAGATGCCTTCAGCTGCCAAGCGCACATGTAACAGGTCAGCCGGTGTCATAGGAACAAATCTGCTGACAGATGCCCTTTAAATGGCTGACATGTAATGGTCAATACATGGCCAGGCAGTGTTTGCCCCAGCAATGACAAATGATAGAAACAGGTTAAAGAAGTCAAACTTTGTTAGAAAACCCCTTTAATATATAATGTCTATCTATATTACAGAATTATTCAAAAGCCATGGTTAGATTTAGAACTGATCGTCATTAAAACCCAAGCCATTTTTTTTGCAATAATCCTCTATAGAAATTACTTAAATAAATTGGAATTTGTAATAGACCAACAAATGAGAACTTTGGCCCTGGGCTGAATTGTTATCCTACATGATAATGTGCCTATGGGTATATTAAGCGTGGACTGTTCTAACCGTTTCATACTACATTCGTTACGGCAGCGTCACACCTGGAAACTACAGGAAATGTATAGAGATGCTCAGTATCAGCGCTCTATGACATGTTCATTATCCCAGATCTGGCAATGCTTTCAGACAGTACACAGTGTAGCATGCTCTACTGATGCAACTGTATCCACTGATAATTTATATCATTCTTTGCCTCCAGATGTTCAGGGAGTTGGTTGAACAAACAGATACTTGGATGTTTCTTTGCAAGACTGTCTAGAGGATTTTGGAATCACCATTAAGCGTGTCATGTTCAGCATCAAGACAATGTATCGAGAATAGTGATGGATAATATGCGCCTTCAGTTCTTTGAGGAGACGGCACTTTAAAGGGGTTGTGCTATGAAAAATATTTTACGCTTTTAAAACCAGCACCTGGATCTGAATACTTTTGTAATTGCATGTAATTAAAAGTTTTGCATAGCCAGTGAGTTATTCAATAAAATGTATCTGTATAGCGCCACCTGCTGTTTGTTCTTTTCCTTATTTCTCCATCCACTTCATTGAGGTGGTCGCACATGCTCAGTTTAAATCTTAACTTGTCACCAGCTATATCTTCTGTTAGAAGCGGCGATAATTATAGGGTGAGAACTGCAGTGGAAAGGACATAACCACTGAGCTGCTAGTCTGAAATAAATCTAGTGGAGCAAATGGAGCCATTCATGGGGAGATCTCTGGAACCATGTGAGGTACAGGGCTGGTTCTAGCTTTGTTAGAAAGAGATTGTCGTAATTGTCCACATCAATCATGGCATAACCCCTTCAAGAGATTACAGTATTGGATGGAATTGACCAAGTAAGGCTGCTCAGGGGATAGAATATGGTGAATTACATAACACAAAATATTTGCACAGAAAAGGAAATCAGCTCATTGGAAAAAAAAAAAAATATATATATACTCATGACAATATAGGATGTATGGGAAGCTTGTGTATCTACTGAAGAATATTTCCCATCTCTTAAAACTCTTCTCCAATTATGATCTTCGACCTGATCTGGTCTTGGACAGTCGCTACTGCATTCTGGGTGGTACACTTTACCTGACAAGCGAATGACATTGTGCATGAGTGTTAGCAGGGGCGGACTAGTCTACAGAGAAATTACCCTACATAATAAGCCCTCCTCAAGCCACCAACCGGGCACATATTGATCTGATGCTTTCAGCATGGAGTATCAGGACTCATGCACCTGGCCGGCAGACGCTGGTCCCCTCCAACTATCAACTATATCTTCATCCTCAGGACGGTGACACAGCTGAATACTGCGGCAGGGGTGGCAGTATTTTGTTCTGCACTGTGTATTGTTGGCCCTGTCTACTTCTTTTGGCTCTACCTTCTGTCAATTTTAACCCGTCTACAATATGGGGCCACTTTTATTTTTTTTCCAGGACCCGTTAAGTTCCCAGTCCTTCCCTGGGTCTTAGTAATTAAAGAGAAGTCCCATGCACAATACTTTCTAGGCACCGTATGGTTGTCTTAGTCCAGTGATGCTCAACCTGCGGCCCTCCATCTGTTGTAAAACTACAACTCCCATCATTCCCTGACAGCCTACAGCTATCATCCTACAGAAGGGCATCATGGGAGTTGTAGTTTTACAACAGCTTGAGGGCCGCAGGTTGAGCATCCCTGTCTTAGTCAATGTGCCATAGCTTCTCTCCACACCCAGTGTCAGATCATTATTGTAGGGACACAATACTTTTCCAGAGTGTGTCCGTCTCAGCAAATAAAGTTTGTTCCTTGCATCATAAAGACCTATTCGATTTTCCAATATACTTTTTGCATCAATTTATTGTGGCTATAATTCTCAACGTTTATTCATTTCATAGGGACCTTCGCTGTTCTCTTTCAAGCCATGGAAATCAGCCTTGGTGATGAGATGGACACACATGGCTTGTTCCAAGGCCCGGCTCTGAGATACCTGCTGTCAATGCAACAAACTATACACCCTTGTGCGTTGTACAGTGCCAACAAAGTCAATTACATTTAAAAAATATATTATCTATGCATTGCGGCGAAAAAACCCACAGCGTTAACAGACCTGCAGTGCCATTCTACAACATGGGGCTGATGAGACCACTGAAGCTGCTGCGGTCATGGGACCAAGCAACTTCCAATCCAGCGGGGACCTGAAGTGGCTGAGAAAGGAGTGAGACTGTGAACAGGTAAGTGTACATTTTGATTATTTGCACACCTTATAGGCCGGGGTTGAGTTGACTACTGGGCCGGACAACCTCTTTAATACAGAATATATTAGAAAACCGTATAATTTTCATTACATAAATAATACTCTTTATTTGCTGAAACTTTTATACCGCTTTAGGACAATGTCATCTATCCCTTTAATAAATAATCTTTAATTTAGGATAACAGGGGGCCTTTCTGGATGTTTTGGTGTTATACAACAGTGTTTTTAATTGGAAGAGCCCAAAAAGTTAATTCATTTGAATGTTCTATCTCTTTTATGAAGCAGAAATAGAGCTCCTTTGTCTGTTCCCTTCCTCCGGGTTGATGCAACGTGCGGAGCTCAGCAGGTTGAGACAGTGAACACAGAATGAAGCTCACTGGGTTAAACTATCTTGATATCTTCAGGTGTTTCCTAGGGCATCAGGAAAAAATGCATTTAGAGCACATTTAGCTCTCCATATAACTGACAATATTACTGACAATATTACAGTTTAAATTTGGGTTCCTCAAATGGCAACAATTAGCAGTCCAACAAGACCTGGGCTCTGTGACCTTTCTTCTACTTATCTGCATTCCAGTACATGTCCTCAATACACGAAGCCAAGACTGGGAGCCATTTTCTACAACCAGCTTCACAGGCTAACTATACTATGCATATCTTCATAAAGGAGCAAAGCAGAGTAGGCCACTCATGAGAAGCTATTGTGATCTATGATGGGGACACTGCCCATGATTTCGGCAATGTTAAGTAGAGTATGGGCCCTTTCACGCTGGCCAATGATTAGGAGAAGTACAAATATGCAACCAATCTTGATGTCACTGTTACTGGTGGCACTCTACGTATTCTTCTATGTCTGCTGCCTGAAGTGGAGACCCACGTGTCACCATGGTTCGACTGGTGAGGCTTTTAGAGAGTAAAAGATTGAGAATCCCTCTAGAGGCCCTGTAGCATCTGCTTTAAATGGAAACTTGTACCTTAGAGTTCAAATAACTGCAGAACCTCTTTGTAAAAATGGAATGCTATCAGTCAGCTAATTAATCAGTAACGGAGAGGAAACTTTTCCTTTTTTTATTTATTTAGAGGTCTTCCAACAGTTGTCATTAACATCATCAGGGGCTGACTGGCCATAGACCTTAGGGGGGTGCCCAAGCCCTCCTTATAGCCGGTAGCCGGGTACATAACAATCTGATGCTCTCAGCATTAATTCAACTGTATCACTGTCCTCACTATGGTCATAGGGCAGTATTTTGTGCTGCACTGTAGTACGCATGGGTTTTGCTGGGGTGGTATTTTGTGTTGCACTATGGTATTGCTGGCCCCATCTACTTCTGTTGTCCCTGACTACTTGTGCCGCCTCGCCTTTGGTCAATTTGGACTCGCCTAAAACCTGGAGCCAGTTTTAGTGTTTTTTTTTCCAGGGCCACTTTAAGTTTCCAGTCCGCCCCTGAACATTATATTGTACTGTACCTCATCTGCTGCAGAATAGCGCAACGGTTACCCTCACTAAGCAGTGCTGAACCCAATGCTCACCCCAAGTAGTGCCAGACAAAATGCACCAAAACTGTCAGTGAAGGAGACTCTTAAACAACGCCTCCTACTCAAAGAGTGCCTACCACAATAATCATAAACACAGTGCGAAACTTTAGCACCCTGTAAACCAAACAACTGTTTAGGGTCTTAGAAATCAGGGTGCTCTTTGCTGGCCACAAGGCTGGCTGAAAAAAAAAAGACTAAAGGAATGGACATACCACCAGTGCAACCAATTTAGCTGCACAAGGGTCTGGAAGGGGGCCTTTCTAGCTGTAGAGCAGTATCAGAAGTGCCTAGTTTGCATTTGTAAGCAGAGAGCAGCCAACAGAGCCAGATCTTAGTGGACTGATGGGGTCAGGCTTAGCAGTGTGAGAGAGTGGAGCTTAGCAGTGCGCACGGGCAGGGCTTAGCAGTGTGCATGGGCAGGGCTTAGCAGTGTGCATGGGCAGGGCTTTGCAGTGAGAAAGGGTGGGCCTTAGAAGCGCAACTGAGCCATCGGACATAACTTTGCTTGGGGCCCCAGAAATACCAAATCTGCCCGAGCATACACACAGTGAATGTCGCTATTTCCCCTTCCTCCCAAACAGTGACCATACGCACAGTGACTGCCACATTGACCTGTCAAACAGTGTCTGCCACACTGCTATGAAGACAGTGTCAACTAGTTCCTATCATACCAATGGCTCCTAGAATGTACCTTCAAATAGTAAACACTGTCATAGTGTCCCCTCAAAATACAACCAACTATTTACCCATTTGAACATCTTACTGTTAATTGGTGTAGGCCTGATGTTATGCCTTTTGCTTGGCATGAAATATGCCTAAAGGAGGCCCACCATAGATTTAGGGTGAATAATAAAGTGACTCTACTGATACCCACTTTTATCATGTCAGGACATTCTGATGGTAATATCGGGCTCATCTTCCTTCTACGTGAGCAGTGAAGGAAGCAGGACTAGACTTGAGGTTGGATTGCTTGATCCTTTTTAGCTTCATCTCACGTCTGTAAAACCACAGAGCTAACCTCACATTTGCTTGGGCCCGTTTGTACTTCTTTCTATATATAAAAGATCATAAAGGGTAAAAATTACCAAGCACATATTTCAAATTTTTACTCCATTAAGTCTGTCTTCAAGTGTGCCAACGAATCTAAGATTAGCAGGATAACACGGCTATTATCACGAGCTTTCGCGCATGGGGTTGCGGTAGTATTTATTTCTTTGATGTCGGGTTTACAGAATTGTTTTTTTTTAAAGCTTCGGCATTTTAATTGTTATGCGGAACTTTAATACAAGAAATGAAATTTCCTTTTTTTTTTTTTTTTTTATCGCTGAGCTGTCTCTCCTTCAATTACGTTCACAAGTAGTGGTGTGAAACTGGGAGACTGTCTGTATTTTCACAAGTCTACCTAAAAATCCAGAGATGGCAACTATGTAAAAAAAAAAACTGCGTAAAAGAATCCAATTATAACACCTCAGACAGCTCCAGGAAAGGCAAACCTTGATCTTTTCAAGGGAGGAAAGCATATCGGACTTGTTAAAATACACTGGGGCCTAGTCAAATGTTTGTTTCTGTTTTCATGGCTCCAGACACCCCCCTGACCTCAACATAAATAGCAGAGCTAGCTTTTTATAATCTCGGGGAAATAAAAAAAAGAGCAAAAATAGTATGAGAGAGTTCATTTGATTTTTTATTTTATTTTTTACTTTAGCTTTTTTCAACAATGACCATTTTCGATGCCAAATTTCAGGATAGCGGCTGAATTTCCTTTCATGTAATTGCAGTGTTATTTCGTTTTTCTTTTTTTTTCTTTTTTCCGCCTCTGCCACAGACAGCTCCTGAAATGTGAGGCAGGAAATAGCACCACGAGTAGGAAAAAGCATGACACGAGGGCCTGAGGTCAGATGCTCAAATACACAAAGATTTATATTGCCACTGCCAAAAAAACTTTCATTTCCACTCTTCCCTGTAGTTAAGATAAAGAACTTTGCCTGGAAAGATAAACTCATTTTCTAAAAGTACGGGCCACTGTCACCTAAAAAAATGAGGAAACAGCATCTCGGCATGAAGGCCTGGGACCGTTCTCAGGTTTCGGCATGGGAGCAGCTAAAAAAAAAAAAAAAAAAAAAGTGAAAAGAGAAGAATCAATCTGAGTTTCTGAAGTGACCTTTTCTGGCCGTTTTTTTCCCCTGCGAGGAGGCATATACTTCCGAATCTTTTCGCTGGAGCCGGAAGGGCAGTTTTTTTAATATATTTTTTTTTTGTACTGTGTATTTAAAGAGAAACACAGTTTTGTTATGTGGCCTTCTTCTTCACCCAGGCCTCCTCCTCCTCCTCTCCCGCACTTTCTTTGATAGCCTCAGCGGAGGAAGGTAAAGTTGGAAGTTCGAGGTGAGAATAGGAGCAAGCATCGAGTTAGGTTTCAGGAGCCCGCTGTGCGGCTGGCTACAGAGAGGAAGAACAAATTATCTGATATTTCAGCCTTTCTGATGTTTTCGCTCTTAATGAAAGGACGTGCTTGGAAAAAAAAATAAACTCTAATGCATTCCTTGTGATATCTATCTGTATCTGGATAGAAATGTATACCCATGAGGCGATACAGCCACGGCCGTGGTGCTAACAATGTTACTACACATGGCAATACATACGCGTTATGGCTCCTTATGGGCCAAGAAATACAAAGATAATATAATTAAAAATATAAGTAATTAGAAGGAATAATTAGAATGTCTTCGAACATGTCTATTTTTGTATCTTTCATTCCTCTGTTATTCTTCCTGGAAATGTATAACTACAGCTACAAATGCCTGTTGTCAAAGGGGTGTGCACCTACACATTGACGCTATTACTATTTAGTGCTAATCGTGACAGTGTTAGTGGGGGAATGTGTCAATCATAGCCATGCTTCCTCTGCAAGCACAGATATTGGGGGGCATTTATTAAGATTGGCGTTTAAGATGCCGGTCTTAATACCCCTATAACTGGCGGTGGATCTGCCGAAGTTATGAAGAGGCGCCAGCCTCTACCTAACTTCGCCGCATCCAGCGCCAGTCTAACTATAAGACAGCTTCCTTGCCGTCTTACATTTAGACCGTTTCCTACATCTAAGGGCTCGTTTCACACAAACGTATTTTGCTTTCCGTATATGGTCCTTTTTCTGCATTCCGCATACGGTCCGTATACGGAACCATTCATTTCAATGGGTCCGTAAAAGATGCGGACAGCACTCTGTGTGCTGTCCGCATCCATTGCTCCGTTCCTCGGCCCCGCAAAAATTATGAATCCTGTCCTATTCTTGTCCATTTTGTGGACAAGAATAGGTATTTCTATAATAGGCCTCCTGTTCCATTCCGCAAACTGCGGAAGGCACACAGGCGCCATCCGTGTTTTGCGTATCCGCAATTTGCAGACCGCAAAAAATGGCACTGTCGTGTGAACGAGCCCTAAGAATGAAGAAAATTATGAATGAGATGGGCCTGCTGGCCCCTCCCCTTGCCCACCTGCACCACGCCCACTTTTTAAGGCCTGGCGTGAGCGGGGCAAAGTTGCAGATTACAGGCTCAAAATAACCTTTGCATGGCAGTCTGCGCCAGAAATATTTGTGAATAGGTGTATTTCTGGATAATAAATTAATCTAGGGTTGCCACCTGGCTGGTATCTCACCGGCAAGGCCAGTATTTTAGTGGCCCTGCCGGTGCCGGTAATTTTTTTCTACAAGAGACGTCATCACGCTGGAGCGTGGGCCGTGTCCTGAGTTTTCAGTCAGCAGTGAGCGTTCCCTGCAGCACAAGCAAATGAAGGAGGTGAGTTTTTTTAATTTTTTGCAGAAGCAGAGAGGGGGGTACTAATGGGGGCATTATTATCACTGGGGGCACTAATGGGGGCATTATTCTTACTGGGGGGCACTAATTGGGGCATTATTCTTACTGGGGGGCACTAATTGGGGCATTATTCTTACTGTGGGGCACTAATGGGGCATTATTCTTACTGGGGGACACTAATTGGGGCATTATTCTTACTGGGGGGCACTAATTGGGGCCTTATTCTTACTGTGGGGCACTAATGGGGCATTGTTATTACAGGGTGACACTAATGGGGGCATTATTAATTCTGGGGGGCCCTAATGGGGGGCATTATTCATTCTGGGGTGCACTAATGGGGCCATTAGCCTTACTGGGGGGCAATAATGGGGGGATCATTAATTCTGGGGCGCACTAATGTGGATATTATTCATTCTGGGTTGTACTAATGGGGCCATTACTCTTACTGGGAGGCACTAATGGGGGAATTAATTCTGGGGTGCACTAATGGGGGCATTACTATTACTGAGGTGCACTAATGGGGGCATTACTATTACTGGGGGCATTAATATTACTGGGGGAGGCACTTATGGGGGCAGTATTAATTATGGGGAGTGCTAATGGAGGCATTAATATTATTAGGGGGCACTAATGGGGGCATTACTATTACTGGGGGCACTAATGGAGGCATTAATATTATTGGGAGCCACAGTATGACAGCGACTTAACATCCCGTGGTAAGGCACACCCCCACAGCCACACCCCCTTTGAGGTGTGAATTAACTTGGCCGGTATTTTTTGTTGGGAAATGTGGCAACAGTAAATGACCCCGACACGCCACATTCATGTTTAGTGTGGTGCAAGAAATACCTCCAGTTCTTCCTCTCTCCCACGTTACCTTCAGTGGCCTGTGCACAAGTCACCGAAGATGCCCCCAACACTCTCCCTTATATGTCAGTTAGTCATTTTTTGACTTAAAGGGGCTGTGCAGTACCTTAATATCAATATCAGATCGTCAGGGGCCCGAATCCTGGTACCTCAGTCAATCAGCAGTTGCTTAGAAGAGGAAGCCCCCCTTGCCGATCTGATATTGATGACCTTCTACCTCATTTAAAATAAAACTAAAATCAACAAAAGTTACATTTGACTAAACTATGACTAAGGCCTCATGCACACGACCGTTGTGTGCATCCGTGGCCGTTGTGCCGTTTTCCGTTTTTTTTCGCGGACCCATTGCCTTTCAATGGGTCTGTGGAAAAATCAGAAAATGCACCGTTTTAAAGCCGCATCCGTGATCCGTGTTTCCTGTCCGTCAAAAAAATATGACCTGTCCTATTTTTTTGACGGACAACGGTTCACTGACCCATTAAAGTCAATGGGTCCGTGAAAGAACAGGGATGCACACAAGATTGGCATCCGCGTCCGTGATCCGTGGCCGTAGGTTACTTTCATACAGACGGATCCGAAGATCCGTCTGCATAAAAGCTTTTTCAGAGATGAGTTTTCACTTTGTGAAAACTCATATCCGACAGTATATTCTAACACAGAGGCGTTCCCATAGTGATGGGGACGCTTCTAGTTAGAATATACTACGAACTGTGTACATGACTGCCCCCTGCTGCCTGGCAGCACCCGATCTCTTACAGGGGGCTGTGTTCCGCATAATTAACCCCTCAGGTGCTGCACCTGAGGGGTTAATTGTGCATATCATAGCCCCCTATAAGAGATCAGGGGCTGCCAGGCAGCAGGGGGCAGACCCCCCTCCCTCCCCAGTTTGAATATCATTGGTGGCCAGTGTGCGCCCCCCCGCCCCCCCCATTGTAATATCATTGGTGGCCAGTGTGCGGCCTCTCCCGGCCCCCCTCCCTCCCTCTATTGTAATATCATTGGTGGCCAGTGTGCGGCCTCCGTCACCCCCCCCTCCCTTTATTTTAATATCATTGGTGGCCAGCATGCGGCCCCCCCCTCCCTCTATTGTAATATCATTGGTGGCCAGTGTGCGTCCCCCCCCGGCCCCCCCTCTATTGTATTAATATCATTGGTTGCCAGTGTGCGGCCTCCCCTCCCCCCCCCCCGATCATTGGTGGCAGCGGAGAGTTCCGATCGGAGTCCCAGTTTAATCGCTCTGGGGCTCCGATCGCTAACCATGGCAACCAGGACGCTACTGCAGGCCTGGTTGTCATGGTTACTTAGCAATATTACAATATTAGAAGCATCATACTTACCTGCTGCGATGTCTGTGACCGGCCGGGAGCTCCTCCTACTGGTAAGTGACAGATCATTAAGCAATGCGCCGCACAGACCTGTCACTTACCAGTAGGAGGAGCTCCCGGCCAGTGCAGCTGGTAAGTATGATGCTTCTAATATTGTAATATTGCTAAGTAACCATGGCAACCAGGCCTGCAGTAGCGTCCTGGTTGCCATGGTTACCAATCGGAGCCCCAGCGATTAAACTGGGACTCCGATCGGAACTCTCTGCTGCCACCAATGATCAGCCGGGGGGGGGGGGAGAGGGGAGGCCGCACACTGGCCACCAATGAAATTACAATAGAGGGGGGAGGGGGGCCGACGGAGGCCGCACACTGGCCACCAATGATATTCCAATAGAGGGGGGCCGCACACTGGCCACCAATGATATTACAATAAAGGGAGGGAGGGGGGCCGACGGAGGCCGCACACTGGCCACCAATGATATTACAATAGAGGGGGGGCCGGGGGGGGGGGCGCACACTGGCCACCAATGATATTCAAACTGGGGAGGGAGGGGAGGTCTGCCCCCTGCTGCCTGGCAGCCCCTGATCTCTTACAGGGGGCTATGATACGCACAATTAACCCCTTCAGGTGCGGCACCTGAAGGGTTAATTGTGATGATCACAGCCCCCTGTAAAATATCGGGTGCTGCCAGGCAGCAGGGGGCAGTCATGTACACAGTTAGTAGTATATTCTAACTAGAAGCGTCCCCATCACTATGGGAACGCCTCTGTGTTAGAATATACTGTCGGATCTGAGTTTCACTATGTAATGGTGATGGGGACGCTTCAAGTTAAAATATACCATCGCATTGGAGAAAACTCCGATCCTATGGTATATTAACTCCTGACTTTACATTGAAAGTCAATGGGGACGGATCCGTTTGAAATTGCACCATATTGTGTCAACGTCAAACAGATCCGTCCCCATTGACTTGCATTGTAATTCAGGACGAATCCGTTTGGCTCCGCACGGCCAGGCGGACACCAAAATGACTTTTTTTTCATGTCCGTGGATCCTCCAAAAATCAAGGAAGACCCACGGACGAAAAAACGGTCACGGATCACGGAAAAACGGAACCCGTTTTTGCGGACCGCAAAAAAAAACGGTCGTGTGCATGAGGCCTAAAAGGTATTTCTCCCCAAATGACATTTATTTGGATAACATATGTTCACTTCATCTTGTATTAACTCCACCTAAGAACAATAAGTGTATACTCAATACACCATTTAGTCAATGCAGTAAACTTAAAGGGTTCTTTTATAAAGAATATTCTACATTTTTCAAACCAGGGTCTGGATCTAAATACTATTGAAACTGGATGTAATGAAACATTTAATATAGCCACTGAATTATTCAATAAAATATATCTATATAGCACCACCTGCTGTTTGTTCTTTATTTTATTTCTCTGTCCACCTCATTAACATTGCTTTAGTGGTCGTACATGCTCAGTTCCATCCTTCAACTGCCACCAGCCAAATCTACTGTTAGAAGCTTTGACAATGACAGAAAGAGAGCTGTAGCAGAAAGGTCACACTCCTTTTGTTGTGATAGGAAGAGATCTGCTGCAAAGAGGACATGCTCCCTGAGCTGTCCACCTGAAATAAATCAGCAGAACAATTGGAGAAATTAATCAGAAGATCTCTGGATCTATCTGAGGTACATGGCTGGTTCCAGCTTTGTTAGAAAAAAATTGTCATGTACTATATGATGTCTGATTTTCATTTTTTACACTAATCATACGATAACCTCTTTAAGAATAAGTAAGCTCTAGAAACAAAATTTGGAAGTCATACAAATTACGCTGTTTGGCACACATTTATCATAACCTGATGTGAGTTTTATGGCATAAAAAAACAGCAAATGTTTGTGGAGGTGGGTCAATGAGCAAAAATTTGGTGGGTTTACACCCCAATAGACACTTTTCCAAAAACTTGGGGGATCGAGAAATGTACGACCCAACAGATTTATTATTTATCACTTATTACTGGTATGAATTATACCTGACATCTAAGCCAGCAACAAGGTGAGGTAGATTTCAGTTCTGGCACACAGACCTGCCAGGCTCTCCCCAGTTAGACGTGCGCCTCTTAATAATTGTGATACATCTGACTTCGGTGGGACTGAGATTAGAACTATCAAGCAAAATGTTAGTCTTAATAAATGTCCCCTGTTTTACTCAGCAGTACCCTTACCATGAGAAGTTTACATTGAGAATCAATTGCAAACCGAAGGAGCTTAGAAACAAAGCAAATGGCAATGTAAAGTACTGATCAGTTGAGGAAATTCGGAACAAACATTGGCATCAGCTTCTATAAAGAGTGAATGTTGGCATCTCTACCTAATAGACCATTAGTGTTGATCGAGCACCAAAGTGCTTATGTGCTCGGGCCGAACACATTGGTATGCTGGTGTGCTCTACTGAACACCCAAACACAATGGAACTCAATGAAAGAACCCCAAGCACCCCCTGCTCAGAAGAGAAGAGGGTGGCTGGTTCACAAAAAAAAGTTAAAAATGAATGTAAACCCCACCAAAATAGTTTGGAAACATCATTGGGAGGATGTCTGGATGTATCTTAGACTCCCATTACTTATGACATACAATAGACAACTACACAAAGGCTATATGCCAAAAGCCGAGTATATGCAAGCCAACAATCTTTCCATGAGACAGATAACAGTCAGCATACCTTACAATGAAAGCCTTGTGCACTATGAGACATTCCAAACCAGCTCTCATCTGACTAAGAGCCAGTAAGCCTCAAATTTGCTTCATATCTGTTGGATGGCTTGGGTAGACCTGCGCACCTAGATCAATATCATTAGGGTGACAAAAAGTTTTCTGATTGTCCTAACATAATATTCAATAACCTTACTATACAGTTTTGTCATGTAAACTAATTTGCATAAACATGGACATATGGGAAAGACATGCAAATGAGCAGAATCTGCCTTGTTTTTTATCATAAAAACCATTTGCATGGAAAATTTGCGATAAAAATTTGCGATTAGAATATTCGCGATTTACACTATGAGTCATGAAAAGCGGCATCTATTGGTTTCATAGTCTTATGACAAGACTATTAGACTATGAGTCTTATGACAAGACTATTAGTCTTGTCATAAGACTATGAAACCAATAGATGGCGCTGTTCATCTTGTTGGGGCGCTAGTAAGTGGGGCACCCTGCTCAACAGAGTCCACACACTGTGTAGCACTCAGCCTTTTGCATGGAAAATTTGCGATAAAAATTTGCAATTATAATATTCACTATCTACACTACTCATGAACAGCGTCATCTATTGGATTCATAGTTTTTGTGAACCAGACACCCTCTCTTCTTCAGAGCAGGGGGTGCCTGGTTTGATGATCGGGTCTCCCATTGACTTTGATTGTATTAAATTGTAGTATTCGGCCGAACACTGCGATGTGCCGAGCATAGCGATGCTTGAGCCGAACAGCAGTTCGGCCGAGCATGCTCACTCAACACTATAGACCACAAATTGCACACACAAAAGCAAACACGGGGGCATCAGATTCCATACAGTTGCTTTGTCAATGGAAAGAGAAGGCTACAGCATTGTGTGCCATTACTGCAGCTCCTCTCATTCTCCAATTTACTTTCCCCAAGACAGATTCTCTCCTATTAGACCTGTTTCACACTTGTGTTGTGGCATTCCGGTTTTGAGATCCGGCAGAGGATCTCAAAACCGGGCCAAAACTGTTCTGTTTTATTCCCATTCATTGTCAATGGGGACAAAACTGATCAGGATGCATTTCGTTCTGTTTTGTTGCGTTTTTTTTACCCCCTTACCTCCAGCCAGAGGTGTAACTTGACCAGCATGCACCTTCTATAACACTGGTGTCTTCTTATGCTAAACAAGTTTCTTTGGGCCCCCTCAGGCTCCTGGGCCTGGTAGCAACTGCTACCTCTGCACCCCCTATAGCTACGCCCCTGCACATCACCCAGAAAACTTTATGGGGGACTACAGTACCTCTGTATGCTACCACTTATACCTGGTTCATATCTGCAGCAGAGCTCTCCGGCAGGCTGTATCGGCAGACAACACCCTGCCAGAGTTCTCCAGATCATGCATTACCGGATACTGCTGCCTGCCCACTGGACCCCATTGACTATAATGAGCTCCAGTGAGATCCTGCTGCTACCCAGCAAATATGCAATGTTTTTTGCCCTCCAAATTCCCAGCATTTAATGCCAGAACAGCCTGCCAGAGAGGACAACCAAAGATAGGAAAGTAGCCGAAGACAACTTTGACATTGTTGTGTCCCCGATGACCGCCCTCCATGTTTATACTGCATTCACTGGTGTATTCCAGAGGTATTCTTCTGTAGTAGCATTGCCTATGCATGAGGCCTTGTATTTATACAGTTGTTACATTGTAGCATTCTATCAGTGGTTTATTATGCAAGAGAACAAACTGGGAGTTTCAGGACATGGTTACTAAACTGGTTTTTCCATGTTCTTTTTTTTCTTGTTTTCCTTTTTTCCCCAACATTGTAAACTAATGTCAATGCACAACTTGTTAAATGTTTCTTTTACCCGTCCATGTCGGCACTTACCGTATCTCTATGTATAAATGTAATCTCTAAAATAGCATGTGCCATTTTTAGCCAGTCTGGTTAACCGAGGATTTTTCTTACACTGTTTTCTTTCATTCGTATATTTACTCTTCCATATTTTTGTCCTGCTGCGTCTATTCTTAGCGACTGGTGGTTTTGTGCCATTTACTTTGTCTCTGTTCTACATAGATTGTTGTTTTAGTGTTGTTTTCCCCTGGTTTTATTTGAAAATATCTCATTTTAAGCGTCAATTTTTATTCTCTTTTCTTTTGAGTTTATAATTGGCTTTTTGTGTGTTGCTTTATCTAAAAAATTCATTTCATTCATCAGCTAGATCGTCTGAAGGACGGATATTATGTATCTTTTGTCTTTGAGAGGAATTATCTATGACTTTTAACACCGCTTTGCCCTCTCGCCGACAAGTACAGTAAGCGTGTGAGAAATGGGAGTGTTTTCCTTGTTTTAAAACAAGCTCATTAAATATCCTATTCCTGCCGCGCGGACAAAAAAAAAGTGGCAATTCACACAGTTTAACAACATCCACCCATTCCCTCCCCTTCCAGCCAAAACAGCTATAAAATGATAAAATGTAAGTATTTTTTTTCTTTTTTTGTCACAGCTAGTCAATGGGCTCCTCCGCGTTCAATAATGTCCTCCTCTTAGCATAACAAAGCTTTCCATAGTTCGCTAATGGCTCAGTGTCACTTCTACTGAAGACCCATTATCACAGCACTGCCCCTTCACACAGGCTTTTCAAACGTCACTGATTCACTTCATTCTTTTGCTCTCTCTAGTTGAAATCCAGTGAAAAGCTTTCACTAGCTGTCAACTCCGAAAAGGGCCACGGCAGCCTCCAACTGCTATATAATTCAGGAGGACTCTTTCTCATTTTAATTGGCTGCCTAATTGGAATGTTTATGGGTTCGGTTGAAAAGGCCATGGGGGAGACATTATGTGCTTAGCATTCCTGCCTGCTGTAATTGATTGTTAACCCCTCAATTGCTCGGCTTGGTAGTAAAATAGTCTCCTTAACTATTTTATATCAACTGCCGTGAGTGGCAATTTGCAATATAATTGAAGAGCTGCTCATTCCCCTCCTCCTGTGTAAAATTCTAATCATGAGGACTTCTTAACTTGAAGAGATAATGTAACCTGTAGCAGGCTCTACAAAAGTATCATTTGTATTCGAAACAGTATCTAAGACTATTACAGAGAGAAAGGCAAATGTATGTATTTATTTTACGCACTTATATACTTAATACTGACATTCCGCTGCGCTTTACAGACATTAGCATCAAACTGTCCCCAATGGGGCTCACAATCTAAGTTTCCTAACAGTATGTCTTTGGAGTGTGGGAGGAAATCGGAGAACCCGGAGGAAACCCACTCAAACACGGGGAGGACATACAAACTTCATGCAGATGTCTGCAACTAGGGTGGCCAGAGGTCCGGTTTTTGGCCGGACAGTCCGGCTTTCAGACTCCCTGTCCTCCGTCCAGTGAATGGCCTGGACGGACACAGGGATGTCCACCTTTTCAGTAGCTCACGCTCAGACAGCAGCACTGTGCTATCTGAGCGTGAGCTGCAGCAACTGACTGAAGCTTCTCTCACCCGCCTCTGTGGCTGACTGAGGGGAAGAGAAGCGCCCTGGGCTGCCCCCAGCTCACCTTCCCATCAGAAAGTTCCTCCCTCTCCTCCCCCGTTTTTTTCCGGCCAGCGATGGGGGCGTGTCTTCATGGAACATGAGTCATGGTTGATCTGTTTGGGGGCGTGGCCAGTGAGGTCCGGCTTTCTGGGGTGAAGCCAACGGCCACCCTAACCACAACACAGCACCTGCAGGTGACGAGACCCAGCAGCCCAACAGCACCTCTGCTATCAGTCTAAGTCCCCAAGGCATGGGGTCCAACCAACCCACAGGCACAGTATCACAGCAGCAGGAGTCACCATGCAGCACTGCATAATGTGAACAGATATCAAAAGTTCAAACCCCCCAACAGACTTATCAATGGCTGTACACTCTTCCCGGTCAACCAAGTTAGCTGCCTTGGAGTGACCTTGGATTCTGCCCTCTCCTTCAGGCCGCACATCCAAGCCCTTTCCACCACCTGCCGCCTCCAACTCAAAAATATCTTCCGCATCCCTAAATCATGAGTCTGCAAAAATGCTTGTACATTCCCTCATCATCTCCCGCCTAGACTACTGCAACATCCTCCTCTGTGGCCTTCTATCTAGCACTCTCGCACCCCTCCAACCTATCCTCAATCTGCTGCCCGACTAATCCACCTCTCTCCCTCCCCCCTGTTACTCCTCTGTCTCTTTCCTCTGCCAATCCTTTCACTGGATCCCCATTGCCCAGCGTATTCAGTTCAAAATTCTAACAAATACGTATAATACATACACTCTCACCTACAGTGGAATCCTTCAAAAGAAACCTGAAAACCCACCTCTTCAGACAAGCCTACAACCATTGACCCTGCTGCTGCTATACCGCCATAACCAACTTTACCCGCACCTACTGTGTCCTTCCCTCCATACCCCATAGATTGTAAGCCCTCACGGGCAGGGCCCTTTCTCCTTCTGTACCAGTTGGACATGTTTAGTGCAGTTGTTTTGTATTATGTACCTGCACCCCTTTTCACATGTACAGTGCCATGGAATGAATGGCGATTTAATAATAATAAAAAAAGCTCACCTTTCCATGTGGTCTCAGAAAACCTAAACTGAGACTGAGTAGGAGTTTATTAGACCTTCTGCAGCCTCCTTATAAGAAACAAAAGATTAATTCATGGCATGTGGATGTGCGATCCATGTCTTATTTTCTACAGATTGGAATCTCTACTGATGGTAAGTGAAAAAAACTGATAATATGCTCTGTCAGTGTGTTTTTACAAACTCATAGACTTCAAAAGGGGTGTTTGGTCTGCATCACAGGCCAAAGTAGTGCGCATCTCTATTGTTCTTCCGTGGACCCATGGTCATTGAAAAACCACTGATGTGTGAACAAAAACATTACATTTAGTGAATCCGTGTGCTGTACATGGAGGAACAGACTGCGTGAGTTCACTGTATCCGGCATAGCTGGATACTACCAAATCATAATTCACTGTAATGGGATCCGTCCACTTTCCGGCATATATACTGGCTTTCAGCTGGATCCCATAGCAGTGAATGGGGATTCGATGGTGCTCGGTGGTATCCGGAATAGACGGATACCACCGAAACTCCATGTGCAAAGCCCCGTGTGTGTCACGTTCCGGAGGCCTAAGGCAGACCTCTGGGACGTCTTGCAAACAGGACACAGGCAAGATACAGACCAGGGACCAACAGAGTACTTTATTACACATGTAATAAAGTAACATGACAGTAACAGCAGGCAAGGGTAATAGTGGTAGATCTACCACAGAACCAAGTGGACCAGCAGACCAGAGGCAAAACCCAGAGGGATCTGTGGTAGATCTACCACCATTCACAGAGCCCCTGGTTGTTGGGATGAACTGGGCCGAGGGCTCACTGGTTGCACCTCCAAGAAGGTCCCTGTACACTTGGCCACTACCCGCAGAGAAGCACGCTGGTGAAATCACCAGCTGAAACAGACAACAGAACTGGAACCCAAGCAAACACTGGACATGGATCAGACAACAAGACAAACAGGAACCAGCACAGAAGCAGATGCCTGGACCCCAAGCGGAATGGAAGCATGGCGGTCTCAGGCAAAACTGCACACAGACTAGAGACCCTCCTTCCGGAGAACCCAGGGACCCTCTCACGAAGGCAGGACAAACACAGGAACAGCAGCAGTGAAGCACTGCAGGACAGACAAGGAACAGACTAGATCAGAAGCAGTTAAGCACTGCCAGGCTGGATATAGGACAGGATCAGAAGCAGTTTAGCACTGCCAGGCTAGACATGGTGCAGAGACAAGATAGGTTGGATGTGGAAGGTTAAGGGGCCTAACCCACCTGATGCAACCAGACCTCTACCCACTTAGTGGCGCCGAATCAATACCTCTAGATTGTGATCCACAGGGGTCCAATCAAACAGTACCCTGTACTTAAAGGAAACCTGTCACCAGGATTTTGTGCATTGAGCTGGGGACATGGGCTGCTAGATGGCCGCTAGCACATCTGCAATACCCAGTCCCCAAAGCTCTCTGCTCTTTTATTGTGTTAAAAAACCTTTTTGATCAATATGCAAATGACCTGATATGAGCGCCGAAATCTCGCGATGCGCGAGCTAGCTCATGCGTAGTTCGTTCCCTGTGCTGATGCCAGCACAGGGAATGAACATGATGCTGACACTGCGCATGCGCTAGCTCGCGCATCGCGAGATTTCGGCGCTCCAGCTCTGTGACGTCAGCCAGCAAGGAGGAGATTCGGAGGACGCGGGGCGGTGCTGGGCTCCTTTCCGCTTGACTCATCTTCGGACACAGGACTCATATCAGGTCATTTGCATATTGATCAAAAAGGTTTTTTAACACAATAAAAGCACAGAGAGCTATGGGGACTGGGTATTGCAGATGTGCTAGCGGCCATCTAGCAGCCCATGTCCTCAGCTCTATGCACAAAATCCTGGTGACAGGTTCCCTTTAATGAGAACGATTGTTCAAGAATTTGGTCTCTATCTATATCTATAGATCCAGAATCACAGTAATAGTTTGTCAATCAGACCCACACTTGCACAGGTGTCCCAAGTTATGGCTAGGCCATGTGGTGGAGGGATAGGTATAAACACAAAACTAAAGCGTGTTTGAAGTGTAAATAGAAGATGACAATAAAAGCATAAAATGAGTATTGTGACTTACTTCACGAGGGAGGTGGTAACCCAGATAAACTCAAGACACCGGGTGACCCTATTACCCCCCCAGCCTGGATCGCCTGTAGAGTGTTAGAAGATGAAGGCAGCCATCGTCACACTGGGCATCTTTTCAGGTTCTTTATTTCATAAGTAAATCCGGCTCAGCGCGTTTCTGGACTATGCAAAGTCCCTTCATCAGGAGAAGCACAATAAATAGTGAGTATACATTACATGCATCAAATCATACCTTATATAGGGTTAAAAAGACTGCCAAATATGAAGGGAGGGGTGGCAAATACCATGTAGCCACGAGGAACACCAGGATCGCTCAATTGCGCATGATGGTGCCGGCATGCTATACTGCGCATGACCGGAAGTTAGGCTCCTATGCGTTCCACTGTGGAATGCATCGGCTGGTGAGTCCTCCTTATTGGATGGCTACAACAGGTGTGGCTAGACATGGAACAGAGTGGATCCAGACAGAGAAAAGGTACAGAAGATCCGACAAGGCATGGACAAGGGTAACAACATCAACATCATCACAGGACAGGTACAGAAGAACAGGCAAAGCAGCAACAACAACACTTTACCAGGCGACACCACATAGAAGGGCAGATGGCAAAACCCCCTGGGTCAGCAGCAAGGTGCAACACCCAGCAAGACACACTGACCACCTGGAAGAGCAGCAAGGTGCAACACCCAGCAGGGCAGAAGATAGACTGACCAAAAGCACCACAGCTCACAGGTAGATATAGCTGTGATATAACGAGGGCACCTGATAAGCCACACCCAGGAACAGATCAGGGAATGTTAACTCCACCAAAACCAAACAGGAAGAGGAGACTGCATGAACAGAGAATTAAACACACAAGCTGCAGTACTGGACGTTGCCCCTGGCAACCAGCAAACACGGAGTCACCCGCAGCCAGTGCGCCAGAGCACAAACAACCCTGGCAAAACAGAAATGCATCCATGCTCAGACCCAGTACACACAAGGCCGCAGCCAGCATGCATCGCAGAACCAGCATACCAGTGGGAATACCCACAGCCAGTACACAAAGCGCATGCAGACAGGCTGCACAGCACTGGTGACAGGAACCACAGAGATGCACACATGGGAAGCCACAACACAGGCCACAGTTCACACACCAAACCGCAGCCAGCACGCAGCCCCAAGCAACCATCATACACAGGTGTCAGCCTGCGGGCAGTACGCGAGGGAACCTGCAGCCAGCCTACACGGCAACAGAGAGAAGAACTGCACAGAGATGCAGACCCGGGGAGTACACACATACACGGGCATAGTTCACACAAGACACCACAGCTAGCACTCAGCCCCAAGCAACCAGCATACACAGGAGTCAGCCTGCAGCCAGTATGCGGGAAGGCATGCAGACAGCCTACACGGCCACAGCTGTCACAGTGAACGGCAAACTGACAGTGTGCATAGCCATATACCACCCTGCACCACCAAATCCCCATTCACTGTAATGGATCCAGCAGGCATATATAGCTTTTGGCCAGACAAAAAATGCTGCTTGTAGCATATATCCCGATGCAGTGGGATCCTGACAGGCCTCTCACCCAGTTTAGCCACTACTCTCTGCTCTGCACTGATGAGGGGCAATCACCTCAAAACAGTTGTCTGCAGATGAGATGCTGGCTTATTTAACCACTTCACATACGGGCCATTTCCCCTTTCCTGACAGAGCCTAATTTTGCAAATCTGACATGTGTCACGTTATGAGGTAATAACTTTGGAACGCTTTTACTTATCCAAGCCATTCAGAGATTGTTTTCTAGTGACACATTGTACTTCATAATAGTCATAAATTTGAGTCAATATATTTCACCTTTATTTATGAAAAATTCCCAAATTTACCCAAAATTTTGAAAAATTCCCAATTTTAAAAATTTCAATTTCTCAGCTTTTAAAACAGAAAGTGATTCCTCATAAAATATTTATTATTTAACATTCCCCATATGTCTCCTTTATGTTGGCATCATTTTGTGAATGTCATTTAATTTTTTTAGGACGTTAGAAGGCTTAGAATTTTAGAAGCAATTCTTAAAATTTTTAAGAAAATTGCCAAAACCCACTTTTTAGTCAGGTCTGAAGTCACTTTGTGGGGCTTACATAGTGGATACCCCACATAAATGACTCAATTGTAGAAACTACACCACTCAAATTACTTAAAACTGATTTTACTAACTTTGTTAACCCATTAGGTGTTTAACAAGAATTAAAGGAAAATGGACATCAAATTTTAACCCCTTTAGGATACAGCCTTATTTCACCTTAGGACCAGGCCATTTTTTGCAAATCTGACCAGTGTCACTTTAAGTGGTGATAACTTTAAAACGCTTTGAGTTATCCAGGCCATTCTGAGATAGTTTTTTCGTCACATATTGTGCTTCATGACACTGGTAAAATGAAGTCCAATTTTTTTTAAAAAATTGCAAATTTCAAGTTTCAATTTCTCTACTTCTATAATACATAGTAATACCTCCAAAAATAGTTATTACTTTACATTCCCCATATGTCTACTTCATGTTTGGATCATTTTGGGAATGATATTTTATTTTTTGGGGATGTTACAAGGCTTAGAAGTTTAGAAGCAAATCTTGAACCCAAAACCCAATTTTTAGGGACCAGTTCAGGTCTGAAGTCACTTTGCGAGGCTTACATAATAGAAACCACCCAAAAATGACCCCATTCTAGAAACTACACCCCTCAAGGTATTCAAAACTGATTTTACAAACGTTTCTAACCCTTTAGGTGTTCCACAAGAATTAATGGAAAATAGAGATACAATTTCAAAATTTCACTTTTTTGGCAGATTTTAAATTTTAATAATTTTTTTCCAGTTACAAAGCAAGGGTTAACAGCCAAAACAAACTTAATATTTATGGCTCTGATTCTGTAGTTTACAGAAACACCCCATATGTGGTCATAAACCACTGTACGGGCACACGGCAGGGCGCAGAAGGAAAGGAATGCCATATGGTTTTTGGAAGGCAGAATTGCTGGACAGTTTTTTTTTTGCACCATGTCCCATTTGAAGCCTCCCTGATGCACCCCTAGAGTAGAAACTCAATAAAAGTGACCCCATCTAAGAAACTACACCCCTCCAGGTATTCAAAACTTATTTTACAAACTTTGTTAACCCTTTAGGTGTTCCACAAGAATTAATGGAAAATAGAGATACAATTTCAAAATTTCAATTTTTGGGCAGATTTTCCATTTTTATATTTTTTTTTACTTTTACAAAGCAAGGGTTAACAGCCAAACAAAACTCAATATTTATGGCCCTGATTCTGTAGTTTACAGAAACACTCCATATGTGGTCGTAAACTACTGTACGGGCACACGGCAGGGCGCAGAAGGAAAGGAATGCCATACGGTTTTTGGAAGGCAGATTTTGCTGGACTGTTTTTTTTGACACCGTGTCCCATTTGAAGCCCCTCTGATGCACCCCTAGAGTAGAAACTCCAAAAAAGTGACCCCATTTTAGAAACTACGGGATAGGGTGGAAGTTTTGTTGGTACTAGTTTAGGGTACATATGATTTTTGGTTGCTCTATATTACACTTTTTGTGAGGCAAGGTAACAATAAATAGCTGTTTTGACACCGTTTTTATTTTTTATTATTTACAACATTCATCTGACAGGTTAGCTCATGTGGTATTTTTATAGACCAGGTTGTCACGGACGCGGCGATACCCAATATGTATACTTTTTTAATTTATGTAAGATTTACACAATAATTTCTTTTTTGAAACAAAAAAATTATGTTTTAGTGTTTCCATAGTCTGAGAGCCATAATTTTTTCAGTTTTTGGGCGATTACCTTGGGTACGGTAGGATTTTTGCGGGATGAGATGACGGTTTTATTGGCACTATTTTGGGGTGCGTGTGACTTTTTGATCGCTTGCTATTACACTTTTTGTGATGTAAGGTGACAAAAAATGGTTTATTTAGCGCAGTTTTTATTTTAATTTTTTTACGGTGTTCATCTGAGGGGTTAGGTCATGTGATATTTTTATAGAGCCGGTCGATACGATCGTCTCCTAGCAACCATGCGTGAAAATGGCACCGCATCCGCACTTGCTTGCGGATGCTTGCGATTTTCACGCAACCCCATTCACTTCTATGGGGCCTGCGTTGCGTGAAAAACGCAGAATATAGAGCTTGCTGCGATTTTCACGCAACGCGCAAGTGATGCGTGAAAATCACCGCTCATGTGAACAGCCCCATAGAAATGAATGGGTCGGTATTCAGTGCGGGTGCAATGCGTTCAACTCACGCATCGCATGCGCGCGGAATACTCGCCCGTGTGAAAGGGGCCTTAATGTTTTTTGAAGCCCTGGGTCTCGTATATGATGACCCGGACAGGGTCTCACTGGCTGAGTCTAAGCTACGTAGACTTCGGCAAGAGAACCGGTCTGCTGAACTATATTGTTCCGAATTCCGTAGGTGGGCTACTGATACGTTATGGAACGACTCGGCCCTTAGGAGTCAGTTCTGCCAGGGGTTATCTGAAAAATTAAAAGATGCGCTGGCGGTATACGAGGTCCCTGGGTCTCTTGAGGCTGCTATGTCTCTGTCCATAAGAATCGACAGACGACTCAGGGAGAGACTATTAAATTTTACGGAGGCCTCAATAGGGCAGGGATCGGTCTGTTATGGTCCAGTCGAACCAATGCAAATAGGGGGCGCCACTAGACGGGTGAATCCTCCTAAATTCCGCCGTAGGTCAGAGGTTTGTTTTCGTTGTGGGGGGAGGGGTCATTTTGTAAAGGTTTGTCCCTCAGAACCCAAGAGACCACAAACAAAGGAGCCGCCGGAAAACTAGAGTCCCCAGATTGTGCGGAGGAGAACAGTCTGGGCGTATTCGTTTCCTCCATACGCATGTCTCAGTTTTTGTTGTCCGCTACCGTTGAGGCGGGCAATAAAACTGAGATCTGTTCCGTCTTTTTGGACAGTGGGGCGGGGGTCAACTTGGTGGATTCACGGTTTGCTCAGGCTCTGGGTTTTACTCCGGAACCGGTATGCAGAACTATTCCTGTTTTTGCCATCGACTCCTCCCCTCTTACTCAGAGAGAGTTAACTCAGATCATCCATAATATCCATCTGCAGGTAGGGGACCTCCATAAAGAGCATATCTCTTGTTATGTCCTGGACGGTCTTCCGGCTCCTATAGTATTGGGCTTTCCCTGGCTGGTGACTCACAATCCAGTGGTGGATTGGCAGGCCGGGGAGATTGTGGAGTGGAGTGAACGTTGTAAGGACAACTGCTTGAGTAGTAGGTGCTCTACACTCTCTGTAACATCTTTACCTGCCTTTCTGTCAGATTTTATGGATGTGTTCTCTGAGAAGGGTTGTCAGGGGTTACCACCTCATCGTCCATATGATTGCCCGATTAATCTATTACCTGGGGCAAAACTACCTAAAACCCGGTTATACAATCTTTCCGGCCCGGAGAGGAAGGCTATGAAAGATTATATTTCGGAGAGTTTGGCTAAGGGACACATCAGACCCTCTTCTTCACCTGTGGCTGCAGGGTTCTTTTTCGTTAAAAAGAAAGATGGGGGCCTACGTCCTTGCCTGGATTTCCGGGAATTAAACCGGATAACTATCCGAGATCCCTATCCTCTTCCTCTCATTCCCGACCTCTTTAATCAGGTTGCTGGTGCTAAATGGTTCTCCAAAATGGATCTCAGAGGAGCCTATAACCTGGTTCGCATCAAAGAGGGGGATGAGTGGAAGACAGCTTTTAATACTCCGGAAGGGCATTATGAAAATCTGGTCATGCCATTTGGTCTTACTAATGCGCCTGCGGTATTCCAACATTTTGTCAACGATATTTTTAGTCACCTTATCGGGAGATTTGTTGTGATATATCTTGATGACATCTTGGTCTATTCCCCAGATCTGGATACACATAAGATCCATGTGAGACAAGTGCTGCAGATATTAAGGGCCAACAAATTGTTTGCTAAGTTAGAAAAATGTGTGTTCGCCGTAAAAGAACTGCCATTTCTGGGGTATGTGTTGTCAGATTCAGGTTTCCGCATGGATCCAGAGAAAGTCCGGGCGATTATAGATTGGGATCTGCCTGAGAACCTGAAGGCATTGCAACGCTTCCTGGGGTTTGCCAATTTTTATAGAAAGTTTATAAAGAACTATTCCTTGGTGGTCAAACCACTGACGGACATGACCCGAAAGGGATCCGATTTTTCCAAATGGTCACATGCAGCCAAAACTGCCTTTGCGTCTCTGAAGGAGAGGTTCACCTCGGCCCCTATTCTCGTACAGCCAGATGTCTCGCTTCCTTTTATTGTAGAGGTTGACACATCAGAGGTGGGGGTGGGAGCGGTACTATCTCAGGGCCCATCCCCTGGTGAATGGCGTCCGTGTGCTTTCTTTTCGAAGAAATTGTCTACTGCAGAAAGGAACTATGATATTGGCAACAGGGAACTTTTGGCTATTAAGTTGGCCTTTGAGGAGTGGCGTCATTTTTTGGAGGGGGCGGTTCATCCCGTCACGGTGATTACTGATCACAAAAACTTATTATATCTGGAGTCTGCTAAACGTCTCACCCCTAGACAGGCTCGGTGGTCGTTATTTTTTACTAGGTTTAATTTTGTAATAACCTATCGCCCGGGGGCAAAAAATACTAAGGCGGATGCATTGTCTCGAAGTTTTCCTGGAGGGGGTGATGTTGAGGTACCAGAGCCCATTTTGCAAAAGGGGGTGGTGGTCTCTGCATTACACTCAGGTTTGGAGGGGAGGGTGTTGGAAGCTCAGGGGGACGCCCCGGCCTCCTGCCCCTCGGGTAAACTGTTTGTGTCAGAAAATTTACGACTGGAGATACTAAAAGAACACCATAACTCCACACTGGCAGGACACCCAGGTAGTAGGGCAACCTCTGAGTTAGTGTCTCGTCGGTTCTGGTGGCCTAAATGGCGCCAGGAGGTGTTGAATTTTGTGTCTGCATGTGCTACCTGTGCTCGTTCTAAGGTAGATCATACTCGTCCGGCAGGGCGTCTTTTACCTCTGGCCATCCCCAACAGGCCTTGGACGCACCTGTCAATGGATTTCATTACGGATCTACCAGTATCAGCGGGGAAGACTGTTATTCTGGTAGTTGTTGACAGATTCAGTAAAATGGTGCACTTTATTGCTCTTGCCGCATTGCCTAATGCTAACACACTGGCTCAGGTTTTTATTGACCACATCGTGAAGCTTCACGGGGTCCCTTCCGATATTGTTTCGGATCGTGGTACCCAATTTGTTTCTAAATTTCGGAAAGCTTTTTGTTCTCGTTTAGGGGTTCATCTGTCGTTTTCTTCATCTTTCCATCCACAGTCCAACGGTCAGACTGAACGTACCAATCAAAACCTAGAGACATATTTGAGATGCTTTGTTTCCGAAAATCAGGAGGAATGGTCATCTTATTTACCGTTAGCTGAGTTTGCCATTAATAATCGTCGTCAAGAATCCACCGATAAGTCACCATTTTTTGGTGCGTATGGTTTCCATCCTCAGTTTTGTACGTTTAGTGAGGGGGGGCCGTCTGGGATTCCCGAGGAGGAACGATTTGCGTCTTCACTTTCTTCAGTGTGGCAGAGTGTGCAAGAAAGTTTGAAGAGAATTGGTGGTAGATACAAACGTGCGGCTGATAGGAAGCGCTCTGAAGGTCCGGACCTTGGGGTGAATGACTTGGTGTGGTTGTCTACCAGAAATAGCAAGTTGAAGGTTCCCTCGTGGAAATTGGGTCCGAGATTTATTGGTCCTTATAGGGTAATTAAGATCATTAACCCGGTGGCTTTTCGTCTGGAGCTACCTCAGACTCTAAGGATCCATAATGTCTTCCACAGATCTCTGCTTAAGAGATATGTAGAACCTCCTGAACCATTGACACTACCGCCTCCACCGGTGGTTGTTGATGGCAGTCTTGAGTTTCAGGTAGAAAAGATTGTTGATTCACGATAAGTTCGCCGCTCTCTTCAGTACCTGGTGCACTGGAAAGGTTATGGTTCCGAAGAGAGAATGTGGGTTCCAGCATCAGAGATAAAAGCGGACAGACTCATTCGGGCTTTTCATAGCTCCCATCCGGAGAGGCCTGGTCTTGAGGGTCCAGGGGCCCCTCGTAGAAAGGGGGGTACTGTCACTACTGTGACTGATCCAGACAGGTCTGGGAGGAGAAGGTCGCAGCGACTTGCTACTCGCGATAGCTTGTGAGTTTGCTCCGTGGTTCAGGGTATGTCATCTGGGTTTTGCCTTGTGAACCTTTTTGTCCTGACTGGGAGTTTGTAGGCATCCTTCTCAGGTGAGTCCTGTCTGCCACTCCCAGCTACTATATTAGTTTCAGTTTCACTTGCAGTCATTGCCAGATATAGTCCTTACTTCCAGTGCTACTCTGACCTTGGAAGGAGATCGTTTGATGGTGTTGCTGTGGAGCTCTTGTCCGGCGTGGACTGTCGTGTTTGGGATCGCCTTCTCTGCTCGTGACTGGATAAGTCTATCTCTGCTGTTGTTTGTTTGTTGTTGTCTTCCCCTGTTGTTTTCCTAGACGTGAGTGATGGTGACTAGCGCTCCCATCGGCCTTTCCCCAGTCCAGTGTTAGGGCGACTGAGGGTTTAGGCATCCTGCTCGCCGCACGGGTTCACACCCCGTCTAGGGTATCAGGGCAGACAGGTGCCAGCTTAGGGTTACTCAGGGGTGGCCATTCTATTTCCTATCCGTAGATAAGGGTCCCCCTTCCCCTCCATCTGGTGCGACACGACTGCTGCTGGGATAGCGGTCGTGACAGCATATGACTATTTGATCGCTTGCTATTACACTTTTTGTGATGTAAGGTGACAAAAAATGGTTTATTTAGCACAGTTTTTATTTTTTATTTTTTAGAGATGGTCGATACGGACGCGGCGATACCTAATATGTATACTTTTTTTTTATTTATGTAAGTTTTACACAATAACAGCTTTTAAAGGGTTTCTGTCACCCCGCAAAACTCATTTTTTTTTTTTTTGATAGTTAGATTCCTCATAGTGCGATATAGGAGAATATAATGCTCTTACTTACTTTCATGCGGCCGATTCTTTATAAAACGAACTTTTATAATATGTAAATGAGGGCTCTACCAGCAAGTAGGGCGTCTACTTGCTGGTAGCTGCTGCAGAAATCCGCCCCCTCGCCGTGTTGATTGACAGGGCCAGCCGTGATCTCCTCCTCCGGCCGGTCCTGTCAGTAATTCAAAAATCGCGCGCCTCGCGTCATTCGGCGCAGGCGCTCTGAGATGAGGAGGCTCGTCTCCTCAGCACTCCCTCAGTGCGCCTGCACCGATGACGTCTTCTCTTTCGGTGATGTCATCGGCGCAGGCGCACTGAGGGAGTGCTGAGGATACGAGCCTCCTCATCTCAGAGCGCCTGCGCCGAATGACGCGAGGCGCGCGATTTTTGAATTACTGACAGGACCGGCCGGAGGAGGAGATCACGGCTGGCCCTGTCAATCAACACGGCGAGGGGGCGGATTTCTGCAGCAGCTACCAGCAAGTAGACGCCCTACTTGCTGGTAGAGCCCTCATTTACATATTATAAAAGTTTGTTTTATAAAGAATCGGCCGCATGAAAGTAAGTAAGAGCATTATATTCTCCTATATCGCACTATGAGGAATCTAACTATCCAAAAAAAATAAAATGAGTTTTGCGGGGTGACAGAAACCCTTTAAAAAATATATATATATATATATATATTTTAGTGTCTCCATATTCTGAGCCATAGTTTTTTTTTTATTTTTAGGGCGATTGTCTCAGGTAGGGCCTCATATTTTGCGGGATGAGGTGACGGTTATATTGGTACTAATTTGGTGGGCAAACGCCTTTTTGATCGCTTGCTGTTGTACTTTTTGTGATATAAGGTGACAAACAAATGGTTTATTTAGCATTATTTTTTACGGTGTTCATCTGAGGGGTTAGGTCATGTGATATGTTTATAGAGCCGGTCGATACGGACGCGGCGATACCTAATATGTATACTTTTCCCCCCTATTTTTTACCAATTTGTTTTAACTTTATTTGGGGAAAATGACGTTTTTGTTTATTTTTACTTGAAACTTTTAATTTTTTGGGGGGAAAACTTTATTTTTTCAACTTTTTTTTCACTTTATTTTTTGTCCCACTTCGGGACTTGAACTTTTGGGGGTCTAATCCCTTTACAATGCATTCCAATACTTCTGTATTGGAATGCATTGGCTGTATAAGCAATGCATGAGTATTACTCATACAGCTTCCGGCCTGTGAGATCCAGGGGGCTGGATCTCACAGGCTCGTCACCGGAAGGCAGCGCGATGCACCCGATGGCACCGCCGATCACCGCCGCAAACCGCAGGTTAAAGCAGCAAACTGCAGGTCTGAATTGACCTGCGTTTTGCGGCGATCGCCGACACGCGGGGGTCACGGGACCCCTCCGTGTATTTAGCCAAGGTGCCTGCTCAATGATTTGAGCAGGCACCGGGTTCCGATCACCGCCCGCCGGGCGGCGGTGATCGGAAATATACATGACATACCTGGTACATCATGTGTCCTTAAGTACCAGGACAACATGCCGTACCGGTACGTCTTATGTCCTGAAGAGGTTAAAATTTCACATTATTTGTGAAAGAGTTTAGTGGCCTATTTGAGTACAGAAAATATATATATTCTCATTTCACTTCTGCAGTCATATGTGTTGAAAGCGCTTACTAGCCTATTTCAGTACAGTAAGAAAAATATATACGCACTTCACTGGTGCATTTATTTCTGCTAAAAGCGTTTACTCTCCTATTTCAGTGCAAAAAGAAAAATATTTTTGTCGTTTTTGGGGGTGTATTAATTTGCTTTTAATTTATTTAGTTCAGCTGAAAGTATGTCAGACAGAGAAGTGCCAGGCCATGCACAGAGGAGTGGCAGAGGCATAAATGTTTCTGGCGCAGGCAGAGGTCGCAGCAGAGTAAAGGGACGTGGCAGCAGGAGTCGCAGCAAGAGACCTGAGCTCCCAGTGTCATCTAGTGGTCGTGTCTTGACCAACAACCCAGCGGTTCTTGATTGGTTAACTCGGTCATCCACTTCATCTCAAGTGACATCAGACACCCTCAGCCAACAGTTGGTGGGTTTGTCAGACACAACCCTTAGTTGGGATGGCCCAGGAGCAGGTCCTATGCCCTTACCTGTCCTCAACCTGCCTCTGTCCTTTTCTGTTTTCTCACCGCAAGAAGTATTATATGCTGTCTGCTCAGCTTCACTTTTCAGCGAGGACGAGCTACTAGACGACAGTCAGCAGATACTGCCCAGCCAAGATCTGGAGGAGACATTTGCCGCGGGCAAGTAGTGATTTGCCGCGGGCAAGTAGTGATGAGGAGAGTGGCATGGGTGGTGTTGTTGCGAGCAGAGACCATTGAGGAGGACATCAATGATGTGCAGACACGACTCGATGATGATGAAGCCGATCGCACTTGGGAGCCGGGTGCAGAAGGGGCTTCATTATCATTAGGAGAAGAGGGTGGCAGCTTGCCTATGAGGCAGCGGCTGAGCCAGACAGGTGGTAGCATGGCTGGGAGTCAGGAGGGGGGCAGCAGTTTCAGGTCGGGAGCCAATGGCACACACCCGGTTTCAGGCAGTCAAGGCTTCACCCCCTCAACCGAAGGGAGCTGTCTGTCATTCCCATCTTCTGCTGGTCCAGATACTCCTCCTCCTACTCCTCGTCTATCACTACATCAGCAATCGATCACCGAAGCGATTGCCAAGAGACAGCAGTATGCGTGCACGCATCCAACAGCGAAGAAGTTGAATGTGCTCCTATCCAAGTTGCTGGTGCTGCAGTCCCTCCCTTTCCAAGTGGGGGATTCTACACCTTTCAGAGAACTGATGCCTTGTGCCAAGCCGAGGTGGAGAGTCCCAAGTTGTCATTTCTTTGAGAAAAAAGCAGTACCAGACCTGCACAAATATGTAGAATAGAAGATGGGCCAGTCCTTGAGCCTGTCGGTGCCTGCCAAAGTGCATGGCAGCGCCGACGTGTGGAGCTGCAACTACGGTCAGGGACAGTACATGTCCTTAATGGAAGACTGGGTGAATATGGTTCCTGCACAGCCACACCAGCAACTTGGCCAGGTCACTCTGCTTCCACCTCCACGTTGTCACGCCTTTGGTCCTGCGACAATGTCCGCCTCTGCCTCCTCATCCTCCACCATGTCCTCAGCCTCCACTGCAGGGACAAGTCACAGTGCCCCTCCAGCATACCACATGTACAGGGCACGGCGGTGTCACGCTGTTCTGCACCTCGTTTGCCTGGGTGAACGGAGTCACAAAGGGGAGGAACTTCTCCGTGTCCTTCGTTAAGAAATCAAATCCTGGCTTTCTCCCCGGCAACTCAAAATCGGAACCAAGGTGACCGACAACGGGAAGAACATTGTGTCGGCACTGCATCAAGGAAGGCTGAGCCATGTGCCCTGCATGGCACATGTGTTCAATCTGGTTGTCAAGCGGTTCCTGAAGTCTTCCACCCATCTGTAAGACATCCTAAAAATGGGCAGGAAACTTTGCATGCACTTCAGCATCCCCTAACATAGGCTGATATGCAACGTTTCCACCCATTGGAATTCCACCCTCGATATGCTGGACCGACTATACGAACAGAGAAAGGCTATCAACGATTTCTTGATGATGCAAGCAGATAGGATTACTCCCCGGTGTAACTTCGATGTCAGCCAGTGGAAGCTCATGGCCCTGCCGTTTGCTCAGGCCCTTTGAGGACGCCACATTATTTGTCAGTCGCCAGGACTATAGGATGAACAACGTCATTCTACTGCTTCATCTCCTGGAACAGATGGTTGTAACAATGGCTGGTCAGGGGACTGGAGACATGGTGCCTAGATCTCGTGGGCACATGAGCCCTGTGGGGGCTGAACTGAAAGAGGAGGAAGAGGGGGAGGAGGCCATTGGAGCACAGGCAATGTGTAGCGAAATAGGTGGTTTTTCTACTCAGGTGACAGAAGAGGAGGAGCATGAGCAGCCAGAGGAGCAACAGGCCGATGAGGAAGATGAGACAGAGGACCCAGACACACCAGGGCAATATGCAGTGGAGATGGAGGCAGGGAGACCCTCCGAGTCACTTGCACAAATGGCCCGATGCATGCTCACTTGCTTGCATAGTGACAGCCGAATTGTCACCATTCGGCAGAGAGATGACTTCTGGCTCTCCACCTTGTTGGACCCTCGCTACTGGTCCAAAATGGGGACCTTTTTTACACCCACTGAGAGGGAGGACAAACTGAATTACTACAGAGACAGCCTATGTAGTCAGTTGGCCGCTGCCTATCTGAGCCATCGTCCATCCTCTTGTAGGTCTGACCGGGGGGGCCCTTTGAGCTCACGTTCCACTGCCATGGCTGCTGGGGAGGGGTGGGATGGCAGGAGCAGTACCAGCTCCATCAGCAGCAGCCTGACTGAGTCTACAGTCGCTGATGAGTAGCTTTCTTCACCTGCATAGTGAAGAAACTACTCACCAGCAGCAGCAGGTAAACCGGGAGCAGGATCTGAACCAGCAGGTGGTGGCCAGTGGCGTAACTAGAGTGTTATGGGCCCCAGTGAAAACTTTGGATCGGGCTCCCCCATTTTTACAAAGAGTCTGCAGAATTTCCTTACACTAAGGGCTCTTTCACACGAGCGGATGCCGTGTAGGTAATCCGCTGCGTGAAAGAAAGCCAAGCCCTGTTCCGGACAGCAGAGACACAGAGCATTAACATGATTGATAATCCTCCGTGCCTCTCTGTGATCTTTTTACTACAAAATCACAGTGAGATAAAGGTGTCACCGTGATTTTGTAGTAAAAAGATCACAGAGAGGCACAGAGTATTATCAATCATGTTAATGCTCCGTGTCTCTGCTGTCCGGAACAGGGCTTGGCTTGCTTTCACGCAGTGGATTACCCGCGCAGGATGCGCTCGTGTTAAAGAGCTCTAAGCCCAATGCATGGCTACACTCCAGTCCTAATAAAATCTGGTCCTACCTCATCCAGGGTGTCGCTAGCGGCGTGATGTCCGCTGGATCCAGAACAAGGTCCCTGTGGTGATAGAGAAAAAAAGAATAATTACATAAGGAAGGGATGGTGACTGCCCCTGTGAAACCACCAGCAAGGGGCGCTGTGCTGGCCTGTAAGACTAAGCCATGCCAATGTATAGCAGGGTAATCTAGGACATTTCCCCTAAACGCTACTACACAGTAATAATGCCCACATTGTGGCCCCTTACAGTAATTAAGCCCACCTTGTGGTTCCTTCAAAATAGTTATGTCCTCCGTGTGGCCCCTCACAGCTGTTATACCCACTTTGTTTCTGTCACAGTAGTTATGCCTACTTTTGTGCCCCTAACTGTAGTTATGCTCAGAGATACCAGATATGTGCTCCCTCACAGTAGTTATACCCAGATATGTGCCTGCTCACAGTAGTTATACCCAGATATGTGCCTGCTCACAGTAGTTATACCCAGATATGCGCCCCTCACAATGGTTATATTTATTAGCAGATGCCTGAACAGGCGATGAACCTATCTTCACCACAAGGTGCTTAAATTCTGGGGAATTTGTAAAAAAAAACTAGGTGTAAGAAAGGGTGATCTGGTTGCCATCTTATTGCAAGAAGAGACTAGGTGGATCTACCGCCTCGATAGCCTAAATCCAAAAGGGCTTAACAAAGGTTTTGCCTTCACTGATTTTCTTTGAGAATGAAGGAGAGGATTTGTTTGTTTGTTTGTTTGTTTTTCGATTTTTCTATTTCTATTTTCAAAGTGTCAATTTATATCTATATGACTGTACACTCATTGAGCCAAAAATCATTGTGTACCCCAAGTACTGTTTTGATTGTCAGTAATGTTTCCAGTTGGAATATGTTGCTAATTCATAAGCAACAAAATACTGATACATTTAATGGCAAAAATTAATATGTACGGCTAGTTCAATTGTTACTGCCATCTTTCTAATTATGCAACTGGAGTGGCACATTCTTTTCACTTTCAGTTGCTATTGTAGGTGATGCACCATTCCAACACAATCTAGTTCCTGCGCACTATATACCCTATGAAGTAGGTGGCACGCTAGTAGATCTGTACTGACTGGGCACTGGAGCCTCTAAGTCTGTGCGCAGCATCCTTTAGCGCAACAGATGAGCAACTATGTGCCTACCTAGTGCCCCATTCTTCTAAAGTCCATGCGCAGCACTATTCGGCGCAACTCACCTATTGGGCAGAGTCCATGCGCACCACTGAGCTGCGCAGCGCATGCGCACCTATAACACACATCAGTTTTTTTGCTTTAAGTATTAGCGCAGCTGCTCTCCGTGCAACACCCTCTCTGGGTAGAGTCTATGCGCATCTCTACCTTGCACAGCGCATGCGCAGTTCCAACAATATGAGCTCGTTCGCCCTAAGTGTTTACGCTGGTGCTTAGTGCGCAGGACGTCACAGCTGACGAATAATTCGATGTCTGGGATTGGCGTTTCACTCCTTCTGTGACTGTCCGGCAGCTAACACTATTGGCTGGTCACTTCTTTTGCCCTGAATGTGATAGGACTATTGTTCTGTCAATTTAAACATAGAGTATTTAATCCTCCAGTCCGATGGGGACACTCATTGCTGCCCATTTACCCCTGAAGAAGCCAGAATCCTGGTGAAACATGTCGGGGGGCAGTTTTAGCTTTTAAACGCAGTTCTCTACTCCACTGTGAATCAATCATTAATAGTCCGGCTGGACTCTACTCCAATGCTCAGTCCGTTAATGTGCTTAAGATAGACACGGTATTAATACTGTGTGCTATCTATATTTGCAGGGCTAATTGCCAACAGGCTTCATATTAGTCTGCAAGCACATGCGATTGTTAGGTGAGCCTATTTGTCAGTGGGTTGAACGCATTCAGGTTCCCACTGCATGACATGGCTGGTTTGTCAATCTCACCTAGTCAGCAATAGCTCTGCATACATTGACACGGCAGCACTCTGCATTTAAAGTGAAAGGGTGGGAGATAGTGCACATCTCCGTACCCCCCTCACTGACCAACAGTTACATTTACCTGTGGAGTGGCGACTGTATTTTTAAACACTAATAAAAGTGAAGTATTAATTTTAACCTGTGTCAAGATAGGTTCATCGCCTGTTCAGGCATCTGCTAATAAATATGTTAAATAACCTTACCCAGGCTAGGTCCTGATTATGAATACTCCTCACAATGGTTATGCTCTTTTGTGCCCCCTAACTCTAGTTGTCCTCTTTTTACAGCTTTATGGGGAAAAAAACAAAAAAACACGAAGTTACGCTCTTCCATGATGACGCGCTCCCACACTCACATCACGCTGCTGGCTGTGCTGCAGGCCGATTCCCGGGCCATCAGTGCTCCTCCCACAGCCATCAGCACGATGTGCAGCCTGCAGGGGGAGCGCCTGAAGTCTGAAGAACAGTAGAGATCTCCCTGCTTCACTCTGACAACAAACAGCCCGGCAGTGACAAGAACTGCGGTGAGTGCGCAACCCCCCCCCCTCCCCTCCTTGCCTCTGTGCCCCCTCATGTTTTAAGAGCGCTCTGAGGGGGACTGGCTTTCTCACTGTACTTCATGTTGGGACTCGTCAGAGCGCTCCCATTACACATGAGTGCAGCGGGCCCCCTCCCCACATCGGGCCCGGTCACGGTCGCCTGGTGGTGGCATACTTGGACAGCAACCTGCCAACCCACATTGAAGATCCTCTGGACTACTAGGCAGCCAAATTGGATTTGTGGCCGCAACTAGCAGAGTTTGCCCTGAAAAAGCTGTCCTGCCCGGCCAGTAGTGTGGCATCAGAGCGGGTGTTTAGTGCGGCGGGGGCCATAGTTACCCCAAGGAGAACTCGCTGCTAGAGCCATCTCCACATTATGTCATTATGTCACCTTGCCACTGTGATGCTGTATCCTGATGCTGCTGCTGCCATCTCCACGCTATGTCACCTTGCCACTCTGTTTTATCTTGATGATGCTGCTGCTTCTACCATCACCACACTACGTCAACTTGCCACTCTGTGGTATCCTGATGCTGCTGTTGCTACTACCAACTCTAAATAATGTCACCTTGCCACTCTGTGGTCTCCTACTGATGCTGCTGCCATCTCCACACTATGTCACCTTTCCACTCTGTGGTATCCTCCTGATGCTGATGCTACTGCCATCTCCACACTATGTCACCTTGCCACTCTGTGGTATGCTGATGCTGCTGCCATCTCTACACTATGTTAACTTGCTATTCTGTGGTCCCCTGATGTTGCTGCTGCTACTGCCATCTCCACACTAGGCTAACTTGCCACTCTGTGGTAACCTCCTGCTGCTGCCATCTCCACACGATGTTACCTTGCCACTCTGTGGTATCCTACTGATGCTGCTGCCATCTCCACACTATGTCACCTTGCCACTGTATGGTTTCCTCCTGATGCTACTGCTACTGCCATCTCTACATTATGTCACCTTGCCACTATGTGGTATCCTGATACTGCTGCCATCTACACACTACGTTCCCTTGCCACTCTGTGGTATCCTGATGCTGCTGCTGCCATTTCCACACTATGTTACCTTGCAACTCTGTAATATCCTTTTGATGCTGCTGCTACTGCCATCTTCACACTATGTCACCTTGCCACTGTGTGGTGTCCTGATGCTGCTGCTGCTACTACCATCTTCACACTATGTCACTATGTCACATAGCTTGTTCGCGTTCGCCGCGGCGGGCGATCATTTGCGATGTTCGGTCCGCCCCCTATACATCATCATTGAGCAAACTTTGACCCTGTACCTCACAGTCGGCAGACACATTCCAGCCAATCAGCATACCCTCCCTCCCAGACCCTCCCACCTCCTATCAAAAAGCAAGGACAGCATCCATCTTAGATTCATTCTGAAGCTGCAGTGTCACAAATTTGACTAAGTTATAATCGCAATGCGATTAATACATGTTATATTAATCGCATTGCGAATTCAACTTAGAGCTGGGTTCCTAATAGTTGTATTGCTAGAATATAACAAAGATTGAGAATATAGTGCTATATGCGTTAAATTCGTCAATTCTAGCAATACAACCATTAGGAACTCAGATCTAAGTTGTAATCGCAATGCGATTAATACAGTTTAAATTAATTGCATTGCGAATTCAACTTACCACACTCTGCATACAACTACGTAATTTTCCATGGGAGTTTTGCCATGGATCCCCCTCCGGCATGCCACAGTCCAGGTGTTAGTCCCCTTGAAACAACTTTTCCATCACTATTGTGGCCAGAAAGAGTCCCTGTGGGTTTTAAAATTCGCCTGTCTATTGAAGTCTATGGCGGTTCGCCCGGTTCGCCCGTTCGCGAACATTTGCGTAAATTCGTGTTCGCCGTTCGCAAACGGAAAATTTGATGTTCGCGACATCTCTACTTACCACTCTGTGGTATCCTTCTGATGCTGCTGCTGCTACCATCTCCACACTATGTCACCTTGCCACTCTGCGGTATTCGCCTGCTTCTGCTACTGCCATCTCCACAATATATCACCTTGCTACTCTGTGGTATCCTCCTGATGCTGCTGCTACTGCCATCTCCACAATATGTCACCTTGCCACTCTGTGGTATGCTGATGCTGCTGCCATATTCACACTATGTCACCTTGCCATTCTGTGGTATCTTGATGCTGCTGCTGCCATCGCCACACTATGTCACCTTGCCACTTTCTGGTATTCTCCTGATGCTGCTGCCATCTCCACACTATGTCAACTTGCTACTTTGCTGTATCCTCCTAATGCTGCTGCTACTACCATCTCCACACTATGTCACCTTGCCAATCGGTGGTATCCTGATGCTGCTGCTACTACCATATAAACACTGTGTCATCTTCCACTCTGTGGTATCCTGCTTCTACTGTCATCTCCACAATATTTCAGCTTGCCACTGTGTGACATTCTGATGCTGCTGCTGTCATCTCCAAACTATGTCACATTGCCACTCTGTGGTATACTCCTGATGCTGCTGCTACTACCATCTCAACATTATGTCACCTTGTTACTCTGTTGTATCCTCATGATGCTGCTGCTACTGCCATCTCCACACAATGTCACCTTGCCATTCTGTGGTATCCTAATGCTGCTGCCATTTACACACATTTTCATCTTGCCACTCTGTGGCATCCTCCTGCCACTGCCATCTTCACACTATATCACCTTGCCACTCTGTGGTATCCTCCTGTTGCTGCTGCTACTGCCATCTCCACATTATGTCACCTTGCCACTCTGTGCTATCCTGATACTGCTGCAATCTCCACACTATGTCCCCTTATCACTCTGTGGAATCCTCCTAATGCTGCTGCTAATGCTATCTCCACATTATGTCACCTTTCCACTGTTTATTATCCTGATGCTGCTGCCATCTCCACACTATGTTTCCTTGCCACTCTGTGGTATCCTCCTGATGCTGCTGCCATTGCCACCTTCAGACTAAGTCAGCATGCCACTGCATTGTATCCTGCTGCTGCTGCTTCTGCCATCTTCACAATATGTCACCTTGCCACTCTTTGGTATCTCGATGCTGCTGCCATTTTCACACTATGTCACCTTGCCACTCTGTGGTATCCAACTGATGCTGCTGCCATCTCCACACTATGTCACCTTGCCACTCTTTGATATTCATTCTACTGATGCTGCTGCTACTGCCATCCCCACACTATGTCACCTTGCCACTCTGTGGTATCCTAATGCTGCTGATACTGCAATCTCCAAACTATGTCACCTTACCTCTCTGTGGTATCCTGAAGCTGCTACTACTACCATCTCCACACTATGTCACCTTGCCACTCTGTAGTATCCTTCTGATGCTGCTGCTGCTTCCATCTCCACACTATGTCACCTTACCACTCTGTGGTATCCTTCTAATGCTGCTGCTGCTGCTACCATCTCCACACTATGTCACCTTGCCACTCTGCGGTATTTGCCTGCTGTTGCTACTGCCATCACCACACTATATCACCTTGCCACTCTGTGGTATCCTCCTGATGCTGCTGCTACTGCCATCTCCACACTATGTCACTATGCCACTTTGTGGTATCCTGATCCTGCTGTCATCTTCACACTATGTCACCTTGCCATTCTGTGGTATCCTGATGCTGTTACTGCCATCTCCACACTATGTCACCTTGCCACTTTGTGGTATTCTCCTGTTGCTGCTGCTATCTCCACACTATATCAACTTGCTACTTTGTGGTATAATCCTAATGCTGCTGCTACTACCATTTCCACACAATGTCACCTTGCCACTCTGTGACATCCTGATGCTGCTGCTGCTGCTACAGAAAACTCCACACTATGTCACCTTGCTAATCTGTGGTATCCTCCTGATGCTACTACTGCTGACATCTCCACATTAGTCACCTTGCCACTGTGTGGTATCCTGATGATGCTGCTGCCATCGTCACACTATGTTACCTTGCCACTCTGTGGTATCTACCTGATGCTGCTGCTACTACCATATCACACTGTGTCACCTTGCCACTCTGTGGTATCCTGCTTCTGCTGTCATCTACACACTATTACATCTTGCCACTGTGTGATATTCTGGTGCTGCTGCTGCTGTAGCTGTCATCTCCACACTATGTCACCTTGCCACTCTGTGGTATACTCCTGATGCTGCTGCTGCTACCATCTCTACATTATGTCATCTTGCCACTCTGTGGTATCCTCATGATGCTACTGCTACTGCCATCTCCACACTATGTCACCTTGACACTGTGTGGTATCCTGAAGCTGCTGCTACCATCTCCACACTATGTCACGTTGACACTCTGTGGGCTCCTACTGCTGCCATATCCACACTATTCTACCTTGCCACTCTGTGGTATCCTCCTGATGCTGCTGCTAATGCTATCTCCACACTATGTCACCGTGCCACTCTGTGGTGTCATAATGCTGCTGCTGCCATCTCCACACTATGTCACCTTGCCACTCTGTGTTATCCTCCTGAAGCTGCTGCTGCCATATCTACACCATGTAACCTTGCCATCCTGATGCTGCTGCCATCTCCACATTAAGTCACCTTGTCACTCTATAGTATCCGCCTGATGCTGCTACCATCTCCACACTATGTCACCTTACCACTTTGTGGTATCCTCCTGATGCTGCTGCTGCCATTTACACACTGTCACCTTTCCACTGTGTGGTATCCTGATGCTGCCATCTCCAAACTATGTCACCTTGCCCCTCTGTTTTATCCTGATGATGCTGCTGCTTCTACCATCTGCACACTATGTCACCTTGCCACTCTGTGGTATCCTGATGCTGCTGCTGCTACTACTAGTATCTCCAAACTATGTCACCTTGCCACTCTGTGGTCTCCTCCTGATGCTGCTGCCATCTACACACTATGTCACCTTGCCACTCTGTGGTATTCTCATGTTACTGCTGCTATATCCACACTATGTCAACTTGCTACTTTGTGGTGTCCTCCTAATCCTGCTGCTACTACCGATTCCACACTATGTCACCTTGCCACTCTGTGGCATCCTGATGCTGCTGCTGCTACAACAATCTCCACACTATGTCACCTTGCTAATCTGTGGTATCCTCCTGATGCTACTACTGCTGACATCTCCACATTAGTCACCTTGCCACTGTGTGGTATCCTGATGATGCTGCTGCCATCGTCACACTATGTTACCTTGCCACTCTGTGGTATCATCCTGATGCCGCTGCTACTACCATATCACACTGTGTCACCTTGCCACTCTGTGGTTTCCTGCTTCTGCTACCATCTCTACATTATGTCATCTTGCCACTCTGTGGTATCCTCATGATGCTACTGCTACTGCCATCTCCACACTATGTCACCTTGACACTGTGTGGGATCCTGAAGCTGCTGCTGCCATCTCCACACTATGTCACGTTGACACTCTGTGGTATCATAATGCTGCTGCTGCCATCTCCACACTATTCTACCTTGCCACTCTGTGGTGTCCTCCTGATGCTGCTAATGCTATATCCACACTATGTCACCTTGCCACTCTGTGGTATCATAATGCTACTGCTGCCATCTCCACACTTTGTCACCTTGCCACTCTGTGTTATCCTCCTAATGCTGCTGCCATATCCACACTATGTAACCTTGCCACTCTGTGGTATCCTGATGCTGCTGCCATCTCCACATTAAGTCACCTTGTCACTCTATGGTATCCGCCTGATGCTGCTGCCATCTCCACACTATGTCACCTTACCACTTTGTGGTATCCTCCTGATGCTGCTGCTGCCATTTACACACTGTCACCTTTCCACTGTGTGGTATCCTGATGCTGCTGCTGCCATCTCCAAACTATGTCACCTTGTCACTCTGTTTTATCCTGATGATGCTGCTGCTTCTACCATCTGCACACTATGTCACCTTGCCACTCTGTGGTATCCTGATGCTGATGCTGCTACTAGTATCTCCAAACTATGTCACCTTGCCACTCTGTGGTCTCCTCCTGATGCTGCTGCCATCTACACACTATGTCATCTTGCCACTCTGTTGTAACCTCCTGATGCTGCTGCTACTGAAATCTCCAAACTATGTCACCTTGCCACTCTGTGGTATTATGATGCTGCTGCCATCCCCACTTTATGTTACTTTGACATTCTGTAGTATCCTGATGCTGCTGCTTGTGCCATCTCCACACTTTGCTATCTTGCCACTGTGTGGTGTCCTTCTGATGCTGCTGCTACTACAATCTCCTCAACACTATGTCACCATGCCACTCCATGGCATCTTTCCAATTCTGCTGCTACTGCCATCTCTACACTATTTCACCTTGCCACTGTGTGATATCCTGATGCGGCTGCTGCTACTACCATCTCCACACTATGTCACCTTGCCACTCTGTGGTATCCTCCTGATGCTGCTGCTACTACCATCTCCACACTATGTCACCTTGCCACTCTGTGGTAACCTCTTGATGCTGCTGCTACTGAAATCTTCAAATTATGTCACCTTGCCACTCTGTGGTATTCTGATGCTGCTGCCATCACCACTTTATGTTACCTTGACATTCTGTAGTATCCTGATGCTGCTGATTCTGCCATCTCCACACTTTGCTATCTTGCCACTGTGTGGTGTCCTCCTGATGCTGCTGCTACTACCATCTACACACTATGTCACCTTGCCATTCTGTGGTATCCTGATGCTGCTGTTGTCATTTCCACACTTTGTCGCCTTGACACTCTGTGATATCCTGATGCTGCTGCTATCTCCACACTATGTTACCTTGCCATTCTGTGGTATCTTGATGCTGCTGCTACTACCATCTCTACACTATGTTATCTTGCCACTGTTTGATATCCTCCTGATGCTGCTGATACTGCCATCTCCACACTATTTCACATTGCCACTCTGTGGTATCCTGATGCTGCCGCCATTTCCTCACTATGCCACATTGCCCCTCTGTGGTTTCCTCCTGATGCTGCTGCTAATGCTATATCCACACTATGTCACCTTGCCACTCTGTGTTATCCTCCTAATGCTGCTGCTGCCATATCCACACTATATAACCTTGCCACTCTGTGGTATCCTGATGCTGCTGCCATCTCCACATTACGTCACCTTGTCACTCTATGGTATCCGCCTGATGCTGCTGCCATCTCCACACTATGTCACCTTACCACTTTGTGGTATCCTCCTGATGCTGCTGCTGCCATTTACACACTGTCACCTTTCCACTGTGTGGTATCCTGATGCTGCTGCCATCTCCAAACTATGTCACCTTGACACTGTGTGGTATCCTGAAGCTGCTGCTACCATCTCCACACTATGTCACGTTGACACTCTGTGGGCTCCTACTGCTGCCATATCCACACTATTCTACCTTGCCACTCTGTGGTATCCTCCTGATGCTGCTGCTAATGCTATCTCCACACTATGTCACCGTGCCACTCTGTGGTGTCATAATGCTGCTGCTGCCATCTCCACACTATGTCACCTTGCCACTCTGTGTTATCCTCCTGAAGCTGCTGCTGCCATATCTACACCATGTAACCTTGCCATCCTGATGCTGCTGCCATCTCCACATTAAGTCACCTTGTCACTCTATAGTATCCGCCTGATGCTGCTACCATCTCCACACTATGTCACCTTACCACTTTGTGGTATCCTCCTGATGCTGCTGCTGCCATTTACACACTGTCACCTTTCCACTGTGTGGTATCCTGATGCTGCCATCTCCAAACTATGTCACCTTGCCCCTCTGTTTTATCCTGATGATGCTGCTGCTTCTACCATCTGCACACTATGTCACCTTGCCACTCTGTGGTATCCTGATGCTGCTGCTGCTACTACTAGTATCTCCAAACTATGTCACCTTGCCACTCTGTGGTCTCCTCCTGATGCTGCTGCCATCTACACACTATGTCACCTTGCCACTCTGTGGTATTCTCATGTTACTGCTGCTATATCCACACTATGTCAACTTGCTACTTTGTGGTGTCCTCCTAATCCTGCTGCTACTACCGATTCCACACTATGTCACCTTGCCACTCTGTGGCATCCTGATGCTGCTGCTGCTACAACAATCTCCACACTATGTCACCTTGCTAATCTGTGGTATCCTCCTGATGCTACTACTGCTGACATCTCCACATTAGTCACCTTGCCACTGTGTGGTATCCTGATGATGCTGCTGCCATCGTCACACTATGTTACCTTGCCACTCTGTGGTATCATCCTGATGCCGCTGCTACTACCATATCACACTGTGTCACCTTGCCACTCTGTGGTTTCCTGCTTCTGCTACCATCTCTACATTATGTCATCTTGCCACTCTGTGGTATCCTCATGATGCTACTGCTACTGCCATCTCCACACTATGTCACCTTGACACTGTGTGGGATCCTGAAGCTGCTGCTGCCATCTCCACACTATGTCACGTTGACACTCTGTGGTATCATAATGCTGCTGCTGCCATCTCCACACTATTCTACCTTGCCACTCTGTGGTGTCCTCCTGATGCTGCTAATGCTATATCCACACTATGTCACCTTGCCACTCTGTGGTATCATAATGCTACTGCTGCCATCTCCACACTTTGTCACCTTGCCACTCTGTGTTATCCTCCTAATGCTGCTGCCATATCCACACTATGTAACCTTGCCACTCTGTGGTATCCTGATGCTGCTGCCATCTCCACATTAAGTCACCTTGTCACTCTATGGTATCCGCCTGATGCTGCTGCCATCTCCACACTATGTCACCTTACCACTTTGTGGTATCCTCCTGATGCTGCTGCTGCCATTTACACACTGTCACCTTTCCACTGTGTGGTATCCTGATGCTGCTGCTGCCATCTCCAAACTATGTCACCTTGTCACTCTGTTTTATCCTGATGATGCTGCTGCTTCTACCATCTGCACACTATGTCACCTTGCCACTCTGTGGTATCCTGATGCTGATGCTGCTACTAGTATCTCCAAACTATGTCACCTTGCCACTCTGTGGTCTCCTCCTGATGCTGCTGCCATCTACACACTATGTCATCTTGCCACTCTGTTGTAACCTCCTGATGCTGCTGCTACTGAAATCTCCAAACTATGTCACCTTGCCACTCTGTGGTATTATGATGCTGCTGCCATCCCCACTTTATGTTACTTTGACATTCTGTAGTATCCTGATGCTGCTGCTTGTGCCATCTCCACACTTTGCTATCTTGCCACTGTGTGGTGTCCTTCTGATGCTGCTGCTACTACAATCTCCTCAACACTATGTCACCATGCCACTCCATGGCATCTTTCCAATTCTGCTGCTACTGCCATCTCTACACTATTTCACCTTGCCACTGTGTGATATCCTGATGCGGCTGCTGCTACTACCATCTCCACACTATGTCACCTTGCCACTCTGTGGTATCCTCCTGATGCTGCTGCTACTACCATCTCCACACTATGTCACCTTGCCACTCTGTGGTAACCTCTTGATGCTGCTGCTACTGAAATCTTCAAATTATGTCACCTTGCCACTCTGTGGTATTCTGATGCTGCTGCCATCACCACTTTATGTTACCTTGACATTCTGTAGTATCCTGATGCTGCTGATTCTGCCATCTCCACACTTTGCTATCTTGCCACTGTGTGGTGTCCTCCTGATGCTGCTGCTACTACCATCTACACACTATGTCACCTTGCCATTCTGTGGTATCCTGATGCTGCTGTTGTCATTTCCACACTTTGTCGCCTTGACACTCTGTGATATCCTGATGCTGCTGCTATCTCCACACTATGTTACCTTGCCATTCTGTGGTATCTTGATGCTGCTGCTACTACCATCTCTACACTATGTTATCTTGCCACTGTTTGATATCCTCCTGATGCTGCTGATACTGCCATCTCCACACTATTTCACATTGCCACTCTGTGGTATCCTGATGCTGCCGCCATTTCCTCACTATGCCACATTGCCCCTCTGTGGTTTCCTCCTGATGCTGCTGCTAATGCTATATCCACACTATGTCACCTTGCCACTCTGTGTTATCCTCCTAATGCTGCTGCTGCCATATCCACACTATATAACCTTGCCACTCTGTGGTATCCTGATGCTGCTGCCATCTCCACATTACGTCACCTTGTCACTCTATGGTATCCGCCTGATGCTGCTGCCATCTCCACACTATGTCACCTTACCACTTTGTGGTATCCTCCTGATGCTGCTGCTGCCATTTACACACTGTCACCTTTCCACTGTGTGGTATCCTGATGCTGCTGCCATCTCCAAACTATGTCACCTTGCCACTCTGTTTTATCCTGATGATGCTGCTGCTTCTACCATCTGCACACTATGTCACCTTGCCACTCTGTGGTATCCTGATGCTGATGCTGCTACTAGTATCTCCAAACTGTGTCACCTTGCCACTCTGTGGTCTCCTCCTGATGCTGCTGCCATCTACACACTATGTCATCTTGCCACTCTGTTGTAACCTCCTGATGCTGCTGCTACTGAAATCTCCAAACTATTTCACCTTGCCACTCTGTGGTATTCTGATGCTGCTGCCATCCCCACTTTATGTTACTTTGACATTCTGTAGTATCCTGATGCTGCTGCTTGTGCCATCTCCACACTTTGCTATCTTGCCACTGTGTGGTGTCCTTCTGATGCTGCTGCTACTACAATCTCCTCAACACTATGTCACCATGCCACTCCATGGTATCTTTCTAATTCTGCTGCTACTGCCATCTCTACACTATTTCACCATGCCACTGTGTGATATCCTGATGCTGCTGCTACTACCATCTCCACACTATGTCACCTTGCCACTCTGTGGTATCCTCCTGATGCTGCTGCTACTACCATCTCCACACTATGTCACCTTGCCACTCTGTGGTAACCTCTTGATGCTGCTGCTACTGAAATCTTCAAACTATGTCACCTTGCCACTATGTGGTATCCTGATGCTGCTGCCATCACCACTTTATGTTACCTTGACATTCTGTAGTATCCTGATGCTGCTGATTCTGCCATCTCCACACTTTGCTATCTTGCCACTGTGTGGTGTCCTCCTGATGCTGCTGCTACTACCATCTACACACTATGTCACCTTGCCATTCTGTGGTATCCTGATGCTGCTGTTGTCATTTCCACACTTTGTTGCCTTGACACTCTGTGATATCCTGATGCTGCTGCTATCTCCACAGTATGTTACCTTGCCACTCTGTGGTATCCTAATGCTGCTGATACTGCAATCTCCAAACTATGTCACCTTACCTCTCTGTGGTATCCTGAAGCTGCTACTACTACCATCTCCACACTATGTCACCTTGCCACTCTGTAGTATCCTTCTGATGCTGCTGCTGCTTCCATCTCCACACTATGTCACCTTACCACTCTGTGGTATCCTTCTAATGCTGCTGCTGCTGCTACCATCTCCACACTATGTCACCTTGCCACTCTGCGGTATTTGCCTGCTGTTGCTACTGCCATCACCACACTATATCACCTTGCCACTCTGTGGTATCCTCCTGATGCTGCTGCTACTGCCATCTCCACACTATGTCACTATGCCACTTTGTGGTATCCTGATCCTGCTGCCATCTTCACACTATGTCACCTTGCCATTCTGTGGTATCCTGATGCTGTTACTGCCATCTCCACACTATGTCACCTTGCCACTTTGTGGTATTCTCCTGTTGCTGCTGCTATCTCCACACTATATCAACTTGCTACTTTGTGGTATAATCCTAATGCTGCTGCTACTACCATTTCCACACAATGTCACCTTGCCACTCTGTGACATCCTGATGCTGCTGCTGCTGCTACAGAAAACTCCACACTATGTCACCTTGCTAATCTGTGGTATCCTCCTGATGCTACTACTGCTGACATCTCCACATTAGTCACCTTGCCACTGTGTGGTATCCTGATGATGCTGCTGCCATCGTCACACTATGTTACCTTGCCACTCTGTGGTATCTACCTGATGCTGCTGCTACTACCATATCACACTGTGTCACCTTGCCACTCTGTGGTATCCTGCTTCTGCTGTCATCTACACACTATTTCATCTTGCCACTGTGTGATATTCTGGTGCTGCTGCTGTAGCTGTCATCTCCACACTATGTCACCTTGCCACTCTGTGGTATACTCCTGATGCTGCTGCTGCTACCATCTCTACATTATGTCATCTTGCCACTCTGTGGTATCCTCATGATGCTACTGCTACTGCCATCTCCACACTATGTCACCTTGACACTGTGTGGTATCCTGAAGCTGCTGCTACCATCTCCACACTATGTCACGTTGACACTCTGTGGGCTCCTACTGCTGCCATATCCACACTATTCTACCTTGCCACTCTGTGGTATCCTCCTGATGCTGCTGCTAATGCTATCTCCACACTATGTCACCTTGCCACTCTGTGGTGTCATAATGCTGCTGCTGCCATCTCCACACTATGTCACCTTGCCACTCTGTGTTATCCTCCTGAAGCTGCTGCTGCCATATCTACACCATGTAACCTTGCCATCCTGATGCTGCTGCCATCTCCACATTAAGTCACCTTGTCACTCTATAGAATCCGCCTGATGCTGCTACCATCTCCACACTATGTCACCTTACCACTTTGTGGTATCCTCCTGATGCTGCTGCTGCCATTTACACACTGTCACCTTTCCACTGTGTGGTATCCTGATGCTGCCATCTCCAAACTATGTCACCTTGCCCCTCTGTTTTATCCTGATGATGCTGCTGCTTCTACCATCTGCACACTATGTCACCTTGCCACTCTGTGGTATCCTGATGCTGCTGCTGCTGCTACTACTAGTATCTCCAAACTATGTCACCTTGCCACTCTGTGGTCTCCTCCTGATGCTGCTGCCATCTACACACTATGTCACCTTGCCACTCTGTGGTATTCTCATGTTACTGCTCCTATATCCACACTATGTCAACTTGCTACTTTGTGGTGTCCTCCTAATGCTGCTGCTACTACCGATTCCACACTATGTCACCTTGCCACTCTGTGGCATCCTGATGCTGCTGCTGCTACAACAATCTCCACACTATGTCACCTTGCTAATCTGTGGTATCCTCCTGATGCTACTACTGCTGACATCTCCACATTAGTCACCTTGCCACTGTGTGGTATCCTGATGATGCTGCTGCCATCGTCACACTATGTTACCTTGCCACTCTGTGGTGTCATCCTGATGCCGCTGCTACTACCATATCACACTGTGTCACCTTGCCACTCTGTGGTTTCCTGCTTCTGCTACCATCTCTACATTATGTCATCTTGCCACTCTGTGGTATCCTCATGATGCTACTGCTACTGCCATCTCCACACTATGTCACCTTGACACTGTGTGGGATCCTGAAGCTGCTGCTGCCATCTCCACACTATGTCACGTTGACACTCTGTGGTATCATAATGCTGCTGCTGCCATCTCCACACTATTCTACCTTGCCACTCTGTGGTGTCCTCCTGATGCTGCTAATGCTATATCCACACTATGTCACCTTGCCACTCTGTGGTATCATAATGCTGCTGCTGCCATCTCCACACTTTGTCACCTTGCCACTCTGTGTTATCCTCCTAATGCTGCTGCTGCCATATCCACACTATGTAACCTTGCCACTCTGTGGTATCCTGATGCTGCTGCCATCTCCACATTAAGTCACCTTGTCACTCTATGGTATCCGCCTGATGCTGCTGCCATCTCCACACTATGTCACCTTACCACTTTGTGGTATCCTCCTGATGCTGCTGCTGCCATTTACACACTGTCACCTTTCCACTGTGTGGTATCCTGATGCTGCTGCTGCCATCTCCAAACTATGTCACCTTGTCACTCTGTTTTATCCTGATGATGCTGCTGCTTCTACCATCTGCACACTATGTCACCTTGCCACTCTGTGGTATCCTGATGCTGATGCTGCTACTAGTATCTCCAAACTATGTCACCTTGCCACTCTGTGGTCTCCTCCTGATGCTGCTGCCATCTACACACTATGTCATCTTGCCACTCTGTTGTAACCTCCTGATGCTGCTGCTACTGAAATCTCCAAACTATGTCACCTTGCCACTCTGTGGTATTATGATGCTGCTGCCATCCCCACTTTATGTTACTTTGACATTCTGTAGTATCCTGATGCTGCTGCTTGTGCCATCTCCACACTTTGCTATCTTGCCACTGTGTGGTGTCCTTCTGATGCTGCTGCTACTACAATCTCCTCAACACTATGTCACCATGCCACTCCATGGCATCTTTCCAATTCTGCTGCTACTGCCATCTCTACACTATTTCACCTTGCCACTGTGTGATATCCTGATGCGGCTGCTGCTACTACCATCTCCACACTATGTCACCTTGCCACTCTGTGGTATCCTCCTGATGCTGCTGCTACTACCATCTCCACACTATGTCACCTTGCCACTCTGTGGTAACCTCTTGATGCTGCTGCTACTGAAATCTTCAAACTATGTCACCTTGCCACTCTGTGGTATTCTGATGCTGCTGCCATCACCACTTTATGTTACCTTGACATTCTGTAGTATCCTGATGCTGCTGATTCTGCCATCTCCACACTTTGCTATCTTGCCACTGTGTGGTGTCCTCCTGATGCTGCTGCTACTACCATCTACACACTATGTCACCTTGCCATTCTGTGGTATCCTGATGCTGCTGTTGTCATTTCCACACTTTGTCGCCTTGACACTCTGTGATATCCTGATGCTGCTGCTATCTCCACACTATGTTACCTTGCCATTCTGTGGTATCTTGATGCTGCTGCTTCTACCATCTCTACACTATGTTATCTTGCCACTGTTTGATATCCTCCTGATGCTGCTGATACTGCCATCTCCACACTATTTCACATTGCCACTCTGTGGTATCCTGATGCTGCTGCCATTTCCTCACTATGCCACATTGCCCCTCTGTGGTTTCCTCCTGATGCTTCTGCTAATGCTATATCCACACTATGTCACCTTGCCACTCTGTGTTATCCTCCTAATGCTGCTGCTGCCATATCCACACTATATAACCTTGCCACTCTGTGGTATCCTGATGCTGCTGCCATCTCCACATTAAGTCACCTTGTCACTCTATGGTATCCGCCTGATGCTGCTGCCATCTCCACACTATGTCACCTTACCACTTTGTGGTATCCTCCTGATGCTGCTGCTGCCATTTACACACTGTCACCTTTCCACTGTGTGGTATCCTGATGCTGCTGCTGCCATCTGCACACTATGTCACCTTGCCACTCTGTGGTATCCTGATGCTGATGCTGCTACTAGTATCTCCAAACTGTGTCACCTTGCCACTCTGTGGTCTCCTCCTGATGCTGCTGCCATCTACACACTATGTCATCTTGCCACTCTGTTGTAACCTCCTGATGCTGCTGCTACTGAAATCTCCAAACTATTTCACCTTGCCACTCTGTGGTATTCTGATGCTGCTGCCATCCCCACTTTATGTTACTTTGACATTCTGTAGTATCCTGATGCTGCTGCTTGTGCCATCTCCACACTTTGCTATCTTGCCACTGTGTGGTGTCCTTCTGATGCTGCTGCTACTACAATCTCCTCAACACTATGTCACCATGCCACTCCATGGTATCTTTCCAATTCTGCTGCTACTGCCATCTCTACACTATTTCACCATGCCACTGTGTGATATCCTGATGCTGCTGCTACTACCATCTCCACACTATGTCACCTTGCCACTCTGTGGTATCCTCCTGATGCTGCTGCTACTACCATCTCCACACTATGTCACCTTGCCACTCTGTGGTAACCTCTTGATGCTGCTGCTACTGAAATCTTCAAACTATGTCACCTTGCCACTATGTGGTATCCTGATGCTGCTGCCATCACCACTTTATGTTACCTTGACATTCTGTAGTATCCTGATGCTGCTGATTCTGCCATCTCCACACTTTGCTATCTTGCCACTGTGTGGTGTCCTCCTGATGCTGCTGCTACTACCATCTACACACTATGTCACCTTGCCATTCTGTGGTATCCTGATGCTGCTGTTGTCATTTCCACACTTTGTTGCCTTGACACTCTGTGATATCCTGATGCTGCTGCTATCTCCACACTATGTTACCTTGCCATTCTGTGGTATCTTGATGCTGCTGCTACTACCATCTCTACACTATGTTATCTTGCCACTGTTTGATATCCATCTGATGCTGCTCATACTGCCATCTCCACACTATTTCACATTGCCACTCTGTGGTATCCTGATGCTGCTGCCATTTCTTCACTATTTCACATTGCCACTCTGTGGTTTCCTCCTGCTGCTGCTACTACCATCTTCACACTATGTCAACTTGCCACTCTGTGGTATCCTCTTGATGCTGCTGCTGCTACTGCCATCTGCACACTATGTCACATTGCCACTGTGTGGTATCCTGTTGCTGCTGCTGCCATCTCTACACTGTGTCACCTTGTTACTGTGTGGTATGATCCTGATGCTGCTGCTACTGCCATCTCCACACTATGTCACCTTGCCACTTGGTGGCATCCTGATTCTGCTGCTGCTGCCATCTCCACACTATGTCACCTTGCCATTGTGTGGTATCCTGATGCTGCTGCTGCCATCTCCACACTATGTCACTTTGCCACTCTGTGGTATCCTCCTGATGCTGCTTCTACTGCCATCTCCACACTTTCTCACCTTGCCACTCTGTGGTATCCTGATGCTGCTGCTATCTCCACACTATGTCACCTTGACACTCTTTTTTATCCTCCTGATGCTACTGCTGCCATCTCCACACTATGTCACCTTGCCACTCTGTGGTATCCTGATGCTGCTGCTACAATCTCCACACTTTTTCACCTTGCCACTGTGGTATCTTGATTATGCTGCTGCCATCTCCACACTATTTCACCTTGTTACTCTGTGGTATCCTCCTGATGCTGCTGCTTCTACCATCTCCACACTATGTCACCTTGCCACTCTGTGGTATCCTTCTGATGCTGCTGCTACTGCCATCCCCACACTATGTCACATTGCCACTGTGCAGTATCCTGATGTTGCTGCTGCTACTACTATCTCCACACTATGTCACCTTGACATTCTGTGGTATCCTGATGCTGTTGCTATTTCCACACCATCAGAGGCGTTGCTAGAGCTTTAAAAGATCTGGGGCTCAAGTCCCAATGCATATGGCCCAATAATCTGAGTCAACCAAATGCAAAATTTTGTTGTTCTTGATATACAGCAGCACATACCGCTCACATCCAGTGCCTCCCAGGTGACGTCTCCTCTGATGTAGAGCTTCTCTGTAATCATCTTCTCCATTTGGTCTGTACAACTTCTCTCAGCCGCGCCTCATCTCTGCACTCATCTGTGGTATCCTCCTGATGCTACTACTGCTGACACTCCACATTATGTCACCTTGCCACTGTGTGGTATCCTGATGATGTTGCTGCCATCGTCACACTATGTTACCTTGCCACTATGTGGTATCCTCCTGTTGCTGCTGCTACTACCATCTCCACACTATGTCACATTGCCACTCTGTGGTATCCTCCTGATGCTGCTACTGCCATCTCCACACTAAGTCACCTTGCCACTCTGTGGTATCCTGATGCTGCTGCTGCCATCTCCACACTATGTCACCTTGTAGCTTTGTGGTATCCTACTGCTGCTGCTGCTGCTACTGCCATCTCCACATTATTTCACCTTGCTACTCTGTGGTATCCTGATGCTACTGCTGCTGCCATCTCAACACTGTCACCTTGCCACTCTGTGGTATCCTCCTGCTGCTTCTGCCATCTCCACACTATGTCACCTTGCCACTCTGTGGTTACCTCCTGCTGCTGCTGCTTACATTTCCACATTATGTCACCTTGCCACTCTGTGGTATCCTCCTGATTCTGCTGCCATCTCCACACTATGTCGCCTTGCCACTCTGTGGTATTCTCCAGATGCTGCTGCTGCCAACTCCACACTATGTCGCCTTGCCACTCTGTGGTATCCTGATGCTGCTGCTGCCATCTCCACAATATGTCACCTTGCCACTCTGTGGTATTCTCCAGATGCTGCTGCTGCCAACTCCACACTATGTTACCATGCCACTATGTGGTATCCTCATGATGCTGCTGCTACTACCATCTCCACACTATGTCACCTTGCCACTTTGTGGTATCCTGATGCTGCTACACTCATCTCCAAACTATTTCACCTTGCCACTCTGTGGTATCTTGATGCTGCTGCTGCCATCTCTAAACTATGTCACCTTGCCACTGATTGGTATACTGATGCTGCTGCCATCTCCACACTATGTCACCTTGCCACTCTGTGGTATCCTGTTGCTGCTGCTGCCATCTTCACACTATGTTTCACTGCCACTCTATGATATCCTCCTGATGCTGCTGCTGCCATTTCCATACTATGTCACCTTGCCACTCTGTGGTATCCACCTGCTGCTGCTGCTACCAACTCCACACTCTGTCACCTTGCCACTCTGTTGTATCCTTATGCTCCTGCTGCTACTGCCATCTCCATACTATGTCACCTTGCCACTCTGTGGTATTCTGATGCTGCTACTGCCATCTCCACACTATGTCACCTTGCCACTCTGTACTATCCTCCTGATGCTGCTGCTGTCGCCACCTTCAGACTCTGTCATTGTGTCACTCTGTGGCCTCCTCCTGATGCTGCTGCTGCCACCTCCACACTCTGTCATTGGGCCACTCTGTGGACTTCTCATGCTGTTCCCACCCTCCCCACTTCATGACTGGGCCACTATTTTGCCTTTCGGCCTGGCTGACAACATCATTTATTTGACCTTTCTTCTGATATGTCAGAAGGAAGGAAAAATTAGATGCACAAAGGATCCTGTCTGTGTAGCAGCTGTAAGACCTGTATGGTCCCATCAGAATTGGCTTATGATTTGGTAGCCAAAAGCAGGAGTGGGTACAAAACACAGAACACATGCAAATATTCATCTCAGGTGAAATCTCTGTATTAGATCCACTCCTGTTCTTTTTTTGGCATAAGCAATACTGAAGGATTATTTAGCAAATGCTGACCGAGCAAAGGTGTATGCTCCACAGACAGAATCAGTTTTTGTGGGTTATTGTTCTGATGGATCAGAGAAAGGGCAAATTAATCAGTGACGGAAACGCAAACTTACTGCTGACACCCTCTCCACTCTGTCGGGGGCTCTACTTGTATAAGCGTTTAATAGAACAGGTTCTGATAGCATCTATGTGGAATCAGCTGCCGACAGTGTAAAAGAAGTGTGCTTCTTAGGAGAGACGGATCCGGTATTTCAATGCATTTGTCAGACGGATCCGCATGCCATCAGTTTGCATCCGGATTGCTGGATCCGGCAGGCAGTTCCTTAACTGCCAGCCGGAAATCCTCTGCCGCAAGTGTGAAAGTACCCTTACCTTCCACAAAACATTTATTAAAAAGTGATCAAAAAGTCATAGACATCCAAAAAAATTCATAGCAAAAACTACAGATTGTCCCACAAAAAATGAGCCATCACACATCTCCGTAGACATAGCTATATAAAAGTTATGGGGGTCAGAATATGGCGATGATATAAAAAAAATTATTTCTCAAAAGTTTTTATATTTTTTTCATTATTAAAATGCAAGAACTGATACTGAAACTCTAGCGGTAGAGCGTTTTCTTCCAATTCCAACCCATTTTAATTTTTTTTTCCAGCTTCCCACTACATTGTATGCCATATTAAATTGTGACTTCAGAAAGTACAACTTGTCCCGCAAAAAACAAGCCCCCACATGGCTATGTGAATGGAAATATAAAAAAGTTATGGCTCCAGGAAGGCACGGAACGAAAACACAAAAATGGAAAATCGCTGCGTCAGGAAAGGGTTTAAGGGTCGAACATAGACTTATAGGATAGATACCTAACATCTGGTGGCATCAGACGCAGAGCTTGTAAAGAGCTAATTTGCATATCTTCTTCCCAAAATTCCAGAGGAGCGTGTATAGCCTATATAACTCCCCATGCCGATTAAGACACTCTCTCCAAGGAGAGATAATGCCCCCCAAATCCTGGAAGAAAGCAACAAAGCTTCATCATCTCAGACAACGCTTTTAGTTACAATAGTGGTATTTTGTGTTCACCCTTCTCAGTGTAATCTATTCTCACACCACTGTTATTTTTTTAGTGTTTTGTGTTCCTTTATTCCTTTCTTATTTCCAATCCTTTATTTGAATGCAAACGCATTTCTTCTTGTCCTGCAGTAGAACAGGACTCATGGCACTTCTTCAGTAACATGTGGGAGTTTCTGAAAGCTCTTACCTTAGATGATAGCCTTCTGTCCTTTATGCTCCTCTATCTGGATCTTGTCAGCTTTATAAGCATTCACCCTCCTAGCCGAGGAGATAAGACCTATAAAATCCACGAGTTTGACAGACATGATTCATCCTCTGAAGTGAAGGTTTGACTATCATGTGTGGATGAATAGTTTCATTTGACAAGGAAGCAATAAAAATATCTCTCCTGGCAGTGACAACATCAGCAGGCAAAAAAGAAATTCCTCTTTAGACGTGTGTCACATAGAGACATATTTTGCTCTTATATTTTTTTTTTAACATTTGTGAATTCTTTGGTGGAAAATATCATCATTATATTTATGTTGCAACAGTCAGAGATATATCTGTCTAAGGATTGATGACACTTACCTTGTCCAAAAGGAGGTTCTTAGGAACTTGAGTTTTCCCCTTCATTGTGCTTTGAAAAATACTAAAAACAATATATGAAATGAAATTGCCCCTTGTTCTCTGATGTCAACCATAAACTGGGAGCAGAAACAATCGGGCCAGGCAACATTACATCTGTGGGTCCCGTTGAAAAACTGCTCTTGATTTTTCTGTACTATCCTTCACAGCCATCGGTATACTCACCTGGCCTACAAGTGTAGTCATCATGATCACTGACTTTTGGTCCATCTTCATTCTGCCCATTGGTGTGGCAAAAATCATCATCATTACAGTTCGATGGTCATAATTCGTTCGTAACACTACCAGTATTGTAAGTTTTTCATTTTCCGCTTGGTGGTTGTTCCATTATAATCGGTAGATCTACTGAACTCGTTAAAATTATTTGGGAAGATATTTTGTCTTGATCTGATGAGATCGCACGGGAGTAGTCCTCATCATTAATATATATGAGAGAAGTTTTCAAAAATTCAATTCGACAAGAACAAGAAATTCGATTCATTACGAATTGCTTAGTAACAAATCGCATTCTATTGTATGGAGTGTGCGCAATGATGGAAAATGGTGATCGCACTGCCCCTGGTCATTTAACCCCTCAGATGCAACGTTCAATGCTGATCAAGGCATCTTAGAGTCACATTCTGCCTAAGGGGTTAATTAGGGGTTAAAACAAAAAATATATACACTCGCCTTATCCATTTTATCAGGGAGAGGCCGTCATGGCCATCTTGATTGAAGAAAATGTGCCAGTTCTTGCGCACGCTGACGTGATGATGTCACCATATCATCATCCTGGGCAAGCGCGGTGACGTCATCACTGATGGATGTATTTTTTCTTACTGCCATTTCTGGAAAAATTGGTTCGTTACCACAAAGCTCCAGAAAATTTGAATTTGTGGTGAATCAAAATTCCACTTAACTCAAAACTAATCATATTCTACAATTTTTACACTGATATTAGGCTTAAAATAAGACTTCCTGTCTTTTGAGAGTAGCTACTTGGGCCATAGACCCAGTGGACAGGAGAGGACCTCATTGACTTCTATGGGAGCATTTTAAATACATGATCTGTGACCTGTACAGAGGTCAAGATGGAGAATATAAGCTGTGATATCACCTATTGTGAATAGTGGATCCTGTCTTATCTATATAGTTGGGTTACTTGTCATTGTAATTCTGCCTGTTGTGATAATAAAAACATCTACTGAAAAGTTAGACTACTTTCACACTCGCGTTTTGGCTTTCCGTTTGTGAGATCTGTTCAGGGCTCTCACAAGCGTTCCAAAACGGATCAGTTTGCATTCTAATGCATTATGAATGGAAAAGGATCCGCTCAGAATGCATCAGTTCAGTCTCCATTCTGCTTTGGAGACGGACACCAAAACGCTGCTTGCAGCGTTTTGGTGTCCGTCTGATGAAACTGAGCCAAACAGATCCGTTCTGACACAGAATGTAAGTCAATGGGGACGGATCCTTTTTCTATGACACAATCTGGCACAATAGAAAACTGATCCGTCCTCTATTGACTTTCAATGGTGTTCAAGACGGATCCGTCATGGCTATGTTAAAGATAATACAAACAGATCCTTTATGAACGGATGCAGACGGTTGTATTATCTAGTGGATCCATCCATGATGGATCCGCACAAAACGCTAGTGTGAAAGTAGTCTTACCTGTACAAAAAAACATGACAAATTATTAGGCCCAGTGGCTAATATGAAAATTGCAGCATTATATAATTAAAAAAAATATGTAGAGATGGAAAAATTTCCCAAATTTCTTTTTTTAAATGTTTAGCACAAAAATGTGATTTGAACAATAGGTCATTTTCTGATGACACATTCTCTTTAAAGGCCATTCCCACCTTAGCAATCCCATGTTCTTTACTGTCCCAAAGCATCTATATTTTAAAATGAGGCAAATTTGCTAAATGCTTTTGCTTAAAAATGTCCTACCATGTGTTGACAGCTCCTATACAGACGCATGTGTTTTCATGGTAACAGACTACAAACAAGCTCTGTAGTCAGAAAATGCAGTCCACACACTTATTTGAAAGCAACATTAATTCCATGCGCTGTATATCTAAATGGGGTATACAGCGCATATAAAACAAGACAACAAGAGAGCTTACAATCTTAAAGAGAGGGGGAAAGGAGACAGTGGGTAAGGGTAAAAGCTGCTTATCTAGCTGTGTGATAGCAGCATGCTTATGGCAGGTGGTAGGATTTCCTGTAAAGGTGGGTTTTCAGGTTCCTTTTGAAGGTCTGGATGTTAGGGTAGAGTCTGATGTGTTGGAGTAGTGTGTTCTAAAGTATGGAGAATGCACTTATGGCAGGTGGTAGACTTTCCTGTAGAGGTGGGTTTTCAGGTTCCATTTAAGGGTTTGGATGTTGGGGTACAGTCAGATGTGTTGGAGTAGTGAGTTCCAATCCAGAGTATGAAGGATGCACATGTGATTGTCCAAGAAACAGGCAGCAGGAGAGCAAAGAAGGAGATCCTCTGAGGATCGTAGATTACATGTGGAGATGTATCGAGAAATCAAGACAGAGATGTAAGGACAGATTGTGGACTGCCTTATATATACATTTTAGTATCTTAAACTGAATGTGGTCTGCAAATTATAGAAAATGTCCTATTCTTGTCCATTTTGTAGGCAAGAATACAAGAATAATTATTTATTTTAATGAGAGTGAAAAAATTGCAGAATGCACACGGCTGGTATCCATATTTTATGGATCCGCAGTTTGCGGATCACAAAATGGGTACGGTCTTAGTATGTATGCCGGTATGCTGCCAATCAGAACGCTGATAACTATATACTCCTGACCTCAGCAGTCCCCCTCTTTTATCTGCCGTCCTTAGACAGGGTAACTTAGACTTGACAGATCTGTTTTATAAAAAAAAAGCATGTGTTCTTAAACTGATATATCATACTGTATTAAATGAATAAATCAAATGCCTTTTACAAATTCTAAACTTATGTTTTAATGAATTAGAAATATTGAAAAGTGTATTTGTGGTTTAGACTTTTAGTAGGTATGTTAAGAGTTAATGCAGAAAAGACATTTAAAAACACTTAGCTTACAACTTGGTCTACCACGAACATAAAACCAAGAATCAAATGGCTACTGCAAAAATTCTGCAGTCAGAGGCAGATCCATCATAAGTCAAGGTGAGTAACTCGCCTCAGGCGGCCCCATATTAAGAACTGTGCAAAAGGGAAGCAGTATTGAGAGTAAAAATAGATAGAGGAGTAGACAGGAGACATAAATTCTAGCTTATCAGATGTTCCCTATCCTCGCTTTGTTAATTGTTGGTAAAAGAGAATGATCTAATCATTTTCCTCTGCAAAAATATAAACTTCATGTCATCCAAGGACCTATAGTAGCCTATGATACTCAAGCCCTATAATGATCTAGAATCAGAAGAGCCTCGGGGGGCAGAAATTTTCTTGAAGCTGTGGGACCCGATATAAAACCTATACCAGGGCAGGACAATATATATACTATGTACCATTTATAATACTGGTGTCTGTGTTATGTGACAGATCAACTGTTCCGCAGGACTGGTGTTTTGGGTGTATAACCTGTGCGACTGCACAGGGCGGAGTACACTTTTCCCCATAAGGGTGTAGCAAGCTGCACATAAAAATAGGGAAAGGGTAGGCACGGGGAAAACATGGAAAGGGGTCTCACAACAACACCAGCAAAGTATATATATAATCAAATGCATGAAAATGAGAAGATTGAAATACAATTTATTAGAATAAAAAATTGTTACTCAGCAGAAAACATGTTTTTATTCTATGTGGTATTGATTGGAATTTTCTTACATTATTTTATTTGGATCCTTGGGCTGCAAGCAGTTTGCCACCAGATACAGCAATGATAAAAGAGGATATGAAGTATTAACAAAGGAAAAACAGATAACCAGGCAGCTAAGGAACAAGTAGGAAAGGCTCAGCAGAGCCAAAGTTCTTAAGGGCCTGTTCACCTAAAAATATTGGCGCCGTTTTCACTAAAACCATATAGAAGTTTCAGGGCCTTTTCAAAATCCGAAACATACCCTTACTGTGGAGTTTGTAACCGTGGAGTAGTTTGTTTAGTTCTATGTAGCAGAGACCAGATGTAGAGCATGGGGCAGAGGTTTAAAGAACTGGGGCACAGACATTAAGAAACCAGAGGCAACGGACAGTAGCAGACCTCAGTTGGAACCAGCAGACACTAGTAGCAATTATCAGAAACAGACCTCTGGCCCTAACAAGAGGCATCTGGAGCTGTGACCAGGAGCAGGCCTTGAAAGGAACTAGGAGACACCAGCAGCAATGATCAGAAGCAGACTTTGGGCAGTTCCAAGGGATAGTTGGAGCAGTGACAAAAAGTAGACCCTGGGCAGAATTAGGAGACACAGAGTTAGAGACTTTGGACTTTGAAACCAGAAGATGGTAGGAACAGGATCCTGGAGCAGGTTGAAGTCGTTAAGACCAAACATTGGGAGTAGCATCCACGAGTATACTGATATCAGAAGCAAGAGATGCCAGGAACAGTGTTCAGAAGCAGTCTGGGTCACATCAAAGGATGGAGGTCACAGCACAAGCAGATTGTCACTAAGGCAAAGAAACAAAATGTTAGCAGATAGTAGATCACAGGCTGGAAGTGGGTAGCTGGCCAAAGGTTTTCAGTTGTTAACAGGACACAGGCTGGAGGTGGGTAGCAGGATATAAGTTGGTAGGGGATAGAGGGGAACAGACTGGAAAAGGGGGCCAAGACACTTGCAGCAGGACTGGAATGTAGTAACGTGTAGAGAGGCAGGAACATGGTCAGTAGCAGCAGGAATGGAGCAAGACATAAGAGCAGGACTGGAGCTTCAATACAGTAGCAGGACTGGAGAAAGTGCACGGTGGTCATGGTCATTACCATGAGTGACATTCACCTAGAATCTATGGGTAAAGACAGGATTCAGAAAGGGAAGCAGGATTGGAATCTTAGTTGCGAGATGCAGAATCCACAAGGGCACAGGGCCAGGCGAAATTGGTCCAGTTACAATAGTGTGGACAACATTTTAATATCAATCAATGACTGCCAAAGCAAACAAGGTTTAATTAGCAGAGTTCATCATAAGTGGCCAATGGAAGAGCATTATCAGTTCAGGCAGAAAATCGAGATGCAGGAAAGTTGGATTGCATCTGGAATAACAAAGTTGAATTCGTAGAGCAGACCAAGACCAGGCCTAAACAAGCCACCCAGTTTAAAAGGCATGTAGCCAGCAGAGGAGAGATAGGTAACATTGAAGTTCATGACACAAGTCTTACAATTATGGTGAAGCACTAGCTGATCACTAGCTGAACACTAACATAGGGGTATAGCTATAGAAGCTGCAGAGGTATCACTCCCAGTCAAGTTCTGGTGTCCGTGTTGGCACAATGACTTATGCCCCAAAAGAAGACACCAGGAAACTAAAAGTTGTACATGGTAAGTGGGAGGACTTTAAAGGATAACTGTCATATTTTCATTTAAAAAAATCTATTTTAGCATATGTTACTGCTGCAGCAGCATTATGCATAAAGCAATCTTTAGTTTCTTCACTTACCGCTGTTTTCCTTGAGTTTTCCCCTTAGTTATGGCTGTTTTGAATCCTACATTATGAGGACTGCCCCTCAAGATGGCCCCTCTGCCAGTTCTCTGAGGCCAAAACTGTATTCCCTCAGGTCACATACACACTTGCTGTAGCCAGTAGCTTCCTGCCAGCCAATCAGATTGGATTACTGAGAGACACGCCTCCTCACTCTGAAGCCTAAAGCCGGAGACAGATGAGCCATAGCAACGGTCTTTTAAGGGAGCAATGGAAAGGGACAGGGGACAGTAATGAAAGCTGTTAATATAAGGTAATTACAGAGCATTGGCAATCATTGACAGACCAACTCAGGTATACATGCCTAGCTCTAGTAAACTAGCAAATAAAAAAAATATGACTGTTATCCTTTAAATCCCACACTTACAGCAGTGCAGACCGTATCCTCTACATATTAGGACTTTACAGATTTTGCATTGGGGTTCAAGTGCTTCAAATTCTGCCTCTAGGTACAACTACAGCTACTATGTTTGGATGTCAAGGACCCTAAAATGTGGTTATATTAAAGCTATTTGAAACCAAACTGAGCTATATTTATTCTTCATATGCATATTGCTAATGGGTTTTTCTCATATGGAATGTCAATATATTAATTAGAAAGAACGGAGATCATACAGATCTCACTTCTAGAGTGGTTCAAGGGCATGCAAGGGTAGATATCAACGATGAAGGGCTGAACAATGTCCTCTCAAGCTAAAGAGAGAAAAATCCACACGTAAAGAAGGCAGGAGCCTGACAAACAGCCCTCATTCCAAAATCCTCCAATGTGACATCGCACAGTTTTAGTGAGCGATTTTATTTCCATTCTGTCTTTCATACGGGACATGAATCATCCCTTCCATTCTATAATCTCTGATTTTATACCTACAATTCAGATAAGCACAGATGGACTTATTAGCCAAACTTGACCCTAAAGAGGTGATTGCATTACAGGCAAACGTGAAATAGCTGCCTCTTAACATTGCATTAAGAAATATTCAAAATATAAATCCACGTTCATGACTGCAAGTAATTTCCTACCTAAAATTTATGGCATTTTAAAATAAGATTATTTCCTTTGTGGACCAACTATAAATTGTCTCTGTCCTAATGGTATTTTTTTTTCCGCAGTCTGATTACGAAAGTTTGAGCATAAGCAAGCTTCATTGTAATGTATAGCCGGCCATCGCTCTTCAAATGTGGATTCACAAATCAACAGCTGTCACCGACTGATGCATAAATTCACCGCTGAAATGAAGAATTTCAACACGGATGGCACTTTAAGGAATGTGTACAGTGATGAGAAAGTATTTGCACCCCTCCTGATCCCCCTATTGTTTTATTAGTTGTCACATTGATTTTTTTTTTTATAACCAATACTTAATATCTGACAAAGAGAAAATGATCAAAGGCAAAGAAATAGGATTTTATTGCAATTAATTAAAGGAAGTTTATTGTTGATGGCCTGTCCTCTGGTGAGCGATGTGGCCTCTTCCTAGACCAGTGGTCTCACGTTCATCGATCATGTGGCCTATGTGCAGCTCAGTCACATTTAAGTACATGGGCCGGTGCTGCAATGCCAAACACAGCTCCTATACAATGTACGGCACTATGGTTAGTATGTTTTGAGGAGGCTCTGGTACTCACCAGGCGTTGGACACCCACCTAACTGATATTTATCCTGGGGATAAACCATAAATATTCAACCCCTGGAAAACACCATTAATCAAATGACTCTAACAGAAACAAACATACCTACCGTATTTTTTGCTTTATAAGACGCACCTGATGATAAGACGCACCTAGGTGTCACGGATGAAGTTAGCAGATAGCTGGAACATATAAATAAACAAGCGACTGGCTTGATCCCAAACTAAGGAGCTTATAGGTGAGCCCTATAAAACCCTAAGAGCTCTCCCTGACTGCTATGCACATGCAAGGGTCTGTATGGTAGACGATTGCATGCCCACGTACCTAAGACTGTGTGACACCTGAAAACCCTATAATAGTGAGGGGACATGACCACCGGCTCCCTGCACTTAATATGGACGGAGTCAGGGTCACCTAGAATCAAGCCAGCAAGAAAAGACAATAAAGTAAAAGACTTATCTGAACAAACAGCAGAAGCAGCCTCCAGCAGTGAACACTTCATCCAGGAAGTAGTATAAACCGCAAAGTGAGGCAGTATGGGAGGGAATATAAAGGAAGACGATTAGTCGAAATAAGTGACACCTGGCAGAAGGAAAGGAGATGAGAAAGTGAAACCAAAACAAAGAACATCATACAAGAGGTAGAGAAGAACGTCTGCCAGACCTTCTCACAGAACTGGCGGTGACAGTACCCCTCCCTCTACGGGTGGAGTCCGGACACTCAGAGCCCACTTTCTCAGGAATAGACCTATGGAAAGCCCTAATGAGACGAGTGGCCTTAATGTCCGCCACTGGGACCCACATCCTCTCCTCAGGACCATAACCCTCCCAATAAACGAGGTACTGAAGAGAACCGCGGATAATGCGAGAATCCACAATCCTAGAGACCTGAAATTCAAGATTACCATCAACAATAATCGGAGGAGGAGGCAAAGAGGAGGGTACAGTGGGTTGGACATAAGGTTTTAATAGGGACTTGTGAAAAACATTATGGATCTTCCAAGTCTGAGGAAGATCAAGACAGAAGGCAACGGGATTGATGACGGACAAGATCTTGTAAGTCCCAATAAACTTAGGACCCAACTTCTAGGAGGGAACCTTCAGTTTGATATTCTTTGTAGACAACCACACCAGATCACAAACATTCAGGTTCGGACCAGGCACACGTCTCTTATCCGCCACACGCTTATATCTCTCACTCATCCTCTTCAGATTACCCTGAATCTTTTGCCAAATAAATGACAAAGACGAGGAAAAGCTCTCCTCATCAGGTAAACCAGAAGACCCCTCTCCAGAGAATGTCCCAAACTGCAGATGAAACCCATATGCACCAAAAAATGGTGACTTATCAGAGGACTCCTGGCGACGGTTATTTAAAGCAAATTTAGCAAGGGACAAAAAAGAATACCAATCCTCCTGATTCTCCGCCACAAAACAGCGCAGATATGTCTCCAGATTCTGATTGACGCGTTCGGTCTGACCATTCGACTGCGGGTGAAAAGCAGAACGACAACCGAACCCCCAAGCGAGAACAGAGGGCCTTCCAGAATCTGGAAACAAATTGCATGCCCCTATCAGAAACGATGTCTGAAGGAATGCCATGCAATTTAACAATATAATCAACAAACGCTTGCGCCAGCATCTTAGCATTGGGTAACCCAGGAAAGGGAATGAAATGTGCCATTTTGCGTCCCCTTCCCTGACTAGGTTGTATGCCCCTCCTAAATCCAACTTAGAAAAAACTTTAGCACCAACAATCTGGTTAAACAGGTCTGTATGGTAGACGATTGCATGTCCACGTACCTAAGACTGTGTGACACCTGAAAACCCTATAATAGTGAGGGAACATGACCACCGACTCCCTGCACTTAATACGGACGGAGTCAGGGTCACCTAGATTCAAGCCAGCAAGAAAAGACAATAAAATAAAAGACTTATCTGAACAAACAGCAGAAGCAGCCTCCAGCAGTGAACACTTCATCCAGGAAGTAGTATAAACCACAAAGTGAGGCAGTATGGGAGGGAATATAAAGGAAGACGATTAGTCGAAATAAGTGACACCTGGCAGAAGGAAAGGAGTTGAGAAAATGAAACCAAAACAAAGAACATCATACAAGAGGTAGAGAAGAACGTCTGCCAGACCTTCTCACAGAACTGGCGGTGACACTAGGTTTTTGTGGAGGAAATTAAGAAAAGAAAATATTTTGAACCAAATGGTGTGCTTATGGTGGGTTTTGAACTAATGGGAGGTCTGTGGATGGCGCACTGCTATGGGGGATCTGTGGTTGACACTGTTATGGAATCTGTGGAGGACACTTATAGGGGGTTCTGTAGAGGACACTTATAGGGGGATCTGTAGAGGACACTTATAGGGGGATCTGTAGAGGACACTTATAGGGGGTTCTGTGGAGGACACTTATAGGGGGATCTGTGAAAGACACTGTTATGGGGATCTGTGGAGGACACTGTTATGGGGATCTGTGGAGGACAGTATTATTGGGGGATCTGTGGGGGACACTTATTGGGGATCTGTGGAGGACACTGTTATGGGGATCTGTGGAGGACAATGTTATAGGGGGATCTGTGGAGGACACTTATTGGGGGATCTGAGGATCTGACCCCATTACATTGGGCTCCAGTTATAGCAGCCCAGCCATCACATAAGAAAGTGTTTGCAGCAGCCGCTAGCAGTACTGCTTTACTAAACTAGCAGTACAATCTATGCATGCAGCAGGCAGGCCGGCAGCGCACGTCACTCACTCAGTCACACTTTGGCCCCGCCCACTTTATTAATGCAGAGTACTGCGGAGAAGCGATTACAACTAGTTTAGCAAAGCAGCACTGCTAGGGTCTGATGCATACACTTTATATGTGATGGATGTTCTGACCGGGGCATGACTAAATGAAGTTCAGTGACTCTGCCGGGCCCTGCTACTATCCTCGGGATAGATCATCAGCATCTGATCAGCGGGGGTTCGACACCCGGGACCCCTGCCGATCAGCTGTTTAAGAAGGCAGTGGCTCTGGCAGTAGTGCTGCGGCCTTCTCGCTGTTTACCGCAGGCCCAGTGACGTCACGACTAGTCTTAATGGCCTGAGCGGGGCTAAGCTCCATTCAAGTGAACAAAGCTTAGCCCTGCCAAGGCCATTGATACTAGTCGTGACATCACTGGGCCTGCGGTAAACAGCGAGAAGGCCGCGGCACTACTGCCAGCGCCGCTGCCTTCTCAAACAGCTGATCGGCAGGGGTCCCGGGTGTCGAACCCCCGCTGATCAGATGCTGGTGATCTATCCAGAGATAGATTGAGATCATCAATTTTAAAAAACTGCGGAACCCCTTTAAGTGTGAAGACTGGAGGATACCTTAGAATCTGCACCTCAGGTTAGCCTGTGCCAACTTGTGTACAACCATTCTTTTGAAACTAATACTTCCAAGCTTCTTTCAACACCTTCTAGTCCGAATTGGTCTTGCTTTTCACTGTGCAACTCTGCATCCCTGTCCACAAAGCCTACCATCTGCATAACAGCTGCCAGCTAACCGGCATCGACTTAAGAACTTTGACTAAGAATTTTCATACATTTTTACAGGTCAAGTCCTGCATTAAGCAAGACACAAAAAATCTAGAAAATACATAAAAATCATGATAGACAGCTACTATATCTCTACATACCACTGCTCATGTTTTTCCTAAAGGGATTTTCCCTCAAAAAATATTCTAAATTTTTCACACCAGCACCTTAATCTGAATATTTTTGTAAATGCATGTAATTAAGAATTTAGTATAGTCATTGAGTTATTCAATACAATCTATCTGTATATCTGCTGTGGTCACACATGCTCAGTTCCAACCCTGTCATAGGGAGAGTATTGCAGCAAAAAGGACTGTGCTGTGATAGGGGGAGCACTGCAGTAAAAAGGATACACCCCTGAGAAAGGACACACATCCTGCTACAGCAAAAACGACACACCCTTGAAAACTAACATGCCCCGTCTGCTGGCAGCCTTAAGGAAATTAGCAGAGCAACTTAAAGGGATTCTGTCATCAGAAATTACTCCTATAACCTAAACATATGGCGATGTCCCTAGTAATTCAGTGAATCCTAAAGTGACTTTATCAAATGATCCTGTGGCTCTATAATAATAAAAAAAGACGTTTATATCACCTGTCAATCACTTCAAAATGTGTCCAGGGGGACGTCTCATGCTGAAAGGTGCCCAGCTGCAGCCATCTCGTTTATGTGCCCAGCGCCGCATCCTCAAGTGAAATCGCCACCCTCCCTTTTATTATATCCGCCTACTTCAGTTCGTGGCCGCCTCTGTAACCTCCGCTCGCTTCAGCCAGATCCTGCGCGTGCGCACTAGGTATAACCTGATGCGCCTGTGCGGACTACTGGCATCGGCCTCGTTTAGCGAAGTGCGCATGCGCGGCCGGCGCACTTCGCTTGAACCTCCACAGACAGGCTGGGCTGTAATAGGGCGGTCTGTGGAGGTTCGAGCGAAGTGCGCCGGCCGGCGCATGCGCACTTCGCTAAACGAGGCCGATATGCAGCGTACTCAAGTTGTGTGTAGTAGGTGTTTCTGGGTGATGTAGTGCAATATACACTAACCTGGTACAGCTGACTCTCTGCAAGGGCAGGTATAGGTAAAGATAGTTCGTGACGCCAGTGCCAAGTAAACGGTGGCACGCCGTTTGCGGATGCAGGAATAAATTGAGGAAACGTAGCATTAAAACAGAACTCCAACTTTAGTAGTTTTTCAAGCAGAGACAATAATGGAGATGCAGTTCCTTGGCATACAGTCGATTTTGCAATTCGGTCGATGCAGGCAATTCAGTTATAGCAGGGTAACTACAGAGTGTTGAACACAGGACTTGCAGCACAGGAGCTTGCACTCTAATTCTGTCTGATCCTGGAATATAGCATATCTTCACCAAGGCCCATTAACCTAGTTCTGGCTTTATATCCTTGGCTATAGCTTTAATCAGTACCTCCTCTGTCTTTCTGAGTACCTCTTGCTTTCCTGATCTTTGCTTCTGTCTCTCTCAGCTTTCTCAGGCTCTAGAAACTTCTGAGCACTTCACTAGACTGCCTGTTACTTCCTTGACTGAGCCTTATATAAACTAGGGCTCTCTAGCTCCCGCTAATGACTAGAAGCTGGAATGACACCCCTAGCAGGCCTGTACATGCAAGTTTCACAGTAACAGGGAAATACATGCATTACATTATATGACATTTTATAAAACTGACATATACCAACTCCTCCATAACTAAGGAGGGACGACAGCACACCAAGTGACACTTTGGTAGTGACGGGTATTACAGTTCCCGTACACTACATACCCCACTGCTTTAAGGTGAGTACGACCTCGTACTCCATCATGGGTCGCCCAACTGGAATCTCTACCTGAAATAGAAAATAGAGACATGCAGGCATACATACATGTAATTCATCCGCATTTACATTTACATCAGGTCCAATTGGCAAAGGTGAAGGGTAGTGACAAGGGGCGTCGTTCTCTTCTCTCAGGATAATGAATGGAACGGGGGCGCTGACCTGGCACAGCGTAACATTATAACCAGGATAGTCCATGACAATGAATAAGTCCATGATAGAACAGCAAAATAACGGAACTACCCAGGAGTTTCCTGTGGGTGGATCACAGGCAAGGGCTCACGTGGAGGAGTCCATTCTTGCGCACAAATGTCAAGTAAAGTATTGCCCGTGGCAACTGTTTGGGAGGAGACACCACCAGAATAATCAAAGTCTCCTAAACGGACTGGCGGACGTCCCCTGGTCATCCGGGTAGACCTTCTCAACACAGGGGTCTCCTCTTCCCTTAGCAACGAGGTAGAAGGGAGAGGAGCAACAGGAGGGTCTCCATCCGTGAGACCTCGGTCAGGAACAATTGGAACAACAGGAACAACTGGAACAACAGGAACAACAATATCCACTACAGGGGGAACTGGATCCAGGGCATCTTGAACCGGCTCTTCTGGAGGTGAAACTACAGTAGGTGCCGGAGCAGGCACCAGCAAGTTCAACCACGGTGTCAGAAGCCAATGCATGGGATCAGCGTCATACCTGAGATTACTGACAGCCTGCATAGGATCCTCGGGCGGTATTGCTGACTCTGACACAGGATATTCAGATCCAGAACTCTCAGCACTAGGTTCTGGTGTTAGGCAGAGCTTCAACCTGTTTCGGTGTACAATTTGGGATCCCTTGTCTTCCCGGGTGATCTCATACGTGTGAGTTCCAACATTTGGGATTGCAGTGACAACATAAGGACTTCGCTCCCATTTACTGTCCAATTTGCTGGTACGACGGTTATTCTTTAACCATACCACGGCCCCTATGGTCAAGGGTTCTGCATGGGCTGCCTGATCATAGTCTCTTTGCTGTCGGTCTCTAGCAAGGTCCATACGTTCCTGAACAATGGCTTTGGCTGCATCTAATCGCCTTTGGTGCTCAGCAACCCAGTCGGTGTTAGGTAATGGGTTAATGCAATCAGGCACATGTATGTCCAATGAATGATCAGCAGGCAATGTCCCTTGGCGCCCAAACATCAAGTAAAAAGGGGTATACCCGGTGGAACAATGTATGGTATGATTGTATGTGAACATGAGCTGTGGCAACAGACTGGGCCAATCTCCTCTGTTTTCAGGAGGCACGGCCCTCAGCATCTCTATCAAGGTCTGATTCATTTTTTCACATAATCCGTTACCTTGAGGATGGTAGGCCGTCGTCCGGATCTTCTTACAGTTGTGTAAGCGGCACAGTTCATGGAACAGATGGGACTCAAAAGCAGGTCCTTGATCGGTGAGGATCTTTTCTGGACATCCATAGGGCAGGAGGAAGTGCTTCCAGAACATTTCGGCTGTAGTCTTGGCTGTCTGGTCTCTCACAGGCACTGCTACAACAAACTTTGTGAAATGATCAATAATAGTCATGGCATAAGCATACCCTGAGCGACTAGGCTCCAGTTTTACATGGTCGATGGCGACAAGTTCAAGAGGACGGGTACTTACAATGGGTCTCAGTGGTGCCCTCTGATCATGGTGCTCACTTCGTTTCAAGGCACAGGCTACACACTCTCGACACCACTTCTCCATGTCTTCTCTCATGCCTACCCAGTAAAACCGCTGGCGGATAGTAGCTTCAGTCTTTTGGACCCCAAAGTGACCGGATTGATTGTGGTACATCTCCAACACCATACCTGCATCTCGTCGGGGTATGAGAATCTGGTGTACTCTCTCGTTGGACACTGGGTCTAGACTTCTCCGTAGCAATAGGCCCTTTTGTATGAAGAGTTGATGGCGCTGTCTCCACAATTTGATGAGTTCAGGATCTGCACTCTTACGCCGGATCCTCTCAGGGGCTCTGCCACTAGTAATGAAGTCCAACAACTCACCCAGCACTCTACTTTCAGACTGTAGTTTCACCCACCTTTCTTCTTTAGGATCAGGCCTACTGGAGGGTGACGGAACTGCAGCTCTGCCATTGGTAGCTCGAGCCTGGTCCTGTTGAGCAAACTTGTTATAGAAAGCCGGCATCTCTACATCTTCCCAAGCATCTCGCACATCATCAGGAGCTGTCTCTGTGGGAAGTCTGGATAAAGCATCAGCATTATCATTAGTGCGTCCAGCACGATACTTTACAGAGAAATTATAGTTGGCAAGGCGAGAGGCCCATCTCTGCTCCAAGGCCCCCAATTTAGCTGTATTTAGATGCGCCAGAGGGTTATTGTCAGTGAATGCAATGAACGGGGTGGCGGCTAGATAATCCTTGAATTTTTCTGTCACTGCCCACACTAATGCCAGGAACTCTAGTTTGAAGGAACTATAATTCTGGTCATTTTTCTCAGCTCCTTTCAGGGAGCGGCTTGCATATGCTATCACTCTCTCTTTTCCCTCTTGGACTTGGGCTAACACAGCTCCCAGGCCTCGCTTGCTAGCATCAGTATAAAGATGGAAAGGCTTGCTATAATCTGGGTACCCTAACACAGGAGGCTCGGTCAGTTTCTTTTTTAGCAATTGGAACGCTATCTCTCTTTTCTTATTCCACTCAATGGGCACAGGAGTTCTAGGACTCTTTTTGGGTTGCCCCCTCAAGAGTTCCTGGATAGGATCAGCTATTTGAGCAAAATGGGGGATAAAACGTCTATAGTAGCCGGCAAAACCAAGGAAACTCCTCACCTCTTTGACGGTAGTAGGAACCGGCCAATCACGGACAGCTGCTAATTTATCAGGGTCAGGTTGCACTCCCTCTCCGCTTACTACATGCCCCAGGTACCTTACTGCAGGTTTGAGCAGGTGACACTTGGATGGCTTTACCTTCAAGCCATATTTGATAAGGATTTCAAATACTTCTGCCAAATGTTTCAGATGGTCCTCATATGTTTTTGAGTACACAATGACGTCATCAAGATACAGCAGCACTGTTTCGAAGTTTTTGTGACCCAAACACCGCTCCATTAGTCTCTGGAAAGTTCCTGGGGCATTACATAGCCCGAACGGCATACAATTGAATTCGAACAGGCCCATGGGAGTAGTGAAGGCAGTCTTTTCCCTATCTGCAGGGGCCATGGGTACTTGCCAGTAGCCACTGGTCAAGTCCAATGTGGAGAAATAGGCAGAGGAGCCCAGAGCAGTTAGTGACTCCTCAATGCGGGGCAGTGGGTATGCATCTTTGTGGGTTATTTGATTAATTTTCCTATAATCCACACAGAAACGGATACCACCGTCCTTCTTCTTTACAAGAACCAGGGGTGCAGCCCACGGACTACGGCTGTCCCGGATCACATTAGAGTCTTTCATCTCTTGGATCATTTCCTTTACAGTCTGATATGAAGTAGGTGGTAAGGGTCTGTATCTCTCCTTGATAGGAGGATGAGAGCCAGTAGGTATGGTGTGTTGTATGGCACTAACCTCTCCATAGTCAGTAGCATGCTTACTGAAGGCCTGGTGGTGCTCCTTGACAAGCTGTAGAATCCCTTCTTGTTGATGTTGGGGGGTAGTCTCGTCCCCTACATGGAGCTCTTCCCACCAGGGCACTTGTGGCTGGGTCACCGGCGAACATCCGCTGACTGCAGCTGGCGGCTTCTCTGTCGCTGGAAGACGAATGATGTCTTGGAAGGACACCTGGTACAGCTGGGCAACACGGCAATGCTTAGTAAGCGCAACAGGATGATCACTCAGGTTAATCAGACAGACAGGTACTTTACCTTGGGAGACGTTCACCAGGCACTTGGCAGCTCTCACATAAGGGTAATCCTCCATCTGGATTGGTTCCACCAGGGCTGGATAATCTCGGCCTTGGACTCCCAGGACAGCACGACACCATAAAAGAGTTTGAGAATTAGGAGGCAAAGTCACAGGCTTAATATCACTAATCCTGGCAGTACAAATTTCTCCTTTCCCATTAGCAAACCTCTGCTGGGCACTTAACACAGTAATAGTCTTTTGAATCACCCTCCTGGATGCAGAGGAAGCTGTGGGCAAAGTCTGATGTAATACAGCAAGTATTTCTGAATAACAGTTTTTGAAGACATTGGTGCCTAGAATGACAGGATGTCCTCCTTTGTCACCGGCCTGTACTACGATCACTCCCTGTTGAGGCAGGGTTACTTCTCCCACCTGCAGGGTGGGTTCCCAGTATCAATGAACCTTTACTGGTTTGCCATTGCTGGCGATAATTTCCACCCAGGATTCAGGCGGTTGGGTCAACTGGTTGGTGTCCCAGAACTTTTCAAATGCAGGCAGCTGAATAGTAGTGACCTGAGACCCAGTATCTAATAGGGCTTCAAAGGGGACCCCGTTGATCTCTATATTGATTTTAGGATGGGATCCTACATAACGTTCAATTTGGATCCTCTGGACCTAGTGTTCTACCTTCCGAGGGGTGGTCCTCAGCCTCAGGGGTTTCCCGTTTAACTGCCAGCACGTGGATTCTGTGTGTCCCAGCTTTTTGCAGTATGTACACACGGGCTTCTTGCGACCTCTATTACGCCTCCCAGGATCCCTGGGGTGAGTCTCTTGGTAAGGAGGTGGGAACGGCCTAGGAGGTGACAGGAATTCTTCATCTAGCATTATGGGTTTTTCCCATTCCTCTATTTTCCCATTCCTCTATTTTTCTGCACACTTTCTCTAAACTTTTAGTGAGGTGATTTACTTGCTCTGTCAGCATGGCAATAGTATCAGTAGCTGACACTTGAACAGCTTGACCGGCCTCAGCTCGGTTAGTGACAAGCGGTTTTGGCTTGCAGGCTGATGACTCAGATAGGGCGCTCAACTCAGGAGATACTGTGGACCCCAGAATTTTTATAGCCAGTTCTTTAAAGTCCAGAAAGGCACTGTTAGGGTGCTGGGCGGACAGCATCTTTAACTGGGTCCTTATTTGTTCACTAGACACCCCGTTGATAAATTGTTCCCTCAGGGTCTGGTCCCGGTTATCAGCCTCTTTGGGATCTATCTGGATTACAGCCCCTAAAGCCTCCTGAAGTGATAGGGCATAGTCACGGAGGGACTCACCGGGCTTCTGTCTCTTGCCAAAGAAGTGCATCTTTATCTCTGAGGCAGTCCTAGTTTCAAAAGTGGCCCTGAGGCGGGTGAATATCTGTTCTAGAGTACTCCGCTCAGTAGCAGGCCATGATAACACTTCCCTGCGGGCAGCCCCCTCCAGTTGCGCCAGCATGATTTCCATTTGCTGGTCGGCATTTATAGGGTATAATCGGAATAGTGCCAGCAACTTTTCTTCAAAGTCCCGTAGGGTATGGGTCTCTCCCCTGTAGCGGGGGAACCATGGGGCCCCGAAATAGTAAGGCATGGTAAAGGGCATCATGCTAGGGGCTGTAGGGCGATCAGGAGCCGCAAGCTCTCCTGGGGCCGGCTGCTCAGGCACTCCTGGCTCTGACATGGTAGTCTATTGAGAGGTGGCCGCTGGCGACTAAAGAGGCCGGTACACTCCCCTTCCCTCCGGTTACAAGTGCTTACCGGTATCGCCGGGCTTGCGCAGGTCCAGTCTCGCGAGGTTCCGGACGTCCTGAGCACCCGATGACGCAGGAGAAGCAGGGCCGCGGCGGTGCGATGATCAAGAGGGGCGGGACTCTCTGTGTCTTTGCAGGGATCCGCCCACGAAAGTCCTCAGCGGCGCGGGAAACTTTACTCCAGGCAGCCGGTGGCCATTTTTAGCAAAACGCTGTCCATTCACTGACAGCAAGCAGGATTGTAAAAAGTCCACAAAACCACACTCCAATGCGGCGATTTTCTTCCTCTGTATAGCGCAACACTGCACAGCGCTTTTTAGAGGTTTTTGGTACACTTTGGGTACGATTTTCAGTCCACTTGAATAAAACAGGAAAATTGTCACTTTGGTCACAGGGCAACGGTATAAGGCACAAAGTTCACGCTTCTTGCACTAGAAAGCGTGCGTATCCTGTTCGTGACGCCAAAAGAGAGGTGCAGCGTACTCAAGTTGTGTGTAGTAGGTGTTTCTGGGTGATGTAGTGCAATATACACTAACCTGGTACAGCTGACTCTCTGCAAGGGCAGGTATAGGTAAAGATAGTTCGTGACGCCAGTGCCAAGTAAACGGTGGCACGCCGTTTGCGGATGCAGGAATAAATTGAGGAAACGTAGCTTTAAAACAGAACTCCAACTTTAGTAGTTTTTCAAGCAGAGACAATAATGGAAATGCAGTTCCTTAGCATACAGTCGATTTTGCAATTCGGTCGATGCAGGCAATTCAGTTATAGCAGGGTAACTACAGAGTGTTGAACACAGGACTTGCAGCACAGGAGCTTGCACTCTAATTCTGTCTGATCCTGGAATATAGCATATCTTCACCAAGGCCCATTAACCTAGTTCTGGCTTTATATCCTTGGCTATAGCTTTAATCAGTACCTCCTCTGTCTTTCTGAGTACCTCTTGCTTTCCTGATCTTTGCTTCTGTCTCTCTCAGCTTTCTCAGGCTCTAGAAACTTCTGAGCACTTCACTAGACTGCCTGTTACTTCCTTGACTGAGCCTTATATAAACTAGGGCTCTCTAGCTCCCGCTAATGACTAGAAGCTGGAATGACACCCCTAGCAGGCCTGTACATGCAAGTTTCACAGTAACAGGGAAATACATGCATTACATTATATGACATTTTATAAAACTGACATATACCAACTCCTCCATAACTAAGGAGGGACAACAGCACACCAAGTGACACTTTGGTAGTGACGGGTATTACAGTTCCCGTACACTACAGATACCAGTAGTCCGCACGGGCGCATCAGGTTATACCTAGTGTGCACGCGCGGGATCTGGCTGAAGCGAGCGGAGGTTACAGAGGCGGCCACGAACTGAAGTAGGCGGATATAATAAAAGGGAGGGCGGCGATTTCACTTGAGGAGGCGGCGCTGGGCACATAAACGAGATGGCTGCAGCTGGGCACCTTTCAGCATGAGACGTCCCCTTGGACACATTTTTAAGTGATTGACAGGTGATATAAACGTCTTTTTTATGATTATAGAGCCACAGGGGCATTTGATAAAGTCACTTTAGGATTCACTGAATTACTAGGGACATCGCCATATGTTTAGGTTATAGGAGTAATTTCTGATGACAGAATCCCTTTAAGCAATGACTGGGGAGATCACTGGATCCATGTGAGGTACAGGGCTGGTTGTAGCTTTTTTAGAAAAAGATTGTCATGTACTATATGATGTCTGATTTTCATTTTCTACATTACTCATGGGATAACCCATTTATGATACCAAGAGTTTAGATGTCCGATAGAAAGTGTCCTATGAATTATTATTATTATGTTGGAGATTCAGCAAATATAAGCACTCGGGCACATAAAGATGTGCTGGGTGTATGAAACCCCACATTGTGGTGTTTATATTGCTCCACATATGGTGTCTCAATGAAGCCCTGTCTTCTTCCCTAGAAGCAATGCCTGCCATGACTTCTTTTCTCTTGGATGCATGCAAAAGTTTAGTATGAGTCTATGTAATTCTATGGATACTGTTGTTTCCAATAAGATGCATAAGCCCTTATAGTATAATAATGTTGATATGCTAAGTAATCTTCTTAGCGGTGACTGTATTTGGGAGTTATAACCTCTCTTCTGATGCTCAGCTGTGTCATGTGACCAACTCTCTGATCTCCAACTGACACAGGACAGGAAGTCAGTTACTTCTCTATTTATTCCTATGAGACTCACATTGTGGGCTTTCATAGGAATACATAGAGAAACTAGCTTCCTGACCACATATAAGATTCTATGTCAGTTGGAAAGTCAGAGTGTTGGTGACATGACACAGCTGAGGATCAGAAGGGAGGTTATAACTTAAAAATACAGTCTCTGGTAGGAAAATTGCCTTCACTACAGTTTACATTATGTACCTTTCTAACAGGTCAGAGAATAAAATTTTTAGTGGTAGTTCAATTCTCACCATATCTGTGGTGTGCGATCAGTGTATGGGTCCACTGAGTCACTCCATGTTTATACCAATGTGCTCATAGACCTTAAGGGTCCTTTCACATGTCCGCAAATTACGTTCGCATCCGTTCCGCAATTTTGCGGAACAGGTGCGGACCCATTCATTTTCAATGGGGCCAGAATGTGCTGTCCTCATCTGCAGTTGCGGATCCGCACTTCCGTTCCGCAAAAAAATAGAAAATGTCCTATTCTTGTCCGCAATTGCGGACAAGAAAAGGCATTTTCTATGAGAATGCTGGCGATGTGCGGTCCGCAAAATGCGGAACTCACATTGCCGGTGCCCGTAATTTGCAGATACGCAAAACACATACGGACATGTGAATGGACCCTAACAGCCAAATACATGTTAAAAGGGTGTCTCCTGGGCATGTGGTTGGCCACGACAATCAATCATCAACTGGAAAGTCTGCTGCATACATTTGACAAAACTCTCTTTAAACTACTGTGCAACCTCAGACAGTGGCGTAAAAGAATCTTCTGTATGCTTTGAAATTCAGATGAAATTAGACATCTCTACAAATGCCACTTGTTCCTTCACCATATGACTCCATACTGGCTTTTATAAGTGAGGTCCACTGAGAAGAACACTAAGCCATTTAGAGTTCAAACACCTAATATTGTTTCTGCCACAGGTAGTCAGAGCTACAGTGACTGACAATGCCAAGTTATTATTGTACCTCTTAGTACCCACTAATCTGGTCTATGATACCACTCATTCCTGTGAATTTTATTGTACTCTACCCTGAAAAAGAAACACATGATTCTAGTAAAAAATAAAATGCATATATGTAGAATCAAGCTTAGTTGAATACAAACACTAGCTTTAGCCTAAAAACAATAATTGCCCCAGGGTTTAAATGTGGGTACTCAGGGCCGGTGCAAGGATTTTTGCACACACAAGTGAAGCTACATTTTGGCGCCCCCCCCCCCCCCACAACTCGGTGGGGGTGATGTAAAAAGGACGGCATGATGTGACATGGAGGGGGTTGAAATGTGACATGGAGGGGGGAGAAATGTGACATAGGGGGGTGATGTGACATGGAGGGGGAGAAATGTGACATAGGGGGGTGATGTGACATGGAGGAGTAGAAATGTGACATTTCTCCCCCTCCATGTCACATCACCCCCTGCTTTTTACATCACTCCCTCCATGTCACATTTCAACCCCCTCCATGTCACATTTCTTCCCCCCTCTATTAATGTTGTGTAAAAAAAAATTATGCTCCTCACCTGGGCCTGGTCCTGGTCCTATCTGCAGCAGCTCCCCTTCTCCTCTGTATCCTGGTATCTTCTCTCTGTGCTCGCGACAAGACTTTGAGGACCTTTCCCACTCAGCCAATCAGTGGCTGCAGCTGTGTCATGTGTCAGAACAGTGATTGTCTCAGCGGGAAATCACTGCCCTGACACGTCACACAGCTGCGGCCAGTGATTGGCAGAGTAGGAAAGGTCCTCAAACAACTTGTCAGGACTCGGGAGCCCAGAGAAAAGATATGAGGACCACCACACAGAGGAGAACAGCCGCAGGAGGCCGGCGGCATGCAAGTGATTAATGAAAAAAAAAAAAGAGTTTCATTTTTCCGCCCCCCCCCCCTTCTCAGCGCCCTAAGGCGGCCGATTGGTCTGCCTTATTATAGCACCGGGCCTGTGGGTACTCCATTGTTTTTTGGCAAAGGTCACCTTGTTGAAAAGGGCAGTACATAGAGTAGTTATGTGAGCATCTATGTGTCTGCCAAGGTTTCTAAAGAAGTTGTTTTACATGTATGTTTAGGGTCTATCCCCTTAGAGGGACACATCTACTAAAAGGCTTTTTTAATCACATTTTAACAAGCTATATATGAATACTCTATTTTTTCTTTAATGGATGGTTTTCTTTTTTAAAGATGGATTACGGGATTTACATATTGATGACCTATTCTTAGGAGGGGCTGGGGAAGACCGGGCGGTCATGGTACACATTGGCACCAATGACAAAGTCAGGGGAAGATGGAAGGTCCTTAAAAATGATTTTAGGGAAATAGGAGAGAAGCTAAAGTCCAGGACCTCCAAGGTAGTGTTTTCAGAAATACTACCGGTGCCATGAGCGTCACCAGAGAGACAACGGGAGCTTAGGGAGTTAAATAAGTGGCTCAGAAGCTGGTGCAGGAAGGAAGGGTTTGGGTTCATGGAGAACTGGGCGACTTCTCGGTCGGTTACAGGCTCTACAGTAGGGACGGGATGCACCTCAATGGGGAGGGTACAACTGCCCTGGGAGCAAAAATGGTTAGCTGGCTGGAGGAGCTTTTAAACTAGGATCTGGGGGGAGGGTGGGGGTCATACTGATAAGGGGGAAGATAATGTAGATAGAGAGTGGGATATAGGAGGGGACAGTGGGGATTTAGTGGGGGCTGGGGTTAGTGAGGAAAGTATGGAGAAGACTAGGCATAACAATACACTTATGAAAATAGAACTGCTGGTAACAAGAACCTGTTACATACAAACATCAGCCAAGGTAATTGAAAAATCCTGGATATTCGCTTTACAGGTAATAGTAATTTAAACTCTATTTTTTTAACAAATGCCAGAAGTCTAGCTAGCAAGCTGGAGGCTATGGTACTAAAAGAACACATATATATAGTTGGTGTGGCTGAGACATGGTTGGACTCTTCGCATGACTGGGCTGTAAATATTGAGGGTTTTACACTATTTTGGAAATATATGGTCAATAGAAAAGGTGGTGGTGTGTGCCTGTATGTGAGGAGTGATCTGAAGACAAGTGTGAAAGAGGCAATTGTGGGTGAGGATGTGGAAACCTTATGGGTGGAAAAAATAATACTCATATAGACCCCTAACATCACAGAAGAGATAGAAACACAACTTTATAACCAAACCAAATAGAGCGGGCTGCACTAGCTGGTACAGTGGTCGTAATGGGAATTTTACCTTCCCAGACATTGACTGGGGACATGATTCTGCCTCAACCGCAAAGGGGAGAAGATTTCTCAACTTGCTGCAGAACCACTTTATGGGCCAGTTTGTATAAGCTCCCACTAGGGGCAATGTTGGATCTGGTAATCTCTAATGATTAGTGCAGAAATAGGTTACATGAAGAGTGGCATAGAAAACTAATGAAGCCCCTAACTAGAGCTTAACTCAGTAAATAATTAGATAACCAACAAAGCAACACTGAGAACTATTAAGCTAAAAAGGTATATTTTTATTAGACATATGGTTAAAAACATAGACGAAGAGATGACAGACAAGTGCAAAATAGTGCAGTACAATCCTGGGAGAGTTAATTCAGTATAATAGAGTAATAAGGTAAGCGACCAAAAAATATATATAAATATAAATGCCTGTATATAAAGAGGACTCCTATACAAGAGCTACACTTGAAAAAAGTCCACAGTGCAAATAAATGCATTCAGTATGAAAGTGCAAGTGCGTATATGCAGTTGTAACTAGGGGACATAAGGTATAAATCCTCAAGTGTGGCTCTTTCCAAAAGTGCAATTGTATCTATACCGCTATAAGTAACAAGCGGTAAAGTGCAAGTGCAATATAGGAGATAAGAGGTGAATAACAAGACCATGTATGGTACAAAAAAGGCAAAGGGCCGCAACAATGATAGTGAAACATGCGGTCCAAACAAAGCAAGGTCACATACCGTTATGGAAGTAACAAGTCCACAGGAAGACTGCACACCCCGACGCGCGTTTCGATTTGAAACCTTCCTCTGGGGGTACAGACTTCCCACTGGAGAGCTGATACTTGAATACCCATGCCGCCAATCCAAAACCCGTTAGGGGATCATGTGATATCCGGGAGACTAATTAGTCGGGAACGCAGGTCAACTGCGCAGAGGCCAATTGCGCTAGTATAGCTGCGTCCTTTGACCAAAGGACCTTTCATGACGTCAAACGCATCATGATCCCACGAGATGTTCGAGAGCCGCGTAATGGCCAATCACGCAGGCTGCGAAGTCAGGGGGATGGATTATACGGTCATACATACTGGTCACATGGTCTCCCAGGGTTCAACCCACCTGAAGAACGGAGGTAAATATCGTAAGTAATAAACAGATAAATAAGTATATATACGTTAGTATTATAAATATCCACAAAGTGCATAGTGCATGTTCTGTTGGATAATAATTAATTAATCGCTGAACTAAAGTGTTAATAAGAGACCCGAGGGTCATAGGTAAATATATATCTAAACATATACAATAATATGCAGGAATAAAAGTGCATAGTGCATGAGGCCTGAAATAGTGATGCAGGAAAAAAGGGAAGGGGGGGGAGTGACTGCACATGGAATAGATTGGGTCACGGCCACAGGACCTCCCAAACATACCGGGACCATAATAAGGTCTCAAGCGGAGGGAGGTCGTGTGGCAGGGAGTCAAAGAATTCCAGAGGGCAATCGCAGTCACGGGGTTTCCCAATGATGCGGCGGCCAAAACAACCAAAAGTGTAGGCCACCCAGCAGAGGGGGACCGCGCGACGGAGTGAAAGGTGAAAATAATGAAAGAACACTATAAAGTCGCGGGATCACCAAATGGTGCGGCGGCCGTTAAGCTTCCAATAAGTGAATGGTGACTGTAAAGGGGGCAGGTTGAGTCACGGCCACAGGATCTCCCAAAAATGCCGAGACCAAATAAAGGACTCAGGCAGAGGGAGGTCGTGTGACAGGGAGTCACGAAACCCCAAAGGTGAAAGACGGTCATGGGGTCTCCCAATGGTGCGGCGGCCGGGATAAAAAGGAGGGGCCACCCAACAGAGGGGGACCGCATGACGGAGTGTGAAATGAGGGTGATAGTGAAAATGAAGTTAAATGAGTCGCAGCCACAGGGTCTCCAAAAAGAACATGTGGTAGCCTAAACTAGGACACCCACAAAGGGGGACCGTGTGGCGGAGAGTCACAACCACGTAAGTGAAATAACCTACTACATGCAATTATAGCATGATGCATCACAAGGAGATAAAAGTGAGTGAATAGGGAAACGAATTGAAATTGGATGTGAATAGCTAATACTTGGTAAAATACAGGAAAAAACACCAATATATATGTTACATGATGAGATGAACAAAGATACAAAAAATATATATATAAACCCATAAAGGGAGTGGAGAAAGTGACACTGATGTTTCCGTCTTCAAATTGAATCTTCAATAGTATAGATAGTCCATGTCCAAAGACATCTTATGAGAAGGGAGAAGCAAGTATATTAGCCTAAGTATGGAAAGGACAGCATTAATATCAGAACTCTCCAGTGGGAAAGTATGCAAACACTATATAGACATAGAAGGATAATAAAAAGCTTTAAGAGTAAATAAATGTTAAAAAATGTATAAGTCTACATATTCACTGTAGGAAGGGGGCATAATACAGGGCATCATTGAGGCCTTTAGGTTGTATCGTGTCCAGGGTCCAGATCCACTTTGTTTCTAATTGTGCCAGACGTTTCATCAGGTTGCCACCGCGCATACCCAAATCAATATGGTCTATCCCACAAACCTTCAAAAGGGAGGGGTCACTGTCATGGAACTTTTTAAAGTGTCTTGCGATAGGCTTCAAATCGTCCACATCGGTGGAATCATTTGATTTCAGGATGTCCCGAACATGTTCGCGGACTCGTACCTTTAATTCCCTGCTAGTCAGTCCCACATAAATTTTTGGACATGGGCAGGTGGCATGGTAAATTACCCCTTTAGTTACGCATGAGATGTGATGCGTGATCTTATATGTTTTGGTCTGCGTGGAGTTCATAAACTCAGTGGTCCTCATGATTTTGTCGCAGGCCACACATTTCCCGCAGGGGAAGCAACCCCATTTTGGTCCTTTTGACCCAAAAATTGTGCCCTGTGCCTGGGGGGCGTAATAGGATCTCACCAGGTGATCTCCTAAAGTTTTCGCCCTCCTAGGCACAACAGATGGGTGTGTGGGTAATATTTTTTCCAAAATTGGGTCTGCCCTCAAAATGGGCCAGAATCTCTCCAGGATTCCTCGCATGTGTTGCCATTGTGAATGATACGGAGTGATGTATCTTACCGTATCAGTTGTTTCCTTCTTTATTTTGGGATAGATGAGGTCTTGTCTTGCCAAATGTTTGGCCCGATTGTACGCTCTCTTTACTGATCTTTTACTGTAGCCTCTCTCCAGGAAACGTTGGCACAAGATGTCTGACTGGATCTCAAAATCCTCGTCGGTGGAACAAACTCTCCTGATCCTGATAAATTGACCAGTTGGTATGGCTTTAATTGTCTGTGGAGAATGGGAAGATGACGCATGTAAGAGTGCATTCACAGCGGTTTCTTTTCTGTAGATGTTAGTTTGTAAGTAGCCTGATGGATCACTTTTAATTAAAACGTCCAAAAACTCAATTTGTTTGATGTTATATTTATAAGTCAAATGAATATTGTACTTATTCTCATTGAGATTTTCCATAAAGGCCCCCAAGGCTTCAGAAGTGCCTTGCCAAATAAAGAAAACATCGTCGATGTACCGGGCCCAAAAAATGACCCGGTCCATCGACGTGTGCCCATCAGACATAAAGAGCTCCCTCTCCCACAGCCCCAGGAAGAGGTTGGCATATGAGGGTGCACACGCCGCCCCCATTGCCGTCCCCCGGAGCTGTAGGTAGAAGGAGCCATTGTATGTAAAAAAATTGTGCGTGAGGGCGAATTCTAATAAGTTGGTCAAGCAATGGTTCCATTAGTTACAGCTGTTTCCAAAAGATCCAACAGTAATAGACTGTAAGAGGAGAGGGGATTAAAAGTTAATTTTGTATAGCACGATGTATCTCTCAATTGGCGGTATGCCTCGGCCTCGTACATTTTGCGTGGCCAGATGACAATGTTCCCCCCCTTGTCTGCCGGTTTAAACACCACATCTTTCCAGGATCGTAGATTTTTCAAACTCCTACGTTGATCAAACGTCAAATTGTCAACGGTCTTCCCTGCTGGAAGTTCTGAGAGCTCGTTTGATACTGATTTTACAAAAAGATCTACTGCTGGGCATAAAGACAAGGGGGGGAATCGTTCAGAACGTTTCCTGATAACCATCGGAACCTTACCTGAACTATCACTCTGTTCTTCTAATAAACTCTCCAAAATGTTCAAAGTTTCTTCTTCTGTCGGTACATCTGAGGGATTTTCTTCTGCAGGTTTGAAAAACCACCTCTTGAAGATCAATGATCGACCGAACAGATGAAGGTCTTTTATTGCTGTGAAGATGTCAAGAGAGGCGGAGGGTGAGAAGGTGAGTCCCTTCTGTAGGACAGAGATGTCCACTTTAGACAGGTTATGATCAGAAAGGTTAATTACCTTTAAGTTTTTGTCCTGATGAGGATCATTTCTCTGTCTCCTCCTATAGGGTTGGGTCCTGTGTTCCCACTTCCTTTTATTTTGACCCCTCCATCTAGTCGTCATCCCAGGACTGGTTTGTCCACTTGCCTGACTGCCTGTGTTGCTAGCTCCAGATATTGATGAAACTGATGAAGATCGAACTAGTGTGTCAGGACGTTGGACACGTCGCCATCGGTACATTTTCTTGTTTTGTGCGTCTATAAGGTCCCTATTGAATTTCTTGGATTTAAGTTGTTGAATCTCCCTCTCCCATGTATCATGGTTTTTAACCATATGTCTAATAAAAATATACCTTTTTAGCTTAATAGTTCTCAGTGTTGCTTTGTTGGTTATCTAATCTCTAATGATGCAGAGCTTGTTGGAAATGTTACTGTTCGAGAAACACTAGGTAATAATGACCACAATATAATTCTATTCCCCCTACACTATAAGAAGCAAACTCTGTCAGGCAGAGCAAAGACACTAAATTTCAAAAAGGCTAATTTCCCTGGGTTGAGGGCATCATTTCTGGGCATAGACTAGGTGCAGCTACTGTCACATAATATTATACTGAGGATAAATGGGAGAGCTTCAAATCCACATTGAGTAATTGCACCAAAAAATTTATTCCTTTAGGTAACAAGTATAAACGGCTAAAATTAAACCCCCCATGGCCTATCGCTACTGTAAAAAGGGCAATAAAAGACATAAAAAGGACATTTAAAAAATGCAATTCTGAGGGGTCAGCTGGAGCGTTTGAAGATTACAAAGGGCTTAATAAAATCTGTAAAAAGGAGATAAAATTTGCAAAAATACAAAATGAACAGCAGGTAGCAAAAGAGAGCTAAACAAATCCCCAAAAATTATTTAAATAAATAAATCCTGAAAAACCTAGGTCTGAGCAGGCAGGTCCACTAAATAATGGTACAGGGGGGTAGTCGCTGAAGATAAGGAAACGGCAGAGTTACTAAATAGGTATTTTAGCTCTGTATATACAAAAGAAGAGAAAGGAGCCGATATCTGTGGTGCTGGGGCTGTTAGTACATCCAGTAATATACTCAATTGGCTAACTGTAGATATGGCCCAAGATAAGTTAAATAGGGTAAAGGTGAACAAGGCTCCGGGTCCAGATGGATTACACCCAAGAGTGCTTAAAGAGCTCAGTTGAGTCATTGCTGTGCTCCTGTTTATAATTTTTAAAGATTCTCTAGGTACTGGTACAGTGCCAAGTGATTGGTGCAAGGCAAATGTGGTGCCCATATTCAAAAAAGGATCAAGGTCCTTCACAGGTAATAATATACCTACAGTTGCAAGAAAAAGTATGTGAACCCTTTGGAATGATATGGATTTCTGCACAAATTGGTCATAAAATGTGATCTGATCTTCATCTAAGTCACAACAATAGACAATCACAGTCTGCTTAAACTAATAACACACAAATAATTAAATGTTACCATGTTTTTATTGAACACACCATGTAAACATTCACAGTGCAGGTGGAAAAAGTATGTGAACCCCTAGACTAATGACATCTCCAAGAGCTAATTGGAGTGAGGTGTCAGCCAACTGGAGTCCAATCAATGAGATGAGATTGGAGGTGTGGGTTACAGCTGCCCTGCCCTATAAAAAAAATACACACAATTCTGGGTTGGCTTTTCACAAGAAGCATTGCCTGATGTGAATGATGCCTTGCACAAAAGAGCTCTCAGAAGACCTACGATTAAAAATTGTTGACTTGCATAAAGCTGAAAAAGGGTTATAAAAGTATCTCAAAAAGCCTTGTTGTTCATCAGTCCACGGTAAGACAAATTGTCTATAAATGGAGAAAGTTCAGCACTGCTGCTACTCTCCCTAGGAGTGGCTGTTCTGTAAAGATGACTGCAAGAGCACAGCGCAGACTGCTCAATGAGGTGAAGAAGAATTCTAGAGTGTCAGCTAAAGACTTACAAAAGTCTCTGGCATATGCTAACATCCCTGTTAGCGAATCTACGATACGTAAAACACTAAACAAGAATGGATTTCATGGAAGGATGCCACAGAGGAAGCCACTGCTGTCCAAAAAAAACATTGTTACACGTTTACAGTTTGCAGAAGAGCACCTGGATGTTCCACAGCAGTACTGGCAACATACTGTGTGGACGGATTAAACCAAAGTTAAGTTGTTTGGAAGAAACACACAACACTATGTGTGGAGAAAAAGAGGCACAGCACACCAACATCAAAACCTCATCCCAATTGTGAAGTATGGTGGTGGGGGCATCATGGTTTGGGGCTGCTTTGCTGCGTCAGGGCCTGGACGGATTGCTATCATAAAAGGAAAAATGAATTCCCAAGTTTATCAAGACATTTTGCAGGAGAGCTTAAGGCCATCTGTCCGCCAGCTGAAGCTCAACAGAAGATGGGTGCTGAAACAGGACAACGACCCAAAGCATAGAAGTAAATCAACAACAGAATGGCTTAAACTGAAGAAAATACGCCTTCTGGAGTGGCCCAGAGTCCTGACCTCAACCCGATTGAGATGCTGTGGCATGACCTCAAGAAAGCGATTCACACCAGACATCCCAAGAATATTGCTGAACTGAAACAGTTCTGTAAAGAGGAATGGTCAAGAATTACTCCTGTTGTGCACGTCTGATCTGCAACTACAGGAAACGTTTGGTTGGAGTTAAATCCAAGGGTTCACATACTTTTTCCACCTGCACTGTGAATGTTTACATGGTGTGTTCAATAAAAACATGGTAACATTTCATTCTTTGTGTGTTATTAGTTTAAGCAGACTGTGATTGTCTATTGTTGTGACTTAGATGAAGATCAGATCAAAATTTATGACCAATTTGTGCAGAAATCCATATCATTCCAAAGGGTTCACATACTTTTTTTTGCAACTGTATAGGCTTGGAAAGTATAGTTTGTATTTGGATTGAAAACTGGCTGAAGGACCGTGTCCAGAGAGTTGTGGTCAATGATTCCTATTCAGAATGGTCCCGGGTTATAAGTGGTGTACCCCAAGGTTCAGTGCTGGGTCCTCTATTATTTAATTTATTTATTAATGATATCGAGGACGGGATTAATAGCACCATTTCTATTTTTGCAGATGACACTAAGCTATGTAGAACTATACAGTCTATGGAAGATGTCCATATACTACAAGCTGACTTGAACACTCTGAGCATCATGATTGGGCATCAACTTGGCAAATGAGGTTCAATGTGGACAAATGTAAAGTTATGCATCTTGGTAGTAATAATCTCTGTGCTTCATATGTCCTAGGTGATGTAACACTGGGGGAGTCACTTATAGAGAAAGATTTGGGTTTCCTTGTATATGGTAGATTAAATTACAGCATACAATGTCAATCAGCTGCTTCTAAGGCCACCAGGATATGGTCATGCATTAAACGAGGCTTGGACTCGTGGGGCAGGGATGTAATACTACCACTTTACAAAGCGTTGATGCGGCTTCATTTGGAATATGCGATTCAGTTTTGGGCACCAGTCCATAGAAAGGATGCTCTGCAGCTGGAAAAGTACAGAGGAGAGCGACTAAACTGATAAGGGGCATGGAGGGTCTTAGTTATGAAGAAAGATTAAAATAATTTAATTTATTTATGCAGCGTCCCACTAGCATACATCCACCACTAGATGGGGATAGCACCACAGTATATATATGGGACAGTTCAGGCCTAGCTAGGGGATTTGGGAAGATGTAGTGGTTGAGTACAGGAGTGTGGAGGAGGTAGGAGAGGTCTCCTCTCCTCTCAAGCTCTTTCTCTTGGGCTCCACGGCCCAGAGGAGCCATAGTTGTATCTCAGTACTAAGCCAGGAAGGCAGGGTCAGAAGAAAAGTCTCTATTCTACCATTCACTCTTCTGGAGTAGCAAGTGAATCTTGGTCAAGTTTACTGTTGGACAAAGACAAAAGAAGGACAAAGCCATTATTCTAGGCTCTAGGCGCCTTTGTATCTAGGTGTAGGAGCTTCTGGCAGCCTCACCATTATTTGAAGGACAGATAAGATTTGTGTTGCATCGCTTGTGTGTAGAAGATGAGGACTTGAACTACCTCAACTGATACTGAAGCAAGGAAAAGAGCTGTTTATCAGTGAGTACATAACTAACTACCCTAGCCTGACACATTACCACCATCAGAGCCTGTTACTGGGATTAATCACATCTAACTTACATGTGTATCAGAGACTGTTTAATAACTGGATGTAAACTGTTATCAAGAACCTGGTTATAGTAAACTTCCCAGTTGGATTTAAACCTGCCTCATTCTTCTAACTCCATACCACTACCACTCTCAACATTTTGCACCATCAAGGCGCTGGAGTCACGAAAAAACCTAAACCAGGGGCCCAGCACCTATTCACCCTTAAGGGCACCTCAATCACCACCTGGCCAGTGTCCCCTGTAACTTAGTGTGCCCCGGAGAATCCAGTGCTGTTCTCTGCTTCACTGCACTGCTGGCCCACCGCGTCTGCTAAACCGTGAGTAACCGATGAACTGTATGTACATTCCGACCCAGCGTGAACCTTACGTGTTCTACCCCTGCGGACTGGCATGCTGCATTTAGTCTTGAGAAGAGACGTCTAAGGGGGACATGATAACCTATACAAATATATAAATGGGCCATACAAAAAATACGGTGAAAAACTCTTCCATGTAAAACGCTCAAAAGACAAGTTTCCGGAAGCGTCAAAGCTTCTTTACTGTAAGAACTATGAATCTGTGGAATAGACTTACTCAGTACATGGTCACAGCAGGAACAGTGGACAGTTTTAAAAAGGGTTTAGATGGCTTCTTAAAAGTAAACAACATTAATGCTTATAAAAACGTGTAGAAATCGGAGTCTCAATTCCTTTTGGGATTCCATCCCCACCTATCCCTTGGTTGAACTTGATGGACTTATGTCTTTTTTCAACCGTATTAACTATGTAACTATATAATATAAGATTCGTTGGGGTCTGACTCCCACGATCAGCTCATCCGTGAGTGCTGCAACCTCCTCGCAGCTTACCAAGCACAGCGCTGTACATTGCATAGTGACTTGAATGGGACTGAGCTGTATCTAGGCCATGTGACCAATGAACTGACAGTACATGGCCTAGTATAGTGACGGCCAACCTCCGGCACTCCATTTGTGGTACAACTACAACTCCTAGCATGCTCCATTCATTTCTATGGAGTTCTGAGAACAGCCAAGCAAGTGTACATCTTGGGAGTAGTAGTTTTACCACAGCTGGAGTGCCAGAGTGAGCCATCACAGGCCTAGAAAAGACCTAAGCACTCACGGAGCACAATGGACTCTTCATGCAGCTGATCGGTGGGGGTGCTCGTAGTCGGAACTTTAACAGAGTCTCACTTAACAGACCAGCAGTTAGACCAGGGAGAGGTGAGGGGTTATGACTTCATGAGAGTACCAGACCTCTCCTATACTATCAGAACAATTAACAATTAAAGGTATGTTCATACAGTTATGGCACATGTAAATGGGATTTGGAAAGCCCTATTCAGCTATATTGGACGGTTGAAGAAATGTCTGCAAGAAGTCTGACATGTGTGAACATCCTCTAACAGTCCCTATCAAATAACATTTTAGAAGACGTTGAAAAAGTTCTTGGGATGAGTTCAGTCTTTAATTGTTTATATGGTCTCAGAATCAGAAAGAAATGACACATAATTATCATTAAAGCTTATGTTAGGGGATCTTGTATCTTGACTTAACGTCTCGGTTCCCACATACATATATAGTAATGCACACATTTCCTTTCCCTACAATGAATTAATGAGCTCCGGTTCAGTACAATTTACTACCGCTCCTGACCTATATGTGTTAACACCCAGCTGTTGCCCACCATAGTTTAAGTTCACAATGGTTGATATGTCTGTGAAGGTTCTCATTTATCCAGGTCATGGTATATCTGTAAAGAATAAATCAAGGCAACTGGACGTACTGTAGATTTCTTGAAAACGTTTCACTCGTTCTTCCAACGAGCTTTCTCAATTCTGAGTGACTGTACAAGAATTCTCTTCCCAGTTGGATTTAAACTTGCCTCATTCTTCTAACTCCATACCACTACCACTCTCAACATTTTGCACCATCAGAAAGAAATGACACATAATTATCATTAAAGTTTATGTTAGGGGATCTTGTATCTTGACTTAACGTCTCGGTTCCCACATACATATATAGTAGTGCACACATTTCCTTTCCCTACAATGAATTAATGAGCTCCGGTTCAGTACAATTTACTACAGCTCCTGACCTATATGTGTTAACACCCAGCTGTTGCCCACCATAGTTTAAGTTCACAATGGTTGATATGTCTGTGGAGGTTCTCATTTATCCAGGTCATGGTATATCTGCAACACATCTGCAACATAAATCTTATCTGTCCTTCAAATAATGGTTACATATTTATTCCCAGAGAATTCTTGTACAGTCACTCAGAATTGAGAAAGCTCGTTGGAAGAACGAGTGAAACGTTTTCAAGAAATCTACAGTACGTCCAGTTGCCTTGATTTATTCTCTACAGATATACAATGGTTGATACCTTCGGGGCTCATTAACCTAGCCTTATCTTAAATCCCTGTTTGCTTCCAAAATTTGCCAGAAATGAGTCATTCTCTCTGCTGGGATCCAATCCAATTCTCAGTATCATTCAAAAAAATGGAACATAGATATCAGCTATCATATGTATATGAGCCCTACTTGGGTCTAAGGTTCCTCATTCATTGAAACTGTCTTATAGAAAAACGATCCATATTGCAACCAAATTCCATTGCATCTCCCAATCTTCCAACATAGTCTAAAGATGGCCATACACATGAGGCCCCAGACTGTATTGGTGTCATTTTTTTGATTTGGCATTTGCATTTTGCAATTGATATTATTTGGGATGCAATAGGGGGTGTCAAATTTTTTGGATGAACTTACTCATTTGCTGATGGGGACCTTTTTTTTTTTTAGCTTTCCACCATTCTGTAGGCATGAGCTCTCTTGTCACCTCCTTCCATGACACGGTTGTGGTAGACATCTGTTCTGGTATCCCACAATTGTGGTCTCTCCTGCACCAGCGCTCCACCTCCACAGGGGCCATTTTGGGTAGCTACAGAACAACACTCGACAGCACACTTTGTACACTTGCTAAGCCTGTCTGAACTGTTCCTTCACGTGGCAAAGAGGGCTGTCCCATGAGTTTCTAGGCAATGGGTCCACAAAATGTAGTGCACTGTTGAGCGAATTGTTCTGAACGAAGTGGAATTCAATCCGAATATTAGGGAAAATTCGATTCGCTAGGAAGCCAAATTTCTTCTTGCTTCGTGGTAGCAAATCAATTTTCCCTGAATGGCGGTAAAAAATAAAAAAAAATCATGCTTACCTTATCTGTTGGAGGGCAAAGAGCCGGCCCCCATCTTGATTGAAGATTTCTCACAAAATCCCATAAAGTCACCACGCTGGCCGACCTGGTGATGACACCATGGGCCATGAGAGATTTTGCGCTAGATCTTCAATCAAGATGGCGGGGACTGACTCTTCACGATCAAATGGATGAGGGTAAGTATGATTTTATAATTTAATATTTTTTTTACACTGTATTATCACTGTCAGATGCTGCGAACATCTAGGAACGCAGCATGTGAGGGGTACAATGATGGGGGTCGGCGCTATCGCTGCTCCCTGTCACTGCACCCACCACTTACAAAGAAATGCGCTTCATGGCAATATAATTAATCACAAAGCAATTTTTTTATCCAATTCGGGGAAGCAGCCGAATCAAAATTTTCAATACTTCACTCATCACTAGTGTCCATGTACAGTCTGACACTGGGAGCACTGATTGGATAGTGTCAAACTCTGCAGGGGCACACCCCCAACTGGTAACAGCCATCTGGACCTACATTGCAAACTGTTGGTAATTAATAATAGAGGAAAGTCACAACATAGAGTCATAAGAATTGCTGCTCCAGAATTGTTATTACATGGGGGATGCAAGTAGTTACTAAAGCAGACATGTCAGGAGAGGGGACAGGTCCTCTTTAATTAAAGGTGCATTTCTTTTAAAATTTTACAGAAATAGAAGAAAAATAGCACTGGATGCAAAAAATTAATGTGAATTGCTTCCTAAGCACATGCCCTTCAGTAGTGGGTGACACTGTATTGTATGAACACCTAAATACTTTCTTCTTCTTTGTCCATATGTTACTGACCTCCTTCATCGTAAAGAGCAATATATAACTCCATGGTACTCCAGCAGAGAATTTCTAAGAGACTTAAGGACTGGATGAATCTTTTCTGTGTTGCTCTTTTGCAGGCAGAGGATTAATTTGTGCTGCTTTGCTTATTACTTTCTTTTTTTTTAATCCCCTTGAGGAACGGACATCGGCCTCTTGAGTTCATTTTTTACCAGGGATAAACACTGTGCAGCCTTTTTAAGTAGAGAATCCCTGCTGCACCCTTATAGAACAAGCTCACAATCTGTGTAGCAATGAGATACATAATTGTCAATACGTACAAAATGGTTATTCCTCCTCCTATGATAGTACAGGGGTAAACTTTACTTATAAGGTTGTGTATAGCCCATTATATCAAGCTTTGGTTCTATAGTTTGGTCTGTGCAAAGTAACTTGCAATTATAGTAGAAGTATGGCTACACCGTCAGATTTTCTGATGCAGCTTTGGAATCCAAAATCTGAAGTGCATCATAAAAGGAGAGAAAGGACAGCTATGCAGTGACCCAGTGGATCACTGCTAAAAGTTAACTTTTTCGAGAGTTAAATGTTGTGATTTAATGTTGGAAACACTGGTCTCTTTGTGCACTGTGTATCTCAAAGGGTTGTGTATGGACAACAAGCAGTTAACACTGGCAGTCTCAGCCTAGATTCCAGTGTGATGGGGCAGTGCCACACAGTGGGAGTCAGGTGAGCAGAGCTAGAGTCAACATATACATGTGTGAGCTCCAGCCAAGTAGGTCCAAAGAGAAGCATGATCCAGGAAAGACCATTTCTGAGACTGTAGAGCTGGCAGAGAATAACTTAATTAACTGCAAAGAACTACTCCTAAAGGAAAGAGAACAGACACTCACAGAAGTAGTGGTGGACAAACATCAGACGGGACGGTTCGTGAATGCAAATGCGCGTTCGTGATTAAATGTTCGCGAACCGTACGTTCACGGCGGGCCCTATTGACTTTAATGGCAGGCGAACCTGAAAAACCTTCAGGTCATATTTGCAGCCACCAAATACTTACTAGAAGTGCACAAATAGTCCCACAACATGGAAATTGACTTACCAGGGGGGAATCATTGGCAAAAATTGCCACAAAAAATATGTATTTTAATCAGGGGCCATTTTTATGCTCTCAAAAATGTGCCCTGCTGGAGCCTAGAAAATTTTTATTTTAGGCCACAGGAGTATAGGCCCCAAAAATGAGGCATTAACCTGACAAAAAATAACTTGTGATTATGTGGCTGGAGGTACATTAAGCGGTCACTGGATACAAATTTTACTGTAGGCCAGTACAGGCCCCAAAAATTTGACATTCACCTGACAGAAAAGAACTTGTGATTATGTGGCTGGAGGTACATTAGGCGGTCACTGGATAAAAATTTTACTGTAGGCCACAGGAGTACAGGCCCCAAAAATTAGGCATTCACCTGACAGAAAAGAACTTGTGATTATGTGGGTGGAAGTACATAAGGCAGTCACTGGAGAAAATTTTTACTGTTGGCCAGTACAGGCCCCAAAAATTAAACATTCACGTGACAGAAAAGATTTTGTGATGATGTGGCTGTAGGTACATTAGGCGATCACTGGATAAAATTTTTACTGTAGGCCAGTACAGGCACCAAAAATTTGACATTCACCTGACAGAAAAGAACTTGTCATTATGTGGCTGGAGGTATATTAGGCGGTCACTGGATAAAAATTTTACTGTAGGCCACTGGAGTACAAGCCCCAAAAATTAGGCATTCACCTGACAGAAAAGGCCTTTTATGCTGCTGTATATACATAAAACAAAGACCATTCTTTGTTCTGGGTGGTGGCGGATATGTGTGGGTTGGCATGAGGAAATTCAATTACACGTGGTCGTCACAGGTGTTGAATTCCTCCGAGATCCATGCCTCATTAATTTTTAGAAATGTGAGGCAGTCCACACTGTCGTGAGCTAGGCGAGTTCGCTTATCGGTCACGATCTGCCCTGCTGCGCTGAACGTCCCTTCGGACAGGACACTCGACCAGGGGCAAGCCAAGAGTTCCATGGCAAATTGTGCCAGCTCTGACCACAGGTCAAGCCTGCACATCCAGTATTCCAGGGGTTCCTCGCTTCTCAGGGCGTCCACATCAGCCGTTAACCCGATGTAGTCGGACACCTGTCGGTCTAGAGTCTCGTTCCTGAGGCTGGATCCGGAGGGCGGTTGGCTGCAAGAATCATCTCATATCCGAAGTGACCAACACATATTCAAACCGCCCTCTTCTTGCAGGTGCGGTAGGATTGGTACCCGCACCTGTTTCGCTGTGGGTGGAAATTCCTCTGCCAGCACGTGTGTCATTTTGCCCTGTTTCAGCGCGCTCAGCAGATTGGCACCGTTGTCGCACACCACTTTACCAACTGTCAAATTGAGCGGGGTTAGCCACTGATCGGCCTGTGACCAGATACAGAGGATGAGGAGGGTGCAGAAGCGGAAGGCTGAGTGAGCCACTCAACCAACTCTGGTGCACCGTTTGAAGTAATCGCACGCGACTTCTCCAACTTCCCACTTAGGCTCCGGCCTGGTGCACCTGCCCGACCCCCACCATGCCTGAGGAACGGCCTGCCTCTTTCTCTGCCTGTCATTTTCAAAATGACCCTGTGCCTAAGTCCCTAGTGAAGAGCAGTATTTGTGGAAGCAGGTATATCGCAGACCTCAATCAATATTTGATGGAAACAGGTATATCAAACCCCTTAATCAGAATTTTGTGGAAGCAGGTATATCGCAGCCCTCAATCAATATTTGGTGGAAGCAGGCATATCAAACCCTTTAATCAGTATTTTGTGGAAGCAGGTATATCGCACCCCATAATCACTATTTGGTGAAAACAGGTATATCGAAGCCCTTAATCAGTATTTTGTGGAAGCAGGTATATCGCAGGCCTCAATCAATATTTGGTAGAAACAGGTATATCGAACCCCTTAATCAGTATTTTGTGGAAGCATGTATATTGCAGCCCTCAATCAGTATTTTGTGGAAGCAGGTATATCACAGGCCTCAATCAATATTTGGTGGAAACAGGTGTATTGAACCCCTTAATCTGTATTTTGTGGAAGCAGGTATATCGCAGACCTCAATCAATATTTAGTGGAAACAGGTATATCGAACCCCTTAATCAGTATTCTGTGGAAGCAGGTATATCGCAGCACTCAGTCAGTATTTTCTGAAAGCAGGTATATCAAACCCCTTAATCAGTATTTTGTGGAAGCAGGTATATCGCACCCCTCAATCAATATTTGGTGGAAACAGGTATAGCGAAACACTTAATCTGTATTTTGTGGAAGCACGTATATCGCAGGCCTTAATAAACATTTGGTAGAAACAGGTATATTGCACCCCTTAACCAGTATTTTGTGGAAGCAGGTATATCGCAGGTCTCAATCAATATGTGGTAGAAACAGGTATATCAAACCCCTTAATCAGTATTTTGTGGAAGCAGGTATATCAAACCCCTTAATCAGTATTTTGTGGAAGCAGGTATATCGCACACCTCAATCAATATTTGGTGGAAGCGGGTATATCGAACCCCTTAATCAGTATTTGGTGGAAGCAGGTATATCACACCCCTCAATTATTTTTTTTGCCACAACAGTTATATCACACCACCCCCTGTTTATTTGGGGCAACAGGTATATTGCAGCCCCCAATCAGTATTTTGTCAAAGAAGGCATATCACACCCCTCAATCAGTTTTTTTGGGGGCAACAGGTATATCACACCCGTTGCAATTAGTTGTTCCAATAGCATTTGTCTCTCTATATAGCTGCGGTATCGCAGCAGAACCGCACACAATACAAATGCACTATAATATACTTTCTATGTTAGAAAGTATATTATAAGTATATCACACCCCTCAGTATATCACACCTATCGATAGCACACCTATACCTTAAAAGGACTTTTGTGGCCCTATTAGCTAGCATTTGGCCCTATTAGCTAGCGTTTGGCCCTATTAGCTAGTGTTTGGTGCCCCTAACAGCCTGTCCCTGCTCCACAAAGCAACCTCTCCCTACACTGGCAAAACACAGAATGTAAAATGGCTGCCAGATCGGGTTCTTTATAGAGTGGGGGTGTGTCCATGTGATGAAACATCTGAATTGGCTGTCCTGTCCCACCTGATGGATGTGTCATGGGTCAAAGTTCGGCGCAATGCAAAAGAATATGGCGCCGGCGGACATGTTCGCATGTTCGGCGAATAGCGAATGCGCAAAGTTTGCCACGAAATGACCGCCGGGCGAATTGCAGGGCCATCTCTACACAGAAGTTCTAGAACTGTCAACGTCATGCTGGATTCAGACAGTAAGGTACCGCACGTTTATGGCAATAAGACTTTACTGCTGTGGAAAGGGTATACTGCTTTGTAGTGTTGAGCGCGAATATTTTAATCACGAATTTTAATCGCGAATATCGCCATTTTGAGAATTTGCTTATATTTAGAATATAGTGCTATATATTCGTATTCGCGAATAGCCTTGATCGCGAATATTCTAATAGCGAATTTATCGCGAATATCGGCACTTAGCAACATCCCTAGCAACCAATAGGAAAGTTGCCTACCCCTTAGTGTTGATCGTGAATATCCTAATCACGAATTTTTGTCGTGAATATATTAAATTGGCAATTTTCACAATCAAGTAAATAATTACTGGAGATCACGAATTCTCGAATTTGCAAATTTATGGCGAATATTCGGCCAAAAATTTTCAAAATATCGCGAATTCGAATATTGCCTGTCCAGCCCATCACTACTGCTTTGGTGCCCACCACACTTTGAGACACAATGGCAAAGCAAATCTATGCCAGCTATGAGATTTAAGCTATAACTTATGCCAGCCTCTAGTGTAAACTATAGTAAATCAGGGAAGCCATAAGTATGTGAGCTCACTGTCAGTGAAATTTAAATTTCAGACTCAAACAGGTCACATAGTTATTGTGGTTGAACAAAACTTAGAAATCCATTAAGTTCAATCAGGGGTGAAAACAAAGAAAAATAAAATGATTTGCCATCTGTAAATTCAAGTATCTGATCAGGCGTACAGCTCATACTAAAGGCTCTCATAGCATTGCACTAGTCTGATCATCGGCTTGGATTTCATTTACACACAGTAATATATGTTCCTCTACTGCTGAACAAGTGCATTGTACTCCAGGAGTTCCCTGTGCTCTAAATTTTTACTCTCTGGATCCCCTGCAAACACAATATATAATTCCGTGCCGAATTGGATTAATGTGGAGACACTTTTACACTGAGGTAGAAAAGCCTTGGCCTCATAGGGTTTCCATTCATTTCAATGTAGGTCATGGCCTTGGAGAAAAAAGCTAAAAAAACATGGTAAGACCATGTTTTTTATTATACAATATACAGTGATGTTCATATCTGTAAGAATAAAATACACAATAAGCATACTGTATATAAGAAAAAACTGTAAAAACAAAGTAAGGCTGCATTCACATTACAATTTTGTCCTACATTGTATGTACAGGGAGTGCAGAATTATTAGGCAAGTTGTATTTTTGAGGATTAATTTTATTATTGAACAACAACCATGTTCTCAATGAACCCAAAAAACTCATTAATATCAAAGCTGAATATTTTTGGAAGTAGTTTTTAGTTTGTTTTTAGTTTTAGCTATTTTAGGGGGATATCTGTGTGTGCAGGTGACTATTACTGTGCATAATTATTAGGCAACTTAACAAAAAACAAATATATACCCATTTCAATTATTTATTTTTACCAGTGAAACCAATATAACATCTCAACATTCACAAATATACATTTCTGACATTCAAAAACAAAACAAAAACAAATCAGTGACCAATATAGCCACCTTTCTTTGCAAGGACACTCAAAAGCCTGCCATCCATGGATTCTGTCAGTGTTTTGATCTGTTCACCATCAACATTGCGTGCAGCAGCAACCACAGCCTCCCAGACACTGTTCAGAGAGGTGTACTGTTTTCCCTCCTTGTAAATCTCACATTTGATGATGGACCACAGGTTCTCAATGGGGTTCAGATCAGGTGAACAAGGAGGCCATGTCATTAGATTTTCTTCTTTTATACCCTTTCTTGCCAGCCACGCTGTGGAGTACTTGGACGCCTGTGATGGAGCATTGTCCTGCATGAAAATCATGTTTTTCTTGAAGGATGCAGACTTCTTCCTGTACCACTGCTTGAAGAAGGTGTCTTCCAGAAACTGGCAGTAGGACTGGGAGTTGAGCTTGACTCCATCCTCAACCCGAAAAGGCCCCACAAGCTCATCTTTGATGATACCAGCCCAAACCAGTACTCCACCTCCACCTTGCTGGCATCTGAGTCGGACTGGAGCTCTCTGCCCTTTACCAATCCAGCCACGGACCCATCCATCTGGCCCATCAAGACTCACTCTCATTTCATCAGACCATAAAACTTTAGAAAAAGCAGTCTTGAGATATTTCTTGGCCCAGTCTTGACGTTTCAGCTTGTATGTCTTGTTCAGTGGTGGTCGTCTTTCAGCCTTTCTTACCTTGGCCATGTCTCTGAGTATTGCACACCTCGTGCTTTTGGGCACTCCAGTGATGTTGCAGCTCTGAAATATGGCCAAACTGGTGGCAAGTGGCATCTTGGCAGCTACACGCTTGACTTTTCTCAGTTCATGGGCAGTTATTTTGCGCCTTGGTTTTTCCACACGCTTCTTGCGACCCTGTTGACTATTTTGAATGAAATGCTTGATTGTTCGATGATCACGCTTCAGAAGCTTTGCAATTTTAAGAGTGCTGCATCCCTCTGCAAGATATCTCACTATTTTTGACTTTTCTGAGACTGTCAAGTCCTTCTTTTGACCCATTTTGCCAAAGGAAAGGAAGTTGCCTAATAATTATGCACACCTGATATAGGGTGTTGATGTCATTAGACCACACCCCTTCTCATTACAGAGATGCACATCACCTAATATGCTTAATTGGTAGTAGGCTTTCGAGCCTATACAGCTTGGAGTAAGACAACATGCATAAAGAGGATGATGTGGTCAAAATACTCATTTGCCTAATAATTCTGCACTCCCTGTATATATGCAGTGACCCAGAGGTCTAATAGGGTTTGCAAATTTTATGTTTTCTAATATATGGTTAGGTTTAATGCTACATTATATAAATGTTATGTAACCCCTGTCTACGATTAACTCCGAGTCCAAGCACTTAGTTTCCGTCTCTGGGCAGGGGCAGGCCCAACTATCTAGGCTTGGCTTCTTCCTGTTTGTTAGAAGTCAGAATAAAACTGTTGGTGGATGTGAGCAGCCTGTGAAACTCGAAAGTCAGATTCTAAGGCCAGAGAGAAACTCCAGAAACCTACCAGGTGGAGAAAGGAATAAGCATATTATTCAGAAGGTTGAGCAGGCAAATCATAGGGTGCGAGGAAACCGACTGTAAGAGGTAACACTCATATTTTGGCTACTTGACTCCACAACTTCTTTGTCTGGTTTTCAGCAGCCTCAGGTCCCCAGTCATACCAGATAGAAAGAGATTACAGGTCTGTTTTAGGATCTAGACCCTGCAGTGGCCATTGTAGAATAGCTTTATGAGCACTGCATCCCCACGGTGGACTAGAGGATAGCCTGATATAAGAAAGTGAATCTGGATAAGATACCCAGAGACAATTTTCTGATTCTGATGGGAACTTCATTAACTTTGTTTAAGAACTGTGCCTAAATTTAAAAGTGAATGTATGTGGAAACTGCTGATATATCAGTGAAAGCTGGTTAAGTATTAAACTGCACCAATTGCTTGTTACCATTTTCCCCGATCATTTCCTGTCTTAAACCTCTCCAACATACAACACCCTGAACCTGCCTTCCAACAAGCAGGAGACCCCTAAACCAGGATGTTCCCCAGAGGAGACAGGTGCCAGGCCTGTTTCTTAATTTGCATGGCCCTTGAATCCTGAAGTAGGATGGCCACGACCATGACTGAGTAACATCATCATCTGTGGCTACTACTACTCCATTCCTTTCCCCTCACACCTGCCATGTGGGCTGCTGCATATGTATAATGTGTACCTTAAATGGCTGTCTCTGATGGATGCCACACAGTGGCCTCTGTTACATAGGGTAACATTGTAAAAAACATCAGTTTAAAATAATATATAATTTTTTGCTGGACTCTACAAGATGGAATATGTTCAATGTGGGAGAAAGAACATGATGAAATCTACAAAGCCTTCCCTGAAAGAGACATTGTCTGGATGGGAGCATATGTTCTTCTAAAAACTCTCCGTTTTCAGCAAGCCAGTAGCGCAGGGGCAACACGTGAGGTGCACGGTGGAGCGATGAGGGGCCAAAATATAACACACAGTTCATCAGTTTACTCACGGTTAGCAGAAAGCCTCCCTGGGCTGGCAGCACAGTGTTGAGGTGGACAGCACGAAATCCTCCGGGGCACACTCTGTGGTAGGGAAGCATCAGCCAAGATGGTAGTTGAGGTGCCCTTGATGTTAGGGGTGCTTAGGGTGCTTGTTGCGGCTGAGTCCCTTGATGGTTTTTGTCGTGACGCCAGTACCGTTAATGGTGGTACAACCATTAGTAGTAATAATGAGGTAGACAGTGGTAAGATGCAACTCACAACTTTTACTGTTGATGACTTTGGTTGGTAGCAGTACAAAATACAGTCTCTTGATGTTTTTAGAGTTGGTCTGCAAATCCACTGTTTCTAGGCTTTTTAGGTTTGATTTGGAGCTGTGGGTAAGGTGTACCTTGTTCCTGTTGATGTGCTTAGTCCTATTCCTTGTCCTTTCCCTACAAGCTGAACATTGGAACAGGTAAACTCATCTGTCTCTCAGAAGTATGGTGTGGCTGCCAGAAGCTATAAGTCCTCCACCATGCACAAAGGTGTCTGTAGCCCTCAATAATGGCTGTTATCACCGATGATTCCCTAGGAAACTTGTTTCTATTCCAGGGAGGCAAACTCTCTCCTACTGGTCAGGGATGCAAGCGTATAGTCTGGCCACAGAAGGAAAACGCTCTTCTGCGCCTCACATTTTAGAACAACCTCATAGCAAAGTTGGTTCCACTCACTAATCTGTGTCATGGGGTCTTCACTCTACATTTTCTCCCACTAATCTAATCTGATCTACTCAGATCTGCTCTAATCTCTAACTCCTTCTCACAACTCTCCCTCACTAGGCCTGACCTAGGTATATATATAAGACCTAAGCTTTATCTCCATCTAGTGGTGGGATGTATAAATTACACCTAATCTGCCTGGTAACAGGGATTTTGCAGATACATTAATACAACGTCATACAATACCGCACAATACAATTGTTAAGATAAAAAGTGCTTTTAAGCAGTGCCCACACACACGTAGTGGGACGCTGCATACCCCCATGGTAAAATGTAAGTCGCCCTCAACGTTGGTAATGTCTGAAGCTGTGGATCTCTAAGCCGTGTCCTGAAATACACCAAATACACGCCTCCAAATATGCATATGTGAATATAGACATTGCAATGTATTATCATGACTCTTCAATAACCTCCTGTGAATAAAGGGTTATGCACAAAAATACATTCTAGGCAAATATATAAAATATATCACATACATTTTTCCTTTATGGTAGATGTTTTACTGCAAAAAATGATTATTAGAGAATGATCTCACAAAAGGGCAGTAAAGTCCATGATATGGTTCAGAAGACAAAGTCCATACCTAAAATGGGGTATAAAACATGAATAAAAACATTCTGAAGGGCAAAAATTTTGTTGTAGAACGGTTAAGCACAGAAAAGTCTTTCTGGGTATTTTACTTTAAGCGTTGCGTTAACAAAGTCGCTTGATAACCTGAAAATGGGGTAAAAAGGGGTTAAACATGATAAAACACAACTGTTTTCTGGATTCAAGAGGAGTCCTGGATGGAGTACTTGCAAGAACATAGAGAGGGGCTCAAAAACACAAACAAGAAGAGAAGTCCTCTTAAACAATTAGCAGCTCCTGCTCCATATTAGTGGTTATTGAACGGCCTACTTAGTTGTAGGGATCAGAACACGATGACACGTCTGTTGGAATTAGGCTTCCAGAATCCCAGGAATCAGGGGATGATCCTTCTGGTTGTCCCTTGTGGATGGCAAGTTAAGTTCCTGCTTCACTTTCTCAAAGATAGGGGGCTGTTCTTTTTTTACTTTGCGGGCCAGCCCAACTGTAGGGTCACTCCTGGTCACAGGATTGGATTCCTCAGATGGATTTTTCAGTATTGACGAACCAGCAGGTTCCTCTCCATAGTGTGGGATAGCAAATCCTTGTTGTTGCTGTACAGCTAGCTGCTAAAATAACAGTGCACAGTCCTCTGTAGCTGTAGTGAGGTTTTGTGACTCGGGCCTTCTTCTCCTAACCCTTTCTCTTTGAGGTTTAGGCTTCACATGAGGGTCTCTGGTGACAATGGCGGGTTGCCAGAGAATATTAGTTCCTGCAAAACCAGTAGCATACTGATTCTGGGTTGTACTTGGTGGTATATATTTTGCATCAGGCCGCACGGGGGCGGTAGAAAGTTCCTTTTCTGGATCTTCCTCAGACTCAGAGTCCTGATCAAGCTCCTGAGTCTCTGTAGGTTGTCCTGGCCTACGGACTGCAGTGGCATAGGGTCCACGTGTACCCTCTGCATGGGTGAACTCGACCACCTCATTCACATACAAACTGTGTAGCCAAGGGGGTAGTCTTTTCTCTTCACAGACCGGCAGTTCAAATAGTAATCACGGTTAGTCGCCATGTCGCGGATAAATCCAAACCCCCACTGCTTACAAAAGTCCAGCACTCGGCCCAGTTTTCGTACCAGTACCGGGAAATCTTTTACCGGTGTCTCCAGTAGTTTACGAGTCAGTCCCTCGTTATATTTTTTGCAGGCATGGGTACGCGGAAGTCGAGCAGACTTTATCTCTGCGGACAATCTAGCCCAAAGAGCGGTTTGTTCCGTGGTGGGCCACGCTACAAGCATCATCAATCAGACTGGACCTTTCGGCAACTTTTGGTGGCTGGTGTCGCGGCATCGCGGGTGCATGCTGACCTGCACCGCTCTCTGCAGACTCAGGGCCGCTGTCCCCACTACGCTCCCTCCAGTGATGGTCCCACAACTCCTGCACACGAACCTGTAGCTCCGGAGTAATATTCGTGGGGGTCCAAGTCGGAGCGGCGACCGGGTCCCATCCGGATTCGATTTCAGGTGCAGAGCTCTCTAGTTTTTCAGTCATGCTGCTCCGGCACTTCGCTTCTCTCTCTCTACAGCAATCAGCGTCTCTGCTTCTAACGTGCGCACGCACGTCACGCTCTTCCTGAGTGTTAGGCCCGCCTCCCAGGTCTGTTTGAATGACAGGAGCGGCGCAACCATTATCCACCACACGAGGGGCGGTCTCAGTGAGTCTGGCTTTTGGCACAACACTGGTCAGTACTCCAATTGGACCTGGTGGTTTGGTGACACACCATAATGAAGCAGTCTTTTGAGTATCAAGGGGACTGTATCTTCGTCATCCCATCCAATAGATGGACACATCGATATTCCACACATAGTTCCACCCATTTTGCTTCTATGGTAGAACTCTTCATAGGGCACAGGAGGCAGTGCCGCGTTTGCATACAGGGCTGGCCTCTCAGAAACAACACAGCAAAGGTAGACACACGTAGTGGGATGCTGCACGTTCAGCATTGATAGTGCCTTTCCAGAGGCAATAAGCTTCCCACGCCATAGACAATAATGCAACCCCATATCATCTGAGATGCAGGCTTTTGAACTGTATGCTGATAACAAGCTGGATGGTCCTTCTGACCAAAGAACAGTTTTTCATTTTGTCTCAGTCCATTTTAAATGAGCTTTGGCCCAGAGAAGACGACAACGTTTCTGGGCCTTGTTGATTTCACAGTGAACTGTGTTAACCGACAATGATTTCTGGAAGGGTCCCATGGATTGATTTCTAGTAAAGAATCTTGACAATTTTTAACGCAGTGCCACCTAAGGACTGCATCCAATAATGACCATTGGTTTTGTTCCTTGCGCACATGGATTTCTCTGAATCTTTTGATGATATTATGTACTGTAGATGGTGGGATATTCAAAGTCTTCATAATTATATGTTGAGGAACAGTTTTCTTAAATTGTGTCACAATTTTTAGATGCAGTTTTTCACAGATTAGTGAACCTCTGCCTATCCTTGTTTCTGAGAGACTCTGCCTCTCTAACATGCTCTTTTTATACCCAGTCATGTGAAGAGAAAATTGCTCTTTCAATGGTTTTGTATTAGTGCTTCTTACTTTTCCAGCCTTTCATTGCCCCTGTTCCATAATTTTTGAGATGTGTTGCTGCCATCAAGTTCTAAATGAGTTAATCTTTAAATGAAATAGTAAAATGTCTAACTTTCAACATCTGATATGTGTTCTATGATATATTGTGAATGAAATATGAGTCTATGAGATTTGCAAAGCAATGCATTCTGTTTGTATTCACATTTATTTACATTTAACACAGCATCCCATTTTTTGGAATTGGGGTTGTATATATGATGTGACATAGTGAAGGGTATGGTCTGGGAATACAGGTATTTTCCTCCAAGTTTGTGCTGCTAGGCTGATTTGCAGCCAGGTGGGGTCAAACACCGGACTGGATTTTAAGTGCTGGCCTGGGTTTTGACAGCACCTAGCTGTCCTTAAAAGACAGCTGGGCTCAGCAGCAAAGTGTGTGTGCTGGGATCTGAGGCTTGTGCTGTGCTGGAGGGCTGAGACCCGTGTTTAGGGGAAACAGGCCCCCTAAAAACCTGCTATGGACCACTGGAAATAGAACTGCCAACAAGGTGATTTTTGCTATGTAGACTTTCCATTGTGTGTGAACTAACACCAAGACTGCAAAGTGACGTTTTGTTTTTGCCTTATGTGTGAATAAACACGGAAGTTTGATTTAAACACTGGAAATTTGCCTCTTTGCTGCGTTCGCATGCCCTGTCTCCCAGAGCGAATCCCCACAATTGGCGGAGGATGCTTGCATGCGCAGAGAGGTTGGCGTAAACACCGAAATATATTTGTTTTCGGGTACGGCTGGATGTCCTGGATTAAACCAGCCAAATTCAAACCTGTGTCACGTGACAAAATGGAGGCTGTAATGAAAGCTCTTGTGGAGGCTAACTAACACCAGCAAGAAACAAACCAGCTGCTTTTATAACATGTGATGGCTTTACAGACGGCAGGAGCGTCCCAGAGTGTCCATGATGTCCGTAAAGCGGTCTGTGCGGCGATCCCCAAGAGGACACAATAAGATGACATCGAAACCTACCTGGCGATGTACGAGAAGGTGGCCACAATGAAGAATCTACCCCAAGATCAGTGGGCTGAGGTCATCGCTCCGTTCCTGGCATCTTATTCTCAGCGGGTGTACTTTGACTTGCCGGACTATCAAGTGGCTGACTACCAAAAAGTAAAGGGTGAGATTTTGGCAAGACTGGGGGTGAATGTGTTAGTCCGGGCCCAGTGGGTGCATCAGTGGGGGTTTAAGCCGGCTGAGCCTGTGAGGACCCAGTATTATGACTTACTCCACCTCTTGCAAAAGTGGCTACAGCCTGACGTGCTGAGCCCCACTGCTATGTTGGATCGTCTGTTAGCTGATATGTTCTGGAGGGCATTGCCACCCTCTCTCTCTCTAGCACTGAATTGGCCAGGTGTCTCCTGGCAATGCCCTTGAGATGGTGGACCTGGTGGAACGCTATGAGGCTACCAGAAATCTAAAGGGGGGTTCTTTTGGTAGGGGGACAGTCAAACCCCGTAAATCTCCACCCCAGGCCCAGAGGTTTGAGCCGATAAAACTGCCCAGGATGTACCCACTGCGGACCTTGCTCTGATAGTCTGATGGCGGTGTCAGGAGCCTGACCATGTAAGGGCTGACTGTCCCCATGGACACTAACTATGGCTACAGTCAGTTGCTATTTGCCAGGAAGATGTGTGCAACAGTTACCCCAGAAACTCTAAGTCACTTGTGCCAGGTGGAAGTGGGAGACACTTCAGCAGAGGCCCTGCTGGACTCAAGTACTCTGTTGTCCCAAGTAAGGGCTCCCCTGGTACTGTCCGCTGAGTATACTGGCCGGAAAGTCGGGGTCATGTGCATTCATGGGGACTTAAAAGACTATCCCATCGCCCTGGTGTCTCTAACTACGGGGCCGGCAGGTGGACTTACAAAGTGGGAGTTGGCACAAGCTTACACTACAAACTTATAATCGGGAGAGACATCCCGAGTTTCCCGGCACTGTGGCCTGCTATGAGAGTGACTGATACCAATGAGACAGGGGTAACCCCAGCAGAGTGGCCTTGCTCCGGGGGGAGGCCAGTGACACACTTCGGAGTGTAATGATGGGAGACGTGGAGGACTTGCCGCCGGGGCCTGAGCTGGCAGATCTCAATATCTCCGGGGATAATTTTGGTGCTGCACAACACCGGGACCCAACCCTATCCCGAGCCTGGGAAAATGTATAGATAGTAGATGGTGAACCACAACAAGCTGGGGCAGAGTCGGTGTTCCCCCGTTTTGTGGTTCAGCAGGATATGTTGTATCGGGTAGACCAGCTGCGGGGTGAACCCATTGAACAGTTGGTGGTGCCCCAGGCTTATCGCAAACTCATGTTAGAGTTAGCCCACCAACATGTTCTCGGGGATCATCTGGGAAGGCAGAAAACACAGGAACGGATACTACAACGGTTTTACTGGCCCAGTGTTTTTAGGTAAGTCTTGCCTGACCTGCCAGGCAGCTAGCCCCCAGCACCTTTTCTGCAGTCCCTTGGTACCTCTCCCTATCATCGAGGTACCATTTGAGTAAATTGCTATGGACCTCGTAGGCCCAATACCAAAGTCCGCTAGAGGACACCAACACATCTTGGTCGTCCTAGACTACGCCACTCGGTACCCGGAGGCGGTGCCACTGCGACATACATCGGCTAAACTTATAGCTAAGGAGCTAATGGAGATGTTCTCCCGAGTGAGGCTACCTAAAGAGGTTCTGAATGACCAGGGGACCCCTTTTATGTCCATGGTCATGAGGGAACTCTGTAAGTTGCTGCATATCAAACAGTTACAGACGTCCGTGTACCATCCGCAAACGGACGGTCTGGTAGAGAGGTTTAACAAAACATTAAAAAACATGTTAAGAAGGTTTGTGTCTAAAGATGGGAAGGATTAGGACCTTCTTCTGCCCTATCTCATGCTCGCTGTGCGAGAGGTACCGCAGCCCTCTACTGGGTTCTCACCCTTCGAACTGCTATATGGCAGACATCCTCGTGGTTTGTTGGATGTAGCCAAAGAGGCGCGGGAACAGCAACCTACTCCGCACAAAAGTGTCCTTGAGTACATTACCCAGATGCAAGTAAGGATAGAGACAGTGTTACCTCTTGTTAGGGAGCATATGGAGGCAGCTCAGCAAGCACAAAGTCGAATCTATAATCAGCAGGACCGGGTCCGGATCTTTAACCCGGTTGATCGGGTTTTGGTTCTGGTGCCAATCGTGGACAGTAAGTTCTTGGCTAGGTGGCAGGGGCCCTACAAGGTACTCGAGAAAGTTGGAGAGGTAAATTACAAGGTACACCAGCCAGGGCGGCGAAAGCCGGAGCAGGTTTACCATGTTAATTTACTAAAACCTTGGAAAGAAAGGGAGACCTGTACTGAAGACAGCCCGTGGCCGGGTTTTCTAGGGGAAGAGGTTCTGGCCCCTCTGTCTGATGCAAGGGAAGCAGTTTCCACAGTAAAAATTGCTGACAGCCTCTTCTCTAAACAGGCTAAGGAGGCCAGGGAGTTCGTTAGTCGGAACACGGATGTGTTCTCGGACCTCCCTGGATGCACTTCCGCAATCCAGCATGACATTGTCACTGAGCCTCAGGCAAAAGTCTGGTTAAAGCCATACCGGGTACCCGAGGCTCGGCGACAAGCCATCTTGGAGGAAGTGCAGCTAATGCTGCAGCTAGACGTCATTGAGGAGTCTAAAAGTGAGTGGGCCAGTCCTATAGTCTTAATACCCAAACCGGACGGGACGTTATGGTTTTGTAGCGATTTTCGTAAGTTGAATGATATATCTAGATTCGATGCGTATCCCATGCCCCGGGTGGATGAGCTAATCGACAAGTTAGGACAAGCACAGTATTTTTCTGTTTTGGACCTCACGAAAGGGTACTGGCAGGTGCCCTTAATGGAGGCTGTCAAAGAGAAAACTGCCTTCATCATGCCTGAGGGGCTGTATCAGTATAAGGCGTTACCCTTTGGTCTGCATGGCGCCCCCGCCACTTTTCAACATCTAATGGACATTGTGCTTTATCCACATCGGCGGTACGCCTCGGCTTACCTGGATGATATTGTCATTCACAGTACCGACTGGGAAAGTCACCTGCCCAAAGTACAGGCCGTAGTGGACTCCCTTCGGAGGGCTGGACTAACAGCTAACCCAAAGAAATTTGCGATAGGGTTAGAGGAGACTAAATACCCGGGGTATGTCATTGGGCGCGGAGTAATCAAACCCCAAGTTAACAAAACAGCGGCGATACAGAATTGGCCCCAACCTGTCATCTCTAGGCAAGTAAAGTCGTTTCTGGGTGCAGTGTCCCACTACGTGACCGTGGGCACCTCAAACGTGTTTTTATCATGCTATAATGTCATGTAATATTCCTGCATTTTGTACTTCATCTCCTGTCATATTCTCCCATGTCACAATGTGATTCTACAGGCAAGATCCTTTACACAGGCCTAGTTAGGGGGCACTACACTTGTTTCTCCACAAGATGGAGCAATGTCAGTGTATATATAGCTTAGCTCAGACCTAAGTTAGGCAGATCAGTTCAAACCAGATCAGTTCAATTGAGCTCAGGTCAATCCAGTTGAGAGTTAAGTGCAGTCCAGTTCTCTCATGAGCTCAGTCAGAAAGCAACAGCAATGTAGCTGTATACCTGGAGGGAGGCCTATTCACAGCCTCTCTGCTCTGTCCCTGTCGGCTCCACAGTCCAGGGTTAAAGCCTGCAACTATTCTACCTAGAGGTGAGCAATCCGCTCCTATAGATCGTTCCTCCGGGGTGACAAATGTCCAAACTGCATTCAGCCGAGCATCTAAGGAATTATCACGTTTTAATCAAGACAAAGGATTAGCAAGACAGCCATTACCTGAGGGCTTACTAGGCACCTTTGTACCAGGTGTATGAGACAACATAAAGCATCCACACCTCCAGTTCAAACTCTGAGGACAGTTAGGCCAACTGTCAGAACAACATTGGAATAGAAGTTCCAGGATTTAGAAAAGCACCTTTAACCAAGGTTAGAATAAGGCCAGAGTTTTGAGCAGTGTAAGACTTTCATATTTTACAAGCCTAGTCTGAAGCAGTAGCTTTCTTATTCATTATAAAGAGCCTGTTTTTTCACTGAGGACTTGCATTTCCCTTTCCGCATATGTATGGGAGATTGTGCTTAATGCCGGGCTGTATCAAGAGTCTGTTTAATACTTTGAATGTACTGTTATCAGGAGTTATCTTCAGTAAAGTTCCACCCTGGATTTCATCCTTCTTGTCTCAGTTTCAAGTTCCTTAATTAACACTACAGTAAATGGTTGTACCTCCATACAAAAGGTACTGGCGTCACGACTACAAGGGACCTTGCTCTAGGCACATTAATACAGACCACCAAGGAGACCTCGAACCACCATCTGTCCTGTGTCCCTTGCACCAGAGTGTGCCCCAGAGAATCCTTGTGCCGTTCTCCTCTTCACTTAAGCGAGCCTGCCCAGGGACGACATAACCGTGAGTAACCAGGAACGTGCTATCAAAAGTCTTGCCAAAAACATTATCTTAAATAACCGATTTTTTTTATATTGCTGACAGCTCACCTTGGCCAGCTCACCCAGTACCCAACATTCAGGGGGAAAAGGGATCCGCACCTTCAATTTTCCCTCAATATATTTATGAATAGCCCCCCAATAGTGTTTCAACTCTGCACAGGACCAGAACATATGCAAATAGTCCGCTTCAGGAGAATCACACCGAGGACAGTTGGAATCGTTCCTAATCCCACATCTATTAAGCCAGAGAGGTGTAACATAGAGTCTATGTAGAATATTAAACTGCACCACAACGTGATTAAAATTATGTGAAACCAATTTTAAATTTAAAGTTACCTTCTGCTGGTCATCCAAATGAATCATTGGGCACTCATTTTGCCAAGTCCTCTAGCCAGCAGAAGAAACCCCTCCAAATCAAGTTATAAGTAAATTTTTATAAAGGTGAGAAATCTTCAATTTATGTTCCAAGTTCCCTAATCCAAATTGTGCTGAGGTGTGTATATGAAACCTATTTTTTTCCTTTATACTCAAAAGTGTCGATCTTAACTGTAAATACCGAAACCATAATAATTTCAGTGATTTTTCTCTGTGTAATAGTTCTACAAATGAACTAATATCTCCATTGCTTACTACCTGTGTCAAATAAAAAAATACAACTTTTTTGCCAATATTGTTCCTTAGCTAGTTCATCTAAAGTCCGAAAGTGCGGGTTATGCCATAAGGGAGTGCATCCTTATGAACCTTTCACTCCACACCATAGTCTAATAGAATACCATGACTTCATAAAAAGATTCCCTATCGGAGTTGATCAATTGATCAGACTCCAGTAGAGTAAACAAGTTATCATATGGAGAACTATTCACTAAGTCCCTGCAAAGTGGGCTATCTTTCCATTCACAGAGAAAACAAAACTGTGCAGCTAGAAAATATCCCCTAAAAATTTCCCTGTTAGGTCTGGCATACCGCATGGGGATAGTGGGCTATCAATCACTGCAAAAGGTGCACCACAATGATATGCAACTGACAATACTGGGTAATCCCTCAAGCTGATGTTAAAAACTGATACTTTAGCCAATGTATTCCAGTCAGGAACACAATGGATCCCTTTTACACCACTGTCAAGGTATCTCAGTGTGGCAAGGGTCCTACCACTAGACTACCTACGGTGTGTGAACACGGTCTGAAAGGTGCTAAGATCCAACTCACAGCCAAGCTCCCACATACCTCCATAGTGAGATCACTCATGCAGTGGGATAAGGGATAAGGCTGCAAACCCCACCTATAACAGGCAATGCGACACAGGCTACCAGGTGCACTAGAATGTTACCAGCATTGTGCAATGGCACATTCCATACATATAAAAAAAAAAATCACTAAAATAAAGTGGCCTAAATGGGAGGAAATGCTTAAAAACCCCAAACACTGTAGCGTGTCTATAACCGGGGGCGCAATTCCTCCGCATGTGATCCATTGCTAACGGCAATCCCCAGCAAAAATGCATACAATGGAGGATGTCGGCAGAGGACCACATGCACCACAAAGGCATCCTACACAAGATGGAATAGTGTGTGGATGAAAATATACAAATATATAAATCACTGCAAAAGGTGCACCACGATGATATGCAACTGACAATACTAGCTAATCCCTCAGGCTGATGTTAAAAACTGAGACTTTAGCCAATTGTATTCCAGTCAGAAACACAACGGAGCCATTTTTCACCACCGTCAAGGTATCTCAGTGTGGCATGGGTCCTACCACTTGACTACCTAAGGTGTGTGAACACGGTCTGAAAGGTTCTAAGATCCAACTCACAGCCAAGCTCCCACATACCTCCATAGTGAGATCACTCATGCAGTGGGAGAAGGGATAAGGCTGCAAGCCCCACCTATAACAGGCCATGTGACACAGGCTGGTGGGCTATTACATGAGGTTTGTCCCCCACTTTGCAACGATAGCCATGCCATTGACAGGGCTTTTGAAGGGACATACAGTAAGTCCGTTATGGTTCACTGGGATGAGCGGGCGGAAGAGGCGTTCTCTGCTTTGAAGTCGGCCCTGTGTGGGTCCCCGGTTTTGGTGACGCCCCCGACTTCAAGCGGGAATTTATAGTACAGACGGATGCCTCCGAAGTAGGCCTTGGTGCTGTACTGTCCCAGGAAGTCAACGGGGAGGAGCATCCCATTGTCTTCCTTAGCCGTAAGCTCACCCCAGCCGAGACCAGGTACAGTATAGTGGAGAGAGAGTGCCTGGCTATCAAGGGATTATTTACAAATGGTCAGTGAGACCAATAACTGTCTCTAGGTTAACATGTGTTATAATATACTAAAATTTAACGTTTAATGCTTGTCCTTAAAATTGCTACTTAGAACTAACGTGAATTAAAATTATCAGCCATGCTTGTTTTGTTAATCGTAGTGGTCTGAGTGTTGTTGTAGAACCACTAGGGGGCAATCACTGCTTGTGGCTGCCTAACTACCTCCACTCTCTCCACACGGCTCCTGCCGTGCTTAGTTTTAGTGTGCACTGTTTATTGCACAGTGCGCTGCCTACTATTGTCGGATGCTCTCCTAGTGTTCACTTGCTGCTTTGATAGTATAATATCCTTAACATGACTTGGCTGGCTAAAATATCACTCTCTGCCCCCCGACATGTTTCGCCAAACACTTGGCGTCTTCAGGGGTATGGGCAGTAAAGTGTGTTGGGGGCGGGACTAGGCTTTTAAAACCTCCCTGCGTGTATCACAGGGGCGCCAACCAATATGCATCTCTTTTACTGTTGGACAGGATATCCGACCAATCCATCTTGAGTTGTCAGAGGAGGGGGCTTGGTCAATAGATACTCCCACTTATCTGTTAACCAATGACCATTGAGCTGCGCTGTCTCTGCTTGCGCTCAGACATAGTGCCGATCGATAGTGTCTCTCTTACTGCGCATGTCTGGGCGCCCACAAACTGATTGCACTTACCTCACGCGTCTGCGCATGCGTCCGCTGATTTCTTATACATTATAGAGATGCATATTTTCTTGGTCATATTGCGAGTTTTTACAGAACTGGTTTCCACCCTCTGGTCAATCAACATATAGTTCTGTAATTGTTCTACTTATGTACTTAATTATTTTAGAAGTTTATCGAAATCTATCTTAGAGAAATGAGGCATATGTGAAGCCCTCATCTATATATACATTCAAAATATTTATATACATCCAAAAAAATTTCATCTAACTTCACTCTCTCTGCAGTTATTTTACAATTTCAATTTCGTTCAATACTCGTTCATAATGTCCGGAATGAGTGGATGCTGACTTCGAGATATTTGGCTTCCTGTAAAATACAGGGATGGGTGCCCCTCGCTGATGGGACATCGGAGTCTGGCTGTATTATCAGCGAAGGGCCCCCACCCCCAACTCCACTCATTCCGGACATTATGAACGAGTATTGAATGAAATTGAAATTGTAAAATAACTGCAGAGAGAGTGAAGTTAGATGAAATTTTTTGGGATGTATCATAGTATTAAGTTTAATTTATTATTTTATCAAGATATTAAGCACATTTTTATGTATTTTTATGTATTTTTATGTATTTTAATATAAACATGTGCATTGTATATATGAGACATTTTATATATGAGACAGTAACAATCCGTTTATAAGGAGGGAAATGTATAAGCGTACGATAATTTTAGAATACTATAATCGTAGGAAAGAATATTTATAATCATGCAATGATTTTATAATCAGACAAAATTATTAAGTGCATGAAATCGTACGAAAATTGTATAAGAATATTTTCGTATATGAACAATGAAGGATATAAACTCCAAATCCCATGAGTTCCTGACCAGACCTTATAGGGAACTTTAATCAGACCAAAGGGCGGAACCTATATGGGTATATAAGGAAGTAATGTAGGATCTCACAAACCAGCTACTGAGGAAGGGGTACGTAACCCCGAAACGCGTATAGCAGGAGCGGATGAGATCCTTATATTAGGAAGAGGTCTTACAGCATTGTAATTATCAACAGACTGTTGTGAAAAGTCCTATAGAAACATCTTTGAAAATATTCGTATGTACGGAGGTTGGTACCGCCTCCGGAAAACAAGCTATTCGAATTAAGCAAATCGACCAAAGCATAGGTCACGTGGGACACTCTTAGCTTGGAAGGGTATGTATGTGTTTTCAGTGGGACAGATGGGAATTAGCTGCTGCTGTAAACCTCTGGTAGAGGTTCACCTTCAACGGTAATGAAATATCAGGCATGTTAGAATCTAACATACACTACCATTTATGTCCCCTAATATATGCTGTCTGAGTAGATTCAGAACACCCCATTCACATTAAACAGTCACCTGTGCCTTCAGCCCTTAGCTGTAATCAGTAGGTCAACCCTGTGGTAAATATTTTATATCAAGACATTCTTTGAAGAGACTCCCCCATATAGTAGCCTACTTTCATGTAGTTATATCCTTGTATTTCAGCGGTCTCGAGTCATACACCATTAACACCAGTGATTGGCTGCATGTGTGTAGATGGGCACATCATTGCTGTTGCCAAGAGTCATAGATTACTGGGGAGCACAGGAGTGGTGGGGTTGCAGTGGCAGCGCATCTCACAGGAGAGAATTGGTACTTTTGTTATTCCATGCCAATGCCTATCTTTGCCCAAATTTTGTATGACCTTAGACAACCCCTTTAATGATAGTGGTGCTCCAGCAGAAGGAGGGATAAGTTACTTCTCTCGTCACTGATGTTTCAACATTTTTTATTTTCCATCTTGCTTAACGAGGACCCATCACCTCTCCTGACATGTCTGTTTTAGTAACCACTTGCATTTCCCAAGCTACAACAGTTCCAGAGCATCTGTTCTCTATGTTGTGCCATTCTTCTCTCAGTCCTGCTAGAAGTTTGTAGATTAAGGTACAGATGGGTGTTACCAGTTGGGGGAATATACCTGCATAGTCTGCCACTGGAAGCTCACATTGGACAATGTCAGATTGTACAGGGACACATCCCCAACTGATAACACCCATCTGGAATGTATCCATACATCTAGCAAGAATAGTAAAATAATGGCACAATATGAACACATAAAACTAAAGTTATGCATCTTAGTAGTAATAATCTACATGCATCATATGTCCTAGGGTAAGTAGCTCTGGGAGAGTCACTTATAGAGAAGGATTTGGATGTCCTTCTAGATGGTAGATTAAATAACAACATACAATGTCAATCAGCTGCTTCTAAGGCTACATGGATATTGTCAAGCATTAAACGAGGCATGGACTCGTGGGGCAGGGATGTAATACTACCACTTTACAAAGTGTTGGTGCAGCCTCATCTAGAATATGCTGTTCAGTTCTGGGCACCAATCCATAGAAAGGATGCCCTGGAGCTGGAGAGAGTAAAAAGGAAAGCGACAAAACTGATAAGGGGCATGGAGGGTCTTAGTTATAAGGAACGATTAAAATAATTACTTTTATTTAGTCTTGAGAAGAGATGTCTAAGCGGGGACATGATTAACCTATACAAATATATAAATGGGTCGAACAAAAATATGGCGAAAAGCTGTTCTATGTAAAATGCCCTCAAAAGACAAGGGGGCACTGCCTCCGAATGGAGAAGAAAAAGTTCAGTCTCAAGAAGCGTCAAAGCTTCTTTACTGTAAGAACTGTGAATCTGTGGAATAGACTTCCTCAGGATGTGGTCACAGAAGGAACAGTGGACAGTTTTAACCCCTTAAGGACCTAGGACGTACCGGTACGCCCTATTTCCCGAGTCCTTAAGGACCTAGGACGTACCGGTACGCCCTATTTCCCGAGTCCTTAAGGACCGAGGACGTACCGGTACGTCCTGACTTAAAATCGGAACTCCGGCGCCGCAGGGGTTAATCGGAACGGGATTTCGGCTGAAATCATTCAGCCGGCATCCCGTAACAATGCAGGGGGGGGTCATTTGACCCCCCCGTATCGGCGATCGCAGAAAACCGCAGGTCAATTCAGACCTGCGGTTTGCTGCGCTTTTTGCAGTTTCTGATCGCCGCGGTCCCTGACCGCGGGGATCAGAAACTTTAGAGTGGCTAAAATCATTATTTTTCACCCCCCCCTGCACCCCTGCACGATTTTATGCCGGAGGGTGGTGCGGGGGGGGGTGTCGCAGGCGGTGGGGGCGTTGCGGGAGGCGGGCGGTGCGGCAGGCGGGATCGCGATCCCCCGCCCGCCTCCCCATGAACGATCGTTGGCTTCTAGTGGGTATACCAGGGTGCCAGCACATTGCTGGCACCCTGGTATAAACGGCTGACATCTGTGAAGATGTCAGCCGTTTAACCCTTTCCATACCGCGGTCCGTACGGACCGCTGTATGGAAAAAGTTAACTGTCATCGGTCAGGGAGCTCCCTCCCTCTCCATCGGGGGGCTGCTGTGGCTTTGCAGCCCCCCGATGGAGAGGGAGAGAGCCCCCAGAGAGCCCCCCTCAGCCCCGTCCTTACCCTTCCCCGTCTGCGAAGTTCTGAGCAGACGGGGAGGGTTCCCATGGCAACAGGACGCCTGCTCAGGCGTCCTGCTGTCCATGGTGCTGAACAGATCTGTGCTAAAAGCACAGATCTGTTCAGTGTAAGTAAAATACAGTACAGAACAATATATATTGTTCTGTACTGTATTATACAGACACCAGACCCACTGGATCTTCAAGAACCAAGTGGGTCTGGGTCACAAAAATGTAAAAAAAAGTGAAAAAAGTTAAGATAAAAAAAAAAACATTTATCACTGAATAAAAATTAAAAAAATAAAATAAACTACACATATTAGGTATCGCCGCGTCCGTAACGACCTGATCTATAAAATGGTCATGTTACTTTCCCCGCACGGTGAACGCCATAAAAATAAAAAAATAAAAACTATGAGAAAATTGAAATTTTGCCCACCTTACTTCCCAAAAAAAGTAATAAAAGTGATCAAAAAAGTCGCATGTACGCCAAAATAGTACCAATCAAACCGTCATCTCATCCCACAAAAAATTAGACCCTACTCAAGATAATCGCCCAAAAGCTGAAAAAACTATGGCTCTTAGACTATGGAGACACTAAAACATGATTTTTTTTTTTTCAAAAATGAACTCATTCTGTAAAACTTACATAAATAAAAAAAAAGTATACATATTAGGTATCGCCGCGTCCGTATCGACCGGCTCTATAAAAATATCACATGACCTAACCCCTCAGATGACCACCGTAAAAAAATAAAAATAAAAACAGTGTAAAAAAAGCCATTTTTTTGCCATCTTACGTCACAAAAAGTGTAATAGCAAGCGATCAAAAAATCATATGCACCCCAAAATAGTGCCAATCAAACCGTCATCTCATCCCGCAAAAAATGAGACCCTACTCAAGATAATCGCCCAAAAACTGAAAAAACTATGGCTCTTAGAATATGGAGACACTAAAACATTTTTTTGGTTTTAAAAATGAAGTTATTGTATAAAACTTACATAAATAAAAAAAAATGTATACATATTAGGTATCGCCGCGTCCGCGACAACCTGCTCTATAAAAATACCACATAATCTAACCTGTCAGATGAATGTTGTAAATAACAAAAAAAAAAAACGTGCCAAAAAAGCTATTTCTTGTTACCTTGCTGCACAAAAAGTGTAATATAGAGCAACCAAAAATCATATGTACCCTAAACTAGTACCAACAAAACTGCCACCCTATCCCGTAGTTTCTAAAATGGGGTCACTTTTTTGGAGTTTCTACTCTAGGGGTGCATCAGGGGGGCTTCAAATGGGACATGGTGTCAAAAAAAAACAGTCCAGCAAAACCTGCCTTCCAAAAACCGTATGGAATTCCTTTCCTTCTGCGCCCTGCCGTGTGCCCGTACAGCGGTTTACGACCACATATGGGGTGTTTCTGTAAACTACAGAATTAGGGCCATAAATATTGAGTTTTGTTTGGCTGTTAACCCTTGCTTTGTAACTGGAAAAAAAATATTAAAATGGAAAATCTGCCAAAAATGTGAAATTTTGAAATTGTGTCTCTATTTTCCATTAAATCTTGTGCAACACCTAAAGGGTTAACAAAGTTTGTAAAATCAGTTTTGAATAGCTTGAGGGGTGTAGTTTCTTAGATGGGGTCACTTTTATGGAGTTTCTACTCTAGGGGTGCATCAGGGGGGCTTCAAATGGGACATGGTGTCAAAAAACCAGTCCAGCAAAATCTGGCTTCCAAAAACCAAACCGCGCACCTTTCACTCTACGCCCTACTGTGTGCCCGTACAGTAGTTTACGGCCACATATGGGGTGTTTCTGTAAACGGCAGAGTCAGGGCAATAAAGATACAATCTTGTTTGGCTGTTAACCCTTGCTTTGTTAGTGGAAAAAATGGGTTAAAATTGAAAATTAGGCAAAAAAATGAAATTCTCAAATTTCATCCCCATTTGCCAATAACTCTTGTGCAACACCTAAAGGGTTAACGACGTATGTAAAATCAGTTTTGAATACCTTGAGGGGTGTAGTTTCTTAGATGGGGTCACTTTTAGGGAGTTTCTCCTCTTGGGGTGCATCAGGGGGCTTCAAATGGGACATGGTGTCAAAAAACCAGTCCATAAAAATCAGCCTTCCAAAAACCATATGGTGCACCTTTCACTCTACGCCCCGCTGTGTGGCCGTACAGTAGTTTACGGCCACATATTGGGTGTTTCTGTAAACGGCAGAGTCAGGGCAATAAAGATACAGTCTTGTTTGGCTGTTAACCCTTGGTTTGTTAGTGGAAAAAATGGGTTAAAATGAAAAATTTGACAAAAATATGAAATTCTCAAATTTCCTCCCCATTTGCCAATAACTCTTGTGCAACACCTAAAGGGTTAACAATGTATGCAAAATCAGTTTTGAATACCTTGAGGGGTGTAGTTTCTTAGATGGGGTCATTTTTGGGTGGTTTCTATTATGTAAGCCTCGCAAAGTGACTTCAGACCTGAACTGGTCGCTAAAAATTGAGTTTTTGTAAATTTCTGAAAAATTTCAAGATTTGCTTCTAAACTTCTAAGCCTTATAACATCCCCAAAAAATAAAATATCATTCCCAAAACAATTCAAGCATGAAGTAGACATATGGGGAATGTAAAGTCATCACAATTTTTGGGGGTATTACTATGTATTACAGAGGTAGAGAAACTGAAAATTTGAAATTTGCTAATTTTTCAAAATTTACGGTAAAAATTGTATTTTTTTATGCAAAAAAATTAACTTTTTTGACCCAATTTTAGCAGTGTCATGAAGTACAATATGTGACGAAAAAACAATCTCAGAACGGCCTGGGTAAGTCAAAGCGTTTTAAAGTTATGAGCACTTAAAGTGACACTGGTCAGATTTGCAAAAAATGGCCTGGTCCTTAAGGTGAAAATGAGCCTGGTCCTTAAGGTGAAAATGAGCCCGGTCCTTAAGGGGTTAAAAAGGGTTTAGACAAATTCTTAAAAGTAAATGACATTAATGCTTATGAAAATGTGTAGAAATTTGAGTCTCACTTCCTTCTGGGATTCGCGTCCCCACCCATCCCTTGGTTGAACTGGATGGACTTATGTCTTTTTTCAGCCATATTAACTATGTAACTATGTAACATAAGAATAGATCTGGAATACAACTATTTACTAAAAACAGACACGTCGGGTCAGGTAACATGTCCTGTTTAAAACCAGTAAACCTACAATGCATGAAACTATAAGGTCTACTCTTCCCATACCTTATGGACCACATGTGGTCACTAATACCAGTTTCATACTCCACTGTAAGGCTTCTTTCTGTGATTGACTAGTGTTGAGCACGAATATTCGAATTACGAATATTTATCTCGAATATCGCAACTTCAAGAATTCGCGAATATTTCGAATATAGTGCTATATCGAATATTCATCATTTTTTAACATCTGAAAACATGATTCCTCCCTGCTTAAGTAACTCCTGCTGCTTATCACTATGACTGCCAGGGAGACCTAAGAGGGGATGAAGGTGTACCCACTGGGTCACCGGTAGACAGATATACTAGCATTATGAGAGCTTATATCTTTCACAGTTATTTTCTGTCTCATGGCAAAAGTCTGGAGCACAAACAGATGTACTTACAAGGGAAGACCATACGGATGTTCTTCATGTAAGGATTCAGATGCTCTGTCAGGATTTTATTTTTGGCTAGAGGTAAGTAGAACAGACAACATACTAAGTAACTAATTAAAAATGTCAGCCTATAGCAACAATTTTACGGTTTAGGCTAACTTGTAAACTGCCTCTCAGCTAAATGATCACAGCATTCCTTTTTACAATGCATTATTTCATAGCTTTGATCGTCTTATAAAATAAATTGATCTGTCTTATCTATTATGCTTTTAAACTTTATTTTAAATGAGGGTATTAGCACCAATAATGGTTCCAGCCAGGGCACTTATCAGCAGACAGCAATTTCAGCAAAGAGACCTCCATCTTTATTAAAAACAATCTTAAGCACTGCTCTTAAGGAAATCTACATTTCATTCCCCTCTAGCTATGTCTGATTTTCTCGTGCTGAAGTCCTATAGGAAATGAAAAAGAATCAAAAATCTCTCCTTCCTGTGCTAAATTTTAATTATACTTGTTAAATCAGATAGACTGATAGTGACATATACTTAATTAAACAGAGAATTAAATTCATTGTTCGAGTGACAAAATACCGCATGCGCACAAACACACACACTTAGTATCATCAGCATGCTTCAATTGCTTTTTAACTGTACCCGAAAATGGATAAAGGGATGCTACCATCAATTTTTTTTTTTTATAAAAAAACAAGAAGATGGTTTTCTGGGTATAGTTTTTTGAAGTCACTCCATGTCTTCTACTTTCTGTCCTGGCTCTTTAACTTCCTCCTTTGTTTTGACTTTTAGCACAGCAGACAGTCTCGCTTGACTTTTTCAGTCAGACCATCACTCTAACTAGAGAGGGAAGGGGGACTAGTGACCCTATTAAAGTTTCACACATTACACTGGTAGGTGCACTGCTCTTGTGTGGGCATCTTTATCTCGGCCTATCTGGATAGCTGTCTCAATTCTACACCTACTATTATTCTACCAGATAGTCCCCTCACAGAAATAAACTGACAATGGATTAACTATCAATATGGGAGGCCTTATCATTTGTGCTGAGTGCTACAGAAGGACAATAGTTTGTATTTAATTTTCAAAGTCATAGTATTTTCTATAAATATGGAGTTAAAAAAATAATCCTTTTTTTTGACAAGGGTGTCCCTATTTATCTAAGCAATACATTGTAAAATAAGTCAATCGTTGACAATAAGATGAGAGGAGTTCTTTACTCCATCCAACTAGATTTTTACACCATCAGTGAATAAACTCACCCCATTTGGAGACAATTAAGGTCATTAGGATGTTGGACATGTTACACATTTTCCAAGGTCAGGTGGTGCCCTCCTACTCACTGATTCCATCTCTTGGCTCTTGGTCACATCCTGTGGCAAACAAAACTGGTGCAATCCAATGATATCATCACAGTCAATCTATTTCTATGCTCATGGTCCTTCAGGTCTATCCTGAACCAAAGGTTAATGTTCCACTATAAAGTACATTTTATAACAGGTTATATCTCAAGTAGTGTTGAGCGCACACGAACTGTAAAGTTCGGGTCCATACCAAACTTTACGATTTTTGATACCCAGACCCAAACCCGAACTTTGCCGGAAAAGTTCGGGTTCGAGTTCAGTGTTCAGGCATTTAATAAAGCTTGTTGAAAGGCTGCACGGCAGCCAATCAACAAGCCTTTAAGCTGTGTGCCCTGTAAGAAGGTACAAGGAATCATCATAGATGATAGGTATGTGTCACTGAGCTTCCAGAGCCAATTTTCTGTGTCAGCAGCAGTTGCTGTTTGACACCTTGCTATTATCGCTGTAAATAGCTAATCCGGGATAGATCTTACTGGAAGTAGTCAAAGTGCTGGGTGGGTGACTAGTCCCCACAGTCCAGGCCGGGTTTTGGCAGCACCTGGCTGTCCTTAAATAGACAGCTGGGCTCAGCAGAGATGTCTCTGTTTTTTGGATCTGAGGCTTTGTGCCGTGCTGGTGGGCTGAGAGCCGCACGCTGGGGAAACAGGCCCCCTAAAGCCTGCTGTGGACTACTGAAGGCATAACTGCCAGCAAGGTGACTTGTGTTGCATGAACTTTCCATTGTGTGTGAATTAACACCAAGACTGCAAAGTTACGTGCTGTTTTGTGCAATTGCCTCAAGTGTGAATAAACACTGATGTTTTGAGTTAAGAACTTGTATTTTGCCTCTGTACTTCGCCAGCTTACCCTATCTACCAGAGCGAAACCCCACAGCCCTTAGAAACCATTGCAGCCATGCCTACTAATGGCATGGCTGCATGGCTGTGATTGGCTGGTGCATTATGTGACCCAGCCTCTATATAAGCTGGATCACGTGTAGCACCGCCCATCAGCTCTCAGTAGTGAAGAGACAGAAAGCAGGCAGCTGAAGTGAGGGACAGTGTTTTTTGTGGGCGCAATACACCATCTTTGCACCCCTGACACAGAAAGCTAATCATAAATCTGGCTGTTAATTCTGTGGGTGACCTACAGCGATTTTTATTTTGTGTGGGCGCAATGCAACATTGTACTTTGTACCCCTGACACACAAATATAATAGTTAATCTATCTGTTAGTTAGGTGCACGTCATATACCCATTTATTGCGTGAAGTACACCTGCACTGCATACGTGACAGGGAAATTTATAGAGTTAATCCGTCTGTTAGGTGCGTGTCATATACCCATTTATTGTGTGAAGTACACCTGCATTTCATATGGGACAGGGAAAATAATATAGTTAATCTGTCTGTTAGTTCAGTGGGTGACCTAAAAGAATGAGGAGAGCATCAAATGAGGGACGTGGCACCAGTGGTGTAGCGTGGGGGGGGCCCTCATAGGCTTCATAAGCCGATAAGGCAGTAGAGCGATGCAGGACTCCTGTGTCGGATCTCGCGAGATGACGCGACGATGCGGCGCGGGAAGGCACAGTGAGGCGTTCGTGATCACCTGCGCCGGGACTGTCTCTTTCTGTCTCTTCACAAAATTCCTGGCCTTTGAAATGCTGTCATTCCGTCTAGTGGAGATGGAGACTTTAAAAAAATTTATGGCAGTGGCTGTCCCACAGTACGTGGTTCCCAGCCGTCACTACTTTTCCAGGCGAGCCATCCCGCCTTGCACAACCAAGTGGCGGACAAAATTAGGTGTGCACTGCGCAAGCCCATCTGTGGCAATGTCCACATAACCACCAACACATGGACCAGTAAGCACGGGCAGAGACGTTATATCTCCCTAACTGCACACTGGGTAAATGCAGTGGTGGCTGGGCCTGAGGCGGATAGCAGTTTGGCGCATGTCCATCTGCCAGCTAGGATTGCAGGATGTTTCTCTTTGCCTTCTGTTGCCTCCTCCTACTCCGCTTCCTCCTCTACTGCCTCCTCATCGGGTCAGCGTAACACCTTCACCACGAACTTCAGCACAGCCAGGGGGAAACGACAGCAATCTGTTTTGAAACTCATCTGTTTGGGGGTAAAACCCCACACAGCACAGGAGCTGTGGACGGGCATGAAACAACAGACCGATAAGTGGTTGGTGCCACTGAGCCTCAAGCCCGGCCTGGTGGTGTGCGATATTAAGCAAAATCTCCTAGCAACTCTGGGCCTAGCCGGTTTGATGCACATCCCTTGCCTGGCGCATGTGCTGAATTTGGTGGAGCAGAGGTTCCTGAAAAATTATCCCGATATGTTAGAGCTGCTGCAGAAAGTGCAGTCCATCTGTGCGCGCTTTCGGCGTTCTCACCCTGCTGCTGCTCGTCTGTCTGCGCTGCAGCGTAACTTCAGCCTTCCCACCCACCACTTCATATGCGACATGCCCACGAGGTGGAACTCCACCTTGCACATGCTGGAGAGACTACGAGCAGCAGCAGGCGATAGTAGAGTTTCAACTGCAGCACGCACGGGTGAGTCACTCTGCGAACAGCACAACTTCACCACCAACAAGTGGGCCTCCATGCAAGACGTGGGTGCCGTGCTGCGCTCTTTCGAGTACTCCACGAACATGGCCAGTGCTGATGACGCAGTCCTCAGCATTACTATCCTACTTCTATGTCTCCTTGAAAAAACGCTTCAGGCGATGATAGAAGAGGATGTGGCACAGGAGGAAGAGGAGGAAGAAGAGGGATAATTTCCACGGATATCAGGACAGTCATTCACAAGTGGCTCGGAGTGTGGGTTCCTGCACCAGCAGAGGCCAGGTACACAATTGTCCAGCCAGGACACAGTTCTGGAGGATGAGGAGGATGATGAGAAAGAGGAACCGTGTTCACAGCAGGGTGGCACCCAAAGCAGCTCATGGGCATCACTGGAGCATGGCTGGGGGGATACAGAGGACACAGACAATAAACCTTCCACAGAGGACAGCTTGTCGTTGCCTCTGGGCAGCCTGGCACACATGAGAGACTACATACTGCAGTGCCTGCGTAACGACCACTAAGTTTCCCACATTCTAACCAGTGCTGATTTCTGGATGGCCACCCTGCTGGATCCCTGCTATTAGGACAATGTGCCGTTCTTAATTCCGTCACTGAAGCATGATCGGAAGATGCGCGAGTACAAGCACATGCTGGTAGACACGCTGCTGATGGCATTCCCACCTGACACCGGGAGCTCAGTGGAAGCACAAGGCGAAGGCAGAGAAGGAGGAAGAAGTCGCCAACGCAGCTTGGGCACCGCCAGCACCTCAGAAAGGAGAGTTAGCATGTGGAAAAGCTTTGTCAGCACGCCACAACAACCAGCACCACCAGATGATATGGAACGTTTTAGCAGGAGGCAGCATTTCAGCAACATGGTGGAACAGTACGTGTGTACATGCTTACACTTACTGACTGATGGGTTTGCCCCATTCAACTTCTGATTCTCCAAATTGGACACATGGCCTAAGTTTGTCCTTTTACGCCTTGAAGGTGCTGGCCTGCCCTGCGGCCAGTGTATTTTCCGAACGTGTGTTCAGCACGGCAGGGGGCGTCATCACAGACAAGCGCATCCGCCTGTCCACAGTCAATGTCAATAAGCGCGCGTTCATTAAAATGAACCATGCTTGGATCCCACAGAACTTGTCCGTACCTTGTGCTGAGTAGACAAGTATACCGGCCGCACCCAGCCATTGTTATACTCCAGCGCTCTTACTCTTTGTTTTGTTTTTTATATTTCCCAATGTTTTGGGGTCTTCCCAAATTTATAAAAAATAAATAAATAAATAGTGTTGGCTACCTCCTCCTTTTCCACCACCGCTTCCACCTACACCGCCAAGTCCACCTCCATCCCCTACTCCACTTTGAACTCCACCTCCTAGTTCAAGATCATTCTTTTTTACTTTTTTTAAATTCTATGTTATTTTAATTCATTTCCCTATCCACGTTTGTTTGCAGGGCAATTGTCCTTCTCTTATCCCTATTTTGCTTCCTTTTGTAGCCCTCGAGCCCTTTCTTTGACTTTTTTAGAGTCATTTTAGTGCCCCAAAGTTCGGGTCCCCATTAATTACAATGGGGTTTGGAGTCAAGTTTGGGTCAAGTTCGGGTCCCGAACCCGAGCTTTGCAGCAAAGTTTGGCCGAACCCGGCGAACCCGAACTTCCAGGTGTTCGCTCAACCCTAATCTCAAGCAAACTTTATTCACATAAATTACAAATTATTAATATTGCTCCTCTCTCTGGAGAAGCCAATCCCCTGTGGTGGTACTGTCACTTACTAATGGGTTTCTCCACAAACTGTAGCTGATCACTGGAGTGGACCTATCTAGGTCTAAAAAAAGAAATAATATAGGCAGCATGCCGAAAACCAGGTGAAGATAAAGCTTACCTTTTTTCACCTAAATGTTCACATGCAACACTTCCGCCCACCATCTTTTGGCCTTCCTCAACCCCTAAGGTCTAAGAAACTGCATTTTCCATTCTATCAAAACATTACGAATACCGTATTTTTTGCCCCATAAGACGCATTTTTTCCCACAAAAGGGGGGGGGGGGGTGCCCCTGCATCTTATTGGGTGAATACTAATGAGAACTTCCATAATAGAAGCGCTCATTAGTACTACACTGCGTGCAGAATTATTAGGCAAATGAGTATTTTGACCACATCATCCTCTTTATGCATGTTGTCTTACTCCAAGCTGTATAGGCTCGAAAGCCTACTACCAATTAAGCATATTAGGTGATGTGCATCTCTGTAATGAGAAGGGGTGTGGTCTAATGACATCAACACCCTATATTAGGTGTGCATAATTATTAGGCAACTTCCTTTCCTTTGGCAAAATGGGTCAAAAGAAGGACTTGACAGGCTCAGAAAAGTCAACAATAGTGAGATATCTTGCAGAGGGATGCAGCACTCTTAAAATTGCAAAGCTTCTGAAGCGTGATCATCGAACAATAAAGCGTTTCATTCAAAATAGTCAACAGGGTCGCAAGAAGCGTGTGGAAAAACCAAGGCGCAAAATAACTGCCCATGAACTGAGAAAAGTCAAGCGTGCAGCTGCCAAGATGCCACTTGCCACCAGTTTGGCCATATTTCAGAGCTGCAACATCACTGGAGTGCCAAAAAGCACAAGGTGTGCAATACTCAGAGACATGGCCAAGGTAAGAAAGGCTGAAAGACGACCACCACTGAACAAGACACACAAGCTGAAACGTCAAGACTGGGCCAAGAAATATCTCAAGACTGATTTTTCTAAGGTTTTATGGACTGATGAAATAAGAGTGAGTCTTGATGGGCCAGATGGATGGGCCCGTGGCTGGATTGGTAAAGGGCAGAGAGCTCCAGTCCGACTCAGACGCCAGCAAGGTGGAGGTGGAGTACTGGTTTGGGCTGGTATCATCAAAGATGAGCTTGTGGGGCCTTTTCGGGTTGAGGATGGAGTCAAGCTCAACTCCCAGTCCTACTGCCAGTTTCTGGAAGACAACTTCTTCAAGCAGTGGTACAGGAAGAAGTCTGCATCCTTCAAGAAAAACATGATTTTCATGCAGGACAATGCTCCATCACATGCGTCCAAGTACTCCACAGCGTGGCTGGCAAGAAAGGGTATAAAAGAAGAAAATCTAATGACATGGCCTCCTTGTTCACCTGATCTGAACCCCATTGAGAACCTGTGGTCCATCATCAAATGTGAGATTTACAAGGAGGGAAAACAGTACACGTCTCTGAACAGTGTCTGGGAGGCTGTGGTTGCTGCTGCACGCAATGTTGATGGTGAACAGATCAAAACACTGACAGAATCCATGGATGGCAGGCTTTTGAGTGTCCTTGCAAAGAAAGGTGGCTATATTGGTCACTGATTTGTTTTTGTTTTGTTTTTGAATGTCAGAAATGTATATTTGTGAATGTTGAGATGTTATATTGGTTTCACTGGTAAAAATAAATAATTGAAATGGGTATATATTTGTTTTTTGTTAAGTTGCCTAATAATTATGCACAGTAATAGTCACCTGCACACACAGATATCCCCCTAAAATAGCTAAAACTAAAAACAAACTAAAAACTACTTCCAAAAATATTCCGCTTTGATATTAATGAGTTTTTTGGGTTCATTGAGAACATGGTTGTTGTTCAATAATAAAATTAATGCTCAAAAATACAACTTGCCTAATAATTCTGCACTCCCTGTAGAGGACCGGGAAGAGTTGAAGGCTCTATAATCACTGCTTCCTGGTCCTTGACTTTAGGCTGTGCAGTGGCTACGCACAGCGTGATGGCGCTCTGTGACCTCACGCTGTGCGCGTCAAATCACAGCACAGCCGACAGAAGGATTAAGAGGATCGCGCTGTGGGTGAGGAGTGGTGGCGTCTTGGCTGCTAAGAGGCATGGGGGATCAAATGGGGACTGCTAAGAGGCATGGAGGCTCATATGGGGGCTGCTAAGAGGCATGGGGATAATATGGGGACTGCTAAGAGGCATATGGGCTCATATGGGGGCTGCTAAGAGGCATGGGGATCATATGGGGACTGCTAAGAGGCATGGGGGCTCATATGGGGGCTGTTTGGAGGCATAAGGGATCATATTGTCATGCCCTGCTCAGACGATGTGCGGAGGTCTGTCAGATTAGCAGAACGTGTCTAATCATTTGTTTTGTTTTGGAGTCGTGCTAGATCCGCCTCCCTTCAGGTGCTCTGAGTGGGGTCATTGGCTTAAATTACTTTCACTCCCAGGGGGCCGTGCGGGTTATAGCTCAGTCAGTCTGTGGAAGTAAGGAGTGAAGGATTGGCTTTTCCGGCTCAGATAAGATAAGTTGGTTTCTTATTTCTTTGGTTTGCTGTCTTGGCTTTTGTGTGTCGTCTGTCCCCTCCTGGTTCTGAGGGAGCAGGCTGTCCCTTTTTCCCCTTTCCCCATCTCAGGGATTCTAGGGTATTCTCAGCCCAGGCACGAGGACACATTATTCCTACCTTCAAGGTCTGAATGTCGGCAAAGCAGAATAGGGAGAGCAGTTAGGGATTAGCTAGGAGGTGACCTTATCCCCAGCTTCTCGCCTAGAAAACTTGTTTTGTGATTTATGTACCTTTATCCTGTCCGCCGTGACATTATAACCCGCCATACTGTGACTGCCATTACTCAGCGGTTTAGTGATGGTGTCAATTGATGCGCTAGTTGACCGCATGCAGGGATTATCCCTAGAGGTTGCGGATCTGTGTAGTTCGGTCACACGGTGTCAGAGTGTTCTGGCATCAGGTGCAGGTCAAATTTGTGGGGAGCCTAAAGTCGCTCTTCCTGAGAGATTTACAGGGGGTGCGGATGATTTTATCCGCTTTAAAGAGTCATGCAAATTGTATTTTCGGCTGCGTCCATCTTCGTCGGGTGATGAAAGTCAGAGGGTTGGTATAATAATTTCTCTGCTTAAAGGGGACGCGTAATCCTGGGCCTTTTCTCTGCCGCCCGGTTCTCTGGCCCTCCGGTCGGTGGAAGAATTTTTCAAAGCCCTGGGATTAATTTACGATGACCCAGATCAGGTCTCGATGGCGGAATCTAAATTGCGTAATTTATTACAGGGTGAACATACTGCAGAGGTTTACTGCGTTGAGTTTAGGAGATGGGCTACAGAGTCAAAGTGGAATGACCCTGCGTTATGTAGTCAGTTTTGTCAAGGGTTATCTGAGAGGTTGAAAGATGCCATGGCTTTTCATGAGTACCCGGATACTTTAGAGAATGCTATGTCTTTGGCTTCGATTAGATTGACATATCAGAGAGAGGTGTAAGGCTCCCTCCGTGCAAGGGATCCCTTCTGTGAGTGGCTTCGTCTCACCTGCTTCCCAGGGTGATAGTACATATAGCTCTGGGGTAGGGGAGGAACCCATGCAGCTGGGTCAGATATCTTTCCGTTCTGGTAGCAGAGACTTTAGGAGATTGCATAAACTATGTTACTACTGTGGGAAAAGTGGTCATTTTGTTTTTGCTTGTCCTTTTGTTAAACTGCATGATGATAAGAAAGAGAAAAAGAAAACCGTCCTGACTATTGGTAGCGTGAATGGAGTGGTGGAGCAAGCAGGTATGAAAGCTCCCTGTAATACTTATTTTCTCCTTCCAGCTATGGTGGCGCTAGACTCAATAAAAAATTTTTTTGGAGGTATTCATTGACTGTGGTGCTGGGGTAAACCTTATTGACTTTCTTTTTCTTCAAAATCTGGGTCTAAGTACTTGCACTTTAGAAAGAGAGATTACGGTGTTTGCAATAGATTCTTCCCCTCTTTCTCAAAGGAGTCTCACTCATATTGCTCATGGTATTCAGTTAAGGGTGTGTGATTCACATGTTGAGATTATGTCTTGTTTTGTCATGAAGGATTTGCCCGCTCCTATAGTCTTAGGGTTACCGTGGTTGACAAAACATAACCCAATTATAAATTGGCAATCAAGACAAATCATTGGTTGGGGTGAATTTTGTTCGGATAATTGTCTTGGCACATCTATCTCTGGTGTGTCCACTACGGTTCTACCTCAGTATCTCTCAGATTTTGCGGATGTCTTTTCGGAGGGTGGGGCTCAGGAATTGCCCCCTCATCGTCATTATGATTGTCCAGTTAATCTCATCCCTGGGGTTAAGTTGCCAAAGTCTCGGCTTTACAATCTTTCTCAACCTGAAAGAGAGGTCATGCGGAAGTATATCGCCGAGAGTTTGGCAAAAGGTCATATTAGGCCATCTAAGTCTCCGGTGGCAGTAGGTTTATTCTTTGCAAAGAAAAAGGATGGATCGCTGAGACCTTGTTTGGATTTCCGGGAATTGAACAGTATTACGGTCTGGGATCCGTATCCCCTTCCTTTGATCTCCGACCTTTTTGATCAGATTGTTGGTGCCAAGGTGTTCTCCAAGTTGGATTTGAGAGGGGCCTACAATCTGATCAGAATCAAGGAAGGGGATGAGTGGAAAACGGCCTTTAATATGCACAAGGGTCATTTTGAGAATCTGGTTATGCCTTTTGGGTTGACGAACGCGCCAGTTGTATTTCAGCGATTCGTCAATGACATTTTTCATCATTTAGTGGGGAGGTTCGTGGTAGTTTACTTGGATGACATTTTAATTTACTCTCCTGATCTGAAGACCCATCAGGATCATGTGAGACAGGTTTTGACGATCCTTCGGGAGAATAAATTATATGCCAAATTGGAGAAATGTGTGTTTTCTGTGCAGGAGCTTCCGTTTTTGGGATATCTGCTTTCTGACTCTGGTTTTCATATGGACCCCGAAAAGGTCCAGGCGGTTCTGGAATGGGACCGACCAGAGAATCAGAAAGCTTTGATGCGGTTTTTGGGGTTTACTAATTATTATAGAAAATTTATTTTGAACTATTCTACCATTGTAAGACCTCTGACTGATATGACAAAGAAGGGCGCCGGCGTCTCTGTTTGGTCGGATGAGGCATTGCAGGCCTTTTAGACTATTAAGGAGTGTTTTGCGTCTGCTCCCATTCTGGTGCAGCCCGATGTGTCTCAGCCATTCGTGGTGGAGGTTGATGCATCAGAAGTGGGGGTTGGAGCGGTGCTGTCGCAGGTTTCATCTCCTGGCAAGTGGGTCCCGTGTGCTTTTTTTTCCAAGAAGCTCTCGGTCGCCAAGAAGAATTATGATGTGGGAGATAGAGAGTTGCTGGCCATCAAGTTGGCCTTTGAGGAATGGCGTCACTGGTTGGAGGGGGCCTCTCACCCCGTTACTGTATATACGGATCATAAGAATTTGTCTTACCTGCAATCTGCCAAGCATCTGAACCCTAGACAGGCCAGATGGTCACTGTTTTTTACCAGGTTCAATTTTGTGGTTACTTTTCGCCCGGGGGTTAAAAACATCAAGGCAGATGCGTTGTCTCGCAGTTTTCCTGGGGGATGTGATTCAGAGGATCCTGCTCCGATTTTGGCTGATGGGGTGGTGGTCTCCGCTCTGTACCCCGAATTGGAGATGGAGGTGTTGTGAGCCCAGGAGGGGGCTCCTGGTTCTTGTCCCCCAGGAAGGTTGTTTGTTCTCGAAGAACTGCGATACAAGGTATTCAAGGAACATCACGATACTGTCCTTGCTGGACATCCTGGTGGTAAGTCCACCTGTGACCTTGTGTCCCGGAGGTTCTGGTGGCCCGGGTTACGTAAGAGCATTGAGGATTACGTGGCAGCTTGTGAAACCTGTGCACGATCTAAGGTTGCTCATACTCGACCGTCTGGTTCACTCCTTCCTTTGTCTATTCCGTCTCGTCCTTGGACGCACTTGTCTATGGACTTTATTACGGATCTGCCGAGTTCCTCCGGAAAAACTGTAATTTTGGTGGTAGTTGACCGTTTTAGCAAGATTGCTCACTTTATATCGTTACCTAGTCTGCCTAATGCCAAGACTCTTGCGCAGATTTTTGTTGATAATATCGTGAAATTGCATTGTATTCCTTCGGATGTGGTTTCTGATAGGGGCACGCAGTTTGTCTCCAGGTTTTGGAGGGCGTTCTGCTCTCGGCTTGGCATTCAACTTTCGTTCTCTTCGGCTTTTTATCCGCAGTCGAATGGACAGACAGAGCGTACTAATCAAAACCTGGAGACCTACTTGAGGTGCTTTGTGGCTGAGAATCAGGAGGACTGGTCCTCATTCTTGTCCCTAGCAGAGTTTGCTTTGAATAACCGTAGGCAGGAGTCCACGGGTAAGTCGCCATTTTTTGGCGCATATGTTTTTCATCCTCAGTTTGGTACCTTTTCTGGGACTAGTTCCTCTGGAATACCAGAGGAGGAGAGATTTTCTTCTGCCTTGTCTTCTATCTGGCGGAGGATCCAAGTGAATTTGGAGACGATGGGTGAGAGGTATAAACGAATGGCTGACAAGAGACGTGTGACTGGTCCGGACCTGTGTGTGAGTGATCTGGTGTGGTTGTCCACTAAAAATATTAAACTGAGAGTGCCATCTTGGAAACTGGGTCCAAGATTTATTGGCCCGTACAAAATATCTGCGGTGATCAATCCAGTAGCGTTTCGGCTGGATCTTTCGCAGACTTGGAGGATCCATGATGTATTCCATAGGTCTTTATTGAAAAAATATGTGAGACTGGTGGAACCATCGCCATTGCCCCCTCCTTCTGTTCTGGTCGATGGAAATTTAGAGTTCGAGATCTCCAGGGTTCTTGACTCTAGAGTTCTTTGGGGTTCCCTTCAGTACCTGGTACACTGGAGGGGATACGGCCCTGAGGAGAGGATGTGGGTTCTGGCGCTGGATGTCAGTGCCAGCCGACTGGTTAGGGCTTTTCACAGATCCCACCCGGATAAGGTTGGTCCGGGGTGTCCGGAGGTCACCCGTAGAAGGGGGGGGTACTGTCATGCCCTGCTCAGACGATGTGCGGAGGTCTGTCAGATTAGCAGCACGTGTCCAATCATTTGTTTTGTTTTGGAGTTGTGCTAGATCCGCCTCCCTTCAGGTGCTATGGGTGGGGTCATAGGCTTAAATTACTTTCACTCCCAGGGCGCCGTGCGGGTTATAGCTCAGTCAGTCTGTGGAAGTAAGGAGTGAAGGATTGGCTTTTCCGGCTCAGATAAGATAAGTTGGTTTCTTATTTCTTTGGTTTGCTGTCTTGGATTTTGTGTGTCGTCTGTCCCCTCCTGGTTCTGAGGGAGCAGGCTGTCCCTTTTTCCCCTTTCCCCATCTCAGGGATTCTAGGGTATTCTCAGCCCAGGCACGAGGACACATTATTCCTACCTTCAAGGACTAAATGTGGGCAAAGCAGAATAGGGAGAGCAGTTAGGGATTAGCTAGGAGGTGACCTTATCCCCAGCTTCTCGCCTAGAAAACTTGTTTTGTGATTTATGTATCTTATATCCTGTCCGCCGTAACACATATGGGGAAGCTAAGAGGCATGGGGACTCATATGGGGGCTGCTAAGAGGCATGGGGGCTTATATGGGGGTTGCTAAGAGGCATGGGGGATCTTATGGGGGCTGATAAGAGGCATATGGGGGCTGATAAGAGGCATGGGGCTCTTATCTGAGGTCTGATTGGGGGTCATTCACATTGGGGTCTGATCTGAGGTCTTATTGGAGTCTTATTAACATTGGGGGTCTGATAGGGGCTGAAAGCTGAGGTCTGATTAACATTGGGGGTCTGACTGCTGGTCTGACCTGAGGTCTAATGAAAAAAAAATTTTTTTTATTGTTCTCCTCTAAAACCTAGGTGTGTCTTATAGGGCAAAATGGTAAATGTTTCTTAGTTCTCACAATCTGGACTAGTTGGTATGTTAATGAATTTAACAATTTCAAAATTCACAGGCAAAGAAAGTTGTCAAGCATTTGCTCTTCTACAGAGATGGTAAATTCTGTTTTCCAGGTTCAAGACAGAATAGGAAAATTCTAATTTTATAGAAATTGTGCTGTTCAATAGGTAAATCAGCTTCTTTTTCAAGCCCTGCATCAATAAATGGTTCTCTTTATCAAAAACACACTGTAGACCAGAGAGGAGCAGACAGGGTTATCATTTATTTATATTATTACCCATGTTACTAGCCTGATATTGATAGAAATGCACGTTCTTTCTTATTCAAATCACAGAACTCATGAACATGACATTGGCCCAGGAAACACGATCCGTATGTCTGAGGTATCTCCTGGACATACCAACATTCCCCTGACCCAAACTGACTGTAACATAGTAATTTATAATAGTCTCTATTTGATTGTGGGGCTATTGCAGTGAAGGCTTAGAGCTCGTAAAGCAAGGTTGTGTCATCTGAACATAGATTTTTAAATAAAGCTATCCGATACTTGATTGAGTTGGAATCCTTTTGAAATACACTCCTACTATATGTTAAGAGATTTCCAAGTTCTTGGTAGAAATAGGTGGCTGATAGAGATGAGCAAATTAACCAAAATTCTATTTGCTTCTGATTTCTCTGAATCGGCCAACTGATTTGGTTCAAGTCCTACTAAATTCAACCTAAATTGATAGGGCTCCAATTGCTCCTGAATCGAATCACAGAAAATTCAGACTTGTTTGAATCAGAACTTTTTGAAAAATGTGGGCTGTATTTTCAAATTTTAGAATCGATTCACTCGTCTCTAGTGGCTGTGTCAAATTCAGAAGAAAATTCTAGCACAAGCAAGAAAAAGTCACTTGCTTTGGCTTCAAAGAAGATATTTTCCCGAATACTTTGGTGTACTTTCAAAAAAGGTGGGTGAACTCTGAGCCAAAGCTGGTGAAGATGTTGGTTGTAGTGGACTTTTGAAGCTCCAAGAGGTGAATATAGGCAAACCACCAACTGCTCAGGATAAGTGTTGGCTATGTTCTGACTCTGAATTATATAGCAAATTTAAATAGACAGGTACAAGCGTTGTCTTATTTTTAGCTTTTAAAACTGAAACACTAGGAAGTACAGAATTCAATGACTGGTGCCTTTTTCTATAATTCATATCAAGAGAAGGGGTTAACCTCGAAGGTGAATATTCTAGGTCCATCTTAGTGAGCTATGTGGAGTAATACCTGCTGTAATCCTCTACAGCTGTATTCCGAAGATTTGATTCTCTCTGTATATAAGGTCGATTGTAGCAGAGAACATTTTCTGGAGGGTACAGCATGCGCTCTCAAATCACTGCAGAGCCTGATAGATACTGAAGGGTCAGCTGAGTTATTTGACAAGTGTTATATCTGGTATAACAGGCAGAGACACAACCTTAACACTCATTTCTGCTGTGCCATTTTGAACCTCTCTCTTGTGGCAAATCCGTATATTTCTGTAATGTGCAGCATGATGGGTCCCAGCAGAAATATAAATTTCAAGTTGTGGAATAACAGTGAGGAAAAGGGATCAGTTGCCATCCTAAACACTTAGATAATCCCTCACTGAGCTCTGCTCTCTTGGGGATTAACAGCTCACTGGGCGGGTAAAATGGGAATTGATAGAATAATATTAATATTTATATATCCTGGTGCTTTATTCAAGCAATTGGCAATTCTGGGAAAAGCTTGTGTTCCTGGTACTTTTGTTATAAGTAACACAGCAAAAACATTTCAGCGATTCTTTGAATATGTCCTTAAAAAGTAACGTTATTATTATTATTACTTTTAAATATTTCTGTTATGTCACCATTAAACAATTTGGTAACTGGTATTATTTTAGAGAAATAACTCTAACATTTTGTGGAGGTAGAATCGGCCTTCAGCTTATCTATTAAGTGCTCAGCTGGGTTCACATTGCATTTTTTGCCCTCTGCTGGGCTGTACATATGAATATGGTATGCATATGTGTACTAAGAGAGCTACCTTCACTTCAGTGAGGCAAACAGAGTCCAGAGGATTCCTCTGACCTGCTTGCCATTCATTTCCATCTTTTTGCTCTACAGAATAGCCTGGTAGACTTCTTCAGGATGATCCCCTGAGGAAAAGCCCAGCATAGTTTGAACCCAGCCTTAGCATTAACCTTCTTATTACTGTTTAGATTGAGATAAATATTGCATTACAAAAAAAATGAAATAACAATATGAGTAACAAAACATCTTGCAAAGGCTTAAAGAGAATATGTCATCAGAAAATTATGTATTGATTAAATTACATTTATGTTTAATATTTATAAATAATTTTTATTTTTCCATGTCAATACCTGTATTTAAACAAAAATCATAAAATCTTGCAGTTTCCGCACTGGCCACTAAGCCGAATAATATACATCATTCTTGGTCTGTACAGATTACTTTATTGCAGTTATCTGCTTATCTGTAATTCTAATCCTGCCTGTAACAATATCACCTCTGTGTATAGATAAGACAGGATCCACTATTCACAATATGTGATTTTCAAAGCTTAACTATTCTTTCCTTGTACAATGACCTCTGCACAGGTCACAGATCATGCCTACAAAACTCTCCCATAGAAGTCAATAAGATCCCCTCCTGACCATTGTTTCTATGGTGAATGTGGCTGCCGTAAAGCAATTTTCTTCGGCTCAGGTAAGATGACCGTCCCCATAATTATGTTCAGGAAATAGAACAGATCTATAATCAGGAAATGAAAACTGATTAGAAAAAAGGATATGTGTCACTATCTGGTTTTAAAATTTTTGTTCACACAAGGTCACAGGTGGACTTACCACCAGGATGTCCAGCAATAATTCCTGTTCTTACATAAGTTTTTGATATGTTTTGATACTATTTTTAATGCATATTTTAAAAAATGAAGTACAAAATGAAAAAGCCACACTAAGAACAAGTTGTGTTTTAAAATAATTGCCATAAAAGGACTAGAATTGCTTCAAACTGAAATGGTGTGTATGCAGAATATCAACTGCTGTCTGACTTCCTTATTTGTATGGGAGTCTCCCAACTTTCTTCCAAGACATTGGGTTTCATCATGTCTTATTCTTTTGGCCTGAGGGAGCCTTGTATTTCTCTCTTGTTTAAAAAAAAATCATATTTGGTCCAACTGAGCACATTTTTGGTGGAGTTGAGAGAAAATTGTCAGTCAAACGAGGTTTAAGCCAACTACTATCAAAAGTGTATGCCTAGCTTAATAGCAAACATCCAGCTGCAAGGTATTTGATTTTGAAAAGCACCCAAAAAAGCTGTTATGTGTGAGTATGTCCTACATAGGCCTATGTCACCAGCAACGAAAATTGAATATAGGACTGAATATTTGTCTTGAAATATATATTTAAAAAATAATTCAGTGTGTGAGCACAACCCTAGTCTGATCAATTTTAGTTAGGGGTCAAGCTATCCTAGACTTCTTTCTGATATAGGTTACTGATTATTCTCTTTCTATATGCGGTTTAAAACAACACTAAGTATACAAAACCAATTTGTCCCCTAATTGCTTCCTCTTGAAATCAAGACTATGAAAAACATACAGTCCTGATCAAAAGTTTAAGACCACTTGAAAAATGGCAAAAAAATCATATTTAGCATGGCTGGATCTTAACAAGGTTCCAAGTAGAGCTTCAACATGCAACAAGAAGAAATGGGAGTGAGACAAAACATTTTTTGAGCATTCAATTTAATGAAAACAACGAATAAACTGAAACAGGCTGTTTTTCAGCTGATCAAAAGTGTAGGACCACACCTCCAAAAAAAAATGAACCCCCCACCCCCATAACAGAAATCCAACTTCCAAACATGAACTCAGTAATGAGTAGCTCCGCCATTATTGTTTATCACTTCAAAAATTTGTTTCGGCATGCTTGATGCAAGCGTTTCCATGAGGTGAGTGGGAACATTTCTCCAAGTGGTGAAGACGTATTAGAGAGTGAATCAATTCTAAACTAATCAGATTTGACCCAATTTTTTGTAAAAAATTGAGGTGAATCCGAATTCCAATTTGTTTGTGAATTTTAGAGAGAGAGAAAAAGACAGAGAAATAAAAAAAAAAAAAAAATTTAAAGTGAAAAACAATAGAGTTTCAGTCCTAGGGGACCTCAGAGTGTAATACACAAATTTTCAGGCCCATCCATTTTGGCACGTTCGATTCAGGTTGACCGATTGGTCCAAATCGAAGCAGAATAGAATGTTGAATGTTTCGCTCATCTCTAACAGGTATCCCAGGAGATTGACCACTTTGCCCTTTTCCTTTTCACAATCGTGTGTCTAACCATAAGAGAGCTCTCTGCAAAAGGTGCCTTTCACCAATCCTCTCTCTACAGTAGGATACCAGGAACATCTAAGACCTGCCCTAAGCTAAGCCACAAACACTGAGTTATCTGCAAGCGAAAAATTTATATCTATATTCTCTGAAGGATTTCTACAAGAAATATAAATTCAGAAAAACAGTGGCAAACAATGTCGGTAAGTTTAATCTCCTGCTTTTTTTTCTCATGTAAGTTTAAAGTAAGTCCAACAAGTGTTTAATACTTACTAGTGTTAAGCGAACCCGATCTGAAAAGTTTGAGTCCGTACCGAAGTTTGCGAGTTCGGGTACCCGAACCCGAACTTTTCAGTAAAAGTTTGGGTTCAAGTTCGGTGTTCGGGCATTTAATAAAGATTGTTGAAAGGCTGGAGGATGATAAGTAAGAGGAGGATGATGAGGAGGAGGAACCATGTTCAAAGCAGGGTGGCACCCAAAGAAGCTTATGGGCATCACTGGTGCGTGGCTGGGGGGATACAGAGGACACAGACGATACACCTCCCACAGAGGACAGCTTGTGCCTGCGCAATGACCGCCAAGTTACCCACATTCTAACCAGTGCTGATTACTGGGTGGCCATCCTGCTGGATCCCCGCTACAAGGACAACGTGCCATCCTTAATTCCGTCACTGGAGTGTGATCGGAAAATGCGCGAGTACAAGCGCACTCTGGTAGACACGCTGCTGATGGTATTCCCACCTGACAGGGGGGCTCAGTGGAAGCACAAGGCGAAGGCAGAGGAGGAGGAAGAAGTCGACAACGCAGCTGGGGCACCGCCAGCACCTCAGAAGAGAGGGTTAGCATGGCCGAAATGTGGAAAAGCTTTGTCAGCATGCCACAACAACCAACACCACCAGCTGATATGGAACGTCTTAGCAGGAGGCAGCATTTCACCAACATGGTGGAACAGTACGTGTGCACATGCCTACACGTACTGACTGATGGGTCTACCCCATTCAACTTCTGGGTCTCCAAATTGGGCAGATAGCCTGAGCTTGCCCTTTACTCCTTGGATGTGCTGGCCTGCCTTGCGGTCAGTTTACTGTCCGAACGTATGTTTAGCATTGAGGGGGAAGGTTGATCACAGACAAGCACAACCGCCTGTCCACAGCCAGCGTGGACAAGCTCACGTTCATTATACCCAGCCATTGTTATACTCCAGCGCACTTTCTCTTTGCATTCTCTTTTATATTTACCAATGTTTTCGGGTCTACCTAATTTATAAAAAAAATTAAAAAAATAAAGAAAAAAAAAAAACTGTGTTGGCTACCTCCTCCTCCTCCTCCACCGCCGCTTCCACCTACACCGCCACGTCCACTGCCTCCTCCTAATTCAAGATTATTATTTTAATTTTTTTTTATATTCTATGTTATTTTAAGTAATTTCCCTATCCATATTTGTTAGCAGGGCAACTGTTCTGCTCTTACCCCCATTTTGCTTCCTTTTGCAACCCTCTAGCCCTTACTATGACTATTTTACAGCCATTTTAGTGCACAAAAGTTCAGGTCCCCATTGACTTTAATGGGGTTCGGGTTCGAGTTCGGGTCAAGTTTGGGTCCTGAACCCGAACTTTGACCCAAAGTTCAGCCGGACCCGGAGAACCGAACATCCACGGGTCTGCTCAACCATAATGCTGACGACTTATCCTCAGGATTTTTATATCTTTTCATGTTTTTGTGCTATTTAGGAGATGGATGCATGCGCACTTTGGTAATTCACCTAAGATCGCTTGCATTCATCCTTGGTACTTTCTCTTCTGTATATAGGGTTTAAGCATTTGTGCATGTCCTTTTGTGGATGTCGGTATTGTATAATATTTTACATGTTTTGTGATTCAACTTTTATTTTTCCCTTATTAGCTGCTAATATCAACTTATTTTTATTAGCTGTTCTACCCCTATTATATGTATGTATGTATATGTATATATACTTGGCACACACCTCTGATGATGCCAGTGTAGCTGGGGATACGCGTGGGGTGGCTCACGCCACCCCCCTCTCCAGGTCATTAGGCTTTGCTATTACATTGCTCTTGTATTTATTAATTTTTGTATCATACGTCTTTGTGGTACCTGTCTTGATTGTACCATCTTTAACCCAGCGGCTTTTTGGTTTTTGTATTGATGCATTGTTTTGGGGGATAGGCTTGGGGAGTATTTATCATGCTAGGGTTCTGTATTTTTGTGTTTTTAAGTGTTTTTATGGGACAGTCTTTTGTATGGGATAGAATCCTGATTTAATAAAGATTGTAATTTATATTTTCAGGAGTGCCCACTGCTTATGACCATACATCTTTTTCTGGCTCTATTACCATTTGTCACATATGGTTATCTAGCACCCTAATAGGTGCACCTATCCCTTTTTTCATATATCTATCCTCAGGATAGGTCATCAATATCTAATCGGTAAGGCCAATAACGTCACATTTATTATTCACATGGCCTAGACACAACTCAGTCCCATTCAAGTGAATGGGGATGAGCTGCAATACCAAGCACAGCAGCTATACAATGGATGGTACTGTGCTTGGTAGGCCACGAGGAAGCAATGGTGCTCACTAGCTAATCAGAAGCTAATTTGAAAGCTGACGTTAAAATCTTTCCTAAAAACCTAGAAGAGTGTTGACTGGCCTACAATACTCCGCATACTAGGTGCTCTCCATAATGAGATAGAGCACCCCCCTCCAGACAAGGCATATATATTGCCACGAAACATGCAGTAGTATACTAGTCAAGTTATACTAGAATTGCTTTTTTTTAATTTTTATTGTAAACAAATTTTAAGAAATCTGCTCATCTGTAATTGCTTGTTATACAATTCCCTATTTAATGTGGAGTTTGCGGATTCTTAACAGGTTCATCTCTAAGTTGAAAAGATTTTGTTCATTATCAAAACTGTTTAAATAACAATGCTAAAAACTGATAAAAATCTGAAAAACATTTTTGAAAATCTGACTATAAACAACACTTAAATTTGGTCAACTTGCAAATACTGGCCCTCTTTAGTAGGAACTCTCTGTGCTACATTTGCTAGTCCTAATATTGGCAACATGAATTTTTCCCTCCGGCATATTGATGGCAACCAGTGCAAGGAATCCTTGACAAAAATGTGAATATTTATGCACATTTCAGTGCAAATTTACTTAACTGCTTTTCCCTGGTGAGGTTGAACAGTTGAAGCTTGGAAAATGTCACACTTGAGCTGCGATAATCACTTCAATTAAACTAAAAAAAAATTGTTTCAGGGGATAGCCTATGAATATGATGAGCATGTTCAGAATCGCAGTCCAGGCCAATGCATTTATGACGGTAGAGTAGCAATCATGAAGATGCATACATAGATATTTTATTATTTCATATGTACGATAATAATGTAAAATTTAACTAGATATTAAATATAGAAAAATGTTGCTAACCATATAATATTCTATATAGGTCATAGAGGAAAACTCCCAGGGCTTTCTTTACATAATATTTATACTAAGATTATATATGATTTCTTATACTTACATAGTTATGTATTATATGTTTATTAGATGACCTGAATACTGTATTATTTACCTAGAAACAATTACTCAAAGAAGACCATGTGTTCATTATCAAAGATGCAAATGTGGTATGATCTGGGTTCAGGGGCAGATTAAACCCCTATAATGACCCGATGCATCTCCCTGTCTCGCGGATCAAAACATTCGGCGATGGGGAAGGGGGGGCAGCCAATAGCAGGCCCGCGACAGGGACGAGCATCCCTAGCATCACTCGCAATACCAGGTAGGCTTGTCCCCGTCGCCGGCCTGCTATTGGCTGATCCCCCTCCCCCATCGCATGAACGGTCACTACTTCAAAGCAAAAGCAGAGCATGAAGGCTCCACTTCTGCTTCGGAGTAGTGACTGTTCATGCACTACCGGGTAGCTGCGCATGCGCAATCACTGCTTCAATAGCAGATGCAGAACTTCTGCACCTCCGCTGCTATTCAGAGCAGCAGAGCAGGCATAAGATTGACAGGGCCAGTCGAGATTCTAGCCCTGTCAATCAACAGGCAGGTGGGCGCTACTTCGCCTATCCCTAATTTGGGGTTTTTGCATCTCCTTCCTGACACCACACACCAATCCATGACCATGAAGCCAATTCCCCATATCTTTATTAGCCAACAACACACTACCCACACACACACACACACACACACAAGCTAGATGATCATGACACAAACCAGGGCTTTTTTTTTAGGGACACATAACAGTCATTTGGTCTCCTTCTATAGTGCATCTGCCCTTGACTCATTCAAAATGTAACCCTAAAAAACTATAACACAGATAGGCTGATCAGAACATCATAATAAGCACTTTGGCTAAGTTTTCTCTTTGAATAGGTTCTACATCTCAATTTTGGCAATACATATTATATAGATGTCTGCTTAATGTACATTTGGCCAACATAGTTATTCTTTCTGACATTCACAAGGGAGAATGGAGTAAGCCCCCTTTCCCATGCATATTAGATTGCCAAGTGACATTATTCTGATGTATCGTATATTGATAGCTTGATGCAAAATACATGAGCCAATGATGAGGACAATCATCGGGAACTAGTGTTCCTAGAATGCACCTTTTCAATAACAGCCATCTATAAAGGTGCTGCTGATCACTCGATGAATGAGTAAATGCTTGTAGATCGGGTGAAAGCATCGCTGATGTGTCCACCTAAATCATTGGTTTTGGGCAACAGATTGGGCAGTCTAAACAGTTATCTGCACTGTTTAGAACAGGCAATTATTGGGAATGAGTGGTTAACAGAGCCAGACAAGTCACAGGAATCAGGTTATCAAAAATTAGCAGCTAGATTGTCTATGTAAACTCTTATGGGGTCATTTATAATATTATTTTTATATTTAATAACCCTTTGCTCTGGGGCATGATGCCTCTAAGTTATGTAGAGGCGCCTCTACCTAACTTACGCGCATCCTCCGCCATCCTAAATCTACAACAGCTTCCTAATTGGCATAGACTTAGATCATTTTCTACGTCTAAAACAGGTGTAGAAAATAATAAATGAACTGGGCTGGCTGGCCCACCCCTTCCCCGCCCATGCTAGGCCTCCTTATTTAGAAAAAAGTGAAAAAAGTGAAAAAAGTTGCAGATTTGACCGCACAAATTGGCGTATATTTAATAATAAATTACCCCCTAGACACTACCAAAATAAAACCCAGGCCTTGGATGGTCCAGCTGGATCCTAAAGTTTATAGTAACATGTCCACCCATGTTTCCAGATTATTTAGTTCAGGCAAGATGGCTGCCCGTATAGTCATAACATTTATCATAAAAGATAATACAAACTAATTAATACAATCAGAAACTAAAGATAGATTAGAAACATTTTTTAGCATAAGTTTCATTTTGTATAAAACATGGTTTTAACATAATTTTGAAGAATTTTTGATGATGTTATTTAAAATTTTCCATGTCAATAGCTACAGTATATTTAAACAAAAACCATAACATCCTGCCACATAAAACATTGTACTGGCCACTAAGCCTAATAATAGGATCCACTTCTTGGTCTATATAGATTACTTCACTATAGTTACCTGCTTATCTGTCATTCTAATCCTGCCTGTAATGATATCACCAATGTGTACAGAAAAGACATGATCCACCATTCACAATAGTTGATTGTCAGAGCTTATCTATTCTTTCCTTGTACAATGACCTCTGCACAGGTCACAGAGCATGCCTAGAAAACTCTCCCATTGTGTCTATGGACCATAGGGCTGCTGTAAAGCAATTTTCTTAATGCTGTCTAAATGCTGTTAAGAACAGATCAGGCAAGAAGGTTGCCCCCATAATCATGTTCAGGAAATAGAATAAATTAATATGTAATCAGAAAAAAAGGATTTGTTTTGCTCTCTGGTTTTAAGTGGTGGATAAACAGTTTGGTGACACATTTCCTTTAAGAAGGAAACAAAAAGGGGAAGAAGCAGGACTTCTGCATGCCAGCATGGGTACATGACAATTGAAGAAACTCAGTTCTTCCAAAGAGAATGTAACCACAGTATAAAAAAGGTATATAGAAATTTCTGCATATTATTAAAAAATCATCCAGTATCCAGATGACATCTTGTGGAAATTCCAACAAAATTATTCCATGTATTGTCAACTTACTTACTGATTAAATAAAATGCAGCAGAGTATAAATAACATATGTTCCCAAGATAAATTATCTTCTGGCACCTAGTTGAAAAAATTTGAAATATAAAATCATACCATACACTCTAGAAATAGTATAGAGGATCTAGGCCAGAATAAAATGAGTACGAATGAGAGTGCATCTATTTGTGGGAAACAGTTAGAGGCACAGAGGTGTCATTTGAAGCTATGAGGTCCCTATTCAAGGCCCCCACCTACCATGTACCATGTAGAATACTTGTGTTTTTATCTGAGGCACAGGGACACTTGGGCTTCTTGAGTTAAGGCCTCCATACACATTAGTATATTGTTGGCCAAACCCAGCCAGGAAGGTGAGTTCGGCCAACAATCCAATGTATGGACAGCTTCCGACTTGCTTTCACCAGATGGTGTCGGGGGAGACAAGGATGGGGCAAAAATAATATTCTTTTGTTCTCCCAGGAGATAAGCCACCACCTGAAGTGTCTCGCAGCGTCTTTCCTTTCTCTCCCCATAGAATACACATACAGGTTTGACTGAGTTGAACATGTATGTGTATGGGGGAGCTGGGTAGGAGTCGGGAGAGATAGACGTCGGGTGATTGTTCAGCCAACAGCTATTGAATGTGTTTGAGTGGCTTTAGTAGACCCTACGTGTGACTGCTATTTCTACACCTCCTAGCCCTGCTAAGACATAACCTGATGCTCCTGCTAGGGTGTCTGCCTGAAAGGCTCATGGGAGTGACCAACGCCTTTAAGAGTGTCTTTCAAGGTCCCAATATTTTGCTACAGACTGTTCAGTTCCTGCAGTAAAAAACACTGGAAAGTTTGACGGAAAACACAATGGTACTCCCGAATGGTAGTGTAAGCCTAAGGAAATTGTCCATGTAGCAGATTTTATCTGTTGTGGCGTGGCCTGAAATTTGTGGTAAAATCTTGGTAGAATCTGCATTGCATTATACTTTAGGTGAAGATTTTTGGGACACACTCCACACTGAAAACCAGCATCTAATGGACTGTGTGGGCACACAACCTCAACAATTTGTTAACCCAGCATACTACATCCGACAGTCATGTGGTCTTCTCCTTGATTTGACCTTGGGAAAATTTGCTGAATTTTTCAAAAACACAAATATTTCACACATCGTGCTCTCAGCTCATGTAGTAACAATTTTTCATTTTGGTTTAAAAAAAATAAAAAATGACACAAGCTTGGAAATAAAAAATGCTTCCATACCAGTGAGATTGTATGTCACAATCAAATTAAGGAACATTTATGGTTTTTTAGGAGGGAAAATCTGACATGTTTGTGAGTAATTGATTTTCCTTACTTTGTACACTTTATGATCTCTGTGTAACTTAGAAGCTTACACACACAAGGGAAATGAATGAATGGTAAGTCCTGACGTTGGGACTTATCTTGTTAGTGTTGATGTTTATTTCTCATGGTCCCAAATTGTATTACGTTAACATGAGCAAGTAGGATATGATGTTTCTAAGTAAATTCATAAAAAAGAAGGCGATTGAACAATTACAGAAGAAAATAAATTCTTGTTTTTTCCAGACTGTGTAAGGTATCTGATACGGCAAATCTCCAAGGGACCTTTGATATAGCTTTGTGTGCTCTACGCTAGCAGATAACGGAGACAACCCATCACATTTCAACAGGAGAGGTCTTATTCTGACAGATGAAAGGAGAACAAGAAACATGCAAAACAGAGGACATAGCACAGAGGAATTAACTTTACAATTTTGCTCTAATGAAGAGAAATGTCAATTTTCTGTGCATTAAAATACTTGAAATCCTTCCAAAATACCAAAGATGACACTGCGTCAACTGTTGGATGTCTATTGTTTAGCTGTGCCCAATTACCTTTCTGTAAAATTCTAGATCTTTATCACAATCACTCAGAGGCCCTGCTTTCAAGTGTTGAATGGGTGTCATAATTATGTAATGTAACCAGTCTGGAAACCAGATTAGTAATTAACTGAACCAAACTGATTGCTGTGACTCCCAGAATACGTCCCTTTAATGTTGAACATTTACTGCGAGCTTGAAGGATTTGTTTGCTCGCCCCTTGTGTGTGATGAGAGTTTTTCTCTAATTAGTTCCTAGGGGACTGCATATTCGAACAGGAGAAGAATAATTGCAAGCCTATGAAATGTGAAATGGCTTAGGCTGCTTGGAGTAGCTGCTTAATTGTATGCAACAAGTTCCAGCATCTTTTTTTATCCTGTATCAAGATAGTTAAGACATTGCTTTCATATGGCAAGAGTGAAATCTCGTAAGAAGTGGTAACTCTGTAGAAGAAGCAAAAACAATCAGTTACAAGTAACACAAATAGAAAGCAAAGACTCCCGGCGAGGGGTTCAAGGATTATTGACTTATGTTTATGCACGAACTTAATACAACACTTTGTATTTACAGGTCACTCAAGCCTTGCTCATTTGCACAAGGTCATACACCTGAGATAGATACAGTGTTCATACTATGGCAGCCTCAGTCTACAAGAAATGTAAAGAATGATCAATAGAATTATGCAAATCACAGGCAGAGACGTGCAAAAAAAGCATGTCAACTTTCTGTCTCCATACTGTTGGATTTCCTGCCTACTCAACAAGTTGGTAAAGCAATCACCGTGCGAAATTACATACGGTGGGTCTTTGTAGACCAAATGCTTTAGACAATCCTTACTTGTTAGCAGGATCCCTTGACAGTAAGCAAATCACAAAGTGTCAGCAATCAACTGCAATCTAAGAGCAAACCTGGCAGTAGGTGTTCAATTTCTTTGTAGTGCCACCGTAGGAGACATTTACAGGAAATGTGTCATCATCAAAATTACCTATAGTTTAAATGACATTTTGATGTTTAACATATTTTAAAAGAATTTTTGGAGATGTTATTTTTAATTTTCCATGTCAACATCTATAGTTAAAGAAAAAACATAAAATCCGCACTGGCCACTAAGCCTAATAATAGGTTCCACATCTTGGTCTTTACAGGCCACTTTACTATAGTTCTTTGCTTATCTATACACAGAGGTGATAACATTAAAATGACAGATAAGGGTACTTTCACACTAGCGGCACGGACCTCCGGCAGGCTGTTCCGTCGGGTGAAAAGCCTGCCGGATCCGTCCTGCCGCTAGTGACCGTGTGCCTCCGGACTACTGCTCTGTTCCCATTGATTATAATGGGGAGGGGGGCGAGGCACGGCAGTTCATGGCGAGAGGCTGCCGGAATAAATGTCGGACATGTCGTAGTTTTATTCCGGCAGCCTCTTGCCGTGCCTCGCCGGAACTCCGCCCCCGCTGCCATTATAGTCAATGGGGATGAAGCAGCAGTCCGGAGGCACATGGTCACTAGCGACACATGGTCACTGTTTACCCGACGGAAAAGCCTGCCGGAGGTCCATGCCACTAGTGTGAAAGTAGCCTAAGACAGGATTCAACATTCACAATAGGTGATTGTCAAAGCTCATCTATTCTTTCCTTGTACAATGACCTCTGCACAGGTCACAGAGCATGCCCAGAAAACTCTCCCTAAAAGTCACTGAGGTCTCCTCCTGACCATTGTGTCTATGGACCATGGGGCTGCCGTAAAGCAATTTTCTAACTGCTTTCTAAATGCTGTTGAGAAAAACTTAGGCAAGATGGCCGCCCTCATAATCATGTTCAGGAAACAGAATAAATAAATCTGTAATCGGAAAATAAAAAAAGAGGTTAGAAAAAAGGAGACGTCTTGTTATCTGGTTTTAATTGGCAGATAAAATTATTTCCTTTAAAGGGACTCTGTCACCACTTTCTAACCCCCCCTTTTAAAAGTATTGTTCTCTCCATGGCGCCCTTGTGATTACAAAGGTGTTGTTATAACATAAATTCGCCGTCTTGTTTTGATAAAAATACCTTTTATCTAACCTGTCAATCTTGTGGATAAGGTGCCCAGGGCGTTTCTGAAGGTCTGAAGCTGCCGCCCGCCGCCGCCGCCGTTGGTGCCCAGCTCCTCCCCTGATCCTTTCAGCGCCGCCTGAATGTAAAGAAATCCGCCTCCGGCTCTCGCTCAGTGCCCCCTCCTCCTTTTCAAAGATCCCGCGCGTGCGCACAGGCCTGTGCCTGATGCGCCCGTGCGGACATTTAGAATCAGCCTCATTGAGCGAAGTGCGCATGCGCGCACTTCGCTCAACCTCCTCATAAGACGAGCACTGCAGCCAGCCACTCAGAGCCTGCCAAGCGCTGTATGGAGCCGCAGGCTCTGAGTGGCTGGCTGCAGTGCTCGTCTTATGAAGAGGTTGAGCGAAGTGCGCGCATGCGCACTTCGCTCAATGAGGCTGATTCTAAATGTCCGCACGGGCGCATCAGGCACAGGCCTGTGCGCACGCGCGGGATCTTTGAAAAGGAGGAGGGGGCACTGAGCGAGAGCCGGAGGCGGATTTCTTTACATTCAGGCGGCGCTGAAAGGATCAGGGGAGGAGCTGGGCACCAACGGCGGCGGCGGCGGGCGGCAGCTTCAGACCTTCAGAAACGCCCTGGGCACCTTATCCACAAGATTGACAGGTTAGATAAAAGGTATTTTTATCAAAACGAGACGGCGAATTTATGTTATAACAACACCTTTGTAATCACAAGGGCGCCATGGAGAGAACAATACTTTTAAAAGGGGGGGTTAGAAAGTGGTGACAGAGTCCCTTTAAGCACTGTACAGTATGTAATCGAACCATCAGATTCTTTACGTAATACAGGACAGGGCAAGTCCTACAAAGTGAGAGGTGAACTTTGTAATATATCTCCACTCTGACCGAAAGAAGGATTCTGGACAGAGAACCCCTCTAATATGTCAGAAATTTTCTAATAGGGTATAAGAAAATTGGATTTCTAAACTAGTCAACCACTTTAAAGAGGACCTTTCATGGGTCCAATCATTATAAACTAAGTATCAGGATACGTAGGGCATAGTGGATCTAACTGCACTTACTATTTTTCCTGGGCACAGCTCTGTTCGCCCGCTGTGGCCCCTATTGTATTCTCCCGCCCTGTATGTTAATTAATAGCATCGGAGCAATGAGGAGGAGACTGAGTCTTTCTCCGTGGGCGTCTCCTTCTCCCCTGGCTGTAGCGCTGTCCAATCACAGTGGAGAGCGTCACAGCCGGGGAGAAGGTGAGTTTTATTTCTCCCTAGCTGTGACTCTGTCCGCTGCGAATGGACAGCGCTACAGCCAGGGGAGAAGGAGACGCCCACGGAGAAAGACTCAGTCTCCTCCTCATTGCTCCGATGCTATTAATTAGCATACAGTGCGGGAGAATACAATGGGGGCCACAGCGGGCGAACGGAGCGTCGCCCAGGAAAAATAGTAAGTGCAGTTAGATCCCTGCACTATCGCCCACATACCCTGATACTTAGTTTATAATGTTTGGACCCATAAAAGGTCATTAAATACTTGTCAAGACAAATATCATATTCTTTTATAGTCAACTAGAGCTTTATAAAAGAGCTTACAAGAAACATAATTGGGGTAACTACATAGGGATCTGATCCACCAGGGGCCTGCCTGTTGCTTCAAGTTCATTTAGTTACTAACTTTGGGTAGTTGCTATGTAAAATTTTTGCATCTCAATCTGGGTTTGGTTATCATCTAGCCTTGTCTGATTGATTAGGATGGAGTGCTAATTGTTGAGTCTATTTTTACCCAGGCTTTACTTTATTTTGGTTACCAGGTGTAGTATTTGCCACATGCATTTTCTCCCAGAATCTGCTATTCTGATCTCGTTCCAGTTTAATGTGTATTTTGGAAACAGTAGTTCCACTAAGTTTAGTGTATTTTCTGTATATTCTGTAATTTGTAGTTGCACAGAGTTTAGTGTGTCTGATTTGTCTGGAATATGTTTGTCACTGTAATGTCGCATTGTCTTGGCTGGGTACAATTCACTTAGGACCAGTTCAGTATTGCTCAATTTCTGTTCATTCTCATTCATCTGTTATCTAACTATATAACATACATTTGCCATGCACTCTATTTTTGGATCATCTCATCCCTTTGTGACCCTTATCAATAGGCTCCTGTCATCCACAGGTGAGTTTGCTTAAGCATCACATTTTCAGTCATTCTTGATACGTGTTCGATTTTGAGCTTTTTGTCGTGCAATTCAGTCTTACTGTAAGCCATAGGGGTCACAAATACGACATGTGAAGGGCGACTGCTATAGGGGAAGACCAGTTCTATGATCTTGTGCACATCGTCATCATTGGTACACTAATGTACTTATCAGTGTAAGTTATCCATGCATTATATGACACGCTACTGGGCAGAGGCCTGTCTAATTGGGAACTCATTCAGTAAAAGTCTAAAAGAAAAAAAAATTACTTATTGCCTTTAGAAATCAACCACAAAACTGTGTACTGTTAATTTTTCCAGACCAGTTTAAGAATTTAAAACTGATCCCTGAATGGCTGCAATGGACATGTTTGACACGTGCTATTAATAGAAGTTAAAGGTCAATTTTCATTGACTTGTAATGGGTGTGTGAGTCAAAAAATAAGTTGATCAAACTTTTTGGGAATCTTGAAACTCATCTTCCCATGTCGCCTAGCCTAATATCCATAGTGAATGTTAACCAATTGGTAGTCAATTTGCTTAGGTGGCATTTAAATAACACAGTCTCTAAGACTTTAACATTGAAAGTAAGAGATGAGCGAATCGAAGCTGGCGAAGTGGAATTCGATCCGAATTTCAGGAATTATTTGATTCGTACCAAATCCAAATTTCCTCACACTTCATGGTAATGAATCAAATTTTTTCCTAAAATGGCTGCTGCACATATTAGGACATGGAGCAAGGAATTCTGGGAACGAGGGATCACCCACAATGCCATGCATGCAGCCAATCAGCAGCCAGCCATGGGATGTCACAGCCCTATAAATAGCCTCAACCATCTTGGATTCAGCAATTTTCCAGTGTACTTAGTGCAGGGAGAGACGTCAGTAGTCAGTAGTGTTGAGCGTGAATATTCGAATATCGAATTTTTTTCGCGATAATCGGCACTTCGCTAATTCGCGAATATTTCGAATATAGTGATATAAATTCGATATTAGCAATCATATGGGAAAGTTTACTATAGAGACAGCTAAGTTTAATTCGCTATGCGATTATATTACTTTGCTTTTTTTTTATAAATAGAATAATTATAATAATTATCAGGTATTATAATTATTCTATTTTTTTTTAAAAAAGGAGTCATATAATCGCATAGCGAATTAAACTTAGCTGTCTCTATAGTAAACTTTCCTATATGATTGCTAGAATTAGCGAAGTTGACGAATAGGTAGCTAAAACGAAGATGCAGAATACTTTGTTATCTTCGTTTTGTGGAATATGACGAATACATTCGTTATATTCGTTTTGTGGAATATGACGAATACATTCGTCATATTCGCTAATTCTACCAAGCCAACCATAGTAAACCAGGTCCAAGTTGAAATCGCAATTCGATTAATTCAAGTTATAATAATCGAATTTTGATTTTAACTTAGCACTGCTATATTCCATATTAAGCTAGAATTAACGAATATGGAATATAGCAGTGCTAAGTTAAAATCGAAATTCGATTATTATAACTTGAATTAATCGCATTGCTATTTCAATAGGAGAGTTGCCTAAGTTAAAATCGCAATACGCGATTATTTAAATCGCATATTAATCGCGATAACAAGAATAATGACGAATATTCGATTTCGACGAATATAAAACGAATATTCTATCGAATATTCGCAAATTTCGTCGAAATCGAATATGGCACCTGCCGCTCATCACTAGACGTCAGCAGGCGCTAGGGACAGTGCTAGGAAAGACGTGAAAACTTGCTCAATAGAAGTTCAGGGAAAGATCATTAGAAGTGTAGGGAAAGGATAGGAAGGAATTATTCCACAATATTGAAGCAGAACAGGGTTCAATAGTGGAGTTTACAGCCTGAGTAATAGGAGCAGTCCTATTACACCTTGCTGCACTGACTGCGGATCTAAATTGCCATTATACTGCTGCTCATTTCAGGTTTGCAATAGATTATACCTCTGTAATTCCAGCAAACCGTTCTTGGCCGGTAAGTTTAACATCTGTTGTGGGTAAACTGTTTGAAGGTTTTCTGAGATGTTCTCTTAGAGCGTCTCAACGGAAATAAGCAAATAACGCCATATCAGCATGGCTTCGTGAGGGATCGGTCATGCCAAACAAATTTAATCAGTTTCTATGAGGAGGTAAGTTCTAGACGACTTGATAGCGGCAAATCAATGGATGTCGTATATCTGGACTTCTCCAAAGCATTTGACACTGTACCACATAAAAGGTTAGAATATAAAATGAGAATGCTCGGACTGGGAGAAAATGTCTGTATGTGGGTAACAGGCTCAATGATAGAAAACAGAGGGTGGTTATTAACGGTACACACTCAGATTGGGTCACTGTCACTAGTGGGGTACCTCAGGGGTCAGTATTGGGCCCTATTCTCTTCAATATATTTATTAATGATCTTGTAGAAGGCTTGCACAGTAAAGTATCAATTTTTGCAGATGACACTAAACTGTGTAAAGTAATTTACACTGAAGAGGACAGTATACTACTGCAGAGGGATCTGGATAGATTGGAGGCTTGGGCAGAGAAGTGGCAGATGAGGTTTAACACTGACAAATGTAAGGTTATGCACATGGGAAGGAATAATGCAAGTCACCCGTACATACTAAATGGTAAATCACTCGGTAACACTGACATGGAAAAGGACCTAGGAATTTTAATAAATAGCAAACTAAGCTGCAAAAACCAGTGTCAGGCAGCTGCTGCCAAGGCCAATAAGATAATGGGTTGCATCAGAAGGGGCATAGATTCCCGTGATAAGAACATAGTCCTACCACTTTACAAATCACTGGTCAGACCACACATGGAGTACTGTGTACAGTTCTGGGCTCCAGTGAACAAGGCAGACATAGCAGAGCTGGAGAGGGTTCAGAGGAGGGCAACTAAAGTAATAACTGGAATGGGGCAACTACAGTACCCTGAAAGATGATCAAAATTAGGGTTATTCACTTTAGAAAAAAGACGACTGAGGGGAGATCTAATTACTATGTATAAATATATCAGGGGTCAGTACAGAGATCTATCCCATCATCTTTTTATCCCCAGGACTGTGACTGTGACGAGGGGACATCCTCTGCGTCTGGAGGAAAGAAGGTTTGTACACAAACATAGAAGAGGATTCTTTACGGTAAGAGCAGTGAGACTATGGAACTCTCTGCCTGAGGAGGTGGTGATGGTGAGTACAATAAAGGAATTCAAGAGGGGCCTGGATGTATTTCTGGAGCGTAATAATATTACAGGCTATAGCTACTAGAGAGGGGTCGTTGATCCAGGGAGTTATTCTGATTGCCTGATTGGAGTCGGGAAGGAATTTTTTATTCCCCTAAAGTGAGGAAAATTGGCTTCTACCTCACAGTTTTTTTTTCTCGCCTTCCTCTGGATCAACTTGCAGGATAACAGGCCGAACTGGATGGACAAATGTCTTTTTTCGGCCTTATGTACTATGTTACTATGTTATTGGGGTCTTATTAGCCCTTGTGCGGTGCAGTTATATATATGTTCTAAAGCCTTTTTTGGCGTTTAATAGTGGGGAAAAAGGGCTTATTAGCTGTTGTGTGGTGAAGCGAGAAAATTACAGCCCTTTTTGGCATGTATTAGTGGCAAAAAAAAACTTTATTTGCCGTTTCACGGCTGCAGTTATGTGTTCTAAAGCCTTTTTTTGCCATGTATTAGTGGGGGAAAAGAAAAAGGGCTTACTAGCCGTTGTGTGGTGAAGTGAGAAAATTATAGCCCTTTTAGGCGTGTATTAGTTGCAAAAAAAATTATTATTTGCCGTTCACGGCCGCAGTTATATGCTCTAAAGCCCTTTTAGGCATGTATTAGTAGCAAAAAAAAAGTATTATTTGCCATTCACGGCCGCAGTCATATGTTCTAAAGCCTTTTTTTGGCGTGTATTAGTGGAGAAAAAGGGCTTATTAGCCATTGTGTGGTGAAGTGAAAATTAAAGCCCTTTTTGGCGTGTATTAGTGGCAAAAAAATAATATTATTTGCCGTTCACAGCCGCAGTCATATGTACTAAAGCCTTTTTGTTGTTGTGTATTAGTGAGGGAAAAAAAGGGGCTTATTAGTAGTGATGAGCGGCAGGGGCAATATTCGAATTTGCGATATTTTGTGAATATTCGCCATATATTCGATAATTTGCGAATTCGTGATCTCCAGGCATTATTTTCTTTATTCGCATAAAATTTGCATTAACTGGTATTAAAAAAAAAAATCTAATATTCGCGATTCCGAATATATTTTGCGATATTCTAAATATTCGTGAATTCTCGAAGTGCCGATATTCGCGATTAAAATTTGCAATTCGACTATTCGTGATCAACACTACTTATTAGCCATTGTGTGGTGAAGTGAGAAAATTGCAGCCCTTTTTGGCATGTATTAGTGGCAAAAAAAAACTTTATTTGCCGTTCACGGCCGCAGTTATTCCTTAGAAACCCTTTTTTTGGCATGTGTTAGTGGGGAAAAAGAAAAAGGGCTTATTAGCCGTTGTGTGGTTAATTGAGAAAATGACAGCCTATTTTGGCGTGTATTAGTGGCACAAAAAAAAAATTATTATTTGTCGTTCACGGCCACAATTATATGTTCTAAAGCCTCTTTTTGGCGTGTATAGTGGGAAAAAGAAAAAGAGCTTATTAGCCGTTGTGTGGTGAAGTGAGAAAATTACAGTCCTTTTTTGTATGTATTAATTTCCTTTTCATTTACTTATTTAATCTAACAATATGTCAGACAGAGAAGTGACAGGCCAGGCACAGGGGAGGGGCACAGTCCTAAATGTGTCTGGCGCAGGCACAGGTCGCAGCAGAGTAAGGGGGCGTTGCAGCAGGGGTCACTTCGAGAGGTCTGAGCACCCAGTGTCAGCTAGCGGTCGTGTCTTGACCAGCAATGGTTGACTTGATCTTCGATTTCGTCGCAAGTGACATAAGACACCCCCAGTCAAGAGACGGTGGGTTCGTCAGACACAACCCTTAGTTGGCATGGCCCGGGAGAAGACCCTGTGCGCTCATCTGTCCTCAACCTGCCTCTGTCCTTTTCTGTTCCCTCAGCCAGAGAAGCACTATATGCTGTGGGCTCAGCTCCACTATACAGCGAGGACGAGCTACTAGAGGACAGTCAGCAGCTACTGCCCAGCCAAGATCCGGAGGATGCATCCGCCACTTTCTCCGGTAGGCGGGCAAGTAGTGATGAGGAGAGTGGAGTGGGAGATGATGTTGCGAGCGGTCAGGCTCCTGACTCAGAGACCGTTGAGGAGGACATCAGAGACGTGCAGACAGTGCTTAATGATGATGATGTAGCCGATCGCAATTGGGAGTCGGGTGACGAAGGGGCTTCATCATCATCGGGAGAAGAGGGTGGCAGATTGCGCGTGAGGCAGCAGCGGAGCCAGCATGTTGGTAGCGTGGACAGTAGTCAGCAGGGTGGCAGCAGCAGGAGGTCGGGAGCTAAACGTGCCCGGGGTAGACCACTCGCTTCGCAGGAGCCTACCGGCCCGGAAAGTAGTGGTGCAGGGGTTCACGGAGGCAGTGGCAGTAGCAGTCAGTCAGTGTGGTGTGTTGGGGGTAGAATCACCTACTCGGCAGTGTGGCAGTTTTTTGTTAAGCCGCCGAGTGAGGTGAACATGGCCATTTGTCGAATCTGTGGGCAGAAGTGAAGCGTGGTCAGGGTGCCAATGTTGGCCCTACGGACCTTCGTCAGTATATGCAGTGTCACCATAAAGTGGCCTGGGAGAACCGTGGCTTCAATGTGGTGGTCCAGCCTGCTGCAGCAACTGCTGCTTCACACAGCACAGTGGCACGCACCCGATTTCGATCTATCACTGAAGCGATTGCCAAGAGACAACAGTATGCATGCTCATCCAACGGCGCAGAAGCTGAACGTGCTCCTGGCCAAATTGCTGGTACTGCAGTCCCTCCCTTTCCAAGTGGTGGACTCGCACCTTTCAGAGAACTGATGGCTTGTGCTGAGCTGAGGGGGGGAGTCCCAAGCTGTCATTTCTTTGCCAAAAAGGCAGTACAGAAGGTGCGCCCATCCTTGAGCCTGTCAGTGTCTGGCAAAGTGCATGGCATCGCCGATGTGTGGAGCTGTAACTACGGTCAAGGACAATATAAGTCTTTTACAGTCCACTTGGTAAATGTGGTTCCTGCCCAGCCAAACCAGCAACTTGGCCAGGTCACGTCGCTTCCACCTCCACGTTCTCACGCCGTTGGTCCTGCGACAATGTCTGGTTCTGCCCCCTGATGTCTACCTCAGCCTCCACTGCTGGGACAATTAACAGTGCCCTTCCAGCATACCACATGTGCAGAGCACGGTGGTGTCACGCTGTTCTGCACCTAGTTTGCCTGGGCGAATAGAGTCACACAGGGGAGGAACTGCTCCACGTCCTTCACCAAGAAATCGAATCCTGGATTTCTCAGTGACAACTCAAAATCAGAACCATGGTGACCGACAACGGGAAGAACACGGTGTCGGTGCTGCGACAAGGAGGGCTGAGCCATGCGCCCTGCATAGCACGCATGTTCAATCTGGTTTTCAAGCATTTCCTGAAGTCAAGCACACCCTCCTTGAGCTACAGCGGCAGAACAGCATCCCCCAACATAGGCTGATATGCAACGTTTCTGCCCGTTGAAATTATACCCTCCATATGTTGGACCGACTGTACGAACAGAGAAAGGCCATAAACGATTTCTTGATGATACAGGCGACAGAGGTACTTCCCTGTGTAACTTCAATGTTAGCCAGTGACAGCTCATGCGAGACAACTGCCGTTTGCTCGTGCCCTTTGAGGAGGCCACTTTATTTGTCAGTCACCAGGACTACGGGATGAACAACGTCATTCCACTGATTCATATCCTGGAAAAGATGCTGGTAAATCTGGCTGGTCAGGGGACTGCAGACATGGCACCTACATCTCACGGCCACATGAGCCCTGTGGGGGCTGAACTGGAGGAGGAGGAGGGGGAGGACATTGGAGCACAAGCAATGTGTAGCTAAATGGGTGGTTTTTCTACACAGGTGACAGAAGAGGAGGAGCAGGAGCAGCCGTAGTAGCAAGAGGGAGATAAGGAAGATGAGGCAGATGACACAGACACACCGTGGCAGTATGCAGTGGAGATGGAGGCAGGGAGTTTCTCCGAGTCACTTGCACAAATAGCCCGGTGCATGCTTACTTGCTTGCGCAGTGACAGCCGAATTGTCACCATTCGGCAGAGGGATGACTACTGGCTCTCCACCATGTTAGACCCTCACTACCGGTCCAAAATGGGGGCCTTTTTTAAACCCACTGAGAGGGAGGACAAACTGAACTACTATAGAGACATCCTATGTATTCAGTTGGTCGCTGCCTATCTGCACCATCGTCCATCTTCTCACAGGTCTGACCGGGGGGCCATCTGCGCTCACATTCCACTGCCATGGCTGCTGGTGGGGGGGGGGAGAAGTAGTACCAGCTTCAGCAGCAGCAGCCTGAGTCTAGAGTTGCTGATGAGCAGCTTTCTTCACCCACATAGTGAAGAAACTACTCACCAGCAGCTAGAGATAGAGCAGAACCTGAACCAGCAGGTGATGACATACTTGGAGTGCACCCTGCCAGTCATCATTGAAGATTCGCTGGACTACTTGGCAGCCAAACTGGATTTGTGGCCGCAACTGGCTAGGTTTGCCCTGGAAAAGCTGTCCTGCCCGGCCAGTAGTGTGGCATCAGAGCGGGTGTTTAGTGCGGCAGGGGTCATAGTTACCCCAAGAAGAACTCACCTGTCCACCCAAAATGTAGAGAGACTGACCTTTGTCAAGATGAATCAGGCGTGGAACAGCCAGGATTTCCATCCACCAATGCCTGATGTATCATAATAGATCCTCCATGCTGCCTCACCCAAACCTTGACAAAAGAGACCGGTTACTTCTGGCTACCTGCCTCAGCTACTATTCTGATACTGCTACCCACCTGATTCCACACATCTAATGCCAAGTGCTTCTTCTTACACCCACCATCATCAGCGGGTACTGTTAGTGCCACCCACCTCCCCACTCTCTCACTGGGTCACTCAGTGGTCTCCTGATGCTGCTGCCACCTCCATACTATGTCACCTTGTCACTCTGTGGCCTCCTCATGCTGCTGCTGCCACCTCCACACTCTGTAATTGTGCCACTCTGTGGTCCCCTGATACTGTAGCTACGTCCACACTATGTCACCTTACCACTCTGTGGTCTCCTGATGATGCTGCTGCCACCTCAACACTCTGTCATTGTGCCCCTCTGTGGCCTTCTCATGCTGCTGCTGCTGCCACCTCCACACTATGTCACCTTGCCACTCTGTGGTCTCCTGATGCTGCTGCCACCTCCACACTGTCATTGTGCAACTCTGTGGTCTCCTGATGCTGCTGCCACCTCTACACTATGTCACCTTGCCACTCTGTGGTCTCCTGATGCTCCTGCCACCTCCACACTATGTAACCTTGCCACTCTGTGGTCTCCTGATGCTGCTGCCACCTCTACACTATGTCACCTTGCCACTCTGTGGTCTCCTGATGCTCCTGCCACCTCCACACTATGTAACCTTGCCACTCTGTGGTCTCCTGATGCTGCTGCCACCTCCACACTATGTCATTGGGCCACTGTGTGGACTTCTCTTGCTGTTCCCATCCTCCGCACTACCTGACTGGGCCACTATTTTGCCTTTTTGGCATGTTTGACATCATCAATTATTTCACCCTTCTTCTGATCTGTCAGAAGGAAGGAAAAATGAGACTGACAACGGATCCTGTCTGTGTAGCAGCTGTAAGTCCTGTATGGTCCAATCAGAATTGGTTTATGATTTGGTAGCCAAAAGCAGGAGTGGGTACAAAACACAGAAGACATGCAAATATTCCATTCACGTATAATCTCTGTTTTGGATCCACTCATGTTTTTTTTTGCATTAGCAATACTGATTACTGACCAAATGCTGACTGAGTGAAGGCAGCTGCTCAACAGACAGGATCCGTTTTTGGGGAGTTATTGTTCTGACGGATCTGAGGATGGGAAAAATATTCAGTGATGTCAACACAAACTTACCCTCTCCACTCTGTCAGGGGGGCTCTACTTATAAATAGCATATGTGAAAGAAATGTGACTTTTAAAAATACCTTTATTTAATAATCAAGCGGGTATAGGTATGTATATACCAACAGTAGTGTACTACAGTTACCAGAATAGGGTAGGGGAGTAGTGGCCCCCAAAACGAAAAACATTCATGGTGACGGGAAAGACACTCGGGTTCGGGTGAGGAGATACAGTCATGTGAAAAAATTAGGACACCCTTTGAAAGCATGTGGTTTTTTGTAACATTTTTAATAAATGGTTATTTCATCTCCGTTTCAACAATACAGAGAGATTAAAGTAATCCAACTAAACAAAGAAAACTGAAGAAAAGTCTTTTCAAGATCTTCTGTAAATGTCATTCTACAAAAATGCCTATTCTAACTGAGGAAAAAGATAGGACACCCTTGCCCCTAATAGCGAGTGTTACCTCCTTTGGCTGAAATAACTGCAGTGAGACGGTTCTTGTAGCCATCTACCAGTCTTCGACATCGGTCTGAGGAAATTTTACCCCACTCCTCAATGCAGAACTTTTTCAGCTGTGAGATGTTTGAGGGGTTTCTTGCACGTACAGCCCTTTTCAAGTCACCCCACAGCATCTCAATGGGATTCAAATCTGGACTTTGACTTGGCCATTCCAGGACTCTCCATTTCTTCTTTTTCAGCCAATCTTTGGTTGATTTACTAGTATGTTTTGGGTCATTGTCATGTTGCATGGTCCAGTTCCGCTTCAGCTTTAATTTTCTAACTGATGGTCTCACATGTTCTTCAAGCACCTTCTGATACACAGTAGAATTCATCGTGGATTCTATGATGGTGAGCCGACCAGGTCCTGCTGCAGCAAAGCAGCCCCAAACCATGACACTTCCACCTCCATGCTTCACAGTTGGTATGAGGTTCTTTTCTTGGAATGCTGTGTTTGGTTTACGCCAAACATGTCCTCTGCTGTTGTGTCCAAATAATTCAATTTTGGACTCATCTGTCCAAAGAACATTATTCCAGAAGTCCTGGTCTTTGTCAACTTTATCGCTGGCAAATGTCAGTCTGGCCTCGATGTTTCTCTTGGAAAGCAAAGGTTTCCTCCTTGCACACCTCCCATGCAAGTTAAACTTGTACAGTCTCTTTCTGATTGTAGAGGCATGTACTTCTACATCAACAGTAGCCAGAGCCTGCTGTAGTTCTCGAGATGACACTTTAGGGTTTTTGGATACCTCTTTTAGCATCTTGCGGTCTGCTCTTGGGGTGAACTTGCTGGGGCGACCAGTCCTGGGCATGTTGGCAGTTGTTTTGAAAGCCCTCCACTTGTAGACTATCTTCCGGACAGTGGAATGGCTGATTTCAAAATCTTTTGAGATCTTTTTAAATCCCTTCCCAGACTCATAGGCTGCTACAATCTTTTTTCTGAAGTCCTCTGACAGCTCTTTTGCTCTCACCATGGTGCTCACTCTCACTTCAACAGTCAGGAGCACACCAAACTAAATGTCTGAGGTTTAAATAGGGCAAGCCTCATTCAACATGCAGAGTAACGATCTACTAATTATGTGCACCTGGTGTGATATACCTGTGTGAGATCTGAGCCAATTTAAGAGGGAATACATGTGAGGGTGTCCTATCTTTTTCCTCAGTTAGAATAGGCATTTTTGTAGAATGACATTTACAGAAGATCTTGAAAAGACTTTTCTTCAGTTTTCTTTGTTTAGTTGGATTACTTTAATCTCTCTGTATTGTTGAAACGGAGATGAAATAACCATTTATTAAAAATGTTACAAAAAACCACATGCTTTCAAAGGGTGTCCTAATTTTTTCACATGACTGTATAAGGCTAGCCCAAAAAGTTGGCAGGGCGGAAATAACTTACCCTAGAGGCCCTAAAAAGACTGCTAAGCCCAGGGCGACCCCCTGATGGTGGAGGTTCCCTGTCCCCGAACCTAATGCTACCCGGTCCCTAGAAAACCCTAAACAGGGGAAAAGATAATAACAATAATAAGGTAACGAGTGGCTGGTTCTCCTATGAAGTGGACATCACCACCACTCTCTAAACCAAAAACACAAAACCCCGACGCGTTTCGCCTAACATTTGTCAGGCTCATCAGGGGGTGAATGAATCAGGATAGACACACACAGTATGATGCAATTGTGATACTAAGCTTTGCAGCCAGATGTCAAACCAAAGGGTTTCTTTTTTTTGTGTAGGTCACCAAAAGGAGCAAGAGAGAACTCTATCCCATTACAGATGCCTAGAAAAAAGTATACACATAGAAGCATATCAGTAGGAGGCCCAAAGACTTCACACACAGGATAATCAAATCTGCCTGAGCAAGAAAATACATAAATAAACGATAGCCAATTCCTACTCACGAGCCGGAGGATGGTGGATTTCCCACAAAAAACGCCAGGTTGCTTGGGCCCAGAGCTAGTCCTGGCCGTGGTGGGCTCTACTTATATAAGCGTTTCATAGAAATGGTTCTGAAGAATCAGCTGATGACTGTGTAAAAGAAGTTGGATCTTGGGCTTCTACAAGGTTCCTTATACCTGACGCTAACATTGACCTGTAAGGATGAGTTCACACAAGTTATTTGGTCAGTTTTGGCCCCGTAAATGCCCAAAGAAGTGAAGTGTGCAGCGATTCTAAGAGCAGCGTCTGTCATCTGCATGTCATTCTGACTCACAGTATTGTTTCACTACCACAGTAGACTCCCTATGCGTGTTGCTGCAAGGCACAGTGTTCTACACCACTATACAGGCTCTCTGCAGCCACAAAATAGTTGGTTTTTAACATGATTCACCACAAATTAATTTGGATTGAATTGTTTGAGAAATTCGCTCATCTCTATTGAAAGTCATCAATCTTTGAGCATGAGGGTTCAAAATCTAGGACCACCACTGATCACCACAGTCAAGAGGTTGCACGGCTCATATGTGATCACCACAAACCATAAACATAGTAGCTCATCTGTATGAAAAAAAAACTTTAACACAGAACCATATTCAATCCTTGCTTTGCCATTCATATTCAAAAATATTGTGTCTTATATAGATGTTTTTGTGATACCAAACTAATGTAGAAAATGCAAAAAAAACTCATATATTGTAACAGCGACCTCTGTGCGGCACTGTCCCCCCACTCATCACCATGGTCCCGGGCGCCGTGCTCATCTGCGATCTCTGCTTCCAGCCTCTGTTGCAGCTCTGGACTCTGCCTGTGCGGTTGGTATTACCTATGTGGATTTCGCTCCACAACTTCCATTTAACCTGGACACTGCTTGTACTCGGCTGCTGATGTGGCAGTACGCATCACTCCCTGGGCGGGGCTGAGTCATGTCATGTGATCTCATTAACCTACCCTGGCTCTTCTGCAGGTATTTAAGTGGCTCAGCCCTTTACCCAGACGCCTCAGAGTCAAGGTCCTAATATTGTGCTAAAGAGCTGACTTCATACTTCGTTCCTGGACTTTGTTTATCGTCTGATCCCTGCCTGCTTTCATCTACTCTCCCGTTGCCGATCCGGATTGTCTGAACTTGTTCCTGTGCCGCCTGCCCTGACCCATTGCTTGTTCTGACTACCTCTCTGCCTCTTCCTCCGGTTCCTGTCTTGTTGCTCCTGGTAACGACCCTGCCTGTCTGACCACGTCTGTACTGTCGGTACCTTCTCAGGTACCTCCTGGTCTGCCTGGACCAGCTGCCACTGACTGGTTTACGCTCTGGAGTAGCCCCTGACAATTACCGACGGTCAAGCCTATCCTCACCCTCTGGTAGTTGCCTAGTTGCTCCCCTCCAGAGTATTGCTAGTCAGTGGCACAGTGGGTTCACATCCACTGATCCGTGACATATATCAATGGAAATGAATGTTAAAAGAGACTGATCTAACATGTTTCCACTATGGACACAGCACAAACCACAACAGCAGAAAGGCATGGAGAAATCTAGACTTTTTAGGCTACCTGCTAGAGTTAACAGTCAAATCTGATTCCTATTCTGTATCCAAATTCTTCAATAGATAGATATTATCACTTTATCTTAAGGGTTAAAATATCAGTAGAGCTAAGAGTAATTCACTTTCTATGTACTGATTTCTCTTGGGATGGAAATGACTATTAGTCAGTCTGCAACCACAACCATTTTATAACCCACTTTAATGCTCTGGTTGTTCAATCAAAATCTGAATACCGGTCAAACACCAGCAAACAGAGCAGAGGAATTTGGGTTTAGCTTCCTATTGTCAAGCAATCACTAGGCAATATATTTGTATCCAACCACTAAATAACAAAGTGTTGGCAAATAATCAAAAGGCAATTACAGCAGAGCTTTATTCACATTACTGTACTCGTTCTTTAGACTCTGTAATTACTGCTAGGACCGTCTGTTTACTCTAGCATGGCAGCAGCACCGGGGTGGAAAATAGGGTGGTACAGAGCATGCAAAATTCTAAATGTCATCAGTATATTCATATGGTCTTATTGAAGTTAGAGTTCTACATAGAAAATATATATTAAAGGTGAAGAAAAAGGTGAAAAAAAAGTCAGTGGACAGGTTCAGTGAAGGCAGAGTCATCAATGGCATCTTGTATTAGATTTTTCTGGTCAAGGTAATCAGTGCCTCAATGTTCAGAATACAATTGTTCCCTTTGGACTGCACCATTCTACAAGTGATTTTTAAAACATATTTTGTGAAATAAATTGTATACAGGAATACATAAAAATGATATTAAAGGAGTTTTCTGGAAGTTAAAAATTGATGACCTATCAATATGTGGTCAGTGGGGGGTTTGATTCCTGGCACCTAATCAGTTTTTCTCTGGTGAGCGATGTGGCCTCTTCACAGCATACCAAGCACAGAGCCGTACATTGTATATTGATAGTGCTTGATATTGTAGCCCAGGCCCATTCTGTTGAATGGAAATGAGATGCAAATAGGTCATGCTAGAAATGAATGTGATTTCACTGGCCTAGGAAGAGGCAGTGACACTAATCGGAGCATCGCTGCCTCTTTAACCCATAGGCAACCTGCGCCGTACATGTACAGAGATGCAGGATGTGACCTGAATACCAGCGCCGTACATGTACGGTGCTCTGATCGGGCGGGTGCAGGAGCTACGACGGCGGCTCAAGCAATGGCAGAAACCCAGGGGCGTAACTACCATTGCGGCAGACCATGCGACTGCTATGGGGCCCAGGGCAAGAAACCTGCAAAAAACAAGTCCTCACGGTGTTTGCAAGACACAAAAAGCAGTAGCAAAGTTGCTGCCTTTTTTTATGTTGCCCAAAACAAAACCATTGAGGGCAACTTATCTCACAAAAAATGAACATTGTCAGAAAATGTCTGTACTGGTCCCCAGAGGCTGTTCAATAGCAACATGGTGCCCATAACCTAATCCAGGCATGGCCAACCTGCAGCTCTCCAGCTGTTGTAAAACTACAACTCCCACCATGCCTGGCAGATAGCTGTAGTCAGTCTGAGCATGCTGGGAGTTGTAGTTTTGCAACAGCTGGAGAGCCTCGGGTTGGCCATGCCTGGCCTAATCCATCAAAATAGGCGCAGCAAAAGCCAAATAGTTGTCTTTCCAGAACCCTGCAGCGTACCCAAACAGCAGTTTACGTCCACATTTATCACATTTTCTAACAATTTAAAGGGCAGGGTGTGTCTCAGATGGCACACGGTGGGCACAGCATATTGGGCATTGAAATGCCATATCTGTTGAAAACTTGCAATTTTCATTTTGCATAATCCCATGCTAATTCATTTTTTCAAAACACCTGTGGGGTCAAAATGCTCACTCCACCCCCTAATAAATACCTTGGGGTGTAGTTTCTGATATAGGGTCACTTTTCAGGGTTATTTTTCATTTATTATTTCACCCCAGAGCCTTTGCAGTTCCGTAAATCACCACATTGGGCCTCAAATATGCCTGGTACTCTTTTACTCCTGGGCCCTGTTGTATGTCCAGGCAAAATATTAGGGCCACATGTAGGGTGTTTCTAAAACCAGGAAGCCTGGTATGATAATAAAGAGGGCTCACTTTTCACATTGGCAAACGCTGGGCACAACGTATTCGGCACTGAAACGGCATATCTGTGGAAAAATTTCAATTTTCCACTTTGTACCATTTGCTGTGAATTAATTTTGTAAAACACCTGTTGGGTAAAAATGCTCACTACACCTGTTGGTAAATGCTGTGAAGGGTTTTGGTTTTGGTTTGGCAAGGTCCTGAAGGGGTTAACCACTTCCCTACAGCTGTATGACTATATAGGCTGAATCTGTATTTAGCGCACCCTGTATAGAGGCTGACTGTAGGGTTCCACCCCAGTAGATATGACACAATCAACAGCAGCCTTGATAATCGATGCTAAGGTACATTTATTGGAGGTATATTTTTTACATGCGACAGTATAACGTTTCGGCAAGAAAATTGCCTTCGTCAGATACAATGCCGCAGTCAGAGGAGGAAAGGAACAAGATGAAAGGACGCAGGTGAAGTGTGCATGAGCTGTGCATGCTAAGCCAGAATGGCTTAGCATGCACAGCTCATGCACACTTCACCTGCGTCCTTTCATCTTGTTCCTTTCCTCCTCTGACTGCGGCATTGTATCTGACGAAGGCAATTTTCTTGCCGAAACGTTATACTGTCGCATGTAAAAAATATACCTCCAATAAATGTACCTTAGCATCGATTATCAAGGCTGCTGTTGATTGTGTCATGACTATATAGGCTGGCAGTAGGGTCTTTAAAAATGGTGCCTGCTCCAGGGAAGAGCAGACACCAATGGGCGATTTACCGTTTTTTTGTTGCTTCACCTCCCCAAAAAATGCATATAAAAAGCCATATATACATAGTATGAATAAAAACTATAGATTGTCCCGCAATAATTGAGCCCTTACACAGATGCGTAAACATAACTACAAAAAAGTTATGGGGCTAGAATATGGCGATGAAAAGAAAAATGTAATTCTTTTCCAACTTTTTTTTTTTCATTATTTAGGCTACAGACACAAAAAAACAAGCCCTCATATGGCTATGTAAATGGAATGAAAAAAGATATGGCTCAGGAAAAGGAAGGAGTGAAAAACGAAAAAAGAAAAAACGGAAAATCTTCCAGTAGTGAAACAGCTGATCAGCACAGTTGAACCCCCACCAATCACATATTGATGACCTATCCTTAGGAAAGACCATCAATATTGAGCTCCCAGAAAACGCTTTAAAGTTTTGTAATAATAGAAGCACAAGTCATCCTGCAAATGCATAAAGGTAACAGTAGAAAAATGACTACTGGTAATAAAGTAATTAGTAGTGTCACTAACATTATATAATTCCTTTAGGAAGTATTAGATGAATATATGGCCTCCAATCCTCTATGAATTCTATAGCTCATCCTTTTTGTTACCTTTTTGTTATCAATAGGTTTTGGGATTTTTTTTTTTATACGTAAGCGCTCAGGTCGGGCCCTTGATAAATAAATAAAAGATGTCTGCAGCTTAATTTAGGAGAATTTTTGTGACATGGTTGAAAAGATCATGAAGAAACATACTGTGTACAAATTTCCAATCCAGACAGACTTCCTGAACTAGGCTCATTAATCGAACTATACTGACAGTACGCTACCTAGAAGTGGTCACGTCAAAGTGCAAGAGGAAATATGTTTTACAATGCCTAGCTGTCAAACAATAAGGATCAAGCTAAACTATGCTCCAAGTATGACAAAATGAAGGAAAAAAAAATATTTGCCCCCATCTCTGATGTGACCTATTGTTGCTCATGTGTCACGCTGAATAGTTCCTGGTCTTTAAATGAAATGTAACATTAGACAAAAAAATTATGTGAGTAATCACTAGAGCTAATTAGTACATGTGTGTGATGGACATACAACCATATGACCCATGTGAAAATGTGAAATTAAAGGAATAAGGTTAGGAAAACGGGTCTGCTTGTTTTTCCCAAAAAACAATGTTATTTTCATGTTTGGGCTACGGTCGGTACTTGAATGGGACCAGCTGAAATACCAGGCACTAAGACCCTTGCACCAACAAAAGCTAGACTGTTCTATCTACCTTACTTATTTACATAGCACCAACATATTATGTGGTGCTGTACATAGATTGTCATCACTCACATCAATCCTTGCCTCCACTGGAGCTTATGACCTGAATTCCAAATTAATCCAGCAATATGTTTTTGAAGTGTGAGTGAAAAGCAAAGCACCCGGAGGAAATGCATGTAAGCATGGGGCAAACATACAACCATTGGTAATTAATTACATTTCTCACAATCCCTGTGGCATTTTAATTAAAACTTCCAGTCTGAAAAGCTCTATGACTCCATCAAACCACTCCTTGCCAAAAATCCATAGCTTAAATATTAATTAAAAATTAGGTGTGCTAAGTTTAGTATTGCATGCTACTGTCTGGCCAGTGCAGTCAAGTGTCCCATCAAATGTAGCATAGCTGTCAGCTATCACCCTGGTTCTTCACTAAAAATGACCAGTGATGGCCAGTTCGCCGAGTTCGCCCGGGAACACATGCGGGCTGCCATCTTAACTCACAAGTCTGGCGATGCACAGGTAAGTCCTTACCTGTGCCTGTGCGCGAGCTGGTCTGAAAAAAATGCGGTCACCGGGAGCAGGCAGTTCCGAGAACAGCCGCCGGGGGCCTTCTTAGGGCTGTTCTCTGAACTATCTGCTCCCGGTGACCACATTTATTTCAGACCGGCTCCCGGCACAGGTAAGGACTTCCCTGTGCATTGCCGGACTTGTGAGTTAAGATGGCAGCCCGCATGTGTTCGTGGGCGAACACGGCGAACTGGCCATCACTGAAAATGACATGAAATGAAAATATTGATGGACTCGTTATTTGAAAATCCAGTATAAATTTTTGTCTAAAAATGTCAGAACAAGAAAAATTATCACAACCTCATCTTGGCTAAACCGGTCATAAATTTTTGTCTCAAAATGACAGAACAAGAAAAATAATCAGGGCCTCATTCTGGCCAAACGTGACATAAATTTCGGTCTAAAAATGAAAGAACAAGAAAAATATTTGAGGCCTCATCTTGGCCAAACCTGTCGTAAATTTTGGTAAAAAAAATTAAAGAAAAAGAAAAATATTCATGTCCTCATCTTGGCCAAACCTGGCATAAATTTTTGTCTAAAAATGACAGAACAAGAAAAATATTTGTGGCTTCATATTGGCCAAACCTGACATGGATTTTATGTGTAAAAATGACAGAACAAGAAAAATATTCGATGCCTCATCTTGGCCACACCTGACATATATTTTTGCCTAAAAATGAAAGAAAAATATAAATATTCAGAACCTCATCTTAGCTAAACCTGACATTTTTTGTCTAAAAATGACAGAAAAATAAAAATATTCACAACTTCCTCTTGTCCAAACCTGGCATTAAGTTTTGTCAAAAAAGGGACAGAACAAGAAATATGTTCATGGCCTCATCTTGGCCAAACCTGGCATAAATTTTTGTAAGACAAAGAACTTGGTTATTTTCATTCAATTTGCCTGTACTAAACAAAGAGCGCTGTGCTTCTCACATAACTTAGTGCCCCATCTGAACACTTGAAGAAATGACTATCTTCCATTCAAAGTTTCAATCCACTTAAATCTCCCTAATAGTTTTATAAGCAGAGTTCAAACACTAAAACAAAGCAGTAAATGTCCAAAGCTATCACAACAATACATCAAAGTGCGAACACGGATTAATCCGGCCTTCAGCAAAGGAAGGTCAAAATCTTTTTGTATTAAAGGAGACTCCTTTTGAAATGATAATTACCTTCTACCTGAGTTGGAAAGACAATTAAGATAATGATGTGTTCATTTTTTTTCCCATCTCGAAGCCTCAATATTTTCATCCTGTTAATTGTCCCTAAGACAGAGATCGTGTATGATAACTGCACACAGAGATGCTTGGTTTGTGCTTTGCTAAGTGGTTGTGTTTATCCTTTAATTAGATTTTCAGCGTGTGATTTGCATTGAGGCCCATGCAGTTGATTGGATGTTGACTGAGAATGAGAAGTGTAAAGAGAGTTGTTGTTGTTTTTTTTCTGTGCTAAATTTTCAACCTTGTTATGAAGCAAGGTGACCCTTCTCCCATGTGGGGAGTGCAGATACAGTAGCTTCACAGCTATGGCCCAATGTTTAGCATCTGTCACCATGCGGCTATTTACCAATTACTTCTGGATAATTGGATTTTTTTCCTCCTCTACCTCGCATTCTTGTTTGCTGTCATGGATCAGTGGGCTGAAGGCCACAATAAATTGCAGAGTGTGTGGGTTGTTATTTTACAAGTCATAGTATTATTTTAATGTAATACAGGGGGTCACTGACAGATTATTACCAATGTTCTCTCAATGGCAAGAGGAGATTTGAGGGTGTAAAATTTTTTCAAATCCCATTCACAGGGATTTCTTGTCGGCTGATAACTAGTGATGAGCAAATTTCTTGAAATTAGATTCGATTTGGGTACAAACAAATTCACCATATATCAAAAAGGCCTGCAATCGCCCAATTGAGGTCTCCTAGTATTGTATGCAACTCATTTCAAGCTCTGTACCAACAAGCCAGCTTTAGTAAAGCCGGGTTCACATCTGCGTTGTGAATTCCGGCACTGTAATCTGGTCACTGCATGTGGTGTACATACAGGCTTTCAGCCGGACCAAAAATGCCACACGCAACATTTTTTGTCTGGCTGAAAGTTGGCATAAATGCTAGAAGGTGGTTGGATTACCACCATATCCCGTTACAGTGAATGGGTATTCGGAGGTGCATGGTGGTATTCGCCTATGCCAGATACGGTGAATAGAGATGAGCAAAGTTTGGAAAAATTTGATTCGGACGATTCACTGAAGTTCTTCAAGAAATTTGATTAGTTCAGAATTAATTTGTCATGAATCGCGATAAATCTGGTATACCCAGGCCACTCTGCCTAATCATATGCATCCCACTTGCAGGCCCAATCTCAGTGTGAAGTCTTGGAACTTAAACTGCAGGGATAGTGCAGGGACAGTGTATCGACGTATGTATTAGTTTCTAGTGCACCCACATTCATAGTTAATCTGTTCTGTAGGTACTGTGCCATCAGTATTACAGGCAGTTGTAATTTATCACTGTCTACATCACTATGCAGGGCATCAAGATTCATAGCTAATCCCTTCTGTTAGCTATGTAATTACTATGCGTCAGCATTATATGTCAATAAAAGCATCAGGTCTAATTTATCGCCATGGTCTCAACCATACAGTGCCCCAATATTCAAGTAGTGGCCCCATGACAGAGTGGGAACAGTGGTGGCAGCAGTAGCAGTGGCAGTAACCGTGACTATATTGGCCCCATGACAGAGTGGGGGGGGGGGGGCAGCAGCAGTGGCAGCAAAGTTGTGTTAACATCACTGTTTATGTTTCCGTTCTTCTGATCCGTCAGAAGAACATAAAAAAAAAAAAAAAAAACAATCCTGTATTTTAAGCATCCGTAAAGCCTCTTTAAGACGGTCAGTATTTTATCAGTGTTTTGCATCAGTATTTAATCAGTAATTGTACGCCAAAAACATGAGTGGGTCCAAAACAGATATGTAATGTAATGGAATTTCTTCCATCTAATCTGTGTTTTGGACCCGCTCTTGCTTTTGGCTTACAAATTCTGATCAAATACTGATGCAAAACACTGGGCAAACACTGACTAAGGCTACATTCACACAAACGTATTTTGTTTCCATGTCTGTTCCCTTGTTTTTGCGGATAGGCTGCAGACCCATTCATTTCAATGGGTCCGCAAAACATGCAGACAGTACGCCGTGTGTTATCCGCATATGTATGTCCGTTCTGTAGCAACGCAAAAAAAAATATAGAACAGGTTCTATTCTTGTCCGTTTTGCGGACTTCGATAGTCATTGTTACAAAGGATCCGCAAAAAATGGATGCCATACGGACGTCATCCATTTTTTTATGTGGGTCAGCAAAACACATATTAGCTACTATGAATTTGGGTTGAGTTGCTGGAGTGATTTGCATAGTTTATTTCAATAACCGACACTCCTCCCATATGGCAATACGCCAGCTGCCAGGTTTGATCCATCCAGCAATTTCAGCCCATCTGGTTTTAACCCAAATACATGTTGAAAGCAAAATACCATTAAGTTCATAGTATGGAGGGATCCCGGACCTTATGGACGGATCTACATGGGCTAAAATTTCGTTGTACTGCAGAGTGACATAGAATTTGTTTAAAATTTGTCGTGGCTGTCAGAGTTTTTCCATAACAGAATGTGGCAGCTAGAAATGATGAATTTGGATCCAGTTGGTGGAGTGATTTGTCTGGTAATACCGCTGTAGTTCTGCCCAAAAACTATTGCAGTAACAACACAGACTAATTTTTTCGCTAAAAGAACATATTAGCTACAATAAATTTGGGTCGAGTTGGTGGAGAGATTTGTGTGGGTTCATTCCGATAACCGACACTCCTCCCATATGGCAATAATCCATCTGCCAGGTTTCATCTATCTAGCAAGTTCGGCCCATCTGGTTTTAAACTAATACAAAGAGTTATTTGACCCCAGGCATTCTGCGTCCAACTTGCTGGAAGGCAAAGTGGTGTCCAGCACTAAGGCCTCTTTCAGACCGGCTTTGCGGGAAAATGTGCGGGTGCGTTACGGGAACACCCGCGATTTTTCCGCGCGAGTGCAAAACATTGTAATGCGTTTTGCACTCGCGTGAGAAAAATCATGCATGTTTGGTACCCAAACCCGAACTTCTTCACAGAAGTTCGGGCTTGGGATCGGTGTTCTGTAGATTGTATTATTCTTCCCTTATAACATGGTTATAAGGGAAAATAATAGCATTCTGAATACAGAATGCATAGTAAAATAGCGCTGGAGGGGTTAAAAAAAAATAAAAAAATATTTAACTCACCTTAGTCCACTTGATCGCGTAGCCCAGCATCTCCTTCTGTCTCCTTTGCTGAACAGGACCTGTGGTGAGCATTCATTACAGGTAAAGGACCTGTGGTGACGTCACTCCGGTCATCACATGATCCATCACAATGGAAAAAGATCATGTGATGGATCATGTGTGACCGGAGTGACGTCACCACAGGTCCTTTACCTGTAATGAATGCTCACCACAGGTCCTGTTCAGCAAAGGAGACAGAAGGAGATGCCGGCATCGCGATCAAGTGGACTAAGGTGAGTTAAATTATTATTTATTTTTTTAACCCCTCCAGCGCTATTTTACTATGCATTCTGTATTCAGAATGCTATTATTTTCCCTTATAACCATGTTATAAGGGAAAATAATAATGATCGGGTCTCCATCCCGATCATCTCCTAGCAACCGTGCGCGAAAATCGCACCGCATCCGCACTTGCTTGCGAATGCTTGCGATTTTCACGCAACCCCATTCACTTCTATGGGAAATGCGTTGCGTGAAAAATGCAGAATATAGAGCATGCTGCGATTTTCACGCAACGCACAAGTGATGCGTAAAAAATCACCATGTGAACAGCCCCATAGAAATGAATGGGTCGGTATTCAGTGCGGGTGCAATGCGTTCAACTCACGCATCGCATCCGCGCGGAATACTTGACCGTGTGAAAGGGGCCTAACTGTTTTGTGATACCCTTACATGTCCGGGCTGCACACACGCTGCATTGAAGGGATCACCGTGTGTTTACCCTTTGCCAACAGGTGCGGGTTACCCGCTCAACGTCATTTGTTTTAGGGATCAGGGACTGTAATACTGGAGGAGACTAATTTATTTGGTAAAAGACTAATTTATTCGCTACAAGACTAATGTTTTCGCTAAAAGACAAATTTTTCAGTTAAAATAATATTTTTTTCCAGCAAAATATGTCTATCAATTTTTGGGCAACTCTGCTGTGCAAGGAATCGATTTGCACTGCCCACAGGGTGTTAAATAAGACCGGCCTAATAGAATTACTTATGTATTAATCAATGTGGACATACCACAAACAGTAGAATGAGACAGGTGTATCACCTCACTTTGTGAATCAGGGCCTAATAGAATTACTTATCTATTAATCAAAGTGTCTTTCTACAACAGAACAGATTAAGTATTAATGGCACAGCAGGTGAACTAGATAAACACACCTATATATTAGACCTCCTGTTGAGACTGAGTGTGACACACAGTAAGTCTATGTATAGCAGCACAGATTAAGTATTAATGGTACAGTAGGTGAACTAGATAAACGCGCCTATTGTGGAGATTCGCTCTGGTAGTTAGGATAAGCGGGCACAGTACAGAGGAAAAATACAAGTTCATAATTCAAACTTCAGTGTTTATTCACAATGATGCCAAAAACAAAACGTCACTTTTGCAGTGTTGGTGTTACTTCACACCCAATGACAAATTAACATAACAAAAGTCACCTTGCTGGCAGTTCTGCCTCAGAAAGTTCAAACACAGGCTTTAGACGGCCTGTTCCCCTGACACACGGGTCTCCGCTCTCCAGCCCAGCACAGGCCTCAGATCCCAGCACACAGACCACCTGAGCTCCACTGTCAGACGGAGGTAATTCTCTCCACCTGGCAGTGCTGGCTGGTTTTATGCCTGGAAAAATCCGTCCTGGAACATGGGGAGTAGTCACCCACCCTACACTTTCACTATTCCTAGTGAGAACCGTCCCGGATCAGCTATACAGCCATGATAAGTACAAAGCTGTCAAACAGCAAATGCTGCTGACACATAAAAACCGGCTCTTACGCCACCGAGGCCAGGAACCTTGGTGACACGTACCTATCATCCACAATGATTCCTTGTACCTTCTTACATATCTCCCCTCTTTGTTCAACCCTGAGGGGGTGAACACATGCCATACAGAAAACTCAGGACAGGGCATCCGCGTTTCCCTGCAACCGGCCTGCCCTGTGTTCTACTGAGAACTTAAAGTTTTGTAAGGACAGAAACCACCTGGTGACTCAGGCATTTCTCTCTTTGGCCTGGCTCATCCACTTGAGAGGGGAGTTGTCAGTCGCCAGGCAGTCCCTTACAAATAATAGCAGAGAGACTCGAGTGCCCACTTGATAGCCAGGCACTCTCTCTACACTATACCTGGTCTCGGCTGGGGTGAGCTTATGGCTGAGGAAGATAACGGGATGCTCCTCCCCGTTGACTTCCTGAGACAGTACAGCACCGAGGCCTACTTCGGAGGCATCGGTCTGTTCTATAAACTCCCATTTGAAGTCGGGCATCACCAAAACCAGGTACCCAAACAGGGCCGACTTCAAAGCGGAGAAAGCCTCTTCCGTCCGATCATCCCAGCGAACCATCACTGACTTGTGTCCTTTCAATTTCGTATTGCCTCTATTTTGTTCACTTGGGGTTTGATGACTCCACGCCCAATGACATACCCCAGGTTCTTAGTCTCCTCTAACCCTATTGCACATTTTTTGGGGTTAGCGGGTAGTCCCGCCTTCCGAAGGGAGTTCACTACAGCCTGCACTTTGGGTAGGTGACTTTCCCAGTCGGTACTGTGGATAACAATATGATCCAATTAAAATGAAGCGTACCGATGATGTGGATGCAACACAATGTCTATAAGCTGTTAAAAAGTGGCGGGGGCACCATGCAGACCAAAGGGTAGCACCTTGTACTGATACAGCCCTTCAGGTGTGATGAAGGCATTTTTCTCTTTGGCAGCCTCCATTAAGGGCACCTGCCAGTACCGTTTCCGGAGGTCCAAAACAGAAAAATACCGGGCTTGTCCTAACCTCTCGATAAGCTCATCCACCCGCGGCATGGTATACGCATCGAATTTGAAATTTCAAATCTTGTTCAGTTTACGAAAATCGTTACAGAACCGTAAGGTCCCATCTGGCTTGGGTATTAAGACTATAGGACTGGCCCACTCACTTTTAGACTCCTCAATGATATCTAGTTGCAGCATTAACTGCACTTCCTCCAAGATGGCTTGTCGCCAAGCCTCGTTTACCCGGTATGGTTTTAACCGTACTTTGGCCTAAGGTTCCGTGACAATGTCATGCTGGATTGTGGAAATGCGTCCAGGGAGATCCAACAACACATCCTTGTTCCGACTAACGAACTCCCTGGCCTCCTGAGCCTATTTAGAGGAGAGGCTGTCAGCAACTTCTACAGCGGCAACCTCTTCCCTTGCATCAGACAAAGGGCAATTACACTGAGCCTGCACTGTCCCTGCAGTATCTCTATACTCTCCCTACAGTGTCTAAAAACTCTCCCCACAATCTTCTTACACTGTCCCTATCCAAGTAAAAGCTTTCTAACACACTGTCCCTAGCGATTGCCACATCTCTTCCTATGCTCAGTTCACAGTGAAATGACGGTGACCGTGTAGGATGATGCTTTTTTATGGGGATGGCTTTCTGCGGATTGGCCAGCTGCTCGGCATTATCAGTCATATCACTTTCCTGGACATCTTACTTTCACTTTGTAACACATGTAGCTGCCATTTTAGGAATTCAAAACTATTAATTACCTTGCCCCTGCATGAGGGAATTCGGATCAAATTCTTCCTGAATTTCGGATAAAAGTCAATTTGTTTCACTTCCATTTGCTAAACACTAACAGTGAACTCCGACAGTCTCTTCCAGCGCAGATGTGAACCCAGCCTACTCTTAAAGGGAATATGTCATCAGTAGAGATGATCGAATTTATAAAAAATCTGATTCGCCGATTTTTTGGGGGAAAAATTTAGTTCGATCTGAATATATTTGCGGCGAATTACGTTAAAAAAGTCTATTTCCTGGCAGCTGAGAGCCTTTATAGTGGTATAGAACACTGTGCTTTGCAGTAACACGCATAGGGAGTCTGCCTTGCTAGTGAAATAATACTGTGAGTCCGTATGACATGCAGATGACAAGAGTCGCTCTTAGAATCACTGCATACTTCACTTATTTGGGCAGTTATGGGGCCAAAACAAACCAAATAACTCAAGTATGAACTCAGCCTTATAGGTCGATGCTAGCACCAAGAAGAAGCACACTTCTTTTACACCGTCGCCAGCTGATTCCACATAGATGTCTACAGAACCTGTTCTATTAAACGCATATACAAGTAGAGCCCCCGACAGAGTGGAGAGGGCGTCAGCAGTAAGTTTGTGTTGACGTCACTGATTAATTTGCCCTTCCTCTGATCCGTCAGAACAATAACCCCCAAAAACGGATCCCGTCTGTGGAGCATACGCCTTCACTCAGTCAGCATTTGCTCAATAATCCATCAGTATTGCAAATGCCAAAAAAACAGGAGTGGATGTTAAACAGAGATGACACATGAATGGAATATTTGCATGTCTTCTGTGTTTTGTACCCACTCCTTCTTTTGGCTACCAAATCATAAGCCAATTCTGATGAGACCATACAGGCCTTACAGCTGCTACACAGACAGGATCCATTGTGCGTCTCATTTTTCCTTCCTTCTGACAGATCAGAAGAAGTGTCAAATAAATGATGTCAGCCAGGCTGAAAGTCAAAATAGTGGACCAGTCATAAAGTGGGCAGGATGGGAACAGCATGAGAAGTCCACAGAGTGGACCTTTAACATAGTGGTGAGGAGGAAGCAGCATGAGGAGACCACAGAGTGACCCAATGACAGAGTCTGGAGGTGGCGGCAGCATCAGAAGGCCACAGGCTGGCACGATGATGAAAGATTGTGGAGGTGGCAGCAGCATGAGGAGGCCAAAGAGTGGCACGACAATGAGAGATTGTGGCGGTGGCAGCAGCATGAGTAGGCCACAGAGTGAAACGACAACAAGAGATTGTGAAGGTGGCAGCAGCATGAAGAGGCACAGAGTGGCACGACGACAAAGTGTGGAGGTGTCAGCAGCATGAGGAGGCCAGAGTAGCACGACGACGAGAGATTGTGGATGTGGCAGCAGCATGAGGAGGCCACTGAGTGGCACAATGATCAAGTCTGGAGTTGGAATCAGTATGAGGAGGCCACCGAGTAGCACAATGACAGAGTCTGGAATTGGCAGCAGTATGAGGAGGCCACCGAGTGGCACAGTGACCAAGTCTGGAGTTGGCAGCTTCAGGAGGAGACCACAGAGTGGCCAATGATAGAGTCTGAAGTTGGCAACAGCATAAGGAGACCACAGAGTGGCCAAATGACAGAGTCTGGAGGTGGCAGCAGTATGAGGAGGCCACCGAGTGCACAATGACCAAGTCTGGAGTTTGCAGCAGTATGAGGAGGCCACCGAGTGGCACAATGACCAAGTATGGAATTGGCACATCAGGAGGAGACCACAGAGTGGCACAATGAAAGAGTCTAGAGTTGGCAGCAGCATGAGGAGACCACAGAGTGGCCCAATGACAGAGTGTGGAGGTGGCAGCGGCAGCATCAGGAGGAGGCCACAGAGTGGCACAATGACAGAGTCTGGAGGTGGCAGCAGTATGAGGAGGCCACCAAGTGGCACAATGAAAGAATCTGGAGTTGACACCAGTATGAGGAGGCCACCGAGTGGCATAACGACCGAGTCTGGAGCTGGCGGCAGCATGAGGAGACCACAGAGTGGCCTAATGACAGAGTGTGGAGGTGGCTGCAGCAGCATCAGGGCGATACCACAGAGTGGCAAGGTGACATAGTGTGGATATGGCAGCAGCAACAGGAGACCACAGAGCAGCAAGGTGACATAGTGTGGAGATGGCAGTAGCAGTAGCAGCATCAGGATACCACAGAGTGGCAAGGTGACATAGTGTGGATATGCCAACAGCAGCAGAATCAGGGTGATACCACAGAGTGGCAAGGTGAGATAGTGTGGAGATGGCAGCAGCAGCATCAGGATACCACACAGTGGCAAGGTGACAGTGTGGAGATGGCAGCAGCAGCTGCATCCGGAGACCACAAAGTGACCCAGTGACAGAGTGGGGCAGTGGGTGGCAATACCAGTACCCGCTTACGAAGGTTGGCAAAAGAAGGAGCACTTATCATCAGATGTGTGGTATCAGGCGGGTGACAGCATCACAATAGTAGCTGAGGCAGGTAGCCAGAAGAAACCGGTCTCTTTTGTCAAAGTGTTGGTGTGGCACCATGGATGATCTAGTCTGATGCATCAGGAATTGGTGGTTGGAAATCCTGGCTGATCCACGCCTGATTCATCTTGACAAAGGTCAGTCTCTCCACATTTTGGGTGGACAGGCGAGTTCTTCTTGGGTTAACTATGGCCCCCACCGCACTAAACACCCACTCTGATGCCACACTACTGGCCGGGCAGAACAGCTTTTCCAGGGCAAACTCTGCTACTTGCGGCCACAAATCAAGTTTGGCTGCCCAGCAGTCCAGCGGATCTTCAGTGTGGGTTGGCAGGGTGCTGTCCAAGTATGCCACTACCTGCTGGTTCAGGTCCTGCTCCAGGTCTACCTGCTGCTGATGCTGCTGGTGAGTAGTTTCTTCACTATACGGGTAAAGAAAGCTACTCATCAGCGACTGTAGACTCAGGCTGCTGCTGATGGAGCTGGTACTGCTCCTGCCACCTAAGTCATCTGTCACTACGCAAGCAAGTAAGCATGCATCAGGCCATATGTGCAAGTGACTCTGAGGGTCTCCCTGCCTCCATCTACACTGCATACTGCCACGGTGTGTCTGGGTCATCTGTCTCGTCTTCCTCATTGCCCTGTAGCTCCTCTGGCTGCTCCTTCTCTTCTGTCACCTAAATAGAAAAACCACCCATTTCACTGCACATTGCCTGTCCTCCAATATCCTCCTCCCCTCCTCCTCCTCTTCCAGTTCAGCCCCCACAGGGCTCATGTGGCCGTGAGATCTCGGCGCCACGTCTCCAGTCCCCTGACCAGCCATTCTTACCACCATCTGTTTCAGGACATGAACCAGTGGAATGACGTCGTTCATCCTATAGTCCTGGCGACTGACAAATAAAGTGGCGTCCTCAAAGCGCTGGAGCAAATGGCAGGTGTCACACATGAGCTGCCACTGGCTAACATCGAAGTTACACAGGGGAGTAATCCTATCCGCTTGCATCATCAAGAAATCGTTGATGGCCTTTCTCTGTTCGTATAGTCGGTCCAACATATGGAGTCTGGAATGCCAACGGGTGGAAACGTCGCATATCAGCCTATGTTGGGGGATGCCTTTCTGCCGCTGCAGCTCAAGGAGGCTGTGCTATGTGGTGTACGAGTGGCTGATTTGCATGCAAAGTTTCCTGCCCATTTTTAGGATGTCTTGCAGATGTTAGGAAGACCTCAGAAACGGCTTGACAACCAGATTGAACACGTGTGCCATGCAGGGCACATGGCTCAGCCCTCCTTGACGCAGCGCCGACACAATGTGCTTCCCATTGTCAGTCACCATTGTTCCGATTTTGAGTTGTCAGGGAGAAAGCCAGGATTCGATTTCTTGACGAAAGACACGGAGCAGTTCCTCCCCTGTGTAAATTCGTTTGCCCAGGGAAACAAGGTGCAGAACAGCAAGACACCGCCGTTGTTACAACCAGACAGCTTAGAAGCTCTGACAGGAGCCGTCTAGAACCTCCTCCTTGAGTTTCTTTGTTTTGGTTTCAGTTCCTCATCTCGTTAGCCTATCTCAGCTGTCATGCAGTTGGACTGATTGCTTCCCTTTAAGTTCCTCCCCATAATGCATTAGGTTGCGGCTTATACAACTTCCTGGAGTGTGTCTGCTTGCTGTTCCTAGTTCCCAGTCGTCTGCAAGATAAGTGCTGTTTATGTATTTGTGATTTTTTGTCTACTGGATCCAGGAGACCCTGACTCCCTCCGTGTCTGTGTAGGGAGCTGGTGGTCGTGTCCCCTCACTATTGTAGGGTCTTCAGGTGTAAATTAGTCGAGGTACGTGGATATGCGCCCATCCACCTTTGGGGTGTTCGCATAGGCTGAGCAGTCAGGGAGAGTGGCAGGTCTCATGCAGGGGTCTCCCTTTTGTTACTTAGTTGTGGACCTAGTGAGTCATAGATTATATTGTATTGTCTTGTTTCCCTGTACACCATCCGTGACATTATAAGCCGCCCGTCTCATCAGGGCTTTCCATAGGTCCCATCCTGAGAAGGTGGGCTCTGAGTGTCCAGAGTCCACTCGTAGAGGGAGGGGTACTGTCACAACCAGACAGCTTAGAAGCTCTGACAGGAGCCGTCTAGAACCTCCTCCTTGAGTTTCTTTGTTTTGGTTTCAGTTCCTCATCTCGTTAGCCTATCTCAGCTGTCATGCAGTTGGACTGATTGCTTCCCTTTAAGTTCCTCCCCATAATGCATTAGGTTGCGGCTTATACAACTTCCTGGAGTGTGTCTGCTTGCTGTTCCTAGTTCCCAGTCGTCTGCAAGATAAGTGCTGTTTATGTATTTGTGATTTTCTGTCTACTGGATCCAGGAGACCCTGACTCCCTCCGTGTCTGTGTAGGGAGCCGGTGGTCGTGTCCCCTCACTATTGTAGGGTCTTCAGGTGTAAATTAGTCGAGGTACGTGGATATGCGCCCATCCACCTTTGGGGTGTTCGCATAGGCTGAGCAGTCAGGGAGAGTGGAAGGTCTCATGCAGGGGTCTCCCTTTTGTTCCTTAGTTGTGGATCCAGTGAGTCATAGATTATTTTGTATTGTCTTGTTTCCCTGTACACAATCCGTGACAGCCGTGCCCTGCACATGTGGTATGCTGGAGGGGCACTGTGACTTGTCCCTGCAGTGTAGGCTAAGGACATGGTGGAGGATGAGGAGGCAGAGGCGGACATTGTCGCAGGACCAACGGCGTGACAACGTGGAGGCGGAAGCGGCATGACCTGGCCAAGTTGCTGGTGTGGCTGTGCAGGAACCACATTTACCCAGTGGGCCGTAAAGGACATGTACTGTCCCTGACCGTAGTTACAATTCCACACGTCGGTGCTGCCATGCACTTTGGCAAACACCGACAGGCTCAAGGGCTGGCCCACCTTCTGTTCTACATATTTCTGCAAGGCTGGTACTGCCTTTTTTGCAAAGAAATGACGGCTTTGGACTCTTTACCTCGGCTCGGCACAAGCCATCAGTTCTCTGAAAGGTGCAAAGTCCACCACTTGGAAAGGGAGGAACTGCAGCACCAGCAACTTGAACAGGAGCACGTTCCGTTTCTGTGCCGTTGGATGCGTGCACGCATACTGCTATCTCTTGGCAATTGCTTCGGTGATCGATTGCTGACAGATTGACTGACGAGAAGTAGGAGGAGGAGGAGCAGGAGCGAGGAATGACAGACAGCTCCCTTCGGCTGAGGTGGTGGAGTCTTGACTGGCTGAAACCAGGTGTGTGCCATTAAATGATGCAGCGGTTGCTGCGGCAGGCTGGACCACCACATCGGAGCCAAGGTTCTCTCAGGCCACTGTATGGCGACGCTGCATATGTTGACGCAGGGCTGTAGTGCCAACATTGGCAGCCTGGGCACGCATCACCTTCTGCCCACATATTCTACATATGGCCACGTTCACCTCCTCCGGTGGCTTAATAAAATACTGCCACACAGCCGAGTAGGTGATTTTCCCCCCTACAGTCCGCTACCGCCACTGTCTCCGTGAACCCCTGCACCACTACTTCCCGGCCCGGTAGGCTGCTGCGAAGAAGGTGGTCTACCCTAGGCACGTTTGGCTCCTGTCCTCCCACTGCTGCCACCCTGCTGACTCCCGGCCACCCTATCGAATTGCTGGCACTGCCACTGGCTCACAGTTAAGCTGCCACCCTTTTCTTCTTCTTCTGATGAAGCCCCTTCTGCACCCGGCTTTCAAGTGCAATCGGCTTCATCACCATCTACTAGTGTGTGCATGTCACTGATGCCCTCCTCAATGGTCTCTGGGTCAGGAGCCTGACCACTCGCAACACCACCTTCCACGCCACTCTCCTCATTACTACTTGCCCGCCTACCGGAGGAATCTGCGGATGTCTCCTCCACATCTTGGCTGGCCAGTAGCTGCTGACTGTCCTCTAGTAGCTCGTCCTCGCTGAAAAGAGGAGCCGAGCCCACAGCATATAATACTTCTCTGGAAAAGAAAAGGACAAAGGCAGGTTGAGGACAGGTGAGAGCACAGAGCCTGCTCCCGGGCCATGCCAGATTGTGTCTGACCAAACCACCGACTGTTGGCTGTGGGTGTCTGATGTCACTTGGGATAAAGTGGATGAACGAGAAAACCAATCAAGAACCACTAAATTTCTGGTCAAGACACGACCGCTAGATGACACCGGGAGCTCAGGCCTCTCACTGCGACTCCTGCTGCAACCCCTTCTTACTCTGCTGAGAACTCTGCCTGCGCCAGAAACATTTACACATCTGTCACTCCCCTGTGTACTGAAATAGACCACTAAATGCTTTCAACACATATAACTGCAGAAGTGAACTGAGAATATATTTTTCTTTTTGCACTGAAATAGGCCACTAAATGCTTTTACCACAAATAACTGCACCAGTGAAGTGCGTATATATTTTTCTTTCTGTACTGAAATAGGCCAGTAAACGCTTTTACCACAAATAACTGCACTAGTGAAGTGTGTATATATTTTTCTTTCTGTACTAAAATAGGCCACTAAACGTTTTTAACACATATAACTGCAGAAGTGAACTGAGAATATATTTTTCTGTTTGTACTGAAATAGGCCAGAAAATGCTATTACCAGAAAAAAATGCACCCGTGAAGTGCGTAAATTTTTTTCTTTCTGTTCTAAAATAGGCCACTAAACGCTTTTTCCAGAAATAAATGCTCTAGTGAAGTGCATATATATTTTTCTTTCTATACTGAAATAGGCAACTAAATGCTTTTAACACATATAACTTCAGAAGTGAACTGAGAATATATTTTTCTGTTTGTACTGAAATAGGCCACTAAAAGCTTTTACCAGATATAAATGCACAAGTGAAGTGCGCATATATTTTTCTTTCTGTACTGAAATAGGCCACTAAACGCTTTGTCCACAAATAAGTGTACCAGTGAAGTGTGTTTTTTTTTCTTTTTGTACTGAAAAATGGCACTAAAAGCTTTTTCCAGAAAAAATGCACAAGTGAAGTGCATATATATATTTCTTTCTGTACTGAAATAGGCCGCTAAATGCTTTCAACACATATAACTACAGAAGGGAACTAAGAATATAGTTTTATTTTTGCATTTAAATAGGCCAGTAAACGCTTTTAGCAGAAATTAATGCACCACTGAAGTGTGTATATATTTTTCTTTCTGTACTAAAATAGGCCAGTACATGCTTTTACCACAAATAACTGCACCAGTGAAATGCATATATATTTTTTTCTGTACTGAAATAGGCCACTGTACGCTTTCAACACATAACTGCAGAAGTGAACTGAGAATATATTTTTATGTTTGTACTGAAATGGGCCAGTAAACAATTTTACCAGAAATAAGAGCACCAGTGAAGTGCGTATATGTATTTTTCTATACTGAAATAGGCCACTAAATGCTTTTTCCAGAAATAAATGCACTAGTGAAGTGCATATATTTTTCTTTCTCTACTGAAATAGGCCACTAAACGCTTTCAACACATATAACTGCAGAAGTAAACGGAGAATATATTTTTCTGTTTGTACTGAAATAGGCCAGTAAATGCTTTTACCAGAAATAACTACACCAGTGAAGTGCATATATTTTTTGTTCTGCACTGAAATAGGCCCATAAACGCTTTTGCAACAAATAAGTGCACCAGTGAAGTGCATATATTTTTTCTTTCTGTACTGAAATAGGTCACTAAACTCTTTCGACACATATAACTGCGGAAGTGAACTGAGAATATATTTTTCTGTTTGTACTGAAATAGGCCAATAAACACTTTTTACCAGAAATAACTACACCAGTGAAGTGCGTATATTTTTTTCTTTCTGTACTAAAATAGGCTACTAAATGCTTTTCAGAGAAATAAAAGCACCAGTTAAGTGCATATATATTTTTCTTTCTATACTGAAATAGGCCACTAATTGCTTTTAACACATATAACTGCAGAAGTAAACTGAGAATATATTTTTCTTTTTGTCCTGAAATAGGCTACTAAACCCTTTTAGAAAAAACAATAAAGACCAAAGGTGGCCAATTGGTAAAAAGTGGAAAGCAGTGTCCATCCAATAGAACCAAAAGGACACCCGTGAATGTGACTCGGTACTAGCTCCCGAGTGAAACAGAAAACAAGGAAACGGAGCTCATAGTACCGTATATAAAAATATATAATTTTATTATGACATGATTAAAATATGAAGCGATGAATAATATACCGTTAAAAAGTGAAAAGAAGCAGAAGAAAGAACGCCACCCTGGGATAGCACACGTGTCAAATGTAAAACATGATGATCAATGAAATAGGTTATATGTGGTACAGTGACCAGCCATTGACCAAGAATACAACATAGATATCGGTTGAGTCAGCAATCAAAAAGATACCTACACGGCAAAATGGACAGGGGTTGCATGCAAGTGCAGCATAAACCAGGTAGAGGCAAACCCCAATAGTAGCCAGGTATCAAATAACCTGAATCTAATGCTGTATAGGTAAAAAAGGAGGCAGAGACTCACCAGAAAAGACCGTGTGCTATATCACCCAGGATGGCTTTACCCCAACGCGCGTTTCGGCGTGCCTTCGTCCGGGGGTAACGCCATCACTGTGAATCACCTATTTACAGGCTCTCTCTGCCAATTGGATGTTGATTGTATGTACTTGTCCCCACCTGTGCATGTATGCTGGCGTGCGGGGCTCCAGTCAAACCACACCCAGCCACCTCCCGGCCGGCGTCCCGCCTGCACACCCACAGCACGTGACCAGGCCACATGATCAGACGATGATGGCGTAAGGAAGCACAGGCGAAAGCCGCCGAGGGCGGCGCTGTGCACCGCGTGCACACACCACAGGGGAGGAGAAGAACAATAACATACGCCGCATTATATAAATTGGCCATCTGAGCAAAATGTAACATAAGTTATATGCACCTCTCTTAAATATTAAATATACAAAGCATGATAGTGAATGATACAAAACATACAGAAGAATATAATGATACATAATGAATGCATCCACACAATGCATTCATTATGTATCATTATATTCTTCTGTATGTTTTGTATCATTCACTATCATGCTTTGTATATTTAATATTTAAGAGAGGTGCATACAACTTATGTTACATTTTGCGCAGATGGCTAATTTATATAATGCGGCGTATGTTATTGTTCTTCTCCTCCCCTGTGGTGTGTGCGTGCCGCCCCCGGCGCATCTCCTTACGCCGCCATCGTCCGATCATGTGGCCTGGTCATGTGCAGTGGGCGTGTATGTGGGACGCCGGCCGGGAGGTAACTGGGCGCGGTTTAACTGGAGCCCGGCGCGCCAGCATACATGCACAGGTGGCGACAAGTACATAACATCAACATCCAATTGGTGGAGAGAGCCTGTAAATAGATGATTCACAGTGATGGCTTTGCCCCCGGACGAAGGCACGCCGAAACGCGCATTGGGATAACGCCATCCTGGGTGATATAGCACACAGTCTTTTCTGGTGAGTCTCTGCCTCCTTTTTTACCTATACGGCATTAGATTCTGGTTATTTGATACCTGGCTACTATTGGGGTTTGCCTCTACCTGGTTTATACTGCACTTGCATGCAAACCCCTGTCCAATTTGCCGTGTAGGTATCTTTTTGATTGCTGACTCAACCAATATCTATGTTGTATTCTTGGTCAATGGCTGGTCACTGTACCACATATAACCTATTTCTTTGATCATCATGTTTTACATTTGACACCTGTGCTATCCCAGGGTGGCATTCTTTCTTCTGCTTCTTTTCACTTTTTAACAGTATATTATTCATTGCTTCATATTTTAATCATGTCATAATAAAATAATATATTTTTATACACGGTACTATGAGCTCCGTTTCCTTGTTTTCTCGCCTACTAAACCCTTTTAGCAGAAATAAATGCACCAGTGAAGTGCGTATATATTTTTCTCTCTGTACTAAAATAGGCCAGTAAACTCTTTTACCACAAATAATTGCACCAGTGAAGTGCGTATATATTTTTCTTTATGTACTGAAATAGGCCACTAAACGCTTTCAAAACACATATAACTGCAGAAGTGAACTGAGAATATATTTTTCTTTTTGTACTGAAATAGGCTAGTAAACGCTTTTGGCAGAAATAAAGGCACCTGTGAAGTGCGCATATATTTTTATTTCTGTACTGAAACAGGCCAGTAAGCGCTTTTACCAGAAATAAATGCACCATTAAAGTGTGTATATATTTTTCTTATTGTGCTCAAATAGGCCACTAAAAGCTTTTACTACAAATATTTGCACCAGTGTGTACATATTTTCCTTTCTGTACTGAAATAGGCCACTAAACGCTTTTGCCAAAGATAAGTGCACCATTGAAGTGCGTATTTTTTTTTTCGGTACTGAAATAGGCCACTAAACACTATTTCCAGAAATAAATGCACTAGTGAAGTGCATACATCTTTTTCTTTCTAAACTAAAATAGGCCACTAAATGTTTTTAACACATATAACTTCAGAAGTGAACTGAGTATATTTTTCTTTTTTTACTGAAATAGGCCACTAAACGCTTTCAACACATATAACTGCAGAAGTGAACTGGTGAACTGAGAATATATTTTTCTGTTTGTAATGAAATAGGCCACTAAATGCATTTAGCAGAATTAAATGCACCAATGAAGTGCATATATATTTTTCCCTCTGTACTGACATAAGCCAGAAAATGCATTTACCACAAATAACTGCACCAATTAAGTGCATATATTTTTTTCTTTCTGTACTGAACTAGGCCACTAAATGCTTTCAACACATATAACTGCAGAAGTGAACTGAGAATATATTTTTCTTTCTGTACTGAAATAGGAGAGTAAACACTTTTAGCAGAAATAAATGCACCAGTGAAGTGCATATATTTTTTTCTTTCTGTACTGAAATAGGCCACTAAACGCTTTTGCCATAACTAACTGCACCAGTGAAGTGCATATATTTTTTTATTTCTGTACTGAAATAGGTTAGTAAACGCTTTTACCACAAATAAGTAGAGTTGAGCGAACACCTGGATGTTCGGGTTCGAGAAGTCCGCCGAACTTCCCGGAAATGTTCGGGTTCGGGATCCGAACCCGACCAGAACTTCGTCACGAACCCCATTGAAGTCAATGGGACCCGAACTTTTCGGCACTAAAAAGGATGTAAAACAGCCCAGGGAAGAGCTAGAGGGCTGCAAAAGGCAGCAACATGTAGGCAAATCCCCTGCAAACAAATGTGGATAGGGAAATGAATTAAAATAAAAATAAAATATATAAAAATAAACCAATATCAATTGGAGAGAGGTCCCATAGCAGAGAATCTGGCTTCACGTCAGCAGAGAATCAGTCTTCATGCCATAGCAGAGAATCTGGCTTCACGTCACCCACCACTGTAACAGTCCATTGTCATATATTTAGGCCCCGGCACCCAGGCAGAGGAGAGAGGTCCCGTAACAGAGAATCTGGCTTCATGTCAGCAGAGAATCAGTCTGCATGTCATAGCAGAGAATCAGGCTTCACGTCACCCACCACTGGAACAGGCCACTGTCACATATTTAGGCCCAGGCACCCAGGCAGAGGAGAGAGGTCCCATAACAGAGATTCAGGCTTCATGTCAGCAGAGAATCAGTCTTCATGTCATAGCAGAGAATCAGGTTTCACGTCACCCACCACTGTAACAGGCCACTGTCACATATTTAGGCCCAGGCACCCAGGCAGAGGAGAGAGGTCCCATAACAGAGATTCAGGCTTCATGTCAGCAGAGAATCAGTCTTCATGTCATAGCAGAGAATCAGGCTTCACGTCACCCACCACTGGAACAAGCCACTGTCACATATTTAGGCCCATGCACCCAGGCAGAGGAGAGAGGTCCCATAACAGAGATTCAGGCTTCATGTCAGCAGAGAATCAGTCTTCATGTCATAGCAGAGAATCAGGCTTCTCGTCACCCACCACTGGAACAGGCCACTGTCACATATTTAGGCCCAGGCACCCAGGCAGAGGAGAGAGGTCCCATAACAGAGATTCAGGCTTCATGTCATAGCAGAGAATCAGTCTTCATGTCATAGCAGAGAATCAGGCTTCACGTCACCCACCACTGGAACAGGCCACTGTCACATATTTTGGCCCAGGCACCCAGACAGAGGAGAGAGGTCCCGTAACAGAGAATCTGGCTTCATGTCAGCACAGAATCAGTCTTCATGTCATAGCAGAGAATCAGGCTTCACGTCACCCACCACTGGAACAGGCCACTGTCACATATTTAGGCCCCGGCACCCAGACAGAGGAGAGAGGTCCCGTAACAGAGAATCTGGCTTCATGTCAGCACAGAATCAGTCTTCATGTCATAGCAGAGAATCAGGCTTCACGTCACCCACCACTGGAACAGGCCACTGTCACATATTTAGGCCCAGGCACCCAGGCAGAGGAGAGAGGTCGCGTAACAGAGAATCTGGCTTCATGTCAGCACAGAATCAGTCTTCATGTCATAGCAGAGAATCAGGCTTCACGTCAACCACCACTGTAACAGGCCACTGTCACACATTTAGGCCCCGGCACCCAGACAGAGGAGAGGTTCATTCAACTTTGGGTTGCCCCACAATATAATGGTAAAATGAAAATAAAACTAGGATTGAATGAGGAAGTGCTCTGGAGTACAATAATATATTGTTAAGAGGAGGTAGTTAATGTCTAATCTGCACAAGGGATGGACAGGTCCTGTGGGATCCATGCCTGGTTCATTTTTATGAACGTCAGCTTGTCCACATTGGCTGTAGACAGGCGGCTGCGTTTGTCTGTAATGACGCCCCCTGCCGTGCTGAATACACGTTCAGACAAAATGCTGGCCGCCGGGCAGGCCAGCACCTCCAAGGCATAAAAGGCTAGCTCTGGCCACGTGGACAATTTGGAGACCCAGAAGTTGAATGGGGCCGAACCATCAGTCAGTACGTGGAGGGGTGTGCACAGGTACTGTTCCACCATGTTAGTGAAATGTTGCCTCCTGCTAACACGTTCCGTATCAGGTGGTGGTGCAGTTAGCTGTGGCGTGGTGACAAAACTTTTCCACATCTCTGCCATGCTAACCCTGCCCTCAGAGGAGCTGGCCGTGACACAGCTGCATTGGCGACCTCTTGCTCCTCCTCTGCCTTCGCCTTGGGCTTCCACTGGTTCCCCTGTGACATTTGGGAATGCTCTCAGTAGTGCGTCTACCAACGTGCGCTTGTACTCGCGCATCTTCCTATCACGCTCCAGTGTAGGAAGTAAGGTGGGCACATTGTCTTTGTACCGGGGATCCAGCAGGGTGGCAACCCAGTAGTCCGCACACGTTAAAATGTGGGCAACTCTGCTGTCGTTGCGCAGGCACTGCAGCATGTAGTCGCTCATGTGTGCCAGGCTGCCCAGAGGTAAGGACAAGCTGTCCTCTGTGGGAGGCGTATCGTCATCGTCCTGTGTTTCCCCCCAGCCACGCACCAGTGATGGGCCCGAGCTGCTTTGGGTGCCACCCCGCTGTGAACATGCTTCATCCTCATCCTCCTCCACCTCCTCCTCATCCTCGTCCTCCTCGTCCTCCAGTAGTGGGCCCTGTCTGGCCACATTTGTACCTGGCCTCTGGTGTTGCAAAAAAACTCCCTCTGAGTCACTTCGAAGAGACTGGCCTGAAAGTGCTAAAAATGACCCCTCTTCCTCCTGGGCCACCTCCTCTTCCATCATCGCCCTAAGTGTTTTCTCAAGGAGACATAGAAGTGGTATTGTAACGCTGATAACGGCAACATCGCCACTGGCCATGTTGGTGGAGTACTCGAAACAGCGCAACAGGGCACACAGGTCTCGCATGGAGGCCCAGTCATTGGTGGTGAAGTGCTGCTGTTCCGCAGTGCGACTGACCCGTGCGTGGTGCAGCTGAAACTCCACTATGGCCTGCTGCTGCTCGCACAGTCTGTCCAGCATGTGCAAGGTGGAGTTCCACCTGGTGGGCACATCACATATGAGGCGGTGAGCGGGAAGGCCGAAGTTACGCTGTAGCGCAGACAGGCGTGCAGCAGCAGGGTGTGAACGCCGGAAGCGCGAACAGACGGCCCGCACTTTATGCAGCAGCTCTGACATGTCGGGGTAGTTGCGAATGAACTTCTGCACCACCAAATTCAGCACATGCGCCAGGCAAGGGATGTGCGTCAAACCGGCTAGTCCCAGAGCTGCAACGAGATTTCGCCCATTATCGCACACCACCAGGCCGGGCTTGAGGCTCACCGGCAGCAACCACTCGTCGGTCTGTTGTTCTATACCCCGCCACAACTCCTGTGCGGTGTGGGGCCTGTCCCCCAAACATATGAGTTTCAGAACGGCCTGTTGACGTTTACCCCGGGCTGTGCTGAAGTTGGTGGTGAAGGTGTGTGGCTGACTGGATGAGCAGGTGGAAGAAGAGGAGGAGGAAGCTGAGTAGGAGGAGGAGGAGACAAGAGGCAAAGAATGTTGCCCTGCGATCCTTGGCGGCGGAAGGACGTGCGCCAAACAGCTCTCCGCCTGGGGCCCAGCCGCCACTACATTTATCCAGTGTGCAGTTAGGGAGATATAGCATCCCTGGCCGTGCTTACTGGTCCACGTATCTGTGGTTAGGTGGACCTTGCCACAGATGGTGTTGCGCAGTGCACACTTGATTTTATTGGACACTTGGTTGTGCAGGGAAGGCACGGCTCTCTTGGAGAAGTAGTGCCGGCTGGGAACAACATACTGTGGGACAGCAAGTGACATGAGCTGTTTGAAGCTGTGTGTGTCCACCAGCCTAAATGACAGCATTTCATAGGCCAGTAGTTTAGAAATGCTGGCATTCAGGGCCAGGGATGGAGGGTGGCTAGGTGGGAATTTACGCTTTCTCTCAAATGTTTGTGAGATGGAGAGCTGAACGCTGCCGTGTGACATGGTTGAGATGCTTGGTGACGCAGGTGGTGGTGTTGGTGGTACATCCCATGTTTGCTGGGCGGCAGGTGCCAACGTTCCTCCAGAGGCGGAGGAAGAGGCCGATGCAGCGGCAGCAGCAGAAGAGGCCGAGGTGGCAGCAGCAGAAGAGGTAGCAGGGGGAGCCTGAGTGACTTCTTTGTTTTTAAGGTGTTTACTCCACTGCAGTTCATGCTTTGCATGCAGGTGCCTGGTCATGCAGGTTGTGCTATGGTTCAGAACGTTAATGCCTCGCTTCAGGCTCTGATGGCACAGCGTGCAAACCACTCGGGTCTTGTCGTCAGCACATTGTTTAAAGAAGTGCCATGCCAGGGAACTCCTTGAAGCTGCCTTTGGGGTGCTCGGTCCCAGATGGCGGCGGTCAGTAGCAGGCGGAGTCTCTTGGCGGCGGGTGTTCTGATTTTGCCCACTGCTCCCTCTTTGTCTTTTGCTACGCTGTTGGCTCGGTCTCACCACTGCCTCTTCCTCCGAACTGTGAAAGTCAGTGGCACGACCTTAATTCCATGTGGGGTCTAGGACCTCATCGTCCCCTGCATCGTCTTCCAACCAGTCTTGATCCCTGACCTCCTGTTCAGTCTGCACACTGCAGAAAGACGCAGCAGTTGGCACCTGTGTTTCGTCATCATCAGAGACGTGCTGAGGTGGTATTCCCATGTCCTCATCATCAGGAAACATAAGTGGTTGTGCGTTAGTGCATTCTATCTCTTCCACCCCTGGGGAAGGGCTAGGTGGATGCCCTTGGGAAACCCTGGCAGCAGAGTCTTCAAACAGCATAAGAGACTGCTGCATAACTTGAGGCTCAGACAGTTTCCCTGATATGCATGGGGGTGATGTGAGAGACTGATGGGCTTGGTTTTCATGCGCCATCTGTGCGCTTTCTGCAGAAGACTGGGTGGGAGATAATGTGAACGTGCTGGATGCACTGTCGGCCACCCAATTGACTAATGCCTGTACCTGCTCAGGCCTTACCATCCTTAGAACGGCATTGGGCCCCACCAAATATCCCTGTAAATTCTGGCGGCGAATGGGACCTGAGGTAGTTGGTACACTAGGACGTGTGGCTGTGGCAGAACGGCCACGTCCTCTCCCAGCACCAGAGGGTCCACTAACACCACCACGACCATGTCCACGTCCGCGTCCCTTACTAGTTGTTTTCCTCATTGTTACCGTTCACCACAATAAGAAAAATATTATTCGGGCCAATGTATTGAATTAAAATTCAGGCCTTTTTTTACAGACACCTAACACTGTCTGGCTATCTATTTAGGTACCGTATTACACTAATACAGGCACACAAGTAATGACAGATTTGGTTGAATATAAATGTGAGGCCTATTTTTTACGCGCTGTGTGACAGATATACCTTTAATCACAGAATTAGACTTGTATCTGCACTGTAGCGTGTGTGTTAAGTTTTTCAGAATGACACTATCAGCACCTTGAATCTAAGATATCCTTTTTGGGATAGATTTAAAGTAGGCCTGATATAGCAGAAACTACTAATTTTGAGAATGGCAAATTTGGGAATAGTTTTCAACCCAGAACAAAAACTGTGCTTTTACGGTCACTACAAATAATTTGACCAGCTAAAACAGTACAGATTTGGTTGAATATAAATGTGAGGCCTATTTTTTACGCGCTGTGTGACAGATATACCTTTAATCACAGAATTAGACTTGTGTCTGCACTGTAGCGTGTGTGTTAAGTTTTTCAGAATGACACTATCAGCTTCTTGAATCTAAGATATCCTTTTTGGGATAGATTTAAAGTAGGCCTGATATAGCAGAAACTACTAATTTTGAGAATGGCAAATTTGGGAATAGTTTTTCAACCCAGAACAAAAACTGTGCTTTTACGGTCACTACAAATAATTTGACCAGCTAAAACAGTACAGATTTGGTTGAATATAAATGTGAGGCCTATTTTTTACGCGCTGTGTGACAGATATACCTTTAATCACAGAATTAGACTTGTATCTGCACTGTAGCGTGTGTGTTAAGTTTTTCAGAATGACACTATCAGCACCTTCAATCTAAGATATCCTTTTTGGGATAGATTTAAAGTAGGCCTGATATAGCAGAAACTACTAATTTTGAGAATGGCAAATTTGGGAATAGTTTTTCAACCCAGAACAAAAACTGTGCTTTTACGGTCACTAAATATAACTTGACCAGCTAAAACTGTACAGATTTGGAGGAATAGAAATGTCAGGCCTATTTTTTAGGCGCTGGGTGACAGGCTCAACTTGCCCCTGATGTAGTATATGGCCAAAAAATAACCACACTATTGATGGTTAAATGCACTTGGGTGACACAGGCTCAGCCTGCACCTAATGTAGTATATGGCCAAAAAATAACCACACTATTGATGGTTAAATGCACTTGATGAAAGCTTGACCCTGATGTAGGATATAGCAAAAAATAACCACACTATTGATGGTTAAATGCACTTGGGTGACACAGGCTCAGCCTGCACCTGATGTAGGATATAGCAGAAAATAACCACACTATTGATGGTTAAATGCACTTGGTGGTAGCTTGTGCTGGCGCACCACAAGCCACAAAATGGCCGCAGATCACCCCAGAAAAAAGTGATATAAAAACGCTCTGGGCAGCCTAAAAAAAGTGAGCAATTCAATATCAGCACTACAATGATCCACAGCTGGAGATCGATCACTGAATTAAGTCTTTTGGAGGAGTTAATCTGCCTAATCTCGCCCTAACGTCGCAGCAGCAACCTCTCCCTACGCTTGTATCAGCAGAGTGACGTGCAGCGATACGTGACCCAAGCTTATATAGAGGCTGGGTCACATGCTGCACTGGCCAATCACAGCCATGCCAATAGTAGGCAAGGCTGTGATGGCCTCTTGGGGCAAGTAGTATGACGCTTGTTGATTGGCTGCTTTGCAGCCTTTCAAAAAGCGCCAAGAAAGCGCCGAACACCGAACCCGAATCCAGACTTTTACAAAAATCTTCGGGTTCGCTCATCCCTACAAATAAGTGCACCAGTGAAGTGCGTATTGTGGGGGTTAGCTCTTCTCCGGTGGTCATTCTCACAGATACGACTTTAGGACACCAGGTTTCAGGTCCAAACAGTGCATTTATTTTACACTCCAACCAATAAAGGTCATCATGAAGTCGCAGCTTCACCTAACACATGTGACATTCACATAAAATAATAAACACTTGCTCGGCTAGGCTCTAACTAACACAAAGTTTCCTGACTCACCTAGGTCACAGTTCACACCCTGTGAACCCATGCGGCTTTGTCAGCCAATGTCCCACAGCCTCCTGGCTGTACAGAGCACAGTACGCCCACTGTCTCTAGTTCACAGTTTCTTGTGGGGGATTGGGGCTCAGTAGTCTGCCTGACTATGGCCCTGCGACCCTCCCAGGCGTCGCTGCGTCCCCCAATTCCAGGCTATCTCCCAGCATCGTGGTCCCTCAGCCTTGCCCAGCTGAGACCACACAGACAGAGCCTTCAGGCCTCTGTCCACCAGACCAATGTCTCTTGTGGGGGATTGGGGCCTTGTAGTCCGCCTGACTATAGCCCTGCGACCCTCCCAGGCGTCGCTTTGTCCCCCACCTTTAGGCTATCTCCCAGCCTTGTGGTCCCTCAGCCTTGCCCAGCTGAGACCACACAGACAGAGCCTCCAGGCCGCTGTCTACAGGTAACACACTTCCCCCTTTCTGACACCCTGTGAGGTGCTTTATGCCAGCCTGACTACATGCAGCTGGTCTCACCTGTGGTGGAATAGGGGCGTGGACCGCACTATCCACCCCTTCCTTGCCTCCAACCTGCGTGAGACCTGTCACTGTCTCACAATATATATTTTTCTTTCTGCTTTTAGCAGAAGTAAATGCACCAGTGAAGTGCGTATATTTTGTTCTTTCTGTACTGAAATGGGTCACTAAATGCTTTTTCCAGAAATAAATTCACTAGTGAAATGCATATATATTTTTCTTTCTGTACTGAAATAGGCCACTAAACGCTTTCAACACTTATAACTACCGAAGTGAACTGAGAATATATTTAGCTTTTTGTACTGAAATAGGATACTAAACGCTTTTAGCAGAAGTAATTGCACCAGTGAAGTGCATATATTTTTTTCTTTCTGTACGCTTTCCACAGATATAACTGCAGAAGTGAACTGAGAATATATTTTTCTTTTTCCACAGATATAAGCCACTAAAGGCTTTTCAACATAGCCCTTGCACCCCTAGAACAAATTGCTGAAATGACAGAGCTGTATAAGGGCTGTTTCACACGAGCGAGTCCATTGCAGGAATCATGCTCCGTGTGTGAGTGTGATCCTCCGCTCTGGACTTGCAGGAGCGCACGGCATTATCATGATTTATAATGCTATGTGCCTCTGCTTGACCTTATTTCTAAAGAATCATACTGACAGCTTTATGTCACTATGATTCTGTGGAAAAAAGGCCATGCAGAGACACATAGCATTATAAATCATGATAATGCCGTGCGCTCCTGCAAGTCTAGAGCAGAGGATCACACTCACACACGGAGCGCTATTCCCGCAATAGACTCCCTCGTGTGCATCAGCCCTAATGGCTATTTGGATCCCCAAATAATCTTTACCTGCACTTGTAAATTGCTTTTCTAGCACTGTCCCTAGCGCCTTCTGACATCTCGCCCTGCAAGATGCTGTGAAATAATTGTTCTCTATCCTTTACCTGCACTCATAACTAGTTTTTTCAGTTTCTTTGTTCACAATGAGGTTTTTCCTATTGCTGTTTCTAGCGCCTTCTTACGTCTGTCACTGCATTTAGAATGCTGGAAAATAGCAGAATCTAAAATGGATGCCTTATTTATAGGGCTGTCTCAGGGCTGGCTAGCTGCTGATTGGCTGCATGCATGTATGTCAATTTGGGTGATGCCGCCTTCCCAGAGTTCCTTGCTCCATGTCCTCAGTCCTCACACGTGTAGCGGACACCAAAATATGCAGTGGGTCCGAATATGGGTATAATAGTCTATCTTTTTTGTTTGTGACGCCAATTGCAGCGTGCGCAGTGTACTAACACAGGGCCCTTTAAGGTGTTGCAACTCACGTACCAGGTTAGGAATGCCAGAGTGGTGTAATGTCTCTGTGTAGCAGTAGTAATAATGTCAACGGTGTCTCCTACCTTGGTAGGGCTGGACTCCTGGATCCTGGCTCACTTGCAATAAATGAGTGTGTTGCTAGTAGGAGTAATTGAGGGTTTTGGTAACAATAATTGAGATCCAGACTTGGGATATAATTCAACTTGTCTTTACTGGAGGCAGCATTATTCCATATGATATACAGCAATAGCCTTGGGTCCCAGCAGGTATTGGCAATATGTGTCACGGATCAATATCTCTTCTGCTTCTATCATATGCCTGGAGAATATGGCAGGAATCTGTATCTTCTGCTCTGTCTATCTTCTGCTGTGTATGGGACTGACTAGCTGAGGAGGAATTTGGCTTCTCCTGGTCTCTGGATGTTACTCACAGTTATGCTCACAGGGAATGGTTCGTCCTGAAGATCTGGAGGTGCTGCTTGCTTGTCACCAGTTGAGGCTGAAGGCTCAGACTGGGGATCAAGATCTTTGGTCTTGACCGAGACAAGATCCTGGCTTGGGATCCCTATTTCTGGGAGCTCCTACCAGCACAGTCTTCCCCTAGCCGGGGTGGCTGGCACACACTACCTATAACTTTCTTCTCCTCCCCATGAGGCAGGATTCCACACCTCCTTAAAGAGGGGGGAGCTAAACTGGAATAAACTATTCCAGTCTAGATATGCTAAACTGAACTAAGGCCCTGCTAAACATTGCTGCCACCTGCTGGTGTACATGGAAATTACAGCAAATACATGTAACAGGCTTGGAAAATGCACATTTGTGAGAATGTGATGTTAAATTACACAGAATGATAATGCAGATACACTTAACAGGTTGTAGCAGGGTAAAAGAGTTTAGTAACATAACTCTGGGATGTTACACAAGGAAATTCGCATTCGTTGCGAATTGAATTTTTCCTGAAATTCGGATCGAATTCCACTTTATCTAATTCAATTTGCTCATCTCTAGTGATCAGAAAATGACCTATTGTTGAAATCACTTTTTTATGTTTAACATTAGTGATGGACAAATATCGGCTGGGACGGTTCGCGAACCGCAAGTTCGCGGCGGGTCCCTTTCACATTAATGGCAGGTGAACCTGAAAAACCTTCAGCTCATATTTGCAGCCACCAAATACTTAGTAGATGTATACAAATAGTAATAATACTAGAGGGGGATCAATGACAAAAATTCCAACAAAAAATATGTATCTCAATCAAGGGACATTTTTATGTGTCTTAAAGGGAAATTCTCTGAAATGTGCCCTGTTGGAGCCTAGAAAATTTTATTTTAGGCCACGGGAGTACAGGCCCTAAAAATTAGGCATTCACCTGACATAAAAAAAAAAACATGATTATATGGCTTGAGGTACATTATGCGGTCACTGAATAACAATTTTACTGTAGCCCACTTTTTTTAAAAACTTTTTTGGGGGGGCAAAAAGTAGAAGTTCCAATGTAATTTGTCACTATCTGTAGCTGAGGTAATGCAGCTAAATCGCAAACAAATGCTGCACTAAACTAATGCACTATATAGAAAGTATGTAATTGGTATATAACACCCCTGCTTCAATCAGTTTTTTTGTGGGGCAACTGGTATTTCACACCAGTAGAAATTATTTGTTCCAATAGCTTTTGTCACTATCTGTAGCTGAGGCAACGCAGCAAAAACGCAAACCAATGCTGCACTACCCAAATGCACTATATAGAAAGTAAAAATTGGTTTATAGCACCCCTGCTTCAATCAATTTTTTTGTGGGGCAACTGGTATATCACACCAGTAGAAATTATTTGTTCCAATAACGTTTGTCACTATCTGTAGCTGCGGTAACTCAGCAAAACCGCAAAAAAAAAATCACTATGCTACCCTCACTGAGCGTTTCTAAATGTTCATTGTGTTACCCTAAACATATAAATTACTATTATGCATTTTTGTACTTCCCGCCTTTTATGCAAATTAACATAAAAGAGTCATTTCTTACTTGTGGGACCAGAGAAGAGTCATATTTTCAAGCTCTGACTCATCTCAGGTTAATTTGCATATGTATCAAATATATATATATTTTTTTACACAATAAAAGCACACAGAGCTATGGGGACTGGGTATTGCGGATGTGCTAGCGGCCATCTAGCAACCCATGTTTTTAGCTCTATACCCAAAATCCAGGTGACAGGTTCCCTTTAAGGATGTGTCATGGGTCAAAGTTCTTCACAATGTAAAAGAATATAAAGGGTTCGAATATCGCCATATGTTCGCCCGTTCGGCGAACGAGCAAAGTTCGCCGTGAAACAACCGCCGGGCGAACCGCAAGGCCATCCTTATTTAACATATTTTCAGATTATCTGTCAATAATAAATCAAGGCAACTGGACTTACTGTAGATTTCTTGAAAACGTTTCACTCGTTCTTCCAACGAGCTTTCTCAATTCTGAGTGACTGTACAAGAATTCTCTGGGATTAAAGGGTTTCTACCACTTCGTTTTCACATAATTAGCTTTCAGACACTAGCGATCCGCTAGTGTCTGCTCTACCAAACAATCCTAATATAATAGCTTTTTGTGCAGCCGTTTCGCTAAAAAACGAACTTATATTGATATGCTAATGAGCCTCCAGGTGCTATGGGGGCGTCATTAGCACCTAGAGGCTCGGTCTACCTTCACAACATGCCGCCGCCCAGCGCGTCCCTCCAGCCCGCCCATCTCCTCCGGAATGCGATCCTCCCTGTGAGCCAGCGGACGAATTCTCGCGCATGCGCCGTGCGCGTCTGTATTCGGCGCAGGCGCAGTGAATGTCTGACCGCTCCCTGCTCAGACATCTCCACTGTGCCTGCGCTGATGACGTCATAGTGCTCCGAGGAACAGGCGCAGTGGAGATGTCTGTGCAGAAAGCGGTCTGCTTGTCTGAAATTCATCTGCTGGCACACAGGGAGGATAGCATTCCGGAGGAGATGGGCGGGCTGGAGGGACGCGCTGGGCGGCGGCATTTTGTGAAGGTAGACCGAGCCTCTAGGTGCTAATGATGCCCCCATAGCACCTAGAGGCTCATTAGCATATCAATATAAGTTCGTTTTTTAGTGAAACGGCTGCACAAAAAGCTATTATATTAGGATTGTTTGGTAGAGCAGACACTAGCGATCCGCTAGTGTCTGAAAGCTAATTATGCGAAAACGAAGTGGTAGAAACCCTTTAAATATGTACTGTATATCGGCGAAACAAAACAACAACTACATCAGCGTATGGCTCAGCAAAGAAGAGTCAAAACCTCTTGTCAAGATTCAGCTGTGTACATCTAAAAGAAACAGGTCACACCTTTGAAGACAGTCAAGTACGTGTTTTGGATAAGGAGGCCGATTGGTACAAATGAGGTGTGAAGGAGGCCATCTACGTAAAAATGGAGAAGCCAAGCTTGAATAGAGGCGGGGGGTTAGACATCTATTGTCTGCTACATACAATGCTGTCTTGCTGTCTTGACACCTTTTTCTGGGAGGTCATTATCACCTACTGACTCCAATTAGGATAATGGAATCAACACCTTTGACCCCATGCTGGGTATAATGACCTCTGACCCCATGCTGGGTATAATTACAGATGTTGATTCAGTTACATATTTAATCCCAGAGAATTCTTGTACAGTCACTCAGAATTGAGAAAGCTCGTTGGAAGAACGAGTGAAACGTTTTCAAGAAATCTAAAGTAAGTCCAGTTGACTTGATTTATTATTTACAGATATACCATGACCTGGATAAATGAGAACCTTCACAGACATATTTTTAGATTGTTATTTTTAATTTTCCATGTCAATATATTTAAACAAAAAACCAAAATTCCTGCAGTTTTCACATTTGACCCCTAAGCCTAATAATAGGTGCCACTTCAAGGTCATTTTACTGTAGTTACCTGTTTATCTGTCGTTCCAATCCTGCCTTTAATGATATCACCACTGTGTATAGATAAGACAGGATCCACCATTCACAATAGGTGATCGTCAATGAGGTCCCCTTCAGACATCAGTGTCTATGGTCCCTGTGGCTGCCGTAAAGCAATTTTCTTAATGCTTTCCAAATGTCCATTATGTTAAATCATGTTCAGGAAAGAGAATTAAAAAAATCTGCATTCCGAAAATGAAAACAGATCAGAGAAAAAGGAGATGTGTTACTATCTGGTACTACATTTTTCACCTTAAGGACCCGGCCATTTTTTGCAAATCTGACATGTGTCAATTTATGTGGTGATAACTTTAAAACGCTTTTACTTAATCAAGCCATTCTGAGATTGTTTTCTCGTCACATATTGTACTTCATGACAGTGGTAAATTTGAGTCAAAATATATCATTTTTATTTATAAAAAAATACCAAATTTACCAAACATTTGAAAAAATTTGCAATTTTAAAAATTTCAATTTCTCTGCTTTTAAAATAGATAGTGATACCTCCTAAAATAGTTATTACTTTACATTTATTATATGTATACTTCATGGTTTGATCATTTTGTAAATTACATTTTCTTTTTTTGGGACGTTAGAAGGCTTAGAAGTTTAGAAACAAATTTAGAAATTTTTCTGAAAATGTCCAAAACCCACTTTCTAAGGACCAGTTGAGGTCTGAAATCACTTTGTGAGGATTACATAATAGAAACCACCCATAAATGGCCCCTTTTTAGAAACTACACCCCTCAAGGTATTCAAAACTAATTTTACAAACTTTGGTAACCCTTTAGGTGTTCCACAAGAATTAAAGGAAAATGTAGATGACATTTCAGAATTTAACTTTTTTGGCATATTTTCCATTTTAATCCATTTTTTCCAGTAACAAAGCAAGGGTTAACAGCCAAACAAAACTCAATATTTATTAGCCTGATTCTGTAGTTTACAGAAACACCCCATTTGTTATTGTAAACTGCTGTATGGGCACACGGCAAGGAAAGGAATGCCATTTGGAAGGCAGATTTCAAAGGAATAATTTTAAGCTGCCATGTCACATTTGAAGACCCTCTGATGCACCCCTAGAGTAGAAACTCCAAAAAAAGACCCCATTTTGGAAACTAGGGGATAAGGTGGCAGTTTTGGTACTATTTTAGGATATATATGATTTTTGGTTGCTCTATATTACACAAAAACAATTGCTGTTTTGGTACCGTTTTTATTTTTTGTTATTTACAATGTTCATCTAACAGGTTAGATCATGACTACTTTTATTTGTTGTTTGTTTCAGCTTTACATAATAAAGCATTTTGGGAAATCCATATATATATTTTTTTTTTTTGGGCGACTGTCTTATATAGGGGCGCATATTTTTTTTTTTACGGTGCTCCCCTACAGGGTTAGGTCATGTGATATTTTTATACAGCAGGTTCATACGGATGCGGCGATACCTAATATGTATACTTGATTTATTTAAGTTTTACACAATAACAGCATTTTTGAAACAAAAACAAATCATGTTTTAGTGTCTCCATATTCTGAGAGCCATATTTTTTTTGCGATTGTCCTAGGTAGGGTCTTATTTTTTGCGGAATGAGATGATGGTTTTAGTGGTATGATTTTGGGGTGCGTATGACTTTTTGATCGCTTGGTATTACACTTTTTGTGATGTAAGGTGACCAAAAATTGCATTTTTTACACCGTTTTTATTTTTTACTGTATTCACCTGAGGGGTTAGGTCATGAGATTTTTTTTATAGAGCAGATCATTACAGACGTGGCAATACCCAATATGTATACTTTTTTTTAATTTATTAAAGTTTTACGCAATAATATCATTTTTGAAACAAAAAAAATCATGTTTTAGTGTCTCCATAGTCTGAGAGCCATATTTATTTATTTTTTGGCGATTTTCTTAGGTAGGGTATTATTTTTGTGGGATGAGATGACGGTTTGATTGACACTATTTTGGGGTGCATATGAATTTTTGATGGCTTGCTATTACACTTTTTGTGATGTAAGGTGACAAAAAATTGCTTTTTTTTTATATCGTTTTTATTTTTACGGTGTTCATCTGAGGGGTTAGATCATGTGGTATTTTTATAGAGCAGGTTGTTACGGATGAGGTGATGCCTAATGTGTCTACTTATTATTTTTTTTTTACATTTAACACAATAAAAATATTTTTTAAACAAAAAAAAATCATGTTTTAGTGTCTCCATAGTCTGAGAGCCATAGTTTTTTATTTTTTGGCCGGTTTTCTTAGGTTGGGGCAAATTTTTTGCAGGATGAGGTGATGGTTAGATTTGTACTATTTTGGGGGGCATACGCCTTTTTGTTCACTTGGTGTTGCACTTTTAGTGATGTAAGTTGACAAAAATATTTTTTTTAGCACAGTTTTATTTTTATTTTTTTTACTTTGTTTACCTGAGGGGTTAGGTCATGTGATATTTTTATAGAGCCTGCCTTACAGCTTCCTGCCTGTGAGATCCAGGGGGATGGATCTCACAGGCTCTCACGGAAGGCAGCCACAATGCCTGAGGAAGGCATCGAGCTGCCTTCCCTGCCATCGGTTCCCCTTCACAGCAGCGCGGGGACCCGATGGCCACCCTGGACCTGGCAGGATACCGCATGTGCAGCGGTCAGCGCTGACCGCGGCAGTGCAAGGGTTTAGAGATGAGTGAATTTCATATTTTGAAATTCGTTCACACTTCGTTTGTTGGTAAAAGGTGAATTGCGTTATGAATTCCGTTACCACAGACTATAACGCAATTCTATGACAGAATGCATAACGAAATGCCTTTAGAGGCATTCCGTTATTCGTTCCATCATAATAGAAGTCTATAAGCTGCAAAACGGATCCGTCCCGTTTCCGTTATGTAGGAGAGTCCCTTTAATAATTGAATATAGGAGATCATAGATAATGAAGTAATGTGATTATTTGGTTTCCTTTACTTGTCAGATACTTTCATGCATACTCATACTTTGTTAGCGTTAACCAAAAGTCAATGTTTTATTCAGAATCTTCTTCCATAACAAACCCACAGAATTAGAATTCTGTGCAATAGCGTGTGAGTGAAAATATTTATTTCAGAATGACCAGGCGATAAGAACTTTAAATTGTGTATCAGGTCCTAACAAAAAACATGTAATCCTATTTACATTCAGATTAGGTTGAGATAGCTTTCCCTTTAGATTTCTCTATTTCACTCACTTACCATGAATTTCTCTTCCTCTAAGTTTGCATCATACCAAAAAGTTTGCAACTGGTATTTAAATATTTTTTTAAAAATCTACTACCTATACTTATATACCTAATCAACCTATACTTAAAGGGGAACTAAACCCTGAAAAAACATAACACAAATGCATTTAATCCATAGTGCACACACAGCTATGTCTATAAGGTGCTGCCCAAATGCTGCCATAAGCAGTTTTAGGAAAGATCTTACAAACAGAATTTTTCCTTTTCTCTGCTCTTTTCTATCTTCAGCTAAGTAACTGCTAGGTGAACGGGCCTAATGTCACACACCAAGGGCGGACTGGGCCGATGCCCAGAGGGCCACCTAAGACTTTCTCTTGGTCAAAAGCCAGGTATATAAAGATTTGATGCTCACAGCATTAATTAATTTAGGCAGTATTTTGTGCTGCACTGTGGTATCTGGGGCCACTTTTTATTTTTTTATTTTTTTTCCAGGACTACTTTAAAGAGGACATTTCACCGATTATTACACTATGAACTAACTATACAGACATGTAGAGCGGCGCCCGGGGATCTCCCTGCACTTACTATTATCTCTGGGCGCCGCTCCGTTCTCCCGTTATGCCCTCCGGTATCTCCGCTCACTAAGTTAGAGTAGGCGGAGATTCCAGTCACTAAGTTATGGTAGGCGGAGTCTGCCCTTGTTCTGCTCTAGCGCTGGCCAATCGCAGCGCAGAGCTCACAGCCTGGGAGGTTATTTTCTCCCAGGCTGTGAGCTCTACAATGCGATTGGCCAGCGCTACAGAAGAACAAGGGCAGACTCCGCCTACCATAACTTAGTGAACGGAGATACCGGAGGACATAGCAGGAGAACGGAGCGGCGCCCAGGGATAATAGTAAGTGCAGTGAGATCCCCGGGCGCCACTCTACATGTCTGTATAGTTAGTTCATAGTGTAATAATCGGTGAAAGATCCTCTTTAAGTTCCCAGTCCGCCCTATCACACACACACTAAAGAGGAAGTACAGGAGAGGTGAGGGCTTAACCAGCCATACTGGGTTGTCAGCAATAGTGTTGAGCGTGAATATTCGAATCACAAATTTTAATCGCGAATATCGCCACTTTGAGAATTCACAAATATTTAGAATATAGTGCTATATATTCGTATTCGCGAATAGTATTGATCGTGAATATTCTAATCGCGAATTTATTGCGAATATCGGCACTTCGCAACATCCCTAGCAACCAATAGGAAAGTTGCCTACCCCTTCGTGTTTATCGCAAATATTTTAATCGCAAATTTTTATCGCAAATATATTACATTGATGATTTTCGCAATCAAGTAAATAATGACTGGAGATCACAAATTAAGTAAGGAGCTGTGTAATGTCAAAATGTGGGAAGAGCTCCTGTGCTGTGTGTGTGTGAGAGGTTACTGTTCACCTCTATAAATTTTCAAATACTAGGAGTAGTATTTTTTTTCCTTATACTCACTTCCTATAATGTCCACTGATAGCCCATAATAACATCCTATAAATACTGGGAGTTGTAGTTCTCTCCTCTCATACCCCTCTCCATGTAATGTCCACTGATGCCCCATAATAACAGTCTGGATGTCCTGGGAGTTGGAGTTCACTCCACATATCTACAGTACAGACCAAAAGTTTGAACACACCTTCTCATTCAAAGAGTTTTCTTTATTTTCATGACTATGAAGGCATCAAAACTATGAATTAACACATGTGGAATTATATACATAACAAACAAGTTGAAACAACTGAAAATATGTCATATTCTAGGTTCTTCAAAGTAGCCACCTTTTGCTTTGATTACTGCTTTGCACACTCTTGGCATTCTCTTGATGAGCTTCAAGAGGTAGTCTCCTGAAATGGTCTTCCAACAGTCTTGAAGGAGTTCCCAGAGATGCTTAGCACTTGTTGGCCCTTTTGCCTTCACTCTGCGGTCCAGCTCACCCCAAACCATCTCGATTGGGTTCAGGTCCGGTGACTGTGGAGGCCAGGTCATCTGGCGCAGCACCCCATTACTCTCCTTCATGGTCAAATAGCCCTTACTTTCAAAGTTTTCCCAATTTTTCGGGTGACTGACTGACCTTCATTTCTTAAAGTAATGATGGCCACTCGTTTTTCTTTACTTAGCTGCTTTTTTCTTGCCATAATACCAATTCTAACAGTCTATTCAGTAGGACTATCAGCTGTGTATCCACCTGACTTCTCCTCAACGCAACTGATGGTCCCAACCCCATTTATAAGGCAAGAAATCCCACTTATTAGACCTGACAGGGCACACCTGTGAAGTGAAAACCATTTCAGGGGACTACCTCTTGAAGCTCATCAAGAGAATGCCAAGAGTGTGCAAAGCAGTAATCAAAGCAAAAGGTGGCTACTTTGAAGAACCTAGAATATGACATATTTTCAGTTGTTTCACACTTGTTTGTTATGTATATAATTCCACATGTGTTAATTCATAGTTTTGATGCCTTCAGCGTGAATCTACAATTTTCATAGTCATGAAAATAAAGAAAACTCTTTGAATGAGAAGGTGTGTCCAAACTTTTGGTCTGTACTGTATCTCCATGTATCTCCTATTGAATGTGTACGGCTATCCTTAGAATAGTCAGTTTAAGTCACCAGGCACCAAATTAACACAGTGCTGAATGATAATTTGGGTGTTTATTCTAAGTATTTGCAACCTATTGCTTGGCTTATTTTTTGCAAAAATGTTGGTGCACAGTGTCACAATTTAAGCTATGACCTATCAACACCCAATTGTCAAGTCAGGCAAATAACACCATCTGACACTCATTGAATCTGACTCAGAATTCTTGCCCAATTTGATGTTCATTCATAGAAGAAATCAGTGTATCCTAATATTAAGTGTAGCTGAAAACTAAACATTTTTAACTGACTATTACAAAGATGACTAGTTCTTCTTTGGATTTGGATCAACTTCATTGCATCTCCTTCATAGCATTCATCAATGATCCAAATAAGAAATGATAATTGCTATAGAAATAGAGAACTACAATACCAACTAGATTCATCTCTCTTAGGTAGAGGAGGGTTAAACACTTACATTTCTCAACCGCTAGACTCGGACAGACGTGCCGGAGTGAGTAGAAAACACACACCTTCGGCTCAACTCTTACAAGGAGGAATCAGAATGAATTTCTAAGTAATATGCAACAGTCTAGACTCCACAGGTCACGCGCGGAGAGACCGAGGCCAAGCAAAAATTGTCCATCAGCCAGACAAGCGGAACTGATTCTGATGCTAAATAATGGTTGAGATATTCAGTATTCTATATATGCGAAAGGCTTCACTGAGCATTGGATGTTGGCAATACTGCTGCCTCCTTACCTATTTAAACATTAAAATGAATGACAACAGCTAAGAAATGTAGCCCAAGAGTAGTTAAAAATTGCAGTAACTGCTTAAGTGCCAGCAAAATCTCTTGACCCTATGTAATATTCTTTGTGACTGCTCACCACTATACAATAGCTATATAAGTACATGGGCCATATTACACTCACTGTATAAATGAATGTAAAACATAACTTTCTTTTTGGAGACCAAATAAAGAAATATCTATGATGACATTGAAATGGCACCTAATGATATTTTAGGTGCACCTGCAAGGCCTGGGCCATATCAGCCAGTCTTGAGTGGGACTCCCAGACTCCTCCCTCCTCCCATTGCTAACATGGTTACATGCTGGAGGTAACTAGTGAGTTGTCTGTGAGTCGGACCTCACGCTCCTGTAATTCGCCCACTGGCCCCTGGTATTGCCCATACGGCTCAGGTAGGTGAGTATTAGGACCCAAGCTACTTGAGAAACCTTGGCGCGGTGCTCGGGCTCAGACATGTCCTCCTAGTAGGATATGTTGGCTAATCTCTCAATTTTATCATCAGTTTGAGGGCTTAGTAAGTCCACAGAGTGCACCTGTCTTTGCTATTATTATATTGTTATATTTATTATCACATCCACATAATTGCTATCTTGTGTAGGATGTCTATTGTGGTACTTGTGGTCTGTTGCAGGCATCCTCCACTGTATGCATTTTCACTGGGGATCGCCATTAGCAACGGGCCACAAGTGCAGAATTTGCTCCCCTGTTTATATATGCACTTCCTGCCTGTTTAATACCACACCATTTTTTTCAGTTTGTTGACATTGAAATGGCTATTAAACTGGACTAGTTATACACTCACCTAAAGAATTATTAGGAACACCATACTAATACGGTGTTGGACCCCCTTTTGCCTTCAGAACTGCCTTAATTCTACGTGGCATTGATTCAACAAGGAGCTGATAGCATTCTTTCGAAATGTTGGCCCATATTGATAGTATAGCATCTTGCAGTTGATGGAGATTTGAGGGATGCACATCCAGGGCACGAAGCTCCCGTTCCACCACATCCCAAAGATGCTCTATTGGGTTGAGATCTGGTGACTGTGGGGGCCATTTTAGTACAGTGAACTCATTGTCATGTTCAAGAAACCAATTTGAAATGATTCGAGCTTTGTGACATGGTGCATTATCCTGCTGGAAGTAGCCATCAGAGGATGGATACATGTTCTCATTCTGTTTACGCCAAATTCGCACTCTACCATTTGAATGTCTCAACAGAAATTGAGACTCATCAGACCAGGCAACATTTTTCCAGTCTTCAACAATCCAATTTTGGTGAGCTTGTGCAAATTGTAGCCTCTTTTTCCTATTTGTAGTGGAGATGAGTGGTACCCGGTGGGGTCTTCTGCTGTTGTAGCCCATCCGCCTCAAGGTTGTGCGTGTTGTGGCTTCACAAATGCTTTGCTGCATACCTCAGTTGTAACGAGTGGTTATTTCAGTCAACGTTGCTCTTCTATCAGCTTGAATCAGTCGGCCCATTCTCCTCTGACCTCTAGCATCCACAAGGCATTTTTGCCCACAGGACTGCCGCATACTGGATGTTTTTCCCTTTTCACACCATTCTTTGTAAACCCTAGAAATGGTTGTGCGTGAAAATCACAGTAACTGAGCAGATTGTGAAATACTCAGACTGGCCCATCTGGCACCAACAACCATGCCACGCTCAAAATTGCTTAAATCACCTTTCTTTCCCATTCTGACATTCAGTTTGGAGTTCAGGAGATTGTCTTCACCAGGACCACCCCCCTAAATGCATTGAAGCAACTGCCATGTGATTGGTTGACTAGATAATTGCATTAATGAGAAATAGAACAGGTGTTCCTAATAATTCTTTAGGTTAGTGTACATGGAAATGCAAGGATCTAATTCATTAACATTGCATAAGTCAAAAGGTACATACAGTGCAAAAGAGTAAGTTAGGCAGAACAATTTCCATGCATCGTCCTTCGCTGTGGTCTAAATATACTTAATGTACTTTTTTTTAACTCTTAATGTATCGATATTGCTTTGCACCAGATGAATCATATTTAGAGTTATAGTTGCCAAAATACATACCGTAATCTGGTAACTTCACCCTCATCACTATATATATACACATAGAAAAGAGGTACTTCTGGAAATATAGCCCATATTTCCCCAATATATTTATTACATTTTGTCCACTTAAATCCCTAAATTTCAGGAATCAATTTCACAGCAGATATAACTTTTTATTACAAACTATTATCATATGTAGTCTGAAGTATACCCAAAGCTATAGTGATTAATATTTGTACTACTTGTATATTTAAATATCTTCATGCAATTGTAACACTTGTAGATAGGGACAAACACGGACAGTGAGCCCTGACCTGGAACCCAGCCCACTTTCCCTACCTACTTGCAGTTCAAGCCCTAGGTAGCAAGACTGCAACTAGTTGATGGTCCCTACTCTACTAAGTGTCTGTGAAGGTTCTCATTTATCCAGGTCAGGGTATATCTGTAAATAATAAATCAAGGCAACTGGACTAACTGTAGATTTCTTGAAAATGTTTCACTCGTTCTTCCAACGAGCTTTCTCAATTCTGAGTGACTGTACAAGAATTCTCTGGAAATAAATATGTAACTGAATCAACATCTGTAATTAGACCCAGCATGGGGTCAGAGGTCATTATACCCAGCATGGGGTCAAATGTGTTGATCCCATTATCCTAATTGGAGTCAGTAGGTGATAATGACCTCCCAGAAAAAGGTGTCAAGACAGCATTGTATGTGGCAGACAATAGATGTCTAACCCCCCCACCTCTATTCAAGCTTAGCTTCTCCATTTTTACGTAGATGGCCTCCTTCACACCTCGTTTGTACCAATCGGCCTCCTTATCCAAAACACGTACTTGACTGTCTTAAAAAGTGTGACCTGTTTCTTTTAGATGTAAGTACACGGCTGAATCTTGACCAGAGGTTTTCTTTTCTATGCTGAGCCATACGCTGATGTAGTTGTTGTTTTGTTTCGCCGATATACAGTTCTGAGCATTTCTCATTGCACTGGACTGCGTACACAATGTTGTCCATCTTGTGTTTAGGCGTTGGGTCTTTTGGGTGAACCAGTTGTTGCCTCAGTGTGTTGCTGGGCGAAACAAAACAACAACTACATCAGCGTATGGCTCAGCATAGAAGAGCCAAAACCTCTGGTCAAGATTCAGCCATGTACTTACATCTAAAAGAAACAGGTCACACCTTTGAAGACAGGCAAGTACGTGTTTTGGATAAGGAGGCCGATTGGTACAAACGAGGTGTGAAGGAGGCCATCTACATAAAAATGGAGAAGCCAAGCTTGAATAGAGGCAGGGGGGTTAGACATCTATTGTCTGCCACATACAATGGTGTCGCGACACCTTTTTCTGGGAGGTCATTATCACCTACTGACTCCAATTAGGATAATGGAATCAACACCTTTGACCCCATGCTGGGTATAATGACCTCTGACCCCATGGTGGGTATAATTACCAGATGTTGATTCAGTTACATATTTATTCCCAGAGAATTCTTGTACAGTCACTCAGAATTGAGAAAGCTCGTTGGAGTGAAACGTTTTCAAGAAATTTACAGTAAGTCCAGTTGCCTTGATTTATTCTTTACAGACCTACTCTACTAAGGTGCTGAGACAGACTAACACCAACAGAAAAAAAAAACACAATGGAATAGTCATACACGAATGGGTCAGAACCAGGCGAACAATGCAGGACAAAAACGAAAGAAAGAGAGTAGTCAAAAGACAAGCTGAGATCAAATACTAGATGGGATGCACAGTACAAATCACGTGAGACAGAGAGTGGTCAAAAAACAAACCAAGGTCAAAAGCATAAACAAATCCAAACAAATCCAAGAACCAGGAACCTAGCTAGTGAGCCCAAACAGGTCTATTACTGGCACTGGTATATGGCCAGGAAGGGGTTTATATAGAGCACTGAGTCCCAGGATCAGAATCTGATAGGCCATGACTCGGTGCTCCATTAGTCAGAACAGGAACACAGGAATAAAGCAGCTGAGCTAATCAGCCCACTAGTAAGCTCCTCCAGCACACGCCTGCTGTGGGGAGAAACAGAGCATTGCATCCTATTACTAAACATGCTATCGCATCACCAGGCAGCGTGGCCTAGCAGCATGTCTCTCCTGGTATGGTCTCACCGAAGCTGGAGATCTCACTGCTGGAGCCCGGACAGGTGAATTTGTGATAGCAATTGTTTAGGCATGTGTGCAGTGACTGGGTTTGAGGTGGCCCCAATACTACATAGAATCCCGCGGACACTGTCAAGATGTCATCACATGTTACTGCTCTCTGGAGGGAATGGTAAGGCATGGTGCACCCAAATGGTAAATAAGTCCAGAGAGTTGGGAGTTGTAGTAAACCAGTGTGCTTCTTTACTGGTGGAACTCAAGTGCAAAACAATGCAGGCAATGGAAAATAATATAGGCAAAGCACTCCAGTCTCCTCTCTGGCAGAAGAAGGTTCTATGCTGAGGAAAGGCCTGAGCTATGTGTCCCTCTCTCTCTCTCTCTCTCTCTCTCTCAGGAGGCTATACCCTGGACAATGGGCTGGTAGCCTAAGGTCTGCAGGGTATCCCCATCTCAGTGTCTACTTCTGGTCACTCATGCAGTCTGGCAGAGTCTCTCCAACTAAACACTGGTTCCCATCTGCAGACCTGACTACTCTACTTTTATACAAGTTCTGACTCATCTAGAACCTTTTAGTGGGAGAGATGAAGCTGGAGAAGCACATCTTAACAGATACATGTTAGCAGTTAACGGCTGCCATAGATTTGCATTGTGCCTCAATACAAGTCAATGGGAATGACTTAATCAACAGTCAAACGTTCACTGTTTTTTTCCCTCCAAAACATAGCTCTACATAGTCCCTTATGGTAACGGTGGAAAAATACTAGCTTCTACATGCACGGGCTGGAAAGTCCCAAAGTCTCTCAATATTAGCAGGCTGTGCATTAATCTTTTACACAATTCAGTACAAATAACAGTGCAATAACAGTGCAAATTAACAGGCTATATTAGAATAAACATAAAATGCAGTTCAACAATCTGAAACAGTATATGTGTAAACAACTGCATAGATCATAGGGCAAGTTAACCCTTCAAAGTGCAGTAAAGTCCCTACACATATTGATGGCTTTGCATAGTAGCAAAAGGGGCAAATGTCCACAAAGATCCATACTACAAATTGCGCTTGCTCTAGGCCACTGCATGAAATGTATTGATGGAGATTTATATAGAATATTTAACAAGAGTGCTCAAAGAATGACATCTTAGAAAAGGAAATCAATGACCGTGTCACTGAAGAGATAAAAAGATTGCTAGATAAATATATTCAAGTTAGATAGATAGATAGATAGATAGATAGATAGACATCTGAGGTGTTATTAACCGGGAGCAGGTTGCTCTCGGTGACTGAATGAACCCTCCCATGATGAGAAGGTTCGCAGGCTAGTTGTGCTCCTATTGAGCCCTTCCACAGGCAATGGTTTACCACTACAGTCTATGGTATAAGCAATCTAACAATTTCATGTTTAAACCACATCAGCTACATAAGGCACATGACTGCTAAAGTCTCTAATTTGCTGCTGCATTAACTTGTTGTATACTGGCACATCATAGCTGCAGCCAAACAAACAAAGCCTGGTGAAGAGGATCAGAGTTGCAGTACTGCATATTGCAGGGGATTATATACTTTGACGAGCAAAAGGGTAACAATGTTTATAACTTTTGACTTTCAGGCTCCATATCTCACCATCCACTACAGCTTCGCATGTGAGACTACCATCATTTTATATACAATGATCTTCACTATCTCATACATAAATTGGACTTGCAACTATTCTTCATGTCATGTAACTGCATTGTTACTGTTTTGCTCCTGGTGGTGGAACCATTTTTTTCTTCTTGTATAATGCAAATTACAACCTGTTCTCACATTCCCCAATAGCTCAGTGTGTTATTAGGTTGATTCCCAAGTGAAAGGTGACTGGTTCAAATCCAGGAGAAGCCATGAAGAAGATTTCTCAAGAAAAGAGAAACAGCATCATCCAACTCATCAATAGAGGTATCTCGGCCAAGAAAATTGCAAAACTGCATCATGTGAGCGCCATGGCAGTTGAAAGAATATGAAATGAAGACCATCCATCCATTCCAAGGTCTATCAGTTCTGGCATGACAAACACGGCAGTGGAGACGGCTCCTATGCTTTATAATAGTGAAATGACAGATGCCCATGCAAGCACTGTGCGAGTGGCCATGCAAGCACTGTTACTAGAATGGTCTGGGATGGTGGCCCAAAAAAAGGTGAAGAAGTCTCGACTTCAATATCGTCATAAGTCGGCTCGAGTTTGCAAAAAAGTATGAACAGTGGACAGTAGAAGATTGGAAACAGGTGATTTGTAGAGTTGAGATGAAAGTCAATAGACTGGGCTCTGATGGGTGCAAATGGGTCTGGAAGAAACAAGGGAAAAGGTGTTGGATACTTGACCAGGATCAATGGTGGTCTCAATGCTGATCTATATGTGAGTATCCTACAAGATGAGTAATTCGTACACTCAAGTACTATAGGGATGAAAAGGATGACATAGTGTTCCAGCAGGACAACGACCCAAAGCGTATGTCGAGACTTGCGAATAAATGGTTTAATGACAATGAAGTAGAGGTGCCCCATAGTCCCCAGAGCTCAAGCCAATCAAACACTTGTGGGTAGAGTTGAAAAAAAAACTGTATTCGTACCCAAGTGAGTCGACCAGTAAGCACCAACCTTAGGAACGTGTAAAAGAGAACAGATTTTGGTTGAGACATGCTTGAATCTGATGGGGACATGCCCAGAAGGAAAATACTAACAAAATAATAAAAATTTTAGGAGGAAAACAGTAACAATGCAGTTACATGACAAGAATCTGCATAACTATTCATATGCTAAATAGTTGTAAGTCCAATTTATGTATGAGATAGCTAAGATGATTGTGTATAAAATGATGATAGTCTCACATTCGAAGCTGTAGTGGATGGTGAGATATGGAGCTTGAAAGTCAGAAGTTGAAAACATTGTTATCCCTTTGCTCGTCAGTTTAACTAATTATAAAAAAAATTATAATTTTAGCACAATTTTTTTAAATTACTCTGATAACCCCTTTAAGAAGGCCTTGCTGTGTTCTAGACAAGACGAAACAAGCTCGAGTTTTGTTGTACTGTATGTATACATTTCAATGAATATTTCTTATGCATTACATTCAATGTAAGATCATTGCACCTCATTGATACAAGACATTCTCAGCATAGGGGTGTGGATTTAGCAGATTAAAGGGATACCTTTGTTCCTTCTTACATGTCGATGTTTTATTCTTGACTTTTGGCCTTTTGAGTGCTTGCACAACTGTCAAGATAAAGAAACAGCACTTTACTCTTAATTTCAGCGATTCCTGTGCTAGACAAGTGTCCCAGGGGTCTTCAGACCAGCCTCTCCAGACCTAGGAAGCATTCCTACACATCAGTCAATTCTTCCCTTGCTGAGCAACAGATGTCATACAGCTATCTGCAGACAACCGTAGAGCTGTGGACACTGTCACTAGAAAGACCGCTGGGAAGCAACTGCACATAGTCATTAGGTTACGCTATAGTAGAAGTCTGAAGGTGGACATGAAAGACAAGGTTCCTGGCATCTGCCATAAGTGAGGGAATGACCCAGTGGTTACTTATTTTTGAGTAATGATATATTCACAGAAAAATGATTGTGATAACTAATATAACTTGTGCTCAGGGAGTCACACATATCTGTTCTTTCACTACGTAAAACCAGAAGCTGAGATATATCTTTTTTTCTATTCTGTATTTATTTTCCTGTTTGTTGTTTTTTTTTCATTCTTTTTTTTTGGTACATGATTATGGGGCAGCCATGTTCCCTGCTCTGTTTACCACTTGCAGAGATATAATTTACAGCAGTCACATGGACTATGGGATACTGAAGTCTTCCGATGGCTCATTTACTTTTAGGGGAGAGTGTTGTGGGCATGCTCTGTAACCTTTGAAGAGGTCACTGTGCAGGGAGGAGGAGGGTACGAACTATAATCATTACCTATCATGAATAGTGGATCCTGTGTAATGTATATAGAGGTGATACCTTTCATTGTAATCCTGGTTGTAATGATAATAATGATAATGAAATGATCTCTACAGAAAAGAAAGTTGCTCAGTGGCCAAAGTGAAAACTGCAAGATTTCAGGATATGTAGATAGATAGATAAAGATAAATCAGACAGCACTTCGCTCTTGGTGAAGAAACTGTGGATCTTTTTATTACACATCCAGAATCCCTCCAAGGATTTGCACCTGGCTAACGTGAGGAGTGCTGCTATTGTTTGGTTTGTTATCAGATAGATAGATGTAGATAGATAGATATGAATAGATAGATAGATAGATAGATATATGTAGATAGATAGTAGATAGATAGATAGATAGATAGATAGATAGATATATGTAGATAGATAGATAGATAGATAGATAGATAGATAGATAGATAGATAGATAGATAGATAGATAGATATGAATAGATAGATAGATAGATAGATATAGATAGATAGATATATGTAGATAGATAGTAGATAGATAGTAGATAGATAGATAGATATATGTAGATAGATAGTAGATAGATAGATATATGTAGATAGATAGATAGATAGATATGAATAGATAGATAGATATAGATAGATAGATAGATAGATAGATAGATAGATAGATAGATAGATAGATAGATACTTTTTGGATATCCTAGGACCTAGGTAGACAGATCGAGGTAGATCGAGATAGATAGATAGATAGATAGATAGATAGATAGAAAAAAAGAGAGTTGGGCAGCACAGCAATCTCTACGGTATAGGTGGAGTGCCAGCGGCTGAGGAGGCGATCCCCCTCCAAACAATAAGACTGAAGAAACTCCACGCCACATCCAAGGAGTAAAAATCAATAGAAAGGCTTTATTCACCAGACACGCAACGTTTCGATCCGCTTCCTGGGATCTTTCTTAAGCAGTGACCACTCACTGCTTGAAAAAGAAACCGGGAAGTGGATCGAAACGTTGCGTGTCTGGTGAATAAAGCCTTTCTATTGATTTTTACGCTTCGGATGTGCCGTGAAGTTTCTTCAGCATAGATAGATAGATAGATAGATAGATAGATACTTTTTGGATATCCTAGGACCTAGGTAGACAGATCGAGATAGCTCGAGATAGATAGATAGATAGATAGATAGATACTTTTTGGATATCCTAGGACCTACAACCTCTGGTCTTTGAAGAATTGCACCCATACATTTTACATGTGCTGATGCTTTCTCTTTTTTAGATAGATATATAGAGATATAGATAGAGATTCAATGTATATATTCATATATATTCAGCAGTATTTTTTTTACGTGAATCCTTAAAAGGGAATTCTGCTTGTGACAAGATATCCGAGTACAGCACCTAGCTGTTTCTGGAACTCCTGTAGAGATAAATGGAATGGCAGTGTATATTCCCAACCTGCCACTACATTCATTTGGGGGCTCCCAAGAAGCATGGGGGTCCCCATTCTCATGATCAGTGTAGATCCCAGTGTTGGATCATCACTGATTTAATAGTTATTGTGAGAAGGAATCTGGAATACCCCTTTCATTTAAACAATAGTTCTTTTTTCTGAGGAGGCATTCCCTTGAAGGGTTCTTTCACACTCGCGGCAGAGGATTCCGTCAGGCAGTTCCGTCAAACCGTATGTAAACTGATGGCGTTTGTCAGACGGATCAGGATCCTGATCCGTATGACAAATGCATTGATATGCCGGATCCGTCTCTTCGGTGTCATCCGGGAAAACGTATCCGGCATTTATTTTTTTTCCCCATTTTTTGCGGTCTGATCATGCGCAATGCCGGATCCGTTTTGCCAGAACGGATCCGGCATTAATGCATTTCAATAGGAAAAAATGCTGTATCCGGCATTCCGGCAAGTGTTCCTGCAGCATGCTGCACTGGAAGACATCCTGATGCATCCTGATCGGATTGCTCTCCATTCAGAATGCATTAGGATAAAACTGATCAGTTCTTTTCCAGTATTGAGCCCCTAGGACGGAACTCTATGCCAGAAAAGAATAACGCTAGTGTGAAAGTACCCTCAGTCAACTGGCGTGTCAGACCCTTGGCAAAATTCCACTGACCTAGGGACCGGTACTACAGGCTTGTTTATGATATTTTCTTCCTATACTGATTTCCGACTACAATAAAAATAAAATGTACAGCTCCTGCTCTGGTTATTATGTCCATTATACATTATGCAAGAGCCAGGAATGTTTGCAATAACACATAATGCATTTATATATATGGTGCCCTAGTGCATTGCAGGCAAACTTTTCACGGCAGCTGTTATAACAAAGCTGATTTATTAGTGCAACCTGAGAGTCTCATGTTACTGACTTGAAAGAACATAGAAGATCCGGTAGTGTGCAAAATTATTCTTACTACAGTTAAAAGTGCAGCTTTCCTTGGCAAGCATACATAAAACATAAAGCAATCGGCCATTTAACACCCAACATGTTACTTTTCGCATTAGTTTGGTTTAACACATAAATGTATTGCTTTGCCACATGCACTTCACTTTTAAAAGAAAGCATTAACCCCTTAACATATCATGCTGTAAATGCACAGCACAGGCAGCAGTGCTGTAACTCACGGTGCCATACAAACCTTGATCCCTAACCCTAAGTTCACACCTGAGCGTTTTACAGCGCGTTCCTACACGCTGTAAAACGCTCAACAAGGAGAAACCAATGCTTCCCTATGGGAATGGTCCTCACCTGGGCGTTTTACAGCGCATACGCTCGCGCTGTAAAACGCCCGACGCTCAAACAAGTACTTGAGCTTCTTTGGGGCGTTTTGTCGCGCGTTCCCGTACATAGACTTTCGGGAACGCGCGACACTGTGTGCACACTTGTCTCTGTATGCGCGCTTGTAAACGCCCGTACAATCGCGCATACAGAGCGATCCTTTCAGAACGCTCAGGTGTGAACCCAGGGTTAAGAATCTAGTGATTTTCCATTTTTGGTGTTTGTTTTTTATAACCCGGAACCATAACTTTTTTTATTTTTCAATTCACATAGCCACGTGAGGGCTTGTTTTTTGCGTGACAATTTGTACTTTTTAATGGCACCGTCTTATATTGCACATAATGTAGCGGGAAGCTGAAAAAAATAAATTTCAAATGATGTAGAATTTAACAAAGAATTGCAATTCCATTATAGTTTTTTGGCTTTCATTTTTACGCATTACCTACATTCTATGGGTCAGTACGATTACAGCAATGCTACATTTACGGTATATAGTGTTTCTTGTCTTTTAATACTGAAAAAATAAAAACAGAAGTTTTTCTTTTGTTTTTGTTTTTTCAAAATGAAATTTTTATTTGAAGTTTCATAAAGAATACAAAAAAAGAAACAATGCCATGTAGGAAACATGTTAGACCAGAGACAAAATCATGGATATGACCCATAAGACTAACTGACAAAGCCATGGCAGCCTCTTTAATACATAGTTCTTCATGTGTTGTAATGCTTGAAAAATGTTAAACTTTGAAAAAATGTTTTCTTTCTTTGCATTGCCATATACTGACCCCCTTAACTTTTTATATCTAGATATACGAAGCTGGAGTGTGAGGTCTCATTTTTTGCAAGGCGATCTGTAGTTTTTATTGTCACTTTTACAAAAATGTCTACTTGCTACAGAACAGAAAGATATCTATATCTCTGTAAGTAAAACAGTTATCAAACCTTGAGCACTGCTTTAAAGAGGTTGTCCAGGCTTTTTCGATTGATGACCGATCCGCCAGGATAGGTGATCAATATCAGATCGGAGGGGGTCCGACACCCGCCACCTCCACCGATTAGCTGTTTGAGGAGACTGCGTGCACCATTTCCTAATACAGCCGGGTGTCGGACCCCCTCCGATCTGATATTGATCACCTATCCTGAGGATCTTAGAAGAGGTGGGGATAAGGATACGATTCTGAGGAAAAAAGAATTAAAATGGATATACACTTTAAGATCACTGCAAACTTATGGACTCAATTTAGAGTTTAATGTTGCAGGGATCGATTAGATTGTACCTCCATATACATACAATGTACTTATTGGTTTTAATTGTTTTTTATTAGTCACCATATTCTTCCCTCAGGATGTGTATTTTGTTGGATTTGGATGTATCTTTTAATATTTCATGATTACATCTGGGTTAATATACATGGATTACACCTATGAATAATGTAAGTGTTATAATACCTTATAAATAGACCTGATCTGGCCGCCATTTTACATTCAGTGTTTTGCCAGTGTAGGGAGAGGTTGCTGTGTGGATCAGGGACAGGCTGTTAGGGACACCAAACGCTAGCTAATATGGCCACAAAAGTATTTTTAAGGACTGGTATAGGTGAGCTATCGATAGGTGTGATACACAGAGGGGTGCGATATACTTATAATATACTTTTATAATTAGTCAAAAACACATAGATCTATATAGTGATAACCTGGAAGTCAGGGGCCTAGGGGCTAGGGGCTTACTAGGACCATTTTTATATAGGGTAAGGTTTCGGACGAGGTCGCTCCTACCAGGGCGGGTGGTCTGTGGTTAGGCTATCAGGGCCAGAATAGCACCCCCCTGTAGGGCAATATCAGGGACAGTTCTTTGCCCACCCTGTCCTTCAATACCACATCATCATCATCTAGCCAAGGGATGGATGTTTTTTGCTTTCTCTCCGGGATTCATGGATGTGCACTGGAACCCCCCGGATTGTGGTAGGACATATGGTTTCTGATTTGGTGCCGCCGAGCACTTGATATTGCCTACCACATCCATGCTTTTTGGTTAACTTGAGGGATATCTTTTCCAATAACACGTCCGCAAAATGGGTCCACATCCGTTCCGCAATTTTGCGGAACGGGTGAAGACCCATTCATTTTTAATGGGGCCGGAATGTGCTGTCCGCGGATCGGCATTTCTGCATCTGTGCTTCCGTTTCCGCAAAAAAATAGAACATGTCCTATTCTTGTCCGCAATTGCAGACAAGATTAGGCATTTTCTATTATAGTGAAGGGGATGTGCGGTCCACAAATTGCGGAATGCACATTGCCGGTGTCCGTGTTTTGCGGATCCGCAAAACACTTTCGGACGTGTGAATGGACCCTCATAGTAACTTTATTAAAGGTTACGTTTTATCTTTATGTATATTCTAATGGATTGCCTTCCTCGTACAATGTTATAATATACTTTCTATGTTAGAAAGTACAGGGAGTGCAGAATTATTAGGCAAGTTGTATTTTTGAGGATTAATTTTATTATTGAACAACAACCATGTTCTCAATGAACCCAAAAAACTCATTAATATCAAAGCTGAATATTTCTGGAAGTAGTTTTTAGTTTGTTTTTAGTTTTAGCTATTTTAGGGGGATATCTGTGTGTGCAGGTGACTATTACTGTGCATAATTATTAGGCAACTTAACAAAAAACAAATATATACCCATTTCAATTATTTATTTTTACCAGTGAAACCAATATAACATCTCAACATTCACAAATATACATTTCTGACATTCAAAAACAAAACAAAAACAAATCAGTGACCAATATAGCCACCTTTCTTTGCAAGGACACTCAGAAGCCTGCCATCCATGGATTCTGTCAGTGTTTTGATCTGTTCACCATCAACATTGCGTGCAGCAGCAACCACAGCCTCCCAGACACTGTTCAGAGAGGTGTACTGTTTTCCCTCCTTGTAAATCTCCCATTTGATGATGGACCACAGGTTCTCAATGGGGTTCAGATCAGGTGAACAAGGAGGCCATGTCATTAGATTTTCTTCTTTTATACCCTTTCTTGCCAGCCACGCTGTGGAGTACTTGGACGCGTGTGATGGAGCATTGTCCTGCATGAAAATCATGTTTTTCTTGAAGGATGCAGACTTCTTCCTGTACCACTGCTTGAAGAAGGGGTCTTCCAGAAACTGGCAGTAGGACTGGAAGTTGAGCTTGACTCCATCCTCAACCCGAAAAGGCCCCACAAGCTCATCTTTGATGATACCAGCCCAAACCAGTACTCCACCTCCACCTTGCTGGCGTCTGAGTCGGACTGGAGCTCTCTGCCCTTTACCAATCCAGCCACGGGCCCATCCATCTGGCCCATCAAGACTCACTCTCATTTCATCAGTCCATAAAACCTTAGAAAAATCAGTCTTGAGATATTTCTTGGCCCAGTCTTGATGTTTCAGCTTGTGTGTCTTGTTCAGTGGTGGTCGTCTTTCAGCCTTTCTTACCTTGGCCATGTCTCTGAGTATTGCACACCTTGTGCTTTTGGGCACTCCAGTGATGTTGCAGCTCTGAAATATGGCCAAACTGGTGGCAAGTGGCATCTCGGCAGCTGCACGCTTGACTTTTCTCAGTTCATGGGCAGTTATTTTGCGCCTTGGTTTTTCCACACGCTTCTTGCGACCCTGTTGACTATTTTGAATGAAACGCTTGATTGTTCGATGATCACGCTTCAGAAGCTTTGCAATTTTAGGAGTGCTGCATCCCTCTGCAAGATATCTCACTATTTTTGACTTTTCTGAGCCTGTCAAGTCCTTCTTTTGACCCATTTTGCCAAAGGAAAGGAAGTTGCCTGATAATTATGCACACCTGATATAGGGTGTTGATGTCATTAGACCACACCCCTTCTCATTACAGAGATGCACATCACCTAATATGCTTAATTGGTAGTAGGCTTTCGAGCCTATACAGCTTGGAGTAAGACAACATGCATAAAGAGGATGATGTGGTCAAAATACTCATTTGCCTAATAATTCTGCATGCAGTGTATATTATAGTGCATTTGTGTTGTGTGCGGTTCTGCTGCGATACCGCAGGTATATAGAGGGACAAGCGTTATTGGAACAAATAATTTCTACTGGTGTGATATATCAGTCCCCCCCCAATAAAAAACTGATTGAAGCCGGGTGTTATATACCAATATACTTTCTATATAGTGCATTTGGGTAATGTATAGTGCATTTGCGCATGCGCGTACGCAAAAATTATATTGCCGATATTTTGCATTGAAAACAAAAATGAATGGAGATCGCAAATTCGAATAATCCATCTGGTATGTCACTGTCCATGTTGTGGGACTATTTGTGCACTTCTAGTAATTATTTTTTGGCTGCAAATATGAGCTGAAGGTTTTTCAGGTTCGCCTGCCATTAAAATGAATGGGACCCGCCGCGAACTTGCGGTTCGCGAACATTTGATCGCGTTTGCGCGATCGCGTTTGCGAACCGCCCCGGCAGATGTTCGTCCATCACTAATTGCAAGCGTGATCTCGTGGGTTCCCGCGATGCTAAGCCTGCAGTCATCATTACCTAGGATACGGAAGAGCGTCCTGATTGTGGACATGCGCAGTAGCGTTTGATGGAAGCGAATAAGTAGTGAGTTTGTCATGACAATTAGATAAAGGTGAGGACACAGGTGTAATTATTAGTTATGCAAAATAAGCATTGGAATGTTCGTCCAACTTGATTGGCTCATGGCCAGTAAGAACTTGTCCCTACACAGAGGATTGGATAAACCATTTGGGGGAGTTATGTGTGTTTTACTATTTATATGTGGGGTTATTCAGTCTGTAATTATGCTTGACAAAGGCTGAGGATAGCGGAAACTTTGCATTGTCTTTTTGTACATATGCTTTGAAGTACCAGAAATAAAGAAGATTATTGGAGATGCTGCTGTAGCCTTCTTTTTAACTATCCTGAGGATCTGTCATCAATAGAAAAAGCCCAGACAACTTCTGTAAATTCCGATTTACAAAAATTTGATCAATATGTGTTTTGGAAATTTTCATGGAACTACAATCTGAAAAATGCAACAGCCTGTAGTCTGCGGGTAACACCAAAAAGGTTTGGCACAGATGGGTATGTCATCATTTTAGCATGGGCCCAAGTACGATGTTTGCTTTATGACCCACAATTAAACTCAGAACCCCCTCAGAACCCCACATTTAAAGGGGATCTCTTGGCCACAGTTATTCATATCCTAACCTCAGGATAAGCCATCAGTATCAGATCAATGGGGGTCCAACTCCTTGCACCTCCACCATTAAGCTGTTTTGGACTCTCGCCGCGCAGGGCCCTATAGTGTATGGAGCAGAAATAGAAGGCTCCTTATACTGTATAGTTTCGGGTGCTGGTGTACTGGAACTCAGCTCCCAATAACTTGAATAAGTGCTCAGCTTCAGTACCCTGGTACACCTCTACACAGTGTATGGAGCTATCTGCCTCCAGCTCCATACACTGTATAGTTTCTGGCACTATGGCAGCCTGAAAGAGCTGATCATGAAGATACTAGGGGTCAGACCTCCACAAATTTGAAATTGATGACCTATTGATGAGTATAGGTTATCAATATCTGTAGCATGGGGAACCCATTTAACTCCTTAGAGGCCAAATTCAAAGAAAAAAGGAGGGGGCTTCCTTTGTCAGTAGCTTCCAAGAAGTAATAACAAGGGTACTGACAGGCAGCTATGGCACTAAACACTAGACTATATGCAAAATATAATTAAGTTAAAGTGAGACCATTAAAAATACAACAAAAAAAATAATCCCTAATACAGCTATGTAAAATATAGAGAAAAAAGCTATGAATGTCAGAATGAGGAGAGAACAACAAAATTGCATGTGTCTTAAAGGGTTAATCCAAATGTGCGCATCCTTAACTTTTCATAAATTTTGTTCAGAAATAAAATTTCTAAATATACAAATTCAATGCAATATTGCACCATGCTAGCAAAATCCTCCCCAGCTGTAATTCATACCATAATTTGTTAGGTTCCAAGCATTAATGCTCACAGCGTAGACATCTCTCGAAAGTATTGTAAAGTTATGTATTTTTTCAAAGCTGGTCATCAAGTGCCACATATTTTGGGATATGCAGAGTAGAGAGGTTAAAGAGGCTCTGTCAGCATGATCAACCCTACTAAACCAGGCATGCTGCCTGGTAGAGCTCATCATGCTGTATTCTAGAGCTCATTGTCTGTATTCTTAACATCTGCAGAGATATACATGCAAATATGCAAGTTGGAGCACCAGGGGATAGGGCTGAATACTTGGAGCACTGCTTTTGTTATGCCCCCCCATGCTCTTCACACTGTCACCTCCACTTGATTGACAGGATTAGACATCAACAGCATTTACATAGTTTATATGATATGTACTGTAGCCTTACCATAATGAGAACAGTGGATTTTGTGCGTGTGTGCTTGTGAGTAAAGCAGTAATATGTATATTATCTTTCTAAACATAGAAATCCACTCTTCTCATGTGGTAAGGCTCCAGTAAGTAGTGTATATGATATGTGCGTGCTATGATACAGCTCTATCCTCAGCATGCTGATGTCTAGACCTATCAAGGGAAGGGGGGAGTGTAATGAGCATAGGGGGTGTTACAAAAGCAGTTATCCAAGGATTCATCCCCACCCCTGATGCTCCAACTTGCTTATTTGCATATTATTATTATTACTCATTAGCATATGAATAACATCAGATATCTCTGCAGCTATTTAGCATACAGACAAAAGAAAGGTATAATATAATCAGCATGATGAGTCCTACCAGCCAATATGCCTGGTTTAATAGGGTTGATCATGCTGACAGAGCCTCTTTAAGTAAGAAAGGACACACAGATACTTACATTAAAAGGGTTGTCTAGAATATACCTTTTCATACACCCTATTAGGGATTTCTAAATAAGAGGGGGTCCTCTGATCTGCATTTTCGCCAGCGCAAAGGACAGCTCTACAGAGTGTCTTTCACAATTGAGGACCCGTCTTTTAATGCAGAACATCATATTGATTTGAATGGACATTGTGTAACACCTTATTTCCTCCTGTAATGGATCTGAAGGAAAATTGGACACTTACTTTTTTTCCACAGATAACAGCCAATTGCCAAAGGTCCCAGGTTGAAATGAGTGAATCAATTCATAAGAATCAAGCCGATCAAGAAGAGTCCAGTACTTGCAACAGGGTGTCTCTGAGCTTACAAAGCTGACAATCTCATGCTGCAGTGCTGCTTCGAGTAGCGGTGGAAGTATGTCACAAATATTGGAGTGGAGGGACACCAGAATAACAACAGAAGGGGAAAGACAAAGAACTAGGCCTCAAGGATAGGGAGAGGGGAATGGTCACCTCCTAGGAAACCCCCTAAATCTGGCCCTGACTCCTTTCAGTATGTATAGACCCTGAAGGTGGGAAAATACATATTCCGTAACCTAAACCCTAGGAGCCCTGAAATGCCCTAAAGGTAGTGACAGGGAAAGAGACAACTGGTTCCTTCCCAGGTTAATGAACCAGCCTCTCCCTGAGGCCTGGTAACAAACAGCACAAGGGAACAACCAAATACAAAGAGCAGTGCAACTTATCTTATAGAAAATAGATGAGCAGGAACACAGGGAAGGTCGACACACCAACTCTTCTAAATCCAAGACCAAACTAAATAGGAAATGCAGTAATGACCACAAGCTGCACCTGATAAGAGGTGTGGTCATTGCCAAACAACAACACTGAGAATAGAGAGACTGTCAGTTAACCTCACGTGCAGCAAGTCTCTCAGATCTTCTAACCTTTGACACGGGAGGTACCATGACAAAGTACAGAGACTATCCCTCCGCTACTGGGGCAGTGACTGTGCATGGCTGGAAGTGTAGTGCAGTCACTGCACCGGTAGTCAGTAGTGGAGACAGAGCCTCCACGCTCCTGCCACTACTCAGAGTAGCATCGAAGGCACAAGATTGTCAGGGCCGGCTGAGATGTCCAGCCCTGTCAATCAAGCGGCAGGGGAACGTCTTCAGCTTTGGGGATACCTGCTCATCTCTAGTCCCTGCAGATGTATACTTTGTGATAAGTATATTTAAAGAGGAAAACCCCTTTAAAACACATAAAATAATATAAATGCCCCACCATCCTGGAGAATAAAAAATAAAAATAAAACAGTAGGGCAGTAAACATAAGTATTTGTCACAAAACATCAGCATCATTTCACTGTTAAATATACCACATTGATCTGCCCTGTAAATAGACATTAGGCTGGCAGTGAATGTGTTAAGTGATATCTGCTCTGTGCTCATCGAGTTCATAACAAAATATTTACCTTCAACTTAAATATCATTTTACTGCTTTAAGAAAAGTTCAAAGGCAGCTGTGTGTGTGCGTCTGTTTTGTGTCAATCTCAATCCCATGCCTTAGAGCTGGTTGTCTTGTGCCTGATGATTGCCATGTTATTTTTGTATTTACATGGAATGTGTGGATTAAATTATAAACTGTTTAAAGCCAGCATTAAAATTCATAAAATAAAACAGTGGTCTTTTTCAGCGATGACAGGCGAGTCGGTTCCCTGCATGAGCAACTCTTAGAGATGAGCGAATCGATTCTTAAACAAATCGAATTTCCCAAAAACTTCGGATTCCAAAATATCCGACAGAGAAGGCATCTTCCACAAAAAAGGGAGACCATATTTTTAGCTTTATAAGATATACTTTTTTCCCCAAAAATGTGGGGGAGAAATGTCAGAGCATCTTATAAAGCGAACACTAAGGATCGTTTCTATTATGAAAGTGATCATTAGTATGCAGAAGGCATAGGGAGCGGTGAGTGTAAGGGTGCTAGTGCTGTCTTTACTCACCGCTCCCTGATCTCCTTGAAGGTCCCGTGTTGCACTGTGTCCTGTGCATAGCATTAGGACGTAGTACACGTAGGCATGCGCTATGACGTGATGCTGTGCGTCATCAGGTCGCAGTGCAGAGTGGGACCCGCAAGAAGACCAGGAAATAGTAAGTGCAGGAAGAGCATGGCTCCATTTCATTTGTTTCTTTATTGTCTGATCTGAGGGCTGATGAGAATTGGGGCATCTGAACTGAGGTCTGATACAGATCGGTGGGTCTGAATGGGGAGGTCTGATAAAGTTTTGGGGTCTTATCTGAGGTCTAATAAAGATTGGGGGTCTGATTTGAGGTCTGAAAAAGATTAGGGATCCGATCTGAGGTCTGATGAAGATTGGGGGTCTTATTTGAGGTCTGATAAAGTTTGGGGGTCTAATATGAGATCTAATAAAGATTGGTTATCTAATCTGAAGTCTGATAAAGATTAGTGATCTGATCTGGGGTCTGATAAAGATTGGGGGTCAGATTTGGGGGTCTGATGAAAAATATATATTTTTCCTGATTTTCCTCCTCTAAAACCCAAGTGCGTCTTATAATGAGGTGCATCTTATAAAACAAAAAATACAACAATTTTTGGATAGTTTTTAATTTAAAAAATTCTGACACAGCAATGTGTTATTAAACAGGCTCTTTGTTACCACTGGCCACCCTCTGTTTACCCATAGACATATATGTTGCTGTCATTTTGATGCTACTAATGCTATCTTGGTGTTAAAGAGCTTGAAAGGGGTCAGATACAGTCCTAGGAAACCCTACAGTGTTATACACGACTTTTTAGGACAACTGGGGCACTTTCGATTCAGACAGAACTGATTTGGTGCTACAACAGGTACTGGTACTACAGCTATCACTAAATCTGCATGCATATGTTTGGAAGTAGAGAGAAGAGCCTCAGTAGTACTCCTTTGTCATGACATCATGTCATTTGGCTTATCTCACTACCTTTGGAGCTCAGTAAAATAGTTTCCATGTTCAGTTTAACCAGAATGGCAAATTCTCCCTTTGTAAAAAGAAAAAAAAAGTTCTTTAAATCTGGGACCATATTATGAGCTGGATTTGATTTGTACCATTTGATTTCTAATTTTCCTTTTAAAAATAATTTGTTGGCCCAAGATCACTGAAATGTTGTGAATATTTAAGCTTGGCAACTCTTTTTGCAACATATGGACACTAAATCAATCTCTTTGTTAATTCTTGTGAAGCACACAGTGCAAGCAAGCAGCATTTGGAGACAACATCCCTCTATTACTGTGAGCCTCAACGAACCTCTAACAAACACAAATGGGAAATATGCTGCAGAAAATTTTGAATCTGGAAATCAGTTCCATGCATCTAAATGGTCTTGCCTCTGCATTTGTTGCATGGATTTTTAGAAACCCCATTTAGATGAATAGTAGCAGGCTGTCACGGACGTACCGAGACATACAGATGTCCCGGTGACAGTGAGTGGCAGGAGATCTGTGAGACTGGCCACACGTGGTTTGATCTGACAGGTTTCCTTGTGAATCAATAGGCGTCTGTGTTGTTTCTGGTAATGGCCACACCTCTTGCCTCCAGGTGTTGCTATTGTGGTCATTTTACCTTCCTTATTTATTGTTACTTCTTCCAAAATTCTGTGCGGTTTATAGCTTCTGTTGGACCTGTGGATAGTTGATGGTTGGATCTTGGCTGGGTTCCTGGTGCTTCCTTAGCCCCTTTGAAGTTAAGTCTTTCTTTTTCCTTTTGTATTTTGTTTTGGTTATCTGTGTGTTGTATTTCCCTATTTGAATTAGGCCTGAGGGAAACTCCTGTTCGTCCTTCCTTTCTGCCATTAGTACCAGGGTCCTATAGGGCTTGATAGGACTCTAGGTATTACTGAGTATGAACTCACCTACCTTTGGGGTCTGTTTATACTGGTAGTCAGTCAGGATTTTGGTTAAGGTTTTTACTAGGAGGTGTCCATCTTCCTTCCCTAGTTCTGAGGCCTGATTCCCTGTCCTCCCCTTCCCTCCTATGCTTGGTGTGGTGTTTCCCTCCCACACTGAAGCGTAACACAGGCACATTACTGCAACAGCAGTACTTTCGATAACAAATCCGTTAGTATAGCCTATTTTTTGCAAATGTTGGAGCTAATTATATTTTAAAACTTCCTCGGGGACAGCCATTTTTGAGGCACATGCTGTATGGACATTATAACAGCTCCAATTTAGGGAGCTTTTTATTTTCTTTACTCACCCTTCTGCAGCTCTTGGCTCTTCACTTTCTATGGGCTGCCAGAAGCCTGCCCCACGTTGCATGGATTTTTACAAATCCCATTTATATGAATAGTAGCAGGCACATTACTGCAACAGAAGTACTTTCTATAATAAATCTGTGAATATACAATTTTTTTTAAATATTGGAGCTACTTATATTAAATTATTTTAAACTTCCTTTGGGACAGCCATTTTTGAGGCAAACCCTGTATAGACAGTATAACAGCTGCAATTTAGGGAGCTTTTTATCTTCTTTACTCACCCCTCTCTGCAGCTCTGGGCTCTTCATTGTTTTTGTGCTGACAAAAGCCTGTCCCAAGTGACTGTTAGGGAACTGCATCTCCCATGAGTGCACTGCAGCCTTATTAACCCCTTTGCCTGTCTTCCTCCTCTGCATAAAAAATGGTCTCTCACACACGGCCCCAGAGATTCCACTTAAAAATAGCACCATAGTATGTAACACCCCCACAAATTTTTTCTCTACTGTCTTGAGAAAGATATAGCTTATAGCTTTAATATAGCTTATAGATTTAATTCTATTTATTTAGAAGTAGGGATGAATGAATGAAAGGAGTCTAGATGACTTCACCTGCTTTACTATGAGATCACTATGCCACCACTGAGATGAAGAAGAGAGCAGGGGTGCTACCTGATTGCAGGAAAGGTAGTCCAGAATTTTGGCCACAAGTAAAACCGCAGAGGACACCACCAGAGTGATTAGTGTATATATATATATATATATATATATATATATATATATACATAAAACCCCTTACAATATTTTTATTGCAAAAAAAAATACTTTATTCCCTTTAGCCCTTTAGTGAAAAAGCCTGTTTGGGCCTTAATGACCATTGACCAAGCAAGATTTTGGAAATCAGATATGTGTCACTTTGGCATAGAATAACTTCGCAAAGGTTTTGCACATCAAAGTAATTCTGACATTGTTTTCTAGTCACATATTGTACTTTACTTAGGTGGTAAAATTTTACCGATAAAATATGCGTATCTTTATTAAAAAACTTAACAATCTATGAAAACTTGCATATTTTCCTATTTTCAACTGCAATATTTCACATAAATACTATTCAATATTTTTATCAGAAATATATTTCCACATCTTTACTTTATTTTAGCTGCACTTACAAAAACTTTGACTTTTTTTAATTTAGGAGACTTACCATTTTAACATAAATTTTAACATTTTTGAAGTACATATTTTTTCCTGCAACAAGCCAAGTTTGCAGAGGCTTATAAATAATAGAACCCCCCCAAAAGTGACCCCATTTTGAAAACTAGACCCCTTAATGTATTCATCTATGGGTGTAATGAGTTTTATGACCCCCTAGTCTTTTAAAGAAATTAATGCTAAAAAGGTGAAAAAAAAAATCATTTTTTACACTAAAGTGTCAATTTAAAGACAGTTTTTTTTTCTACAAAGCACATGAAAATGAAGAAGTACACCCCAAAATGTATCACCCCATTTCTACTGTCTTCATAAATACCCCCATTGTGGCCCTAATCTTATGTCTTGACACACGGCAGGGCCCAAACATAAAGGAGCACCCAGTGGCTTTCAGAACACAAAATTTGCTTGAAAATGTTTTAGGCCCCATTGCACACTTGTAATGGCGTTGAGCTGCCAAAACAATAGAAAACCCCCATAAATGACCCCATTTTTAAAACTAGACCCCCTAAGGTATTCATATAGGGGTGTAGTGAGCTTTTAGACCACCTAGTTTTTTGTAGAAATTATTGCTAAGCAGGCAAAAAATATATATTTTTCATTTTTTACACAAAAGTGTCAATTTAAAGACAGATTTTTTTTTCTACAGAGCACATGACAATGAAGAAGTACACCCCAAAATGTATCACCCCATTTCTCCTGTCTTCAGAAATACCCCCATTGTGGCCCTAATCTTATGTCTTGACACACGGCAGGGCCCAAACATAAAGGAGCACACAGTGGCTTTCAGAACACAAAATTTGCTTGAAAATGTTTTAGGCCCCAATTGCACACTTGTAATGGTGTTGCGCTGCCAAAATGATAGAAACCCCCATAAATGACCCCATTTTGAAAACTAGACCCCCTAAGTTATTCATCTAGGGGTTTAGTGATCTTTTAGACCGCCTAGTTTTCTGCAGAAATTAATCAAGAAGGCAAAATAAAATGTTTTCATTTTTTACACAAAAGTGTTAATTTAAAGACAGATTTTTTTTCTACAGAGCACATGAAAATGAAGAAGTACACCCCAAAATCTATCACCCCATTTCTTCTGTCTTCAGAAATATCCCCATTGTGGTCCTAATCTTATGTCTTGACACATTGCAGGGCCCAAACATAAAGGAGCACTTGGGGCCTTTCAGATAATAAACTGAAAATGGTTCAGGCCCCGTTGCACACATGTAATGGCGCTGAGCTGCAAAATGATAGAAAACCCTTATAAATGACCCTATTTTAAAAACTAGATCCCTTAAAGCATGCATCTAGTGGTGTAGTGAGCATGATGAGTGCAAAATTATTATAGGATGAAATAATGAGTATATATGGTTTAATTCAAATTGTTAATAACATTTTCACAGGAATTGGAGAAAAAATATATTTAAATGGGTAACCCTGTTAATGTCTTAGAAATCCACCACATTATTATCTTTGTGGCGCGTACAGATGAGAAGTGAAGCTGTGCACTTATAAGAGAGGTAGATTTCTAAAATAGGCATTTGCCTATACATATGACTATGTGTCGCCAAACTGAAAAAAAGGATAAAAAAATTGAACTGTAGTGAAAGGCCACAAGTCCAAGAAAACGGACTAAAATGTCTCCAACTTTGTTGCAAATTCCAGTTTGTTCACAACATACAAGAACACTGATAGGGCTGTAATGACAACCTGGCATTCAAGGACAGTGACAGGTCGTACAACGTCTCTTTAGCCCCATCAATCCCTATATGAGAGACGAACGTGCTAAGTGACGCGGTGCACCATAACAGGCCCCTGCCTGGCAAGGTAGAAACCGCTATGCACACAATCAACCAGTCACCTACAGAGTCCAGAACCGTCTGTAGGAACAGTAATGGATCACTAATTCCCAAAATGATGTCAGGATTTCTAGACATCCCTTAGTGTACAAGCCCTTAGTGTACTGGTGAGGAACAACTCAATCATTAGAGATCCTCCAAATAAAAAAATATGCCAATATCATGATACAGTAATGTAATTAACAGCTTTGTGTGGCAGGACATAGTCATAAAAAATGAAATTAGGAAAATTAAGAAAACAAATCAGAAAAAAAATAGCTCTACAACCTATCCCAAAAAGGATCCCTCCCTCCCTGGAAAGCCAAAAGCACAAACTAAACAGAAAATGAGAATAAATTGACTTCCTGAAAAGGCCCCCCACCGACCCTCTTTGGTATTAAATAAAATTATAATTAGTAATTGTATGGTACGTCTCAAAACAGTGGAAATTGCAGAGGCCTGGTTTTGATTGGCAAATGGGGCAGTAAATTTGGGTGTCCCTCCCCCTTCCGTGTTTGCTACACACCCGGCATCGTTTCTGAGGATATGTCTTGCTGGCAGTGGCAGGGACGGGGTGAGGGAAGTGGCGTTCTCATAGCCTTCGAACATCCTCGGATTCAAAGGCTTGCCCAGGTGCAGGGGACTCAAACAGGATACTCTCAACCACCTTATCCTGGAACTCAAGGAAGTTGACGGTTCCTTGGGCATTTTTAAATAAAACAAAACTATTATAAGGTAGCAATCTGAATGAGGTAGATTGCTACCTTTTTATACCAGGCCCTGTTTTTTTGCTTCACCAGGTAGGGTGGAAGCGCCTGGTCCGAGATGTCTACACCTCCCATAAATTTATTGTAGTCTGTCACACAGTCCGGTTTGTATTTGTCAGCAGTAGCCCTCCTCTCCCAAACTGCTACTGTGGTGTCTGCGTGAAAGGTGGTCAGCATGTAGACATCCTTCTTGTCCTTCTACTTCACTGCAAGCAGCTGGTCACTTGCAAGGGCGAAGGATGTTCCTCTCTCCAAACGCTTGGACACCAGCGGTTGTGGGTATCCCACTCTATTTTTACAGCCTGTCCCACAAGCCCCTGTGTTTGCAGCATGGAGGGATTTATAAAGGGGTATACTAGTCTAAAAATTATCGGTGTACACGTGGTACCCTTTGTGTAGGAATGACGCCAATAGATCCCACACAATTTGTCCCGATGTCCCAATATTTTTGGGGCAGCCTGGGGGGTTAAGTTGGGAGTCTCTGCCCTCATATACAGACAGACTGCAGGTGTAGCCGGTTGTGCTCTCACACACCTTATATAATTTTACCCCATATCTGGCACGCTGGAGGGAATAAACAAATGGAAGGAAAGGCGGATTCATCGACGCATAGATTTTTTTTAAGGGGTATATAATTTTAAGAATAAATTTGTAAGGAGGGAAATAAGGGGTCTTAATTTATTTAGGCAGTGGAAGGCTGGGTCAGTTCTGGGGGGGGACTTGGGAATTGTCTGAAAAATGCATAAACCGCATTAGGGCTTCATAGCTGTTTCGGGACATAACTGCTGCAAACACAGGAGTTGAGTGGACAGTACTCGCAGCCCAATACGATCGGTCAGATGGCTTTTTTACAATGCCCATGTCCAGGTTAAGCCCCAAAATTGGAGAATGAGATGAAGTGGCGACTTCTACCACCATAGGGCTATGGGGTCTGGGGATGGAAGCGGAACTAGAGTACCCGCTATCTGAAGATATTTCTGCCTCTGAAGCAATGTCAGATTCAGAGTGGTCAGATTCAGAGTATGCCTGCTCTGCACTGAATAATCTCTGGGTGATTTTTTTTAAAATAAAGAAATGAAAATAACTGACCATCCCTAATAGACTAGTAACGGACACCCACTGATGGACACCCACTAACGGACATCCACTGACCGCCAGTAACAGATAGACTCAGGGTCCCTAATGAAAATAATTGACCGTCGCTAATAGACGCCTAATGACGGATGCCTAATGACGGACACCCACTGATGGACACCCACTGATGGACACCCACTGGCCGCCAGTAATAGATGGACACAGGGTCCCTAATGAAATTAATTGACAGTCACTGACGGACGCCTACTGACGGACACCCACTGACCGCCAGTTACGGTTGGACAGTTTATAAATAGTTTTTTTTTTTTCACAATAAATCACAAAAAGACAGAAGTCTGATCTCTCTCTCTTCTCACAGAACAACTGTACTGAGGGGGGAGAGAAGCAGAGCTCATGTCCTGGCTGTTTAGTAAATATAATGGATGTGATCTCCATGATAGGTTTATCATGGAGACCACATGATCAGGGACCATTATTATTGGTCCCTGATGGTTACTGTGCTGAAGGCAGATCTTCAGTACAGTAACCAGTGCGCATGTCTGCGCCATTTTGTATTTTTTATTTTTTACTGGGACGGGGGGCTCCTGCCCTTTATTAAATGCATTCGGGGCCATATTGCGGGACTCGGGGTGCTGCGGGACCCGATCGGGGCATATTTATTACTCTCTCTGCTCTCCTGAGGAGAGAGAACCTGGTGTTGGGGCGGCGAAGGCGGATTACAGTGTGCGCATGCGTCGGGCCACCGCCGCCATCTTTCTTGAGGGCAGGGGAGTAAGGATCTGGACACAGCTTTCCATTATGGGGAAGGTGGGGGACCCGATCCCTGCACCGGAGGCTTTCTCTCTCCTCTCTTACATGAGAGGAAGGAGAAAGTTTACTGCTGGTAGCTGCGAGCACGGAGCTCCAGCGCTTGATTTAAGCGCTAACTTGGGCTGAAGTGCCACAGTAAAAAGGCGGCAAAGGCCGCTTAGTGACCGCCGTAAAAACACATATTGGTTGTCACTAAAGGGTTATAGAACTGTCTGTAGACTATTACAAAATAAATAAAATTTCGTCATTTATTCATGTTAGCTAGAGTCCCCAGAAAGTGATACAGTACAGGAGTATTGCATCCTGCAGAGTCCATGGAGTAGCAGGGGGCTTCATACAGAGTTTTTCTTTGTGTAAAGTGTAATGTGTTGCTATCCTGCCTCATAAGAGGGTCCCAATAGAGTTATCACGAAATCAACCTCTTTGATGATAATGAGAGGACTCTACTCATCCCATCCTGGTGTACACAATACTTCTGAGCTGCAGAAAGCAGGAAATGTCAGCTTTCTCTGTCTCTAGTCACCAGTGTGAAAACAAAAATATTGTGAGATTTTTATTTTATTTTGATAGACTCAAAAACCAAAAGAGAAAAAAAAAGAAAGAAATGTGCTTAATAAAAACACTACTTAAATAGTGTCATTGTTAGTGTTGAGCAAATGGAAGCCAAACAAATTGACTTCGATCCCATTGTCAGGAAAAATTTGCCGCACAGCCGAATTTTCTCACGTTTTTACATAGTTACATAATTGATATGGTTGAAAAAAGACATACGTTAAGTCCATCAAGTTCAACCAAGGGATAGGTGGGGACGCGAATCCCAGAAGGAAGTGAGACTCAGATTTCTACACGTTTTCATAAGCATTAATGTTGTTTACTTTTAAGAAATCATCTAAACCCTTTGTAAAACTGTGCACTGTTCCTGCTGTGACCACGTCCTGAGGAAGTCTATTCCACAGATTCACAGTTCTTACAGTAAAGAAGCATTGATGCTTCTGGAGACTGAACTTTTTCTTCTCCAGTCGGAGGCAGTGCCCCCTTGTCTTTTGAGGGCATTTTACGTGGAACAGTTTTTCACTGTATTTTTTGTATGGCCCATTTATATATTTTTATAGGTTAATCATGTCACCCCTTAGACGTCTCTTCTCAAGACTAAATAAATTCAATTATTTTAATCTTTCTTCATAACTAAGACCCTCCATGCCCCTTATCAGTTCAGTCGCTCTCCTCTGTACTTTTTCCAGCTGCAGAGCATCCTTTCTATGTACTGGTGCCCAGAACTGAACTGCATATTCCAGATGAGGCCGCACCAACACTTTGTAAAGTCGTAGTATTATATCCCTGCCCGGGAGTCCATGCCTCGTTTAATGCATGACAGTATCCTGGTGGCCTTAGAAGCAGCTGATTGACATTGTATGCTGTAATTTGATCTACCATCCACAAGGACACCCAAATCCTTCTCTATAAGTGACTCTACCAGTGCTACATCACCCAGGACATATGAAGCACAGAGATTTTTACTACCAAAATGCAGAACTTTACATTTGTCCACATTGAACCTCATTTGCCAAGTTGATGCCTAATCACTCGGTGTTCAAGTCAGCTTGTAGTATATGGACATCTTCCATAGACTGTACAGTACTACATAGCTTAGTGTCATCTGCAAAACTAGAAATGGTGCTATTAATTAGTGATGAGCGGCAGGGGCAATATTCGATTCCGTGATATTTCGCGAATATTCATCATATATTCGCGAATTTGAGAATCTGTGATCTCCAGTCATTATTTTCTTGATTGTAAAAATTGGCAATCGGAAAATTTGCGATACGAAAATTTGCGATCAACACCACTCCTAAAGTTAATGATATTGCAGCCTTCCCATTGGCCCACAAGCAAGAAGCAGTGAGGGATCATGGGTACTGATGAAAAAAATCTAGAATATTCACGATTACGAAGCTATAGAACTATATTCTAGATATTCGCAAATTCTCGAAGTGGCAATATTCGCAATAAAAATGTATGATTAGAATATTCGCGATCAACACTGCTATTAATCCTGTCCTCTATATCATTAATAAATAAATAAAATAAGTGAGGGCCCAGCACTGAACCTTGGGGTACACCACTTATAACCAGGGACCATTCTGAATAGGAATCATTGACCACAACTCTCTGGACATGGTCCTTCAACCAGTTCTCAATCCAATTACAAACTATACTTTCCAAGCCTATAGACCTTACTTTAATCTATTTTTTCTGAAATGGCTGCAAAAAAAAATACATACTCACCTCATCCAATTGCTCGCAGAGGTCTTGATTGAAGAATCCTCGTGAGATCTCACCACATCACCATGTGGCTGGCTGGACACGGCGACATTATCAGTGATGACGTCACCGCTCCTGGCCAGCGTGAAGGCATCATCAGCAAGATTTCACGGGGTTTCTTCAATCTCCTCGAGCAAATGGATAAGGTGAGTATGTTTTTTGTTTTTTTAAACCCTGATTAAGCCTTGAAAGGCCTACATTTTAACATCAGATATCACGATCAGCAATGAACGCGGCATCTGAGGGGTTCAATGACGTGGGGTGGGGTGATTTCTGCTCCTTGTCATTGCGCCCGCTACTTACAAAGGAATGAGATTCAGGACAATATTATTCGTAATTAAATGAATTTCTTTGTGAAATTCGGCGAAGCAGATGAATCAATTTTTTCATAACTTTGCTAATCACTAGTCATTATCTAAAGTTCTTTTACCTTTTAAGGGGTTGTCCTCCTCTCTTGTGTTTTTTTTTTTTAAACCCCCCCAGCATGGTTGGGCCCTCAGTGGTGAGCATACTTGCCTGATTCCCACTGCTCGGTTCCATCTCCATCGCTCCCCTTCGTGTGCTACTGGTCCCAAAAACTGAACGTGTCAACACATGATTGCTACAGCTGATGACTGGTCTGGGCAGTGATGTGTCTCCAATGTGTCACATCACTGGGTCACATGACAAATGGGTGACACGTCACCACCGCGGACAGTCATTTGCTGCAGCAATCACGTGACCAGCATCAATCAGGGTGTTGAGACGGATGCGAAAGGGAAGCAATGGAGCAGGAACCCAGAGGCAGGGATCAGGTAAGTATGCTTTATCAAACTGGCTTAGTTTCCCATAGCAACCAATCAGATTCCAACCTTCATTTTGGACAGCTCCTTTGAAAAATGAAAGGTGGAATCTGATTGGTTGCTATGGGTAACTAAGCCAGTTCTACTTTAAACCAGTTTGATAAATGACCCCCAATGACTTGCATTGTTTCCATTTTTTTTTTTAGAAAGTTCATTGAGCAGATGCATCCACACATATAGCATCTATATTTGTTTTACAGTTTATAACTTTTTTTATTTTTTTATTAATTCTTTACAAGAAACACAGTCATAGAGCCTTAGATCCTAGATGCTATCTATAGGTGTCGGCAGAATTTCATGCGCTCTTCTGACACCCATGCAAACCTCGAGTCAAACTTGTATTCCAGAAAATTATAAAAACAATCGCTGCATACATATATACAGCTACATTACGCAAACATTTCATAAGAAATATAAAGTAGATGAATGTGTTCCTAAGTCACTAATGTCATTTTTCTGAAGTATTGCAGATATTAACAGTTTCCTGTTTGCATCACATCACTTTCTATAAACCATAGCCTTTTTCTAACGAGCGGCAATGAGCTCCCTTGGCACTTGTAGAATGTGACTAATAGGCGCCATATAAACGAATAGGCATCAGTGTAGTCTCCATCCGATGTTGATAGCGTCCGAACCACTTATTTCATAGTACACTACTGTACTGCCATATCCTTTAGTCTACACTATGGCTATAGTAATAGAATCAGTAGTAAACGGGTGGAACCATAGTGGATGCAGATATTGTGCTGAACCCAGGTCCTGGAGTCTGAGGGCCCATAAACAGCCACGAGTAAGATGAGTGGAATGTATAAAGACTTGCTGAAAAATAATTTTTACCAGAAAAACCCTTAGGAATCTTTTGCCTATTACAAACTTTTATTAAAGGGATACTTATAATCATATACATTTGTGTATATCTAACCTCCTATGAGAGCCTCACCTATCAGGAGAATAGGGGTTCCATGATCCCTCAATTGCTGATCCATAGAGGCAGCACTACCAATCCACAGCATTGGAGAAGTGACCATATGGGAGGTGGCCATATTGTTCTCTCAGTAGGTGACAGTAGATATACATGGTTATATAATACATATAGGGCACATCCACATAATATTCCATACATGTATAAGTAAATGCTCCTCTAATCAAGGATGTTGTTGAAGATTGTTTAACCAAGCCTTAGTCACCAGCACGATGTTCTCCATCTCAGAAGCTAGGTAGTTCCTCACTGCAGGAGACAGACTCAGTAGAAAGTCTATGGGTCTGTCTTACTTTTGTCTTCTGCAGAGAGGATAGAGAGCGTGATCTGAACTTAAAGGATTGACGAGGGTCTTAGCACTCAGATACCAGCCGATCAAAACCTTTTTATCGGTCTCTATGGCATATTGAAGGTTTTATGAAAACTCAGTGACCCTTGATGAAATAAGACATTATATACAAGTCAAAAATAACTGCTGGAAGTTGTTAATCACTCCCGTAGAAGGATGGAGGATAGAAGATTCTTTAGGGTCCTGTAAAGTACATACAGCCAGTGTTGAGACAAGCGAAGCATTCGAAGTGGAATTCGGTCTGAAGTTTAGGCAAACTTCGATACACAACAAATTTGATTTTCTTGCTCTTCCTGGTAATGAATTAGTATTTCCTAAAATGGCGGCTGCACGTGTTACAAAGTGAAAGTAAAAAGCCCGGGAATGCGAGATCACCCATAATGCCATGCAGCCAGCCAATCCGCAGATAGCCATCCCCTTTGATGTCGCAGCCCTAAAAAAAACCTCATCGTGCGCGGTGTCTGCCATTGTCCCGTGAGCTGAGCATAGGGAGTAGAGATGATCGAATCTCACGAAGTGGAATTCGATCCGAATTTCAGGATAAATTTGATTTGCCTAGAAGCCGAATTTCCTCGTGCTTCGTGTCAGTGAATAGATTTAACCTGAAATAGTATAAAAAAAACTAAAAATTCTTACTTACCTCCTCCATTTGCTCGTGACGGGCTGCCAGCCTGCATCTTGCTTGAAGATCTAGGTCGGAATCCCATGCGGCGCGTGATTACATCATCACGCCGGCCTGCGTGATGACGTCATACGACACCACGCCAGCCGGATTTGGGCCGAGATCTTCAATCAAGATGGCAGCATTGAGAGCAAATGGAGGCGGTAAGTTTAATTAAATATATTTTTTTGTTAATTTTACACTCAGATGCCGCGATAATGTATGAACGTGGCATCTGAGGGGTACAATGACGGGGGCGGTGCTATCGCAGCTAACTGTCATTGCACCCGCTACTTACAAAAAAATGCTACTTACAACTATACAGTGCGGTCTTTGTTATTAAATGAAAGGCAACTGTGGGCTAACTGGCTGTGCAGTTCTTCACCGCAGCATACCCTAAGGCACAGTGGCCTGGGTATACCTGATCTATAGCGATTCATGGCGAATTAATTCATAACAAATTAAATTTCTTGGCTAACTTCAGCAAAGTTGCCAAATCGAATTCTCAAAATTTTGCTCATCTCTACATACAAAGTATCTAGAAAAAGTAGATGGAGCTATCGTGACCTGCTGTCCAGAGTAGCAGCTCAATCAGGCACAGGTTAAAAACAGTTCAGAACAAACAGTACCATACCGTACTGCAGAGAGGCGCTAAAAATTGCATGTACAGTGGATATAAAAAGTCTACACACCCCTGTTAAAATGTCAAGTTTCTGTGCTGTAAATAAAATGAGACAAAGATAAATAATTTCAGATCGTTTTCAACCTTTAATGTGACCTATAAACTGTACCACTCAATTGAAAAACAAACTGAAATCTTTTAGAGGGAAGAAAACAAAAAAAACAAAAATAATGTGGTTGCATAAGTGTGCACACCCTCTTATAACTGGGGATGTAGCTGTGTTCAGAATTAAGCAATCACATTCACAATCATGTTAGATAGGAGTCAGCGTACACCTGCCATCATGTAAAGTGCCTCTGATTAACCCCAAATAAAGTTCAGCTGCTCTAGTTGGTCTTTCCTGAAATTTTTCTTAGTCGCATCCCACAGCAAAAGCCATGGTCCTCAGAGAGCTTCCAAAGCATCAGAGGGATCTCATTGTTAAAAGGTATCAGTCAGGAGAAGGGTACAAAAGAATTTCCAGGGCATTAGATCTACCATGGAACACAGTGAAGACAGTCATCATCAAGTGGAGAAAATATGGCACAACAGGGACATTACCAAGAACTGGACGTCCCTCCAAAATTTATTAAAAGACGAGAAGAAAACTGGTCTGGGAGGCTACCAAGAGGCCTACAGCAACATTAAAGGAGCTGCAGGAATATCTGGCAAGTACTGGCTGTGTGGTACATATGCAGCACGCCAGACCTGCAGGGTATAGCGACAGTGAGGTCACAGTATGGGCAATCGAGGGTTACTCACTTTTCTGAGGAAAACCCTGGGCAGGCATGCGGCAGTGAAGGAGAGGTAGACACAAGTTCCTCTGGGGCACACTCTGTATGTAGAGACCTGGCCTGATGTTGTGTGAGGTGCCCTGGATGTTGCAGGTGTTTGGAGTGCCTGAAGCAAGGTCCCTTTTGAGATTCGTGACGCCAGTGCCTGTAACGGTGGCACACCGATTGGTAGGAGTAGTAATTGAGTACGCAGTAGATAAACCAAACGTTTCTTTACTTGGTGAAACCAGTCCAACTTTGTACAGGCAATTATAGTTGATAATGATAAATGCAGTCCCTTGAACAATACTTCACAAGCAGGTTGTCTTTCAATATAATGTCAGGTATTAATCATGCAAGATACTTGGAGGGTATACAAGTGATACTTTGCAGTGCAATGCTGCTCTATCCCCTTCAGCTATTCTAGCTGGCTGGATCCCAAGGCCTGGATGCCTAATTGCTGGCTTAAATCCTTGGTATAAATAATCTTCCTCCAGTATTGGCACTTGCTTTTCTTTATAGATCCTCTGCCCATCAGGGTACTTATCTGGCTTGTAATATCCTTGCTTGGTAGGGAAGCTGCAGGTTTCTCCCAGGAGGTCCTGTCCTACTACTGGGGTATCTAATAGGCCTGCTATGCATAATACAGGGGAAACATTGCATGTAAAAACACACAGCCAAATACATTAAATGCATAGTCAAATATAAGATCACTGTCCCTTGTGAGTAGGAGTAACACGCAAACCAATTGACCCTTGTGTAGTGCCCACGCCTACCTAGTGGGACACTACACATGTGACAACAATCTCTCGTATTCTTCATATGTCTGGGCTATGGGGTAGAGTGGCAAGACAAAAGCCTTTTCTTACGAAGAAAAACATCCAAGCCAGGCTACATTTTGCAAAAACACATCTGAAGTCTCCCAAAAGCATGTGGGAAAAGGTGTTATGGTCTGATGAAACCAAGGTTGAACTTTTTGGCCATAATTCCAAAAGATATGTTTGGCGCACAAACAACACTGCACATCACCAAAAGAACACCATCCCCACAGTGAAGCATAGTGGTGGCAGCATCATTCTTTGCGGCTGTTTTTCTTCAGCTGGAACTGGGGCCTTAATTTTTATACTTACCTGCGGCTTACCTGCGGCGAGCGCGACGTTCACTTCCTGGAGTCGGCTGGGCTTGATTGACGTCTTCTTGAATGTCCTGAACGCGCACACAGCCACGCAGGCGCCATGGTGCCTTATTCCTGGCCTGTATAGTACAGAGCCGGCGTGCGCGGCTCTGTACTATACCTGCCAGGAAGAAGTCATGATGGCGCATGCGCGGTGGCGTGCGCGTTCAGGACATTGCAGGGCCCAGCCGGGAGAAAATCTTCAGTCTCCTGCGCAAGCGCGGCCCGGCCAGATTCGACAGGCGAGAGGTGGCCTTAACCAGGGGAGACGAAAGACAACAATCAGGTAAGAGGGGACTTATTTTCTCAAAAAGGGTGGGAATTTGGTAATAAAATGTATTTACAAAAATGATCACTGTCAAATCATTAACAGATTTACCTGTGATCATTGTGATAAGAATACCCCTTTAAGCTATAGGGAATTATGAACAGTTCCAAATACCAGTCAATATTGGCACAAAACCTTCAGGCTTCTGCTAGAAAGCTGAACATGAGAGGAACTTCATCTTTCAGCATGATAACGACCCAAAGCATACATCCAAATCAACAAAGGAATGGCTTCACGAGGAGAAGATTAACGTTTTGGAATGGCCCAGCCAGAGCCCAGACCTGAATCCGATTGAAATTTTGTGGGGTGATCTGAAGAGGGCTGTGCACAGGAGATGCCCTCGCAATCTGACAGATTTGGACTGTTTTTGCAAAGAAGAGTGGGCAAATCTTGCCAAGTCAAAATGTGCCATGCTGATAGACTCATACCCAAAAAGACTGTGTGCTGTAATAAAATCAAAAGGTGCTTCAACAAAGTATTAGTTTAAGGGTGTGCACACTTATGCAACCATATTATTTTATTTTTATATTTTATACTTCCCTCTAAAATATTTCAGTTTGTTTTTCAATTGAGTTGTACAGTTTATAGGTCACATTAAAGGTTGAAAAAGTTCTGAAATTATTTATCTTTGTCTCATTTTTTTACATCACAGAAACCTGACATTTTAACAGGGGTGTGTAGACTTTTTATATCCACTGTATGTCAGTGCATGTAATTCAGTAAAAAAAAGTGTGCTACCAGTGAAATACCCATGATGATTGTTTGGCTATTTTAGCCAAAACTCCTAAATAGATAGACAGATAGACAGTGCCACCAAAAATAATTAGGCCAAACAGATAGTGCCCTAGACCAGTTATGCCCAACCTACGGCCCGCAGGCCAAATGCGGCCTGCGAAGCCATGTCATGCGGCCCGCGCAGTAACAGGACTTTATCAGCGCAGGGCGCGCTGCGAACAGCACAGGCAGCAAAGCGATGCTGCCTGTGCCTGCAATCTCCCCGCCCAGCGCCGCCTCCTAGCTAATTTATTCACTGCACTTGCCTCTGTGAAGTTGAAGAGAAGCGCCGTAATCTCGCACAGGCATCGAAGTGCGCATGCCCCGTCTTTCTAGCCTCTGCCAGTGCGCCTGTGCGAGATTACGGCGCTTACCTTCAATTATACAGAGGCAAGTGCAGTGAATAAATTAGCTAGGAAGCGGCTCTGGGTGGGGAGGAGATCTGTGGATGACACTGAGGGGGGGATATCTGTGGATGACACTGAGGGGGATATCTGTGGATGACACTGAGGGGGATATCTGTGGATGACACTGAGGGGGGATATCTGTGGATGACACTGAGGGGGGGGATCTGTGGATGACACTGAGGGGGGGGATCTGTGAATGACACTGAGGGGGGATCTGGGGATGACACTCAGGGGGATCTGTGGATGACACTCAGGGGGGATATCTGTGGATGACACTGAGGGGGGGATCTGTGGATGACACTGAGGGGGGATATCTGTGGATGACACTGAGGGGGGGATATCTGTGGATGACACTGAGGGGGGGATATCTGTGGATGACACTGAGGGGGGATATCTGTGGATGACACTGAGGGGGAGATATCTGTGGATGACACTGAGGGGGAGATATCTGTGGATGTCACTGAGGGAGGGATATCTGTGGATGACACTCAGGGGGGATATCTGTGGATGACACTCAGGGGGGATATCTGTGGATGACACTGAGGAGGGGGTATCTGTGGATGACACTGAGGGGGATATCTGTGGATGACACTGAGGGGGGGGGATCTGTGGATGACACTGGGGGGGATCTGTGGATGACACTGAGGGGGGATCTGTGGATGACACTGAGTGGGGATCTGTGTTGATGACACTAAGTGGGGATCTGTGGATGACACTGAGGAGGGATCTGTGGATGACACTGAGGGGGGATCTGTGGATGACACTGAGGGGGGATCTGTGGATGACACTGAGGGGGGATCTGTGGATGACACTCAGGGGGGATATCTGTGGATGACACTGAGGAGGGGGTATCTGTGGATGACACTGAGGGGGATATCTGTGGATGACACTGAGGGGGGGGGGATCTGTGGATGACACTGAGGGGGGATCTGTGGATGACACTGAGGGGGGGATCTGTGGATGACACTGAGAGGGGGATCTGTGTTGATGACACTGAGTGGGGATCTGTGTTGATGACACTAAGTGGGGATCTGTGGATGACACTGAGGAGGGATCTGTGGATGACACTGAGGGGGGATCTGTGGATGACACTGAGGGGGGATCTGTGGATGACACTGAGGGGGGATCTGTGGATGACACTGAGGGGGGATCTGTGGATGACACTTAGGGAGAGGGGTGTGGGGATATTGGGGTGGGAGGTCCTGGAGGGGTGTTTGGGTGGAAGCTCTGCAAGGGGTGGGAGGTCCGATAGGTATGTGGGGGTGGGAGATCCGGGAGGGGTGGGGGCCATCCATTTTTTTGCTATGGGGCCCAGTAATTTCTAGCTACGCCCCTGATTGGTAATACTGGGCAGGCACTGGAGCGATAGAGCGCCTTGCTGTAAGAGAAACCGGCAGGAGATGAAAGGAGGAGGGGCCAGCCCCTGGTGGTGTCGGGCACATGGCGCAAGCATGGCGGTGGAGGATCTGACTGAAGCCTAAAGACCAGACATCAAGGTAGACCTGCAGAAGAAGGTGACAGCGCAGTATGTGATATATACATGTGTGTAATGTATGTAGTGCAGTGTGTGATCATCACATACTGCACTACATACATTACACACATGTATACATCACATGCCCCCTCACAGTAATAATGCCAAGATATGTGTCCTCTTCACAGTAGTAATGGGGACACATGCCCCCTCACAGTAGTTATGCCCAGATATGTGCCCCCTCACAATAATAATGCCAAAATATGTGCCCTCTTCACAGACGTCATGCTCACACATGCCCCCTCACAGTAGTTATGCCCAGATATGTGCCCCCTCACAGTATTAATACCAAGATATGTGCCCCCTCACAGTTATGCCCAGATATGTGCCCCCTCACAGTAGTTATGCCCAGATATGTGCCCTCCTCACAGTAGTTATGCCCTGATATGTGCCCTCCTCATAGTAGTTATGCCCTGATATGTGCCCCCTCACAGTAGTTATGCCCAGATATGTGCCCCCTCACAGTAGTTATGCCAGATATGTGCCCTCTTCACAGTAGTAATGCTCACACGTGCCCCCTCACAGCATTTGCATTTCTTTCTGGCAAAGCTACCTGGTTCTGGCCCGCGAAATTTATACCAAGTCTAGTGCGGCCCTCAGACGAAAAATGGTTGGGCACCACTGCCCTAGACAGTAATAATACTCCAAATTGTTCCCTAGATGGTAATAGTTCTTAAATGGTTCATCACACAGTAATATTGCTCCTTTGGGTTCCACACTGTTATATGGTTCCCTTCATTGTAATATTGCAGCTGTAATATTGCCCCCTGTGTGCCCCACTTAGTAATAATACTCCTACAGTGTTAGGTACGTTCACACCATATATGTGATCTACATTTAGCATGGATGCCAAGAAAATCCCGATGTATACACTAAACATGTTCACAAGATTACATTGGCACAACAGTGGCCAGAAAAGTGGCCTGTTGCCTGTGTCTGGCATATATACCACAAAACAGAGGTATGAAATTGCGTGGTATACTACTCTATTCCATAAAACAGTACCTAGATCCCCTAAATAAATCCAGATTCATACCAGAACCCTGAATAGAGACCCAGGCCGAACCCCTAAAGTAAATGCAGACCCCAAACTACTCTTTCTAAACAAAGAAACCCCAGACTAAATTCATACCTCATGCTATACCCCTGAATAAATATAGACCCCAGACGGTAATAATAAATATAGATCCTAAAAAGAACTACAAACTCCAGACCAGATCCCATGAATAAATTCTGACCCAATATAAATATTAACCACCGACTAGACCCCAGAACAGATCTCTGAACAAATATGTACTCCAGAATGAATACAGAGCTTAGATCAAACCCAGGTAAATATTTCATACCGGATGTCCTATACAAATACAGACCTCAGACCAGACAAATTTTTTTTTTTTTTAAAAACATACCCAGACCCTCTACACAAATACAGGCCCCACACCAGACACAAGTGATTTTCTGAGTGTTCATCATCATTTTTCTGAGATCATCAGTATCTGTTTGGTGGGGGGGGTCCAACTTCCAGCACCACCACCGATCAGCTGTTTGAAAAGGCCTCTTCCTAGGCCACTGACCTGACATCCCGTTCATTGGTCACATGGCCACAGTCCCACATTCCTGTTCAAGTCATTGTCCCATTCAAGTGAATGACGCTTAACTAAATTACCAAGCACAGACGCTATCCAATTAAAGGCACTGTGCTGGAAAGTTGCTCACAGGAGAGCCTTGGCCTTTTCGGCAGAGGTACTAGGAGGCGGACCCCCATTGGTCAGATATTAATGATCTATACTCAGGATATTAAGTATTAAACACCTGGGAAACCCATTTAAACAGGATATTGGAGAACAGGCCCTCCCATCACTCTTACAGTGCTTAAGGGACACCTTTATATTATATATATATTTATTTCATAAATTCTGCTAATTCCCTAAGAATACAGCTGCATACACTTAATGCAAAATAAAAATAAAAAAATGTTTCTGGCAGTTGGAATATGGGAAATAATATGTTCATACAATTTTTACAAAAAAAAAAGCACTAAAGCTGGAAACAAAAAATGTCACATGTGAACATAACCTTGTCACTGTTAAAGGGAATGTGTTATCAAAAAATTATCTATTGTTTAAATCACGTTTAACGTATTTTTAAAGAATTTTTGATAATTTAAAATTTTCCATGTCACTTTCTATATTTAAACAGTTTTTGCACTGGCCACTAAGCCTAATAATAGTTCACTTCTTGGTCTGTACAGATCACTTCACTGCAGTTATCTGCTTATCTGTCATTCTAATCCTGTCTGTAATAATATCATCTCTGTGTATAGATAAGAGATGATTCACCATTCACAATAGGTGATTGTCAGAGCTTATCTCTTCTTTCCTTGTACAATGATCTCTGCACAGGACATAGATCATGCCTAGAAAACTCTCCCATAGAAGTCAATGAGGTCCTCTCCTGACCATTGTGTCTATGGACCATGGGCCTGCCGTAAAGCTATTTTCTTAATGCTTTGTAAGTGCTGTTAACTGGGTTTTCTGAGACTTCTATACTGATGACCTATCCTCTGGAACTCTGGTCCGCCAACCAGCAGTTTGAGAAGGCATTGGCGCTCGCAGTAGCGTTGGGGCCTTCTCAAATAGCTGATCAGCGGGGGATCCTGGTTGTCAGACCCCCACCAATCAGATACTGATGACCCATCCTGAGGATAGGTCATCAGTATATGAGTCTTGGAAAACCCCTTTAAGAACAACTAAGGCAAGATGACCGCCAACATGATCATGTTCAGGAAATAGAATAAATAAATCTGCAAACAGAAAATAAAAACAGATTTGAAATAAAAGGAGATTTTAACTGGCAGATAAAAATGTTGGTGACACATTTCCTTTAACATTACTTCTCTCTAGTATCCTGGGTGGATAAAGTTGAGACTGCTGTGATTGTATCACCCTAGGGCCCACATGAACCTGGAAATGGCTCTGGCCTTGGTGATTGGACTTCAGCAATCTAACATTTTTTACCGATCCATTAGAAATAGTTTGCAGGGATGCCATTTTTCACTAAAAATAATTTTTAACTCTGAAATATTACAATTTATACAAAATGACCTTTTAAAGCTAACATTTTCTTTTTGCCTGCAGAGCCGAGAGAGCACCTTGTCATACAGATCTGATGGAGCGCGTATAATAGATCATGCCACTGTATAGGTTAATTTTACGTTTTGTACAGCGTCTCTGTTAGCAACCATGGCTTAGGAAGCAATTTATCTTAACCCTTTAATGACTGGGAGATTTTCAACTATTTTAATTTTCGATTTTTTTTACTCCCAGATTTTTTCCATTCACATAGCCATATGAGGACTTGTTTTTTTGCGGGAGCTGTACTTTCTAATGGCACCATTTACGGTTGCATGCAATGTAGTGGAAGCAGGAACAAAAATTCCACATAGGGTGTAATTATAAATAAACAGAATTTTGTCACAGTTTTATTGGTTTTGTTTTTACAGGGTTTCCTATGTGGTAAACTGACCTGTTAGTCTCATTCTACGGGGCAGTACAATTACAACAATACCATATTTCTATAGTTTTTCTTGAAAAAAAAAAACTTTGGAAAAATCGTCCGTTTTGAATTTTTTTTTCTGTTTGCCGCATGGCATAAATATTTTTATATTTTAATACTACAGGCATTTTTGCACGCGACAATGCCCATGATGTTTAGGTATTTTTATTGTTTATGTATTTTTATTAAAATTTTTGGGAAAGGGGGAAGATTAGAATTTTTATATTTTGTTGTTATTTTTAAAAACTTGAAAAACATTTTTTTAACACTTTTTAATAGTTCCTATAGGAAGATCAATTAATTGCTTCTCTCATAGCAATGGTTTTTGACCGTCCAGATGCTGTGGTCACATTTGACCAAGGCATCTGAGGGGTTGAATGTGTGCAATCAACATTATCGTCGATCGCATACATAAGCCCTTGGGTACCTGCTGTTAAAAACAGTAGGCATCTGGCGGCAATGGCGCCCACTGCACTCACAAACGGGCACCACATTTAAAGAACCCATCGCCGACATATATAGTTGTACGGCGGTCAGGAACAGGTTAAAGGGGTATTTTCATGTCAATAATTTTTGATATATTGATTTGATACATTGAAAATATTTAAAAAATTAGGATCTGACCTTCGCAACCTTCACCTATCAATACTGTCCTGACCCCAGTGCCGCCTACCATGAAAAATGTCATGTGACACCCAAATGCTGATTTAATTTCTCACCCTATTACGATGGACCACATGTGAATTATACATCCATATCCCATTGATTGCAGTGGGTTTAGAAGTTTGTTGAAAAATGTCTCCCAGTTCATCCATCGTTGTCATCATATCGTCAATTGTCTTGCCTATTAAACCGTATATTTTCTTACATACCAGTCAGTAGGTCAATAGTATAAGGCTGGGTTCAGACCTGAGCGTATTTGATATGTGCGTTTAACGCGCGTTTTTGTCGCGCGTTTTTATGCACGTTTTTTGCAATAGTAAACGCGCGTTTGACGCGCGTTTGTGTAATTGACTGCAGTGTCCTATGGCCACAAACGCGCGTCAAAACGCCCCAAAGAAGCTCAAGAACTTGTTTGAGCGTAGGGCGTTTTTCAGCGCGTTCAAACGCGCTGTAAAACGCTCAAGTGAGAACCAGGGCCATAGGGAAGCATTGGTTTTCATGTGTTGAGCGTTTTACAGCGCGTTTGAACGCGCTGTAAAACGCTCAAGTGTGAACCCAGCCTTAAAGTGATGGATGCTGCAGATGATATTGTTGTCCATTGTTTCCATTCAACCTATGGATTGTAATTTGAAAAACAATGGATGGACAGATGAAAAAAATTTACGTAACGTTATGGCAACATCTTCATTCAATGCACAAGTTTTTATGTACTTTATCCAACAAAAAATTATTTCCTAGAATAAATGACAAATATTATAGGTATCATGGACAACCTGCAAGCTACAAACAGAATCACATGTAGTGAATGAGACCTAATGATGATTCTAGCTAAAAAAGCTGTCCCTTCTTAACATTTATGACATAGCGCTAGGAGGATATGCCATAACTGTCAGATAGGTGCTACCTTTGGGAAGCGCTCCTATGTCCAGAACAGGGCCCTCAAAAGTGGAGGGTGAGCAGCTGAGCATCCACCCTTTATTCACCTCTGTGGGGGTTCCAAAAATAGCTGAACATTGGCTAGGCTACTTCCATGAGTCCCACAGTGTTGAGTGGAGTGGTGGCTACGCATGCATGGCATGCCCTACATTCACTGCTATGGAACTTTCAAAAATAGCCCAGCCCACTCACGCCATTATTTGAAGTCCCATAATAGTGAATGGAGGGGATGCTGTGCATACATGGTGTGCTCCCCTTCACTTTGGGGGACCGAAGGGTGGTCCCAGAGGTGTCACATACACATAATTGCTATCTTGTGTAGGATGTTTATTGTGGTCCTTGTGGTCCGCTGCGGGCATCCTCCACTGTATGCATTTTTGCTAGGGATTCCCATTAGCAACGGCCACAAGTGCAGGATTTGCTCCCCTGTATATATATGCACAACTGCATATGGGTTTCAGCACTTCCTGCCTGTTTAATACCACGCCATTATATTTCAGTTTGTTTGTATATACAGATACCTGGAGGTGTATAAACTCCAATTTAAATGTGCCTGTTTTCCATCCACAGGCTACATTTAGGTGCACCTGCGAGGCCTGGGCCATATCAGCCAGTCTTGAGTGGGACTCGCAGACTCCTCCCTCCTCCCATTGCAAGCATGGTTACATGCTGGAGGTAACTGGTGAGTTGTCTGTGAGTCGGACCTCACGCTCCTGTAATTCGCCCACTGGCCCCTGGTATTGCCCATAAGGCTCAAGTAGGTGAGTGTTCGCACCCGAACTACTTGGGAAACCTTGGCGCGATGCTCGGGCTCAGACATGTCCTCCACAGTAGGATATGTTGGCTAATCTTTCAATTTTAACATCAGTGTGAGGGTTAGTAAGACCGCAGAGTGCACCTGTATTTGCTATTATTACAACTTCTTTAAGGTCTAAAGGGGTTGCCCAATTGGCAACTGTAACTCCCTCGCATTCTGCATGAGTTTCAATTGTCAATTGTATTGCCTGTTTAGGAACCTATTACCAGAACTTCACCTTTATACGGAGTACTGTGATTTTTCTCTTCTATAAAAAAGTTGTCTAGTATTTTTTTTATTTTTTTTATAACAACGGCTTATGCTGCATTTAGATTGCCCAATTTTCTGGCAGATTGTTGAAAATGAACGTTCCTATGAATGCTTATTTCCAATGATCTGACCATGTAATGGTGCTGCAGATCACTCCATCAACAAGCAAAAGGCTTGTTCATCAGATGAAATGATCTTTGGTGGGACATCTCAATCATCACTTCTGAGCAGCAGATCGTGCTGAGTAAAGAACAGAAACAATTAATTTCTATGAGGATGTCCTCATACAGGAGAGCTGATCACTGCATGTAAATGCAGCTCTTCACCTCCAGTGACAAGCAGGCATTTATCGGGACGGAACGCTTCCTTCCCAATAATTGTCTGTTAGCACGGCGTAAATGCGTCTTTCGAAAGAGTTAAAAGAATAAAAGAAGCAATACTCATCTAAACTCCCCTAGTCCCATAATGCTCCAGTTCTGACAATTCCCAGATCATCTCCTTCTTGGACCCTCTTGGCAAAAGGAAGTGACATCCTGCCAATCACTGAATAATGTACCCCACTGCTGCAATTATTTGGCTAAATGGTCATTTTGTGTGTGTCAAGAAGGACCAGGATGGAGAGACCATAGGAGTACCTGAGATGCATTGCAACGAGAGTAGCAGCAAATTAGTGGGGTGATTAAAACTTCTGTTGTTTTTTTTTTGTTTTGTTTTTTTAACCCATTCTATGCCTTAAGAAAACTTACCCACCGCACAACTCCCGTACGTTCATTTTTTATCTTCTCTTACAGTTTACATTCAGGTATAATCTAGATATAATAATGAGTAACTTCAAATACCTGGCTTTGCTAATCGATACTGATCTTGAGCTATATCACATATCGGGCTCATCTAGATATGCTTAATTTTTTTTTTCAGGGTTGCAGAGCTCACAACTGGCAGCAAGCCTTGCTGGTTTAGTATCTGTACTGATACCACTGATGAATGAATAAATTGACTGCGGCGTTTCAACTTTTGTGTTATCAGTTTGCTGTGTCCATGAATAGTGATGAGCGAACCCGTGAAGGTTCAGGTTCGCCGGGTTCGGCCGAACTTCAGGTCAAAATTCGGGTTCGGGACCCGAACTTGACCCCATACCCCATTAAGGTCAATAGGGACCCGAAGTTCACTTTATTATTTTCCGTTATAACATGGTTATAACGGAAAATAATAGCATTCTTAAGACAGAATGCTAAATAAGATGGCCATTAAGGGGTTAAAAATAATTAAAAAAAACTCACCTCATCCACTTGATCTGCTTTCTTATTTCTGCAGGACCTTTAAAAGGACCTGCGATGACGTCACCGCGCTCACCACGTGGTGAGCGAGGTGACCTTATCGCAGGTCCTTTTGCAGGTTCTACAGAAAGAAGAAAGAAGAGGTGCGCGATCAAGTGGATGAGGTGAGTTTTTTTATTATTTTTAACCCCTCAATAGCCATTTTATTTTGCATTCTGTCTTAAGAATGCTATTATTTTCCGTTATAATCATGTTATAATGGAAAATAATAAAATCACCCGAACATCGAACCCGAACTTCAGTGAAAAAGTCCGGGTTCGGGTCCATGTAGCCGAACTCGCAAAGTTTGGTACGAACCCGAACTTTGCAGTCCGGGTTCGCTCAACCCTATCCATGAACAGTCGGTTGCTTCAGACTTTGTAGGGAAACACCCCATTGAAAGGGGATTGAAAAGTAAATGGTAACACCTAATTGTGCTTTTCCAGAGGGGAATAATAAACATTACAATCTAGAGTTCTACAAAAAGATGTGGAATACACATATTTACTAAAACAAGTTAGATTTTCTTCAAGATAAAAAAAAAATCTTTATCTGCTTTGAGAAAAATTTTTCATCCTATACTGGTAGACATGCAGGTAAAAATTTTGAAAAAAAAAATGTTATTGCAAGAAACAACTCTAACGGCTAAGGCCAGAAAAAAATAGTTTTTTTTTTAAAATGAACAACCCATGGAATGTGTTAATGTGCAGTCTGTTTTTCTTGTGCATCCATTGATTATAATTATAACCAGTCTAGCAGAGTCCCACATGACAATCAGTCCTAACTGGTGCATGCTGCAAACTTATTTACCGTACATGGATCAGTGATCTGTGCGAAAAATCGCACATGTGAATTCGCCAATTATAACGGGTCTGTGTTCAGTCCATGTGCTGTCCATTTTATATTCATATAGCATCAATGGCTCCCCGCTTCCACACGTCCACTGCCTTGGAGTAACTTTCAATTCTGTCCTGTCCTTCCAACCACACAAAAGCTCAAAAATATCTCTCGGATCTGAAAATTCCTCAACCAGGAGTCAGCAAAAATACTTGTACATGCCCTTATCATCTCCCACCTAGACTAATGCAACATTCGTGTCTGTGGTCTCTTATCTAACACTCTGGCACCCTGCCAATCCCTGCCCAGCTAATACACCTCTCCTCCTCGTTACTGCTCTTCCTCTCCTCTCTGCCAATCCTTCCAATAGCTACCCATTGCTCATAAAATCCAGTACAAAACTACAACTATGACCTACAAGGCTGAACCCAACCTGTCCCTTTCATATTCTATTAGGTATCTTCGGCTACTTCCCTCATGGAAAGTCCGATCCTCATAAACCTTCCTTCTCTACTCTCCTCTTACCTACTTGTCACATAATTGCCTACAAAAGTTGTAATGTTCATCCCCCATACTCTGGAACCTGCTACCCCAACACATCAGACTATCACCTACCATAGAAACCTTTGAAAGAAACCTAAAAACCCACCTCTTCTGACAAATTTACAACCTACAGTAAGATGCGGGTGCGTTGCGGGAAAATGCGTGATTTTTGCGCGCGAGTGCAAAGCGTTTTAATGCGTTTTGCCCGCGCGTGAGAAAAATCAGCATGTTCGGTACCCAGACCCGAACTCGGACTCCTTCCCAGAAGTTCGGGTTTGGGATCGGTGTTGTGAAGATTTTATTATTTTCCCTTATAACATGGTTATAAGGGAAAATAATAGCATTCTGAATACAGAATTCTAAGTAAATTAGGGATGGAAGGGTTACATGGTGAGTTCAATAAAAACATGGTAACATTTAATTCTTTGTGTGTTATTAGTTTAAGCAGACTGTGATTGTCTATTGTTGTGACTTAGATGAAGATCAGATCACATTTTATGACCAATTTGTGCAGAAATCCATATCATTCCAAAGGGTTCACATACTTTTTCTTGCAACTGTATACTCACTGCAGTCCATACTCCATGCAACATGCATCTGAAAGTCTGTATGAGCCCTATTCAATATTCTAGCGAACTAATTGATGGTCCAGTTGGACCCAAATACGTCTTTGGATCATGTACTGTTTTTTCCAAAATGAAAAAGTTGCTTTCATTCATTTATTTTTAAAACACAGTTTTCATAATTTAACTCTATCTATACATAGACACTACATAATTGTGTAGTGTCTATGTATAGATAGAGTTAAATTATGAAAAGTGTGTTTTAAAAATAAATGAATAAAAGCAACGTTTTAATTTTGGAAAAAACAGTACATGATCCAAAGACGTATTTGGGTCCAACTGGACCATCAATTAGTTCGCTAAAATAGTAAACGTTGACATGTACTGTGAGGTCATTTGAGATATAGTTGACTATTCAATATTCCGCACATCCTTTCCAAAGTGAGCACTTGAATAATGTGTGTGTACTGCAGTCATTGTGATTCTGCCAGTATTAATGCGATGAGAATTCCCTTTTTTTTTCCTCTCCTTTTCAATACTCAAAACAGATGCTGTCTGCGCTGGCACCAGAAATGTCAATTGTTTGAATGCACTGCGGGTTCACAGTTGCATTGTTTGTTCTTTGTTAAAATCTGCGGCCTTTTGTTCTCCACATGATTAGTCAAAGTGTTTTATAAGGGATAGAGGGAAAGGGGAAAGGTTCCAAAAACAATGGAGAAAGTATCAGAGTTATTGGTTAATCCACATGTTTTAAATAAAGAACAAGGCTTTATATGATGGAGATAATTTCCAAGCCTGGCACCAATAAAGAGAAAGATGTTAAAGCAACAATTCTTCACAAAATTAAAACTGAGCCGTTTACAGCATTCAAACACATGATTCCTTTGTACAAAAAACCCACAAAATTCTTATCTTTTTCCTCATCTGTTCTATTTTATTTCCCAAATGTGAGAAAATTGAAAGTAAGGCCCCTTGCAGACGAGCGTGAGCGGATTAGGTCCGGATGCGTTGCGGATGCGTTCAGTGAAAAATGCGCGATTTTCGCAAGCAAGTTCTTTCAGTTTTGTTTGAGATCACGCTCAGTTGTTCAGTTTTAATCGCGCGGGTGCAATGCCATTTAATGCGTTTTGCACGCGCGTGATAAAAAACTGAAGGTTTACAAACAACATCTCTTAGCAACCATCCGTGAAAAACGCATCGCATCCGCACTTGCTTGCGGATGCGATGCGATGAGATTTTCACGCAGCCCCATTCACTTCTATGCGTGAAAAATGCAGAATATAGAGCATGCTGCGATTTTTATGCAACGCACAAGTGATGCGTGAAGAACAACGCTCATGTACACAGACCCATTGAAATGAGCGGGTCCGGATTCAGTGCGGGCGCAATGCGTTAGCATCACGTATTGCACCCGCTCTGGATACTTGCTCGTCTGCAAGGGGCCCAACACTTAAACGCAATTTGTAATCTAGATTTTTTTTACCAATTGAAACCTGATACTGATAACGATTCATTTTTCTTAGGCTACTTTCACAATTGCGTTGTAGTGCAGTAGTCATTGTGCAGAGAGGGGGAGTAGATAAGCTGTAACATCACATGTGTGGGCCTATTGAGATGAGAAATAAAAAATTCATCTGTGATCAGGCAGCAAAAAAAAAAAAAAAGATGTTTGTGTGTATTTATACCTGCCATGTGTTTCATTGTACTTACGTCTGTTTTTGACCTGAGGAAGTAGTTTTAACCCCGAAACGCGTTGTCTGGATGGCATTTTTACCTGCTGTACCTTTAAATAAAGACATTGTTTAATACGAATTGGCTTTATTTCCAATATACTGTATGGTTTTATGATTTTTTTATCTGTTGAGAGCTCCCCATTTTTGGATCTTTTCTCTTCTCCTGCCCTGTTCTTCTGGAGGAGCTCTCACACATTTGGTCAATGTTTGATCAGTGATTTTCATCAGTGATTGTGACTAGGGATTAGTGAACCCGAACTGCAAAGTTTGGGTTGGTACCAAACTTTGCGAGTTCAGGTACCCAGAACCCGAACTTTTTCACTGAAGTCCGGGTTCGGTTTCAGTGTTCTCATGATTTTATTATTTTCTGTTAAAACATGGTTATATCGGAAAATAATAGCATTCATAAAACACAATGGAAAACAATATGGCCATTTAGGGGTTAAAAAAACAACTCATCTCATCCACTTGATCGCGCTGCAGCAGCAGCTTTTTCTATCTTCACTGAACAGGACCTGCCAAAGGACCTGCAAAATGTGCAATGACGTCACCGTGTGCATATCGCAGGTCCTTTCGAAGGTCCTGTTCAGTGAAGATAGAAGAAGCTGCTGCAGCGCAATCAAGTGGATTAGGTGAGTTTGTTTGTTTTTTTTTTAAGCCATAAATGGCCATATATTTTTGTATTCTGTCTTAAGAATGCTATTATTTTCAGATATAACGATGTTATAACAGAAAATAATAAAGTGAAGTTCGGGTCCCCATTGACTTCAATAGGGTTCGGGTTCACGACACATGCTGACACCCTCTTTTGAAGGTGCACACAGAGTAGCCTTAGTGGGACATACTGTCAGGGTGAGGAGTGGATGTGGGGAAGATGGGGTAGCAACTAGGCCTGGATGCTGGGAAAAGGGAGCTGATCACCTCCTACTGCAACCCTCATCCTAGCCCTGACCTCCTAACCGCATGAGGGAACCCAGATGGTAGGAGGGTTCATGCACCGTAATCTCGGACCCTAACTGGCCCTGATGATCTCTGGGATAAAGGTCAGGAAAAGGAGACGACTAGTTCATCCACAACATGGATGAACCGGAGTCTCCAGCAGGCCTAGGTGCAAGGAAAGTAAAGGCAGAAAACAGCAACTGGATAGGCAGGTAAGAGCCCACAACAACAAGCACTCACCTGCTGAGGCAACAATGACTGGAACCTGTTCCTCCGTACTGGAACCCGATCATGTACCAGGACACAGCACAAAGACAACAAAGACGGAATCCAGCGAACCAGAAACTGCCTGGACCCTTATGTGGACAGGATGCATGGTGGCCCCAGACAGAGCTACTAACTGACTGGTAGTTCCCCCTCCAGGGAACCCAAGGGCCCCCTTCCAGAGGAACAACACACAGGGAACATGTCTAGCAAACATGCTGGACTACAAACACCAACAGACCAGACATATAACAACAACTAGACAAGACAACAAGCACACATACATAAACATCACAAAAAATATGCAAGGGTAGTGAAGGGAAGGTAGACAACAGGATGACATAGAAGACATCGGAGAGACATCACAGGTAATATCGAAGTTCAACTAGGTGGCCCTCAAACTAGACCATTGACACATCCAGAACTGGAGCAACTCCAGCACACACCAAGGCTGAAGGACAACTACTCCAGCCTGCCAGCAACAGGCAGAATGAACCCAGTGGCCACACCCAGCCATATAGTTAATCCCAAAGACACCAAACACGGGAGGTACCAGGAGAAGGGGAGAAAAGCACAAACATGCTGAGACAAACAACGTGTTGCCACTGGCAACCAGCATGCACGACTAAAGTGTCACGGCGCACAACACTGAGGCCGTGGCATTGCCTGGGGGAACGGAGTCACACAGAAAGGAACCGCTCCGTGTCCTTCATCAAGAAATCGAATCCTGGCTTTCTCCACAACAACTCAAAATCGCAATCATGGTGACCGACAACGGGCATAACATGGTGTAGGCACTGCGTCAAGGAGGGCTGAGCCATGCCTGGCAAACATGTTCAATCTGGTTGTCAAGTGGTTCCTGAAGTCTTCCACCCATCTGCAAGACATCCTAAAAATGGGCAGGAAACTTTGCATGCACTTCAGCCACTTGTACACCGCAAATCACATCCTCCTTGAGCTGCAGCGGCAGAACGACATCCTCCAACATACGCTTAAATGCGACTTTTCCACACGTTGGAATTCCACCCTCCATATTTTGGACCGACTGTATGAACAGAGAAAGGCCATGATGATAAAAGCAGACAGGAGTACTCCCCTGTGTAACTTTGATGTCAGCCAGTGGCAGCTCATGAGTGACACCTGCCGTTTGTTCAGGCCCTTTGAGGAGGCCACGTTATTTGTCAGTCGCCAGGACTACGGGATAAACAAAGTCATTTCACTGCTTCATGTTCTGGAACAGATGCTGGTAAATCTGGCTGGTCAGGGTACTGGAGACGTGGCGCCTACATCTCACGGCCACATGAGCCCTGTGGGGGTTGAACTGGAGGAGGAGGAGGACATTGGAGCACAAGCAATTTATAGCGAAATGGGTGGTTTCTCTACATAGGTGACAGGAGAGGAGTAGCAGGAGCAGCCAGAGGAGCTACAGGGCGATGAGGAACACGAGGTAGAGGAGCAGCCTATACACCCCATGAGTATATACAAGGGCTGGCCACAGACCTTACAGGCAAATTACCCAGTGGTCCAATGCCTAGCGGGGAAACCTGAACCCTTCTCATGTGTAACGCCCCAGAGTGGCATTGCCACTTCGGTACCCTGCTACTGTCTTTATTGGTTAACCTCATGTCATCTTGTGCATTTATTCCAATGTAATGTACCTGGTTCACCAGCAGGTGGCAGAAAATATGGCAGAGCTACAGTTAGGTAGAATGGAGCTTTCCATTCCATTCTAACCCCCCTCTGTGGAGGAGTGGGTGAGTCCCACTTACTGCAGGAAGGACCAGAGTTTTTGTCAGTCTAGTGCACCCCCTGCTAGGGGAAGGGGGTGCAGCTGGGCACATCCCTGTTGTACGTGCCCAAGCCAAGCAAAGCCAAGCCAGCCAGGGCACCTTCAGCTATGCTGGTCATGGAGGCCACAGCTTAGAGCCTCAGGAGCCAGGAAGAAACTTTCCTGGTCTAATCAAGAGACAAACTACAAAGAGAGAAGTTGCAGCATAAAGTAGAAGTCAGCCTGTCAGTACAGCAGAGCCAGAGAGCAACAGATGTAGCAGAGACGAGTTTGCCTGACAGAGTTTAATGCTAAAGCCTGCTGGGACCAAGACAAAGTTTGAAGATTGTGTCTGATGAAAGTTTGTCACAGTAAAGCTGCTATTCAACTTCATCACAAGGTCTGGACTCAATTATTTATTTTATCCCCCAACTATTCACCCCTATTTGTCTGCTTCTGAGCCAACGCTTGGGGTTCCAGCCGTATCCAGGTGGGAGCACCGTGACATTCACTTATACAACATAAAGGGACATTTTAGGCCATCCTATACCACTCGGCAATTCCTACATCTGATCTAATAGGGCCCTGGGGGTGGCATCAGCCAGGTACATAGTAATCTGATGCTCTGAACATTAAATAATGTAGGAGCTTTAGGTTCTTATGCACCTGACGCGGTTGCAGGTTCCCTTTTGAACTCAACTGCATTGCCATCCTTGGGACAGTGATACACTTGAATACTGCAGTGAGAGTGGTGGTATTTTGTGCTGCACTATGGCATTTGGTTCCACAGGGGAGGTATTTTGTGCTGCACTGTGCTATTTGGTTCCATAGGGATGGTATTTTCTGCTGCACTACAGGATTGCTGGCTCCACCTACTTGTGTTCTACCTGCCTTCTGTCAATTTGGACTCACCTACAACATGGGGCCACTTTTAGGTTTCCAGGGCCACTTTAAATTCCTAGTCCACCCCTGAATACGTACCACAAAGGTTCTCAAATCAATTTCTGGGGGGTTTTAAGTACCTCCTTCTGATTGACAAATCACTGCAAAAAATGCACCAAAATGATACGCAACTGACAATACTAGCTAATTCCTCAGGCCAATGTTAAAAGCTGAGAACTTTGCCAATATCTTCCAGTCAGGAACAATTCGGAGCCCCTCATACACCACATCACGGTGTCTCAGCAAGCATGGGGTCCTACCACTAACCTGCCCGTGGTGTGTGAACAGGGTCTGAACAGTGCTAGAAACCAGCTCACAGCCAGACTCTCACCTGCCTCCATAGTGGTATCACCAATGCACTGTGAGGTAGGATAAAGCTGTGAGCCGCACCCACAACAGACCATGGGACACAGAAGCTACCAGGTGCAAAATAATGTTACCAACAAAATAAAGTGCCACATTCCATACACATAAGGACAAAAACTCACTGAAAAAAGTGGCCTTAATGGGTGGAAATGCTCCAAACCCAGACACTGTAGCGTGTCTATAACCGGGGGAGCAATTCCTCTGCATGCGGTCCGCAGACAACGGCAATCCCCAGCAAAAAATGCGTACAATGGAGGATGCAGTTGAGTGGTAGGACCCATGCTTGCTGAGACACCGTGACGTGGTGCATGAAGGGCTCCGAATTGTTCCTGACTGGAAGATATTGGCAAAGTTCTCAGCTTTTAACATCGGCCTGAGGAATTAGCTAGCATTGTCAGTTGCGTATCATTTTGGTGCATTTTTTGCAGTGATTTGTGCATGTATATTTTTTCCTCTGCACAATGTATCATTTTGTGTAAGATGTCCTTGTGGTGCATGCGGTCCGCCCCGGCATCCTCCATTGTACGCATTTTTTGCTGGGGATTGCCGTTGTCTGCGGACCGCATGCGGATGAATTGCTCCCCCGGTTATAGACACGCTACAGTGTCTGGGTTTGGAGCATTTTCACCCGTTTAGGCCACTTTTTTCAGTGAGTTTTTTTTCCTCCTTCTGATAGCCCAAAATATTTGATTGTCCATTGCCTTATTAACTATTTTCCCATATTTTCTAGTCGACAAATTGAATACGAATAACTTTTTATTGTTTATCCGGAAAATTATTTAATGATGTAATAGTATCCACAGATGTAAAGCGCTTATGTCTCCAGCACGCCTCATTTTAGCTGCAGGTGAGCAACGCTTGTTAATATGTCCATGCAATTATTGCTGATAAATTATGCACTACGACAGTCTTTTCATTAATGCATTTTATTTGCCCATTAGCTCTTAATTCAACAGCCTCCCAGTGTATTTCTTTATGATGGGCTATGCACAGATCTAACAGCCAAAAGCTCAATACATTTCCATCTTGCCTCATTAGGGAACATTACTGTGCATGCTGTCGAATGCTAAGCTAGACTACCGAGCGAACGCAACAACAGCCTTTGAACACAAGTACCATGTCCCCAGATGGATTAACTGGCAGACGAGTGATACTTGTCTGGGATATACTAGACTGGGATAATCCATAAAACGGAAAATTATAAATACACGCTGCTTTTATGTTCAGAACTTCTAAAAATGAATATGTAATTTTTTATTTTATAATGCCAATGACAATCAGACAATTTTTCATTGCGGTCCTCACAAGAAAAACCTCACTTCAACCGTGCTTCACTTTATAATACCTACAAAAACTGAGGACCAGATTTTTATGTTAAGGATGGGTCCATCAGAGGATCAACTGAGCTAATTAAAAAGGTTATTCAATTAAGACAACTTATCCTCTATGTACAGGATAAGGGATAAGTATCTGATTGACAGGGGTCCAAGAATCGCCCCCGTTTAAGTAGAGAGGCAGACAGGCAAGTGTGTCCGCCTCTCCTTTCAACTCTATCCATTTGGCTATCTCCGGCAGCCCCATAGAGCTGAAAGGTGGCGGCAGCACGCATGCATGACACTCAAGCGGGGGAGAACGGGCCCCCTTATTATGATCCTGGAGGACAACGCACTCAGATGCCCCATCACTCTGTGAAAACAAATAAGAACTACAAATATCAGCACACTGTTTTGGGAACTCCCTGCCCATCTCTCTAATGCTTCTTATCAGAGTATCATATTGCTGTAATTTTATTTAAATTCACAGAGAACCCCTTTAAATAGAAAAAAAATAACTATATTCTTCATATAAAATAAATGTCCTATACATTTTACTAACCAGGAAAGCATCAGGTGCGAGGTTAAAGCGATGATGGTCCATTTTACAACTATTGTGCTGAACTTCAGGGACCAAGGTGTCATCTGAAACCAACAAGCTTGCCCCACCCCAACTAGTTTATTCTACCTTAGAAGCAATTAAATGTAATATCTGCATAATACATCATCCAATGGATTATGCCACGATTTTTGATTCATCTGATGGAAAAGGACCTCTGTTGTCTCCATATATAATTGATGGTATACAAAAGGTTTGGGGTCCAGGGTGCTGTATTATGGATCTGTACCCAGTCACAACTAGAGATGAGCAAAGTTCTTTAAAATTCGATCCGGCTGCTTTGTCGAATTTTACAAAAATTCCGCTTCGTGAGGCAATGATAGGGAATGGATATTGTGCAGAAGATCCCCCCCCCCTCATCATTTAACCCCTCAGCTGCCACGTTTATCGCTGATCGCGGCATCTGAGATGAATATTAAAGCATTTTATTGGTTGCCCAAAAAAAATTTAAAAAATTATTTAATTGTATTTACCTCATCAATTTGATCGCGAAGAAGCCGCTGTGGCTATCTTGCTCGAAGATCCATTGTGAAATCTCATGCTTGATGACGTCATTACGTCAGTCGGCCTGGTGACATCATACGTCACTGCACACAAAATTTTGCGTGGGATCCTCATGTAAGATAGCCACTCACATGGACGAGGTAAGTAGGTAAGTATGATTTTTTTTTTTTTTTTACCGCCATTTCAGGGAAAATTGATTCATTACTATGAAGCACGAGGAAATTCGGCTTCGCTGCCAATCAAATTTTTCCTGAAATTCAGATCGAAGTCCACTTCGATTCGTTCAACACTAATCATAACTAAATATAAATGTTAAGTGCACAGAAAGAAGAAATACCACGGCACTTGACCATACAGATGGAATCCTATTTATTGTATGATATACTGTACATACAGTGTAAAGGAATAATAGGGAAATAATCCACAAGGATTCAACAGCCGTTCCAACACTATCTCAAGGCCTTGAGAGGAAAGTGTTCAATGGCGTAAAACGGCTGTTGGCTACATGCTATAGATTTTCTCCCTGTTGTTCGTCTGCACTGTATTCAATAATAAACTGCATTCCATGTGTGTGGTCCAGTGGTGTGGTATCTCTTCATTCAATAGTCGAGGGCCTATTGATTTAGATTGTAATTAGGATTTAGTTTACTACTGAGCACAGCCAACGTGGTATGGAGTTGGCCTGAAGTCCTCTTCTGCTCCACTAAAGACAAACATGTGAGTAGAGCCAACCATGATCTCTTTCTATGGTACCAAATGTAATTACTTCAACAGTTCATCAGCAGATAGTCACCGAATCGGGTTGACATAAATTTTAGGTTTTGTTCAAAATCAACGGAGGTTACAAATTTGCTCATTTGTATAACATAAAAGGCTGGACACAACTTTTTGCAAATACTCATAGTAAATGCCATCCCAAAATGCGCTAACCCTATTATTGTTTATTTATTTTCCACCTCCTGCACCCAGCCATGCTATCTATTGCCTTGAAGTTTCTATAATCAATGAGGTGGTCATCGAAGATCCAGGTAGACCCTTCACCATTCATTCCCAATAAAGGGGTTAACAAAGCCTTGCATTCTGATTTCTCCCCTATGTGAACATTGAATGGTCCTACTTTACTGTCAGCTGTGTGATATGGAATAACTTTGTAACCATGCAAGCATGAAAAGGCAGCGGATACAAGTCTTCAGCCCTTGCAAGTTTGACATTACACAGCAGAAGCAGGAATTAAATTAGAGTGAGAGGTTAGAAATCTGACAGCAACCTGATCTGTAGCCGCTAATTATAAAGTCTCACTCTCACCAAGTTGACATGAATGTTAGGCCAAATTAAATGTTGGCTAATTAGCTATCATACACAAGTCTTGAAAGCAGAAATGTCTACACATTATTTTGCATAGCTAGTGAAAAAGCTAAAAACACACAGGCCCGGCCAGTGCAGAAGATTAGCTCCATCACATTTACCTTTGTCTGTCCGGTTTTGAAAGCTCCCTCATCCGTCGTGAGCACCAGATTGCTATAATCTCCATATTGTCCACTGCCTACTGTGCACCCCTGGAGAGCTAGAATAGAAGACGTATCACTGACAAACAGTGCCGGATTGTGATGCCACCAGTAAATTTCATTCTGGGGGTCCACTGTTCAGCTACTTGCTACCTGCTCACACAGCGCTGCAAGATGACTGATTATGGGGGTGCCTGCAGCAACTTTAGCCTTTCTACCCTGATTTATTTTTATTTTTTTGCATTTTCATTTTGCCCTTCCTGCCTTCCCAGAGCCATACCTTTTATATTTTTCCGTCCACATGGCCATATGAGGGCTTGTTTTTTGTGGGACAAGTTGTACTTTTCAACGCCACCATTTAATATTGCATATGATGTAGTGGGAAGCAGGAAAAAAAATCCAAATTGGGTGGAATTGGAAAAAAAAAAGCAATTCCGCCACCGTTTTAAGTTCGATGGGAGAAAAAACTGACCAGTTTTATCTCCCAGGTCAGTACCAGTACGAATCTGGCGATACCTAATATGTATAGTTTTTCTTTCTAGTACGACACTGGACAGGAAGAGGTTAAGATGGTAGGTCCTTGGGGAAAGAGAATGTTGGCTGGCCTGTCCCTATACCATGACATCATCTCAGCCACCCCAAGCATCTATAATAATAAAGTTTGCAAAATAATTTATAATTTTTTTTTTATATGAACATAGGCTAGTTAAGATGTAGTATGCTGCCTAGGTGTATGTATTGCAGTTGGTCTACCATGTTTTGAGGGTGGTGGACTAAGGGCTCACCTTGCCCATGTGGGCCAATCTTAACTTGTTGACAATCAGATACATAGAATGAGACCCATGAGAGGTAGAAAACTATCACACAGTATTAAAACATAGGACATTTACAAATCTATTTTCTCCACTTTTGTGGTGTAAATAGGTTGCATGTTTTGTCAAATGCCATTTCTGCAGGAGAACTTGCAACTTTTCCCCGCTCATGAGAAAAGGGGGAAGCAAGTAGGCCTACAGGCCTGGCTCATTTGTATGTTTCCACATTAGTATTTGGCATGAAATATTGCTTAAATGTATGCCAGCAACAGGGTTGGCATAAAGATAAGCCAATCGCATGGCCAGCCAGAAGAAGCGCCAAAACTTATGTAGAGGCTTGTGGCTCTACATAGCTGTGGAGCTTCCTCCGACAATGCAGAGGGACTTGGGACCAGCATGGAAAACACTGGTCTTAATAAATATCCCCCACAACTTTTAATAGTCCTTACTCCTTAGTCTAAAAGCATCCCCCCCGCTGATGCTGTCACCCAGGTTTTTTTTAAACATCGCCTCTACGCTCCGCTGCGCCCTCCTGAAGTTTTCTCGCTCAGTATGTAAATACTGAGCATTGGAACAGGGAGGAGGAGATGCCAGGGTTTCTCAATAGGCATCTCCTTCTCTCTGGCTGTGCCGTGATCCAATCACATCGAAGAGCATCACAGCCAGGGAGAAGGAGACGCCCATTGAGAAACCCTGGCGTCTCCTCCTTCCTGTTCCGATGCTCAGTATTAGCATACTGAGCACGAGAACTTCAGGTGGGCACAGCGGGGTATAGGGCCGATGCTTAAAAAAATAAACTGGGTGGCAGCATCAGTGGGGGGTACCCCGCAAGTACAGGTATTTAGTTCCTATAAGTAAAACCGATGAAAGGTCCTCTTTAATTGGATGAAGGAGGCTGGAGAAGTAAGGGATGAAAAATTTGTGATGAACTGACTATAGAAATTAGCGAATCCAAGGAAGAGCTGTATAGCACAAAGACCCTGTGGGTGGGGCCAGTCCATTACTGCGTTCAATTTTTCAGGATTCCTCTGCAACCCGACATCCGAGATGATGTATCCGTGAAACGGTACAGTAGATTTTTCAAAGAGGCATTTCTCGAGTTTGGCATAAAGTCGATTCTCTCTCAACCGCTGTAAAACTAAACGTACATGCTTCCAGTGAGTGGTCAGATCTTGAGAGTAGACCAGTATATCGTCCAGGTAAACTATCATGCAGACATAGAGCAGATCCCAGAAGATATTGTTTACCAACTCCTGTAAAACTGCGTGAGCATTGCACAGGCCGAAAGACATAACGAGATACTCGTAGTGTCCATCACGAGTGTTGAAAGCAGTCTTCCATTCATCGACCTTTCGGATGCGGATAAGGTTGTATGCGCCGCGCAGGTCAAGTTTAGTGACCGTAGTGAAGAGTACGGAGATTAGCGGAAGAGGGTATCGTTTCTTGACTGTGGCCTTATTCAGACCTTAATAGTCGATACAAAGCCGTAAGGATGCATCTTTTTTCTGCACAAAGAAGAACCTGGCACTGGCTGGAGGAGTAGATTTCCAGATAAACCCCCTCTCGAGATTCTCCTTGATGTACAGTCGGGGCCAAAAGTTTTGAGAATTATATAAATATTGGAAATTGTAAAAGTTGCTGCTTAAGTTTTTATAATAACAATTTGCATATACTCCAGAATGTTATGAAGAGTGATCAGATGAATTGCATAGTCCTTCTTTGTCATGAAAATTAACTTAATCCCAAAAAAACCTTTCCACTGCATTTCATTGCTATCATTAAAGGACCTGCTGAGATCATTTCAGTAATCGTCTTGTTAACTCAGGTGAGAATGTTGACGAGCACAAGGCTGGAGATCATTATGTCAGGCTGATTGGGTTAAAATGGCAGACTTGACATGTTAAAAGGAGGGTGATGCTTGAAATCATTGTTCTTCCATTGTTAACCATGGTGACCTGCAAAGAAACGCGTGCAGCCATCATTGTGTTGCATAAAAATGGCTTCACAGGCAAGGATATTGTGGCTACTAAGATTGCACCTCAATCAACAATTTATAGGATCATCAAGAACTTCAAGGAAAGAGGTTCAATTCTTGTTAAGAAGGCTTCAGGGCGTCCAAGAAAGTCCAGCAAGCGCCAGGGTCATCTCCTAAAGAGGATTCAGCTGTGGGATCGGAGTGCCACCAGTGCAGAGCTTGCTCAGGAATGGCAGCAGGCAGGTGTGAGCGCATCTGCACGCACAGTGAGGCGAAGACTTTTGGAAGATGGCCTGGTGTCAAGAATGGCAGCAAAGAAGCCACTTCTCTCCAAAAAAAACATCAGGGACAGATTGATCTTCTGCAGAAAGTATCGTGAATGGACTGCTGAGGACTGGGGCAAAGTCATATTCTCAGATGAAGCCTCTTTCCGATTGTTTGGGGCATCTGGAAAAAGGCTTGTCCGGAGAAGAAAAGGTGAGCGCTACCATCAGTCCTGTGTCATGCCAACAGTAAAGCATCCTGAGACCATTCATGTGTGGGGTTGCTTCTCATCCAAGGGAGTGGGCTCACTCACAATTTTGCCCCAAAACACAGCCATGAATAAAGAATGGTACCAAAACACCTTCCAACAGCAACTTCTTCAAACAATCCGAAAACAGTTTGGTGAAGAACAATGCATTTTCCAGCACGATGGAGCACCGTGCCATAAGGCAAAAGTGATAACTAAGTGGCTCGGGGACCAAAACGTTGACATTTTGGGTCCATGGCCTGGAAACTCCCCAGATCTTAATCCCATTGAGAACTTGTGGTCAATCCTAAAGAGGCGGGTGGACAAACAAAAACGTCTAATTCTGACAAACTCCAAGAAGTGATTATGAAAGAATGGGTTGCTATCAGTCAGGAATTGGCCCAGAAGTTGATTGAGAGCATGCCCAGTCGAATTGCAGAGGTCCTGAAAAAGAAGGGCCAACACTGCAAATACTGACTCTTTGCATAAATGTCATGTAATTGTCGATAAAAGCCTTTGAAATGTATGAAGTGCGTGTAATTATATTTCACTACATCACAGAAACAACTGAAACAAAGATCTAAAAGCAGTTTAGCAGCAAACTTTGTGAAAAGTAATATTTGTGTCATTCTCAAAACTTTTGGCCACGACTGCAGTGGCGTTGCTAAGGCTGGTGTCACCCGGTGCGGTAGAAAATGGTGTCACCCCCCCAGGATGAGTCACGTAGGGGACGTCCTTCAAGCTCCGCCGCGGTGCCGCTGACACCCCTTACGTCCTTCACTGAGCCTGCCGACTGACCCAAGCGGTAATGCGGGGGGGAGGGTTTGGATAGTAAACAGACCGCTGATGTGGGAGGGGGGGGCTAAGCAGACAGATTGCCAACAGGAAGGGGGGTTGGGGGTGCTAGCAGGCAGATCGACAACTGGGGGGGGGGGTCGGATTAAAATTTTTGAGAACAGATTCCCTACTACGGCGGGCGCGTGGCGTCGGGACACGTACACCATATATATCCAACACACATACATATAAATACACCATATACATGGTACACATACATAAATACACTATACTATACAGCAGCACATACCTCTCACATCCAGGGCCTCCCAGGTGACGTCTCCTCCGATGTAGATCTTCTCTGTCATCATCTTCTCCTTTTGGTCCAGACACTTCTTTCAGCCACGTCTCATCTCTGCAGAGTGTGAAACACGGACATCTTAGTGTCCTCACTTTTCTATCATCATCCCCCAACCTGGAGTCCCCACAGTGTTATCCTGTGGCTCGCTGTGCTCCCCAATTCCCCCAAAAACTATCCTGAAGAAATAATAGTGCCCCCATAGTAATTGTGCTCCTCATAGTCCCACCCATAGTAATTCCCTTCTAGAGTTCCATAATTATAATACTGCCCCCTACACTGCCCCACATTAAGTAATATGCCCCCCCACACTGCCCCACATTAAAGGGGTTCTGCACTTTTTTTAAACTGATGATCTATCCTCTGGATAGATCATGAGCATCTGATCAGCGAGGGTCCGACACAGACATAATGGAGGGCAGTGTGGGGGGCAAATTACTTAATGTGAGGCAGTGTGGGGGGGCATATTACTTAAAGGGATTCTGCACTTTGTTTTAACTGATGATCTATCCTCTGGATAGATCATGAGCATCTGATCAGCGGGGGTCCCGGGCGTCGGACCCTCGCTGATCAGATGCTCATGATCTATCCAGAGGATAGATCATCAGTTAAAACAAAGTGCAGAATCCCTTTAAGTAATATGCCCCCGGGACCCCCGCCGTTCAGCTGTTTGAGAAGGCAGCGGCGCTATAGCAGCGCCGCGGATTTCTCACTGTTTACCGCTGGTCCAGTGACGTCATGACTAGTATCACTGGCCTGGGCGGGGCTAAGCTCTGTTCACTTGAATAGAGCTTAGCCCCGCCCAGGCCAGTTGATACTAGTCGTGATGTCACTGGACCAGCGGTAAACAGTGAGAAAGCCGCGGCGCTGTTATAGCGCCGCTGCCTTCTTAAACAGCTGAACGGCGGGGGTCCCGGGCGTCGGACCCTCGCTGATCAGATGCTCATGATCTATCCAGAGGATAGATCATCAGTTAAAACAAAGTGCAGAATCCCTTTAAGTAATATGCCCCCCCACACTGCCTCACATTAAGTAATTTGCCCCCCACACTAAGTAATTTGCCCCCCCCACTAAGTAATTTGCCCCCACACTGCCCTCCATTATGGAGTTTGCCCCCCCCCACTAAGTAATTTTCCCCCACACTGCCCTCCATTATGTAGTTTGCTGCATTTCCAGGAAATGCACTTTAATGCTCCATGAGTCATAGAGCATTAAAGTGCATTTCCACCTTCTGTTCAAGCTTTAACCTGGCTGGACCTGGAGGCCAAACCCCCCCCTCCCCCTCTAAATTTAATAAATACTATAATGGGGTATTAAATGAAATAATCTAAATATAAAGTCAATATGCACTCTCTGCGCTACTTACCACACCTCCTCCTCCTTCAGGCGCGGCAGTGGCAGGTCTGGCTGGCTGTGTGAGTGAGTCACTGCTGTCACGTGACTCACCACCCAATCCATTAGCTCCAGACTCGAGTCCTAGGCCTGCTGGCTGCTCCTGCAGTGCATCCGCCGCGGCGCCACTCACCAGGCAGTCACACCCCCTTCACCACGTGACAGCCGGGCAGACGTGCTTGCGAGAAGTAAGGAGAACTCCGGCGGGTGACACCCCATCAGACTGGTGTCACCCGGTGCGGCCCGCACCCCCCGCACCCCCCTCGCAACGCCACTGCACGACTGTACTCAGACATCGCTTGGGTCTCTGGAAGTGAGAGTGGGTAGACTCGAACACGAGGAGGAGTGGCACCCGGCAGAAGGTCGATCAGACAATGATACGGACGATGAGGAGGTAGGGTCTCAGCCTCTTTCTTACTGAAGAATCTGCAAAACTGGCATATTGCTGCGGGAGTCCAGGCAGATCTACAGCTACAGTAGGTGAGGAAGCAGGTCACACCTCTGATAAGCAGGTGGAGTGACAGGATGATCCCCAATGCAGAATCTGACCGGAGTGCCAATCCACAGCTGGATTCATGGAGGCTGGCAGCACATAAAAGGAGATCATCTCAGAATGCAGAACCCCAATTTGCAGCTTAAGGGGCATAGTGACAGAAAGCACTGGTTCCAGGAGTGGTAATCCATTTACCTAAGCCACTAACAGAGGCCTTTCTAGACAGATGGTAGGAAGCCAGTAATGATGGACCAGAGCTTGCTGAATGCAATTACCGTCTGACCCAGAGTCCAGGACTGCAGGCACAGACAGTGTGACTTCCTGATATCAGAGAGTCACTGGAACAGAAAGTTTCAGAGAGGACTTCTCCTTGTCTAGGACCACCTCTCCAACTGATCCTAGACATTGGCGTTTCCCAGCTTCTGTGGACAATTACCACAAAGTGGGCCTTGCCTCCACAATACAGACACAGGTTCTCTGCTTTTCAGCGTAAACGTTCCTGGTCAGATAATCAAAGGCGCTCTATTTGCATGGGCTCTTCAGATGGGGTGGACACTAGAGGAAGAACCGGCCTCTGGAAGGATGGAACCAGACGAGGTGGTCTTCTGGTGCATGCGACCTCCTTAGAATGTTCCCTGAAACGCATATCTATCCTTGCAGCCAAGGTGATCAGGTCATTCCGAGTAGACGGATGGTCGCGACCAGCTAATTCATCCTTAATCCGGTCAGAAAGGCCCTCCCAGAACACCGCCAGTTGAGTCTTATTGTTCCATGCAAGTTCGGCAGCCAGGGTACGAAACTGGATAGCGTACTGACCCACAGACGAGGAACCCTGTCGTAGATGCAGCAGAGCTGAAGTAGCACAGGACGTGCGGCCGGGCTCTTCAAACACCAGCCGGAAGGTAGACACGAAAGACTGCAGATTAGTGGTCTCTGGACAACCATGTTCCCAAATAGGATTGTGCCTCATCAGACAGCAGGGACACAATGAAGGCAACCTTGGACCGTTCAGAGGGAAACTTCTGCCCATGCAACTCAAAATGGATCAGACACTGGTTCAGGAATCCACAACAGGTTTTTGGATCTCCACCATAGTGTGATGGCAGTGGGAGTTGCACCGTGGCAGCACACAAATCTGGATTCACCGGTGTGGAAATGGCAGGAGTAGCCTCGACTGATGACCCTGCAGTAGCTTGAGAAGCGATAGCATCCAGACGAGCAGCAACATTTTGCATGAACTGCATCGTGACATCCTGACGTTCACTCTGGTGCCTCACTTCATGTAGTAATTCCTGCACGAGAGGCTTAAAATGACCAGCGGGGTCCATGGCCTCAGTGTACTGTCACGAAAGTGCGGGTGTGAACTAGTGTTGATCGAGCATGCTCGGCTGAAAACCAGTTTGGCTTGAGCATCTCGATGCTCGGCACATGGCGGTATTCGGCCGAATACCGCATGTACTCGAGCGCATTGCATGAGTCTCCTCTCCGCAGGTTTGTTGGCTGCTATGCAGCCAATAAACATGCAGGTGAGTACTGCCCTTCACTGTAATGTCGTAGCCATGTTGGTTACTGGAATTACAGTGATTGGCTGGCCGGAACGCGACATCGGGATGACACATGTTCGGCTCAGTGTTAGTCAGGGAGAGCTGTGCTGAAGAAGGGAAAGATAGTGTAGGGAGGGAATTATTTTTTAATACGTTGGAAAACTTGTCAGAGACCCAAAAGGCAGCAGCAATATATATTTTTAGCGCAACCTGCACTAAATTGCTAAAACTTTACAGACCCAAAAGTCCTTTTAAGGACTATTATGTGTGGCAGCAATATCTATTTTTAGCGCATCCTGCACTAAATAGCGTGCAATAGTTAGGCCGCTGCAGATAGCGACATTATCTGCGCTACATCTCCTGTGTAATGTGTGCGCATCCCAAAAATATCAGTGACATCCAGTGTACTTTTTCCGAAGATGGTATCCGCTGCGGATAGTGACATTAGCTGCGCTACATCTCCTGTGTAACTTGTGCACATCCAAAAAATGTCAGTGACATCCAGTGTACTTTTTCCGTAGACAGTGTCCCCTGCGGACAGTGACATAACCTGGGGTACATCTCCTGTGTAACGTTTCCACATCCCAAATACCTGTGACATTCCCTGTAATTTTTTATTAGCCGCTGGTGACATCAGCGACATTATCTGCGGTATTTCTCCTGTGTAACATTTCCACATCCCAAATTCCTGTGACATTCCCTGTAATTTTATATTAGCGGCTGCTGACATTAGCGACATTATCTGCGGTATTTCTCCTGTGTAACATTTCCACATCCCAAATACCTGTGACATTCCCTGTAATTTTATATTAGCTGCTGTTGACTTTAGCAACATTAACCGCAGTATTTCTCCTGTGTAACGTGTGTGCATCGCAAATACCTGTGACATTACCTGTATTTTTATATTAGCCGCTGCTCATATCAGCGACATTATCTGCGGTATTTCTCTTGTGTAAAGTGTGCGCATCCCAAAAATATCTGTAGAATATCGTAGACGGTGTCCGCTGCAGACAGTGACATTACCTGGGGTACGTTTCCTGTGGAACATTTCCACATCCCAGATACCTGTGACATTACCTGTAATTTTATATTAACCACTGCTGACATCAGCAACATTATCTGCAGTATATCTCGAGTGTGACGTTTCCACATCCCAAATACCTTTTTACATTTTTTGGCGCATGCACTTACAAATCCTATGTGTCACATACTTTCAAGCATATATAACATTTAATATGCTGAAGGCGAGCAGTAAGGAACAGGGAAGTGGCCGTGATGCTGATGGTGCACACGGAGGCCATGGCACTGGGCGCGTTGAAACTGTGCCTGCTGCCAGAGCACAAGAAAAACAATCATGCACGATACCTAGCTTCATGTCCCAATTTGCAGGGCGGCGCAGCACAACGCTCTTAAAGTCAGACCAGTGCAACCAGGTGGTTGGTTGGATTGCAGCAGATAATGCTTCCAGTCGGTTAAGCACCACCCTGTCTTCCACCAAGTCCCGTCTTAGTAGCCAAGAGTCTGGTCAACACAATCCTCACCCTGATCCTCCTTCCTCCCACCATGGAGAGTCTTGCCAAACAAGTGATCCCACTCTCGGATATTCTGAGGAGCTCTTTTCAGCGCCATTCCTTCATTTGGGCCTCTCGACAAGCCCGCTTGAAGAGGGACATGAGATTTTGTGCCCTGATTCCCAAACTCTTGAGCATCCACAGTCACAAGAATATAACGGTGGGGAATGGCAATTAGTGTTTCACAAGGTGTATGATGATGATGAGACACAGTTGCCAATAAGTCAACGGAAATTAGTGTCTCAAGAGGTTGATGATGAGGATGAGACACAGTTGTCAATAACTGAGGTTGTTGTTAGGTCAACAAGTCAGGAGGATGAGCAGAGTGAGGAAATGGAAGAGGAGGTGGTGGACGATGAAGTCACTGACCCAACCTGCGAAGGTGGCAAGGACAGCAGTACAGAGGGGGAAGGATCCACAGCACTGCAACAGGCTGGAAGAGGCAGTGGGGTGGCAAAAGGGAGAATGCGGGCCACAACAAACAGGCCCGCAACTGTTCCCCGGAGCACACCCTTGCGGAAATCTCCCTTGCCAAGGGGTAGGTGTTCCGCAGTCTGGCGCTTTTTAGAGGAAAGTGCGGACGACAAAAGAATTGTAATTTGCAACCTGTGCCATACAAAAATGAGCAGGGGCATGAACACTAGCAACCTCACCACCACCAGCATTATCTGCCACATGGCATCAAAATACCGTAATAGGTGGTCCGAACGCCTGGGTCCACAATCTGTGTCTGCGGGTCACACCACTGCCTCCTCTTCCCCTGTGTTACATGCTGGCCAATCCCCTGTCGAAGGCGCAGGCCTGGATGCCTCCCGCCCTGCACCTAGACCTTCGCAAGCACTATCAGTGACCATATCCACTTTCGTGTCCCAGCGCAATGTACAAATGTCCTTACCCCAGGCATTTGAACGCAAGCGCAAATACCCAGCCAACCACCCACAGGCCTAAGCACTAAATGCGCAACTTTCCAAATTACTGGCCCTGGAAATGTTGCCATTTAGTCTTGTGGACACTGAGGCCTACCCAGCCACCACTATTTTTCACGGTGTGCCGTGCCTGCCTTACACTAGCATGTGTCCCGTAACATCACCCGTGCCCTGACCAACGCAGTTACTGGGAAGGTCCACTTAACCACTGACATGGACAAGCGTCAACAGGCCATGCTTAAGCTGATCTGCTTAGGTGACAAACAGCACACCACCACAGAGCTGTGGCAGGGGATAAGAGACCAAACTGAGCTTTGGCTCTCGCCACTCAACCTAGAACCAGGCATGATTGTGTCTGATAATGGCCGTAACTTGGTGGCGGCTTTGGAGATCGGTAAGCTCACACACATCCCATGACTAGCCCACGTTTTCAACTTAGTGGTTCAGTGGTTTCTCAAAACCTACCCCAATTGCCTGAGCTACTGGTGAAGGTGTGTGCCCATTTCCACAAGTCATCGCCAGCTTCCGCCGGTCTGTCAACACTGCAGCAGCGCTTACAATTGCCAGCTTACCGACTGTTGTGCCACGTGACCATGCTCTCGAACTCCACATTCCACATGTTGGCCAGGCTTTGTGAGCAGCAGAGGGCAGTAGTGGAATACCAGCTGCAACATGGTCGTCACCTTTCCAGTCAGCTTTCGCTCTTCACAAGCAAGGAGTTGGCATGGATGTCTGGCCTCTGTGAGGTTTTAAGAAACTTTGAGGAATCAACAAGGATGGTGAGCGGCGATAACGCTATTATCAGCGTCACCATCCCACTTCTGTGTCTACTCAAATGCTCTCTGCTCACAATTAAGGCCGACGCTTTGCATGTGTGAGAGAGGTGGAAATGGTGGAAGACATTACACAGGGTGATAGCCAGACCACCCTCAGTTCGTCTTCTCAGCACAAATTGGATGATGATGAGGAGGAGGTGGAGGAGAAGGAGACGGTTGCCCTTGCTACAGAGCGTAGTACCCATGGAAGTTTAATTCCATCTGTTCAGTGTGGATGTGCAGAAGAGGAGGAAGAGGATGAGGAGATTGAGTTTCATCTTCCTGATGAAGACAGCGAAGTCTTGCCTGTTGGGACTCTGGCACACATGGCTGACTTTATGTTAGACTGTCTTTCCCGTGCCCAACGCGTTTTACGCATTTTGGACAACACCTATTACTGGTTGTTCACTCTTCTCGACCCCCACTACAAAGAGGACTTCTCATCTCTCATTCCTGTGGTGGAGAGGATGAGCAAAATGGTGCAATACCAGAAGCTCCTTGTAGAAAAATTGCTCCAAAAATGTCCAGCTGACAATGCTGGCGGCAGAGTACGTAGTTCCTTGGGCAACCGAAGAGGGGAGACGAGGGGAACACACAGCAGTTCCAACAGAGGCAGGGCAACACTCTCCAAAGTCTGGGACAGTTTCATGACAACCCGCCAGCACCCTCACCCTGAGGTGTGGCCTAGTGTCACAAAGAGGGAAAAAATTTGGAAGATGGTGAAGGAGTACGTAGCAGACCGTGTCAGCATCGTCAATGATCCCTCTGTGCCTTACAACTAATGGGTGTCCAATCTGGACAGGTGGCACGAACTGGCGCTCTACGCTTTGGAGGTGCTGGCCTGCCCTGCCGCCAGCGTTTTGTCAGAGTGGGTATTTAGTGTTGCTTGGGGCATAATAACTGAGAAGTGCATCCGCCTGTCAACTGAAAATGCTGACAGCTGAACATAAAGGCACTTTAAATGTGTTTTTTATAATGTACTGAATACACTGTATTCCCATGCACCCCTTCCACGACAAAAAGGGTATATGGTGCAATCTTCCTTTTCTCGTCGTCCTCCTCCTCCTCTTCTATCATAGTCTGCCCTCGCTCCTAATTCTGTAGAGGGTCAGCTCACCTGCAGGCCTCACATATAATGTTTTAAAGGGTCATCTCACCAGCAGGCCCTCACCTACAATCTTTCAGAGGGTCAGCTCACCTGCAGGCCCTTGCATGTAATGTTTTAGTGGGTTAGCTCAACAGCAGGCCCTCACTTACAATCTTTAAAATTTAAAGATTGTAAGTGAGGGCCTGCTGTTGAGCTAACCCACTAACACATTACATGCAAGGGCCTGCAGGTGAGCTGACCCTCTGAAAGATTGTAGGTGAGGGCCTGCTGGTGAGCTGACCCTCTAAAACATTATATGCTATGGCCTGCAGGTGATCTGACCATTTAAAGTTTAAATGGTCAGATCACCTGCAGGCCATAGCATATAATGTTTTAGAGGGTCAGCTCACCAGCAGGCCATCACCTACAATCTTTTAGAGGGTCAGCTCACCAGCAGCCCCTCGCATATAATGTTTTTGAGGGTCAGCTCACCAGCAGGCTCTCAACCATAATGTTTTACAGGGTCAGCTCAGCAGCAGGCCCTCACCTACAATCTTTTAGAGGGTCAGCTCACCAGCAGGCCCTCGCATATATTGTTTTTGAGCGTCAACTCACCAGCAGGCCCTCAACCATAATGTTTTACAGGGTCAGCTCACCAGCAGGCCCTCACCTACAATCTTTTAGAGGGTCAGCTCACCAGCAGGCTCTCGCATATAATGTTTTATAGGGTCAGCTCACCAGCAGGCCCTCAACCATAATGTTTTACAGGGTCAGCTCACCAGCAGGCCCTCACCTACAATCTTTTAGAGGGTCAGCTCACCAGCAGGCCCTCTCATATAATGTTTTTGAGGGTCAGATCACCAGCAGGCCCTCACCCATAATTTTTTCAATGTTTAGCTAAGCGGCAGGCACTCGCCCATAATTTTTTCAATGGTCAGCTCAGCAGCAGGCACTCATCCATAATTTTTACGATGCTGAGATCAGCAGCAGGCACTCGCCCCTAATGTTTTAGATGGTCACCAGTAGGTCCTTGCTCCTAATGTTTTGCGAGTCACCAGAAGGACATCAATCATAATTTTTCAAAGGTTTGTATAATGCCCTCCTTTATGTGTAATAAAGGGTGTATTGGAGTGCCGGTTCCTTGTAATTTTTGTAAGCCCTTTCACTAGTGCATAGGCTTTATGAGTGTAGGAGTCCTACTACTTGAACAATTGTACCACAATGTGAAAGAGGCCCTCCATTATGTGATATACAGGTTGTATCGGAGTGCCTCTTCTTTGTAATTGCTCTTTATATACAAGTAAATATACAGGAAAGAATGTTTCCTAAAATCAATTTTATCTTCGTTTTTGTGCGTATTATTGTCAGTCTGTAAAAGTGGCGTACTACTCAGAAAAAATCGTTCCCAGAAGTGACCTGGGAGTCTAAGATGCATCCAGACATCCTCCCCATGCTGTTACCGAACCATTTCGGTGGTGTTTCCATCAATTTCTGACCTTTTCCTAGGAACCAGACACCGTCCCCTCTTCAGAGCAGGGGGTGCCTGGTTTAATGCTCTGGTTCTCCCATTGACTTCCATTGTGCTCGGGTGCTCGGCAGAGCACCTGAGCATCCTGAGGTGTTCGTCCCGAGCACCCGAACACCCGAGCACTTTGGTGCTCGATCAACACTAGTGTGAACCCTCTGTGCCACATGTCCCACCTCCTCTAAGGGCGTGTCCTAAGTGTACCCCTCGATTCTTCACAGTTCCCCTGATGGTGGGGATAGATTTTCCCAAGGGGAACAGCAGGTTTCTACCTATTGGGGAGGGAAGGCACACAAGGCAGCTGGTCCAGGTGGACCAGGAGATACCTGGGTAGGTAGCAGAAGTACAAGCGTAGTCAGGCAGGCGGGGTCGTTACCAGGAGCAACATTGCAGGACTGAAGGATGAGGCAGAGGTGTAGTCAGACAGGCCAAAGGTCATGACAGGCGGCATAGGAACAGGTCAGGCAATCCGGGTCGGCAACAGGAGAGTCAAGGCAAGCAGGCAGGGATCAGACGAGGAACAAGGTATAAGTCAGGAGCACACATGAGTATCAGGAGCTTAGCAAACACAAGTACCTTGACACTGAGGCATCTGGAAAGTGGGCTGAGCCACTTAAGTACCTGCAGGAGAGCCTGGGTTGGTCAGAGAGGTCATATGACTCAACCCATGCAGCCCAGGGAGTGATGCCCCTAGGGCAGTGTAACACGAAACCAGCAGCAAGCATGCTGTGGTTAGGGCCGAGTGGAACCTGTGGGGTGGAAATCCTTAGCACCACAGCACATACAGTGACAGAGCCCAGGACTGCAGCTGTGGACGGAAGGATCACCGCGGAGCACGGCTCTCAGGACAACGGCGGTAAGTGGGGGAACAGTGGCATACAGCAGCTGCTGTTACAACGACACTCCTCAAAGAATTGATCGAGGCAAGGAGTGAAGTGAATGCTTTGACCCAACAAGCATTACATAGAATTTAGAAGCACTGGGCTGTGAAAATTAAAAATTTCATTTTATTTCCAATAAAATGCTGCTTTAGCCCCAAATTTTTCATATTCACAAGGCATAACAGGCGAAAATGCACCCCAAAATTTGTTACTCGTATTTTCCGGAATACAAAGCAACACCTCATATGTGGTCATAAACTGCTGTTTGGGGGCATGGCAGCGTTCAGAAGGGAGGGAGTGGCATCGAGATTTTCTAACATGGGATTTGCTGAAATTGCTTTTAGGGGCCATAACATTTTTATTTTCCCACCAATGTAGCTGTGTGAGGGCTTGTTTTTTTGTGGTACCGGCTGTAGTTTTTATTAAAATTATTTTGAGATACAAATGAATCACTTTTTTATAAAAAAAAATTTTGAAGGTGAGGGGACAAAAACAGCAATTCCATCATTATTTTATTATTAATTTTTTACGTTGTTTACCACAGAATTAGTTACATGATCCTTTTATAGATCAAATCGTTACAGATGCGACTATTCCAATTATGTGTAATTTCTTTTATTTTTTCATTTTTTAATCAATTGGCTGTACAGTGCACTGCAATAGTCATTTATTGCAGAGCACTGTATTATCAGTTTTACACTGACACTAAGAATGATCAGATCCTCAGGGTCTGTCAGGCTTAGATACATGAAAAGCCTGGATACCTTTCTACGGCTTCCAGTTGCCATGGTAACCATCGGGCCGCTGTTTTCTCAGCGAGGTAGCCCGATGAGGGAGAGAGGGAGCCCTCCTCTGTTAACCCATAGATGCCGCAGGTCGCTACTGACCACAGCATCCAAGGGGTTAAAAGTCCGGAACCAGTGCCAGCACCGATATTGGGTCATTATAGGAGAGTGTCAGTTGTATGTTACAGCTGACACTCGCTGCTGATGGCGGCAGCTCTGTTCCTGATCCACAGTCATTAGATAGTAGAGATCAGAGCCTGAAACCGGCATTTTTCCACTGCTGCGATCAGATTGGTCTGCACAGACTAATCAATCAGAGTGATCGCCAGCAAAGGACCACTCTGATTGGTCTCTTGCTGGCTTCTCCAGTGTCTCTGCTCTCGTTGACAGCAGTGACTCCAAGCCTGTGATATTTAAAGTTTCACAGCCCTGGTTAACAGTTCGGGTGTAACAGTATGCCTGATTGTGTGAAATGACATGCAATCTGGACATAAAGTTACGTCCACAGGCGGAAAAGGGTTAAAGATAAAAAATAAATAATGAAAAATCATTTTCACCATTAAAAAATAAATGTATTTATCCCACACAATAAACGTAATGGGAAAGAAATAAAACTGGTTGATTAACTGCTTTTTCATTGCTTTACCACCCCAAAATAATATCAATAAAAAGTACAGATTGCCCCACAAAAGATGAGCCTTCACAAAGCTCCGTAGACATAACTATAAAAAAAGTTATGGGGGTTAGTTTATGGCTAGTGTTGAGCAAACCTGAACTGTAAAGTTCGGGTCCGTACCGAACTTTATGATTTTGGGTACCCGGACCCGAACCCAAACTTTGCCGGAAAAGTTTGGGTTCGAGTTCGCTGTTCGGGCATTTAATAAAGATTGTTGAAAGGTTGCAGGGCAGCCAATCAACAAGCTTTTAAGCTGTGGGCACTTAGAAGCCATCACAGCCATGCCTAGTAATGGCATGGCTGTGATTGGCCGGTGCATCAAGTGACCCAGCCTCTATAAAAGCTGGATCACGTGTAGCACCGCCCACCAGCTCTGAGTAGTGAAGTGAGGGACAGTGTTATGAATCTCATCTGGCTATTTGTTTTGTTGGTGACCTATAGTGAATTTTTTGTGGGTGCTATACTCCAGCTTTTCACCCCTGACAAAGAAAGATGATAATTAATCTGGCTGGTTATTTTGTGGGTGACCTATAGCGATCTTTTGTGGGTGCAATGCACCATCTTTGTACCCCTGACACAAAAACCCATTTTTTGTGTGAGGTACACCTGCATTGCATACGTGACAGGGAAATTAATATCGTTAATCCGTCTGTTAGTTCAGTGGGTGAAATATACCCCATTTTTGTGTGAGGCACACCTGCATTGGATGCGTGACAGGGGAATTAATATGGTTAATCCGTCTGTTAGATTGGTATGTGACATATTCCCATTCTTGTTGTGAGGTACTCCTGCACTGCATACCTGACAGGGAAATAAATATAGTTAATCCGTTTATTAGTTCAGTGGGTGAAATATACCCAATTTTTGTGTGAGGTACACCTGCATTGCATACGTGACAGAGAAATTAATATAGTTAATCTGTTTGTTAGTTCGGTGGGTGAACTCAAAGAATGAGTCGTGGTTCTGCTGGTGTTGGTGGAGCTCCTGTTGCAGGGAGAGGACGTGGTCGATCTGTACCAGCTACACGCCCAAATGAAACACCTTCCTCAGGTGCATGTAGGCGACAGAACATTCAGCATTATTTGGTAGGCCCGAATACCGGTGTACGAATGGTGAGGCCAGAACAAGTAAAGGCAGTTGTAGATTGGGTGGCTGACAGTGACTCCAGTTCCTTCACATTGTCTCCCACCCAGTTCCCTGCTGAAAGCACAGAGTTGGCACCTGCAGCCCATGGGCATCTGTCTTTCACCTCACCCCCTTGCAATCCAGCCAAGCAGTCCCAGCCCCAAGTCATGCAGCAGTCTCTTATGCTTTTTGATGACTCTTCTGGCAGGGTTTCCGTGGCCCGTCCACATAGCCCTGCCCCAGAAGTGGAAGAGATTGAGTGCACCGATGCCCAACCACTTATGTTTCAGGATGTGGACATGGCAGGACCACCACAGCACGAAACACAGGTGCCATCTGCTGCAGCTTTCCGCAGTGTGCAGACCGGCAAGGAGGGCAGGGATGAAGAGTGGGTGGAAGATGATGTGGAGGATAATGAGGTCCTAGACCCCACATGGAATCAAGGTCATGCGAGTGACGTGTGCAGTTCGGAGGAAAAGGTGGTGGCCACACAGTGCCAGCCGCACAGCAAAAGAGGGAGCAGGGTGCAAAAGCGTTCCCTAGCCAGTACCCCTGCTACTGCCCACCACACCCAGGGACTGAGCACACCAAAGCCAGCTCCAAGATGTTCCCTGGCGTGGCAGTACTTCAGGCAATGTGCTGACGACAAGACGCGAGTGGTTTGCACGTTGTGCAATCAGAGACTGATGCGAGGCATAAATGTTCTAAACCTGAGCACCACCTGCATGACCAGGCATCTAAGTCCAAAGCACAAGCTGCAGTGGAGTAAACACCTCAAAAACCACGAAAGATCTCAGGCTCCTCCTGCTCCCTCTTCTGCTGCCTCTTCCTCCCCCTCTGGAGTGACAGTGGCACCTGCCACCCCACAAACAGAGGATGTGGCAGCAACGCCACCACATCCGTCACCAAGCATCTCCACACTGTCACATGGAAGCGTTCAGCTGTCCACCTCCCAAACACTGGAGAGAAAGAGGAAGTACCCCCTTACCCACCCATGATCCCTGGCCCTGAATGCCAGCATTTCAAAATTCCTGGCCTTCGAAGTGCTGTCATTCTGTCTGGTGGATATGGAGACTTTAAAAACCTTATGGCGGTGGCTGTCCCACGGTACGTGGTTGCCAGCGACCACTGCTTTTCCAGGTGAGCCATCCCTGCCCTGCACAACCAAGTGGCGGACAATATTAGGTGTGCACTGTGCAACACCATCTGTGGCAAGGTCCACATAACCACCGATACGTGGACCAGTAAGCACGGGCAGGAACAATATATCTTCCTAACTGCACACTGAGGCAGATTGCAGTTTGGCGCATGTCCTTCCACCACCGTGGATTGCAGGACGTTTCTCTTTGGCTCCTGTTCCCTCCTCCTTCTACTCCGCTTCCTCCTTTACCACCTCCTCATCTGGTCAGTGTAACACCTTCACCACCAAATTCAGCACAGCCAGGATGAAACGACAGCAGGCTGTTTTGAAACTAATCTGTTTGGGGGAAAAGCCCCACACAGTGCAGCAGCTGTGGACGGGCATGGAACAACAGACCGATGAGTGGTTGGTGCCATTGAGCCTCAAGCCCAGCCTGGTGGTATGCGATAATGGGCAAAATCTCGTAGCAGCTCTGGGCCTAGCCGGTTTGACGCACATCCCTTGCCTGTGGCACATGGGCTGAATTTGGTGGTGCAGAGGTTCCTGAAAAATTACCCCGATATGTCAGAGCTGCTGCAGAAAGTGCGGGCCACCTGTGCGCCTTTTTCGGCGTTCTCACCCTGCTGCTGCTCGCCTGTCTGTGCTGCAGCGTAACTTTCGCCTTCCCGCTCACTGCCTCATATGCGATGTACCGACAAGGTAGAACTCTACCTTGCACATGCTGGGGAGACTGTGCGAGCAGCAGCAGGTGATAGTGGAGTTTCAGCTGCAGTACGCACAGGTGAGTCGCTCTGCGGAACAGCTCCTCTTTATCATCAATGAGTGGGCCTCCATGCAGGACGTGTGTGCCGTGTTGCACTGTTTCGAGTACTCCACCAACATGGCCAGTGCCGATGACGCCGTCCTCAGCGTTACTATCCCACTTCTGTTTTTACTAATACCATATTGGGGCATTTATGTCTTTTTGATCACTTTTTATTTAATTTTTTGTGAGAAATGAAGCGGGGAAAAAATGCAAATCGGCCATTTTGACTTTTATTTTCTATTTTGCAGTTTGCCGTATGGGATAAATATTTTTATATTGTAATAGCACAAGCATTTTCTCATGCGGTGATGCCCATGATATGTATTTTTTTATTGTTTGTGTATTTTTATTTTCATTTTCAGGAAAAGGGGGGTGATTAGAATTTTTATATTTTTTTATTTTTTATTTTTAAAACGATTTATTTTTATTACACTTTTTTATAGTTCCCATAGGGAACTATAACAAGTAATCATCAGATTTCTTCTTTCATGCATTCCAATGCATTAGCATTAGAGTGTATGAAGAATATATACCACAGGCAGGCTCTCCATAGGAACTAATGTGTGGCAGCCTCTTGTCTCTCAGGAGAACAGAGGCTGCCGCACACTGCATCTAACTTCTGGGTTTTTGCTAGTACAGATGTCGTGTTCACATTTGACCATGGAATCTGAAGAGTTAAAAGCCCGCAATCAGCATTACCTCCAGTCACAGACATTAGGCCCGAGTGTCTGCTGTTTAAAACAGCAAGCACCCAGCGCTATGGTGCCCATCACGCTTGCAGTGGGCACCAACTTTAAAGTCTCAGCCAGCACAGTACATATACGGCACTGGTCAAGGGGGTTGAAGGAAATGTGTAACCAAAATATTTTTCTGCAAGTTAAAACCAGAGTTTTTATTCTATTTCCTGAACATGACTATGGGGGCGACCATCTTGTCTTAACAGCATTTAGAAAGCATTAAGAAAATAGCTTTACGGCAGGCCCATGGTCCATAGACACAATGGACAGGAGAGGACCTCACTGACTTCTATGGGAGAGTTTTCTAGGCATGATCTGTGACCTGTGCAGAGGTCATTGTACAAGGAAAGAAGAGATAAGCTCTGACAATCACCTATTGTGAATGGTGGATTCTGTCTTATCTGTACACAGAGGTGATATCATTACAGGATTAGAATCACAATTAAGCAGATAACTGCAGTAAAGTGATCTGGCAACTATTATTAGGCTTAATGGCCAGTGTGAAAACTGCAGGATTTTATGGTTTTTGTTTAAAAATAGATATTGACATTGAAAATTAAAAATAACATTATCAAAAATTCTTTAAAAATATGTTCAACGAAAAACACATTCCCTTTAAAGGTGTATTCCAGTTAGGACAAGTTATCCCCTATCCACAGGATAGGAGATAACTCTTACATCGGTGGGCGTCCTACCACTTGGACCCCACCAATCTTTAGAATGGGGACCCTGTACCCCTCGGGGCTCCCAAAAATGAACGGAGCAGCAGGTTGGTCATGTGCACTGCCACTCCATTCATCTGTATGGAAGTTCTGAATACAGCTATATTACTCTGTTCTCTTGGGAACTCCCATAGAGATGAAGGGAGCAGCAGTGTGCATGCCCAAACTCTCCCTCACCCTGCACTCTCCCTGCAGTCTCCCTGCACTCCCCCTCTCCAATGTTCTTCTATTAATAATTTTCAGCAACATTGTCCCTAGTACATGACCGCTTGCCATGTCTCTCACTATGTTCATCTCACTGGACAATTGCGGAGACCGCGCGAGATGAGGTATCTATAGGGCTGTGAGATCACATGGCTATCTGTGGATTGGCTGGCTGTATGGCATTATGGGTGATCTCACATTCACTTTGCAACATGTGCAGCCACCATTTTAGGCAAACCTGATTCAATACCAGAAAGTGCAAGGAAATTCAGATCTGTTGCAAATCAAAGTTTTCCTAAACTTTGGACCAAATTCCACTTCGAACACATTTCTTCATTCAACACTAGTGTTGATCACGAATATTCGAATTGCAAACTTTTATCGTGAATATCGGCACTTTGAGAATTTGCGAATATTTTGAATATAGTGATATATATTCGTAATTTTGAATATTCGAGATTTTTTTTTAATCAGTACACATGATCCCTCCCTGCTTCTAGCTTGTGAGCTAATGAGAAGGCTGCAATATCTTTGACTTTAGGAGTAGTGTTGATTGCGAATTTTCGTAATGCTAATTTTTATAGCAAATTTTTCAATTGTCGATTTCTGCAATCAAGGAAATAATGACTGGAGATAACGAATTCTCGAATTCTCGAATTTTACAATTTCGAATATTGCCCCTGCCACTCATCACTATTCAACACTAATCGTGGGGGTCCCAGCGGTAAATACAGCTTTGGGGTTTTAAAAAAAATAGGGATCCAAGACACTTTTTTTTTACTTTATTATACTTGTTTTAGACTTACGACATACACATTAGAATGCCATACATAGATGAAAATAGAAAGGAAATTGTAGGATGGGAAAAAAGAAAAGGAAAATGGTTTCTTACCTCATGTACATCTTCTCCGTGTTTTTTTTATTTTTTATTTTTTATTTGGACTCTCCATATAGATGAATCCCTCTGGTTTCCATCCTGTTTGTAGCACTTCCTGTTCCTGTATCCAACCAAACCCATGATGCACTGCTCCTTTCTCTGCCACAGCTCCAGCACCGCCCCTAACAACACCCCGTTAGTTTATAGCTCCTCCCACCCAGCTAGTTACATAGACACTCCCCTATCACTGGCACACCCCTGGACAAAACATCACAGGAAATAAGAAAGAGCTGCATGGACATGGTCACGTGACCACAGCCCAGAACGGGAGATTGGAGAAATAAAGGTAAAATAAATACATTACAAAATTACAGCAGCCTCCATAAATTATAATTTAAAAGGATGTTGATGCAACATGGAAAACCCCTTTACAACCTGGTTAAGCCCTTTAAATAAAATAAAATAGTCCATAATGCATAATCATTTGGATATTTGCGAAAATATTTTTTGTCCACTATTTCATTATGAAATATTGAAAACATTGTCTTGATTTCTAGTACACATTGGAGCGATTTTCTGAATAGGCCCAAGATCCTCGCTTCCTAGCTGCTATACTGTAAGCAATTTAGCAAGACCGATATTATTGCAGATGATGGTGACCTGACAGGCCTCTGGGGTCAGCACTGTTACACAAAATTTTAAAAGATGATTGGTATGAACTTTCATTGGAACTATAATTATGCAAGCAAAAAAAAAAAAAATTCTGTTTTTCCTTTCCCAGCAAATTAGCAGAAAGATATGTTGACAGGACAATCCCCGAGGCTTGCTAAATGTTTGTGATGAAAAATATTTCAGTGTACTTGAAAGTCAGCTGCCTTGATTGCTCACAATTACACCAAAGACAGGATTTAGAACTGCAGAGTTTAACCCTTTGAAGAAAATGTTTGGAGCATTTTTCATCAAGAAATTCCAATATCAGAATTTTCTTTTTAGTTGATTTTTATTGTAGTAATATTATCGGTGCACATAACGGTTATCACGTCCTTACATTACAATACAAATATGAGATTCACAAAATGTCACTTTCCTTAGAACATATAGGAGCAAATGCATTATTTCTGTTCATTTCCACCTGACTCCCATTACAAGACAATAACATTTTCTCCCCATATTTAATATGAAGCATGAACTGGAATAGGCAAGCAAATGTCAGGAACAATATTATATCCGGGAAAGAAATATTGACAATGAGCATTTAAAAAAAAAAAATTCCTTAGACAAATAGTGATGAATTATTTCAGAATAATGAAATGGACTTGAGCACACTATCAAATGTTGTCCAAAAGTGCTATACACTGTATAATAAGTGACTCAATCATATAATGGAATCACTGCTAACAGGGCCATTTTAATAAACGGATGGGCCCAGTGCAAAAATTTAAGTAAGCATCCTATTAGTGCCCCCACATAAGTTATGTCCCAACATAGTAGAATGCTCACTTAGTGCCGCCACACAATAGTTTTTCCCCCTTAGTGCCCCCTCACATTAGCTATGTTCCCTCACAGTAGATATGCCCTCTTAGCCCACCCTCACAGTGTTTAAGCCCCCATTAGTGTCCCTTCACAGTAGTTATGCCCCCTTAGTGCCCACTCACAGTAGTTAAGGTTTCCTTAGTGCTCTCTCATGGTTGATATGCCCCCTCACAATAGTTAGGCCCCCCTAGTGCCCCCTCCAAATTGTTTAGGCCCCCTTAGTGACCTCTCACAGTAGATACGCCTCCTTAGTGCTCTTTCACAGTAAGTATATCGCTAACAGTGGTTATGCCGCCTTAGAGCTCCACTCACAATATTGCTGCCCTTTTAGTGCCCCCTTACAATAGTTTCCCCTTAATCACCCTCATCATAAAGCTACCCCCTTAGTGCCCCAATAGTGAAGTTTCTATAGTTTTAACAAAATAAAAGATACTATTCACCTAGCCCCCCCCCCCGATGAATGGAGCACATTCTCCCAGGGCCTGTGTTATCTCCCACTTAGTGCAGCAAGCGTGATGATGTCACTGCATCATGCCTGCTACTGGGGAGCGCACAGGCAGGAGAATGGTAAAATAGGGAGCTGATGGCTCCCTGCTTCACCATTGTATTCAACTGAATCTGTGTCCTCGGGATGCAGATACAGTTCAAAGCAGGACATATTGCAGGAAGCACAGTTATTGATTTAAAGAGGACCTTTTACTAGAATAAAACATCTAAACTAACCATACAGACATGTAGAGCGGCGCCCAGGGATCTCCCTGCACTTACTATTATACCTGGGCGCTGCTCCGTTCGCCCGGTATAGCCTCCGGTATCTTCATAGTTAGGCTCCACCCAGGGGAACCTGCTGGCGTCTCCTTCTCCCATGCTGTAGCGCTGGCCAATCGCAGAGCTCAGCACATAGCCTGAGAGAAAAAAAAGCCTCTCAGGCTATGAGCTGAGCGCTGTGATTGGCCAGCGCTACAGCATGGGAGAAGGAGACGCCTGGAGGTTCCCCTGGGTGGAGCCTAACTATGAAGATACCGGAGGCTATAACGAGAGAACGGAGCGGCGCCCAGGTATAACAGTAAGTGCAGGGAGATCCCTGGGCGCCGCTCTCCATGTCTGTATAGTTAGTTTAGATGTTTTATTCTAGTGAAAGGTCCTCTTTAAGGCAGGTATCCTCAAACTGCGGCCCTCCAGCTGTTGTAAAACTACAACTCCCACAATGCCCTGCTGTAGGCTGATACCTAAAGGGTGTTCCGGCATGCTGGGAGTTGTAGTTTAGCAACAGCTGGAGGGCCACAGTTTGAGGATGCCTGATTTGAGGTACTAGTGGGACATCTTATCTGCAAGTATAGGGGCCATATCACTTCTGTACTCCTTTTAAAACACTGATTAACTTTTAGGCACTTTATACCATGAGGAAGACACTAACTACTGGGCCACCTGGGGCTGGACCCTGTGACATTAGATTGGAGTAGAAAGACTAGAACTAAAAAAATAGCACATTTGGGGTTCTATGTAGTGGACTCTAAGCCCAACTAGTAAGATTGCCTCTGCCGTACCATGAGCAAGATCATATCCCAGTGGGTCACCATGAATAGATTTTTTTGTCCAATTTAGTCTATGTTTAACTTACACTGTCACATATGTGCTGATGATAACATATTAATCATGCTACGATATATATCATACAGGGGCACATATCACCCATAGGCAACCCTATCCAAAAAACTGCATACCTATGTACAGTATATCTGCTCAGTGGAGGCCAATATGATATTCTTTAGGGCATCATCTTTAGGGGTCTATTAACTCATTCAGCAGTAAAACCTAATAAGTGGTGCCACAGGGAAAGTAAAGGGTGGAGAAAGCAGACATTATGTACATCTATGAAGCATGAAAAATATGAAGCTGTAAAAAATGTTGCGAATCCAGACATTATGTCTTACCCGTGTGTTTTGTTTTTTTCATCTTTCTGCATGAGGATATATATTTTCTCCCTCATGCCTACTGAGTGGTGAGGAGCTCTTCCTGGTATCAGGAGCTCTTCCTTTCCCCTCTCACAGCAAGGAGTCCCACGGACACAAAGAGAGACATAATGCAGCTGCATCCCCCCTCTTCCCCTTTATCATGTCCACTATGTATTGCGTTGGAGACATATATTCAGTGGCTGAGTATGTTTCTACATTAGAGATGAGCAAAGTATTCAAAAACTCGATTTGGCTGCTTCGCCGAATTTTACAAAAAATTTGCCTCGCCACGAAGCGCATTTCTTTGTAAGTAGTAGGTGTAATTACAGGGAGCAGCAATTGCGCTGCTCCCCATCAATGTACCCCTCGGTGCCGCGTTCATACATGATCACAGCATCTGATGTGTATAACATGGTGTAAAATGTAAGAAAAAAAAATCATACTTGCCTGCTCCATTTGCTTGCGACAGTCCAGTCGCTACCATCTTGCTTGAAGATCTGGAGCGAAATCTCATGCGACCCAAGATGACGTCATCTTGCCAGCTGGCGTGGTGATGTCCTACGTCACTGTGCATGGGATTTCAGGTTAAATTGATTCACTACCACAAAACACGAGGAAAGCGAATAGAATCTATCCTGAAATTCGGATCGATGTGCATGCTCAACACTACTCTACATATTTTAAAAAGAGTCTCTGTCACCCAAAAGGTGAAAATAGTGCAGTTTGCCTCTTAAACCTTTATCTTTTAGAGCAAATAACACGTCCCCATGGTCAACAAGGTACCAAGTGTTATAATAGAAAGCATATGCCAATCAGACATTTCTAGAGCTTGGCATAATGACTGAAGCGGATGCCACTGTTGTTGGCTGCACGTTATGGCCGCACTTCTGGTGCTTTTCTGGCTCTCTTCATCAGGTCATAAAATGCCCGAAGACAGGAGCCAAATCTTTTTATGTAAAGTACAGCAGAGAGGAATTCATATCCCATGCAAATATCCCCCTGTTTGTCATGAGATGAATACAAGCAATATTTATAACCCCTGAGCATCATGCGAATGGAGAGAGGAAACTTTCAGTTTACTGTCAGTCGACTAAGCACAGTACAACAAGCCCTCTGGTCTCCCCATTTACAGAGCACAGCCCCCATTGATGGTATCTGTATTCTGCTGCCAGCTTGGACAGAGCAGCTGCAGGGAATCTGAAGCCTCACAACTGCTCTGTGACTCATTCCTGCTTGTAAAGGAAACAGTAGAAGAATAAAATTAAAATTGAAATAGATATAATCCAAATTTATAATGCGATTCTTGGTTATACATGTACGTTCATTGTGCACGCAATGGGGATGAAGCCTGAAGAATTTTCCAACTATCAACTGGATACATGCTGGTTTGGTGGAGGTCCAACAGCCAGGACCCACACTGGTTACCAAAAAATGGAGCTGTGGTCTACCTGTTCCCCCCAATGACAAGACCGCAGCTACGAGGATGTTTGCATCAGTGTCACAAATTTGACTGGAGCAGGGCACATACTGTATTGCCTCTCAATTAAAATTTCTCCTGGTTGCAGTCTGCCATGGTCTCCCATTCTGGTGATCGTGGGGAATGGACCCCCACCTTTCCAGTAGATAAATGATAAGTGATTCAGGCTTGATAACCCCTTTAAAGGGTTTTAAAGATTTTTTAATTGATATCAGTATCTGATCAGTGGGGGTCCGACACCCGGGTCCCCTGTCAATTAGCTGTTTGAGAAGGTAATAATGCTGACAGTAGTGCCGCTGCCTTCTGTCAGATCACATTGTACAGCGGCTGTTCTTGGTATCTTAGCTCAGCTGCACCTAGGCCATGCATGTGACCAATGAAGGTGACATCAAATGATCTAGACTAAGCTGCGGGAAGACCATGGCGCTACTGGGAGCGCAGTTTGCTTCACAAATATATGATCGGCTGATCAGATACTGATACTTATCCAGAGGATGGGTCATCAGTTGAAAAAAATCTTGGAAAACCCCTTTTATAATAATACATATAATAATGATAGCAATGCACTTTTATATTGTCTAGAAGCCTATTTTAAAAAATGAGGAAAAAAAATCAGTCCTAGAAGACCTCAGAGTATCATGCAGAAATTTTCAGGCCAACTGGAGCACTTTCGATTCGGGTAGAATCGATTCAGACCTGAATAGAATAGGTCAAATCAAACCTGAATCGAATTTAGAGCAATTTGCTCATCTCTACACTCAAGTCGAAATTGGGTCTCTGTCTCCTTGAAGAGTCCAGGCACACACACCTGCCGTGTCCATGAGGCCTTGGGCTTTGTGGCTGCACACAGAGTCACAGATCCTGCTGTGATGAATTTTGTATGTATGAAGCTACTGTTCAATAGCAGCAATGGTTTTTTTTTTTTTTTTTTTGGGAAAGAATAGCTTTGTACATATAGAATCAGAGAAGGCTGAAAAAAAATTCTGGGGGATTTCATGAAAAAAAACAACCTTAGCATAATTCCATATGTGAATGGAAGCCTACAGAGGTACAATCAAGGTTCTGTGGGTACTCTATTACAGCTCCATACAAAACCAGAGCCGTCCTACAGCCGTGTGCAAGTCTTATTAAATGTTTTTTTTTATAATACCCACCTTTCCCTGACCGTTTCTGTCATACCTTTTTGTTTCACCTCTGGTTTCATATGAGCTAAGAGGGAACATTATTTCTGAAAAGCGAAGCTTTTGATCATCACAATACACTCTAAAATCAACTTGATCACATCTGTTTCCACTGAGTGGCTCCAAGAAAACAGAATCTGTCTAAATATGCTTTAGATAATCAAAAAAGAAAAAAGTTCAGAAGGTTAGATATTCAGCAAGATACGTAGCGATGCCACTATTATGGTGTAACAGGGCAGAAGGTAAAAAGGCCATAAGATTAACCAACTCGCTCTTTAATGTTAAGTACGTAGAATCCATATCAACTTGACACTGTTTTTATTAGGTGTTTAGAAGAAAGACGTAATTTAACCAAGATGCTAATGGCCCCTTGGAATACAGATATATATTCCGAGTGTGACCTTGCCGTTTTATTTTGTGTCACAAGCCCCACGTTGATTGCTCTTGTTAATAGCCTCGAAAACACAACGTGACACATTTTGGGCAGCAAAATAAATGGCTACACGAAAGTAGTAGAATGGAAAGTTAAAGCACAAAAAAAAAGAAAAAGAAAAATGACGGTCACCGGTTTTATTTCATGAAAAAAAATTACTTTAATCTGTGCTACAAGTTCAACTTTAAACAATTTTGTCACACTGTGACCGAAACTTTAATTTGTTCCTAAGTGAAACCACTTGCCCCTAACTGCTTTCTAAATCTGGCCTTCCCCCTGCAAGAAGGCAAATATAGTCAAATCCCCTTTATTACTTCTTATTAGAGGGTAACCTAATACCTTTTGACAAGCTGAGCGGTTGTAACAGGCGGCTGTTAATACCTCCACATGTCTTGTTTAGAATGAAAACATCCATGAGAACAAGCCATGTTGCTGTTTCTTAGAAGAGTCCACACTAAGTATTCTATTCTATTCACACTTAATTTAGCGCAGGAATTCCCTAACGTCTCTCGCCATGCTAAACACCAGCTCATTTGATGCAATATCCGACTTTGCACGTTGTATCACAGAAGCAGTCGCACTTAAAAAGTAATTAAACTTTAAACAAACATCTCCAACCTTAAGCGACATCCACTTTTTTTTTTTTTTTTGGCGTGTTGTTTTTCGTCTCCTCATTTGACAATGCCATGAACTTCCAGAGGACAATTTAGGGAAAAATAACAACCTCCATACATCTCCCAGCACTTACGGCCTCTGTATCTTACCAAGCCCATCATCCTGTTTGCATTTAGAAAACTAAATAGTTGAGGTAATGTGCGCCCAGTGGGAATTAGGCTTGCAGATCTTTTTACAAACGAGTAATGTGGTAAGACTATCTGTCCAATGGGGTGTCTTATTGATATACCCCAGGCCTGTCTGCTTGTCACAGCTGTCGGTTCAACCACTTGCACTTACACTGCAGCGCTTTCATTACGAAAATAGAATTTGGTGTCCTACGAGCAGTTACATTACTAATGCTAAATATTTAATTCCCGGGGGCACTAATTATGGTTGAGCACTGGCAACATGGGTTCTGCTTCTTAATAACAACTGTAAAAGCAATTTGAGCATTTTTCAATTAATTAGATACATAGGATACCAGTAACCCCTTTGTCAGTCTGCCCTCCAGGACCTTGGCTAATTTGCGTGGAGGAGAACGTTTGTGAAATGAAGTGTTGTGTTCATCCGGTAATAGCACAGTCTGTACGTGACGGTTTGTGCTCGGAGCTGCAGTGCCACAGTTCTTCAAACAGCAAAAATGGATAATTAGATAAATACGAGGACAGAATACAAACGTCAAAAAAGCCTTGTTGGAACAAGTATCTTCAAATGTTTACTTCTCCTAATCCCTGTCATATTGTCCTCTTCAACGAGGTTGCTAGTAGAGGTAACTCCAGACTTTCATAGAACAGGTCAATTAGAGATGAGCGAATTGATCCTTTAGAATCAAAATTTGACCAGTTAGAATCAGAATCTTTTGAGATTCAATTTTGGAGAATTTTTTCAGATGGTAGAGAGAGAGACAGAGAGAAAGATAGACAGAGTTTTTACAGAGGGGAGAGAGTTAAAGAGAGAATTTTTCCAGAGGGGAGAGAGAGATTTCCCAGGCACTCAAAGCACTTCTGACTTGAGTAGAAGCGATTCATACCTAAATCAAGTTTCTTGGCTGATTTACATGAATCAGACCCAAATCGAAGTTTAGGAAATCCTCTCATCTCTAATGCCAGTAGGTTATAGTGTTGAGCGCGAATATTCGAATTGCGAATTTTTTTCTCGAATATCGCAATTTCGAGATTTCGCGAATATTTAGAATATCGTTCTATATATTCGCGAAATCGAATATTCGTTTTTTTTCTTTTTTTTTTTATTATATTTTTTTCTTTCCCACTTCCCTAAAGTTGTTCTTACCTGTCCTTTGGATTCCTGGCTTCCTGGCTGCTCCAGTCAGTGGCGTTTTCAACTTACTGCTATATTCCATATTAGCTAAATTACAATCTAATCTATATGTGTATTTTACGAAATTTCGCAATAGTCGCAATTGCGATGCGAGTAATATAACACGAAATATTCGCATGAAGATTTCAACTTAGCACTGCTATACTCCATATTCTAGCCTAATATGGAATATAGCTGTGCTAAGTTAGCACTGCTATATTCCATATTAGGCTAGAATATGGAGTATAGCAGTGCTAAGTTGAAATCTTCATGCGAATATTTCGTGTTATATTAGTCGCATCGCAATTTCGACTTTTTCAAATGTTCTTAATATTGCTCTAACTTCGTCTTTTAGAAATTTCGTAATATTGCTCTAACTTCGTCTCTTAGAATATTACGAATATTCTAAAAGACGAAGTTAGAGCAATATTACGAAATTTCGTAAAATACACATATAGATTGTAATTTAGCTAATATAGTGCTATAATCCCTTTTTTTTCCTGTAATTTTTTTTTGCCTCTTCTGAACTTAAGTTTTGTAAAACATGTACACTATTAAAAATTATTACTATAGCAGTATATTAGCTTAAATACAATCTATGTGTATTTTACGAAATTTCGTAATATTGCTCTAACTTCGTCTTTTAGAATATTACGAATATTCTAAAAGACGAAGTTAGAGCAATATTAAGAACATTTGCAAAAGTCGAAATTGCGATGCGAGTAATATAACACGAAATAGTCGCATGAAGATTTCAACTCAGCACAGCTATATTCCATATTAGGCTAGAATATGGAATATAGCAGTGCTAAGTTTAAATCTTCATGCGACTATTTCGTGTTATATTACTCGCATCGCAATTTCGACTTTTGCAAATGTTCTTAATATTGCTCTAACTTCGTCTTTTAGAATATTCGTAATATTCTAAGAGACGAAGTTAGAGCAATATTACGAAATTTCGTAAAATACACATATTAGCCTAGCCATAGTCATTAGCATAGGAACGTTGCCTTATACTATCAAGATAAATTTTCGCAATATGCGAAAAAATAATTTCGCGATAATTGGAATAATTGCGAATATTCGATTTCGACGAATATAACACGAATATTCATGCGAATATTCGCGAAATATCGCGAAATCGAATATGGCACCTCCCGCTCATCACTAGTAGGTTATAATAGTCAGTAATGGCACAGAATATGGTGCTAAATGTCGTATCTTAATGTGGGCAACTCCTGTAAGTTTTCCTTCTCTTTTGGTGGAGTAGAAACATCTAGTTACTTACCCATCCTCATAAATAATGACTACCACTCATTACTCTGTCTTCTTCTGTCCATCCCGTGGTATCAATCTTGTTGAGATTATTTTTTATCTGATTTACTCATTGCTTTCTTGGTTCACCTGTTGTCACGGATTCTACAAAATAAGGGTGAATGCTTATTATAATGGTCAACCACTTTTAAGATATGCAAAAAATTACTAAACTGACCTAAGACCTAAGTGAGCACTTACTATTATTAGGGAAATATAATATATTTCTATTTTTTGCCCATGGATCTGCTCTGGACACAGCAAGAGGATGGGGTCTAATAGCATGGAAGATCAGTTTAGGTTCTGCAGAATTCATGGGATTATACTAATATGGTTCAGTATATCAGGTTGTGTTGTTTCTGTTGTTTCTAGCTAGACATGATGTGAAAATCCAGGTTCATAAATATTGCTGCAGTTGTCTGAACAAATACCACTGTGACCTCTGATGAATCCTTAGTGGGTCAGACAGATTCCCAACCAGAAGAGCATCGTAGAGTCATCATTCACTACTTCCTGTCCTGAAGCTATTGGTAGACTGAACCAATATGTTATGAAGATTCTGGGTTGAGCAATAGATTTCTACCATTTGCCTGTGTTCCATCCATGTCACTTATGGGTGATAGCAAGCTCTGGAAAACAAGACAATACCGGTAGTGGAAGTAGAAAGTTATCAACTAAGGGTATTAACATGGGATCTACCTGGACAGGTCTTTGACCCGCTATCCTTACTTTATCATTCTACATTTTCTAAACAATACCTAATGGCTTAGATGTCTTTTAGGATAAGGTTGGGTAAAGGCTAGACTCAAAAAGATCAAAAAGGGCAACAATTGAGGACAATCTCTTTTTTGAGCATGGACTTAATGTATTTGAAAACCTGATAAAACTCTTGAATTTGTCCCGAACGTTGACAGGACAAATATTCTTTACACAACATTCCAACACAAAATCTTCTCTGTCATTGAAGTTTCTCATATTGAGAAAGAATTTGGGTACGGTAATTGAGTCCACATCACCATTTAGCTTTCAGTTCTTCTGATCTGTTATTTTGAGCATCAGGCATGCTCAGTTAGCATCAGTTTGCACTAAAAATAATAGATCCGTCTTTTTTTTCTTTTTTTTTCAGTACTTCTGACGGATCAGAAGAATGGAAAAATAAATGGTGATATGTAATTGGCGCTTTCCTTTCATCCGTTACTTTGAGCATCAGTTATGCTTGGTATGCTTAGGTATGCTTGATAAGGATCTGAGTCTCTTCTCCAAGAGTCCCCCTAAGGCAATCATAGTCACTTTGTCTCATATATCCCCTTATTACTTTCCATTCCTCCCTCTGTATAAGCAACTATGTGGTCCTTATAGAGCATTTGTCATCAGAAAAGGACCTTTTGTTTAAATCAAATTCTATGTTAAGCCTATTCTTTAAGATTTTAGTTTTTTTTATATTCCAAGTATCTAATTATATCTATATTACAAATATTCTAAAGTTTTTACACTAGTCATTGAGCCTTAATGTTAAGCTGATACTTCCTGTTTTTTAGAAATCAATTCTCAGTAGTAATCTAATTGTCATCAGAGGCAGGATTGCAATGACAGGTAATATCTACATATAGATAAAACCACATCTAAAACCACAGATGATGTCACTGTTCACCTTTGCACAGGCCACAGAGCATGCCCACAACATTTTCCCATAGAAGTTATATCCAGGGTACAGGTTTCTATCGTTCATGTGGCTGCTGTATCGCATTTAAATGCTGTTACCAGTAGCGTAGGCAAAATTGCTGCCCCCATGATTATGGACAGGAAAAAGAACAAAAAAAAAACATTTACAGTCAGTAAATAAGAAGAGATTAGAAGAAAAAAAAATGTCACTATCTGATTTTAATTAGTTTCAAAAATACATTCTCTTTAACTGTCATTTTAATTTTTAGCTACTTTCCAGTGTTTTAATGAGTACAATTTACACAGTTTATGGTATATGTTTGTACTAATCATGAATATTATTGATTTGCACATTGGAACACATCATGTAAATTATATTATTGATACATTGTTCACTATATGAAGATATTGTATGTATTTTTGCACTTGTTTTTCTGATTATATTATTTATTAATTGATTATCACTTGATTTGCCGCTATGTATTCTGGGTATATATACCCCTGTGAGACACCATGTTTTATGCTTGATAAAGACTGCATTGAGCGGTTGAAACGTTGCAGAGGGGATAATAAAGGGTCCATCATTTTTTCACTTTACGTCTGGAGTGCTGCCTCATCTTTTGAACGTATGTCTATCTGTTAGCCGTTGAGCCTGCGGCTGGGAGGATTTTGCACCCGTACTACTGGACTAGTGCTGCTGTGTATTTTTTGATTGCTATATATATATATATATATATATATATATATATATCTATACTAGCAGAAGGACCCGTCTTTGTACTTCATCTATTTCATCTATTTCATTTAATGTTTGTGTGTGTTGTTAAAGGCCACTGTCACATATTTAGGCCCAGGCACCCAGGCAGAGGAGAGAGGTCCCGTAACAGAGAATCTGGCCTTATGTCAGCGCAGAATCTGTATTCATGTCATAGCAGAGAATCAGGCATCACGTCACCCACCACTGGAACAGGCCACTGTCACACATTTAGGCCCAGGCACCCAGGCAGAGGAGAGAGGTCCCGTAACAGAGAATCTGGCCTTATGTCAGCGCAGAATCTGTATTCATGTCATAGCAGAGAATCAGGCTTCACGTCACCCACCACTGGAACAGGCCACTGTCACACATTTAGGCCCCGGCACCCAGACAGAGGAGAGCGGTCCCGTAACAGAGAATCTGGCCTTATGTCAGCGCAGAATCTGTCTTCATGTCATAGCAGAGAATCAGGCTTCACGTCAGCCACCACTGGAACAGGCCACTGTCACACATTTAGGCCCAGGCACCCAGGCAGAGGAGAGCGGTCCCGTAACAGAGAATCTGGCCTTATGTCAGCGCAGAATCTGTATTCATGTCATAGCAGAGAATCAGGCTTCACGTCACCCACCACTGGAACAGGCCACTGTCACACATGTAGGCCCCGGCACCCAGACAGAGGAGAGGTTCATTCAACTTTGGGTTGCCCCGCAATATAATGGTAAAATGAAATTAAAAATAGTATTGAATGAGGAAGTGCCCTGGAGTAGAATAATATATTGTTAAGGGGAGGTAGTTAATATCTAATCTGCACAAGGGATGGACAGGTCCTGTGGGATCCATGCCTGGTTCATTTTTATGAACGTCAGCTTGTCCACATTGGCTGTAGACAGGCGGCTGCGTTTGTCTGTAATGACGCCCCCGGCCGTGCTGAATACACGTTCAGACAAAACGCTGGCCGCCGGGCAGGCCAGCACCTCCAAGGCATAAAAGGCTAGCTCTGGCCACGTGGACAATTTGGAGACCCAGAAGTTGAATGGGGCCGAACCATCAGTCAGTACGTGGAGGGGTGTGCACAGGTACTGTTCCACCATGTTAGTGAAATGTTGCCTCCTGCTAACACGTTCCGTATCAGGTGGTGGTGCACTTAGCTGTGGCGTGATGACAAAACTTTTCCACATCTCTGCCATGCTAACCCTGCCCTCAGAGGAGCTGGGCGTGACACAGCTGCGTTGGCGACCTCTTGCTCCTCCTCTGCCTTCGCCTTGGGCTTCCACTGGTTCCCCTGTGACATTTGGGAATGCTCTCAGTAGCGCGTCTACCAACGTGCGCTTGTACTCGCGCATCTTCCTATCACGCTCCAGTGTAGGAAGTAAGGTGGGCACATTGTCTTTGTACCGGGGATCCAGAAGGGTGGCAACCCAGTAGTACGCACACGTTAAAATGTGGGCAACTCTGCTGTTGTTGCGCAGGCACTGCAGCATGTAGTCGCTCATGTGTGCCAGGCTGCCCAGAGGTAAGGACAAGCTGTCCTCTGTGGGAGGCGTATCGTCATCGTCCTGTGTTTCCCCCTAGCCACGCACCAGTGATGGGCCCGAGCTGCTTTGGGTGCCACCCCGCTGTGAACATGCTTCATCCTCATCCTCCTCCACCTCCTCCTCATCCTCGTCCTCCTCGTCCTCCAGTAGTGGGCCCTGTCTGGCCACATTTGTACCTGGCCTCTGGTGTTGCAAAAAAACTCCCTCTGAGTCACTTCGAAGAGACTGGCCTGAAAGTGAAAAAATTACCCCTCTTCCTCCTCTTCCTCCTGGGCCACCTCCTCTTCCATCATCGCCCTAAGTGTTTTCTCAAGGAGACATAGAAGTGGTATTGTAACGCTGATAACGGAGTCATCGCCACTGGCCATGTTGGTGGAGTACTCGAAACAGCGCAACAGGGCACACAGGTCTCGCATGGAGGCCCAGTCATTGGTGGTGAAGTGGGTCTGATCCGCAGTGCGACTGACCCGTGCGTGCTGCAGCTGAAACTCCACTATGGCCTGCTGCTGCTTGCACAGTCTGTCCAGCATATGCAAGGTGGAGTTCCACCTGGTGGGCACGTCGCATATGAGGCGGTGAGCGGGAAGGCCGAAGTTATGCTGTAGCGCAGACAGGCGAGCAGCGGCAGGGTGTGAACACCGGAAGCGCGAACAGACGGCCCGCACTTTATGCAGCAGCTCTGACATGTCGGGGTAGTTGCGAATGAACTTCTGCACCACCAAATTCAGCACATGCGCCAGGCAAGGGATGTGCGTCAAACCGGCTAGTCCCAGAGCTGCAACGAGATTTCGCCCATTATCGCACACCACCAGGCCGGGCTTGAGGCTCACCGGCAGCAACCACTCGTCGGTCTGTTGTTCTATACCCCGCCACAACTCCTGTGCGGTGTGGGGCCTGTCCCCCAAACATATGAGTTTCAGAATGGCCTGCTGACGTTTACCCCGTGCTGTGCTGAAGTTGGTGGTGAAGGTGTGTGGCTGACTGGATGAGCAGGTGGAAGAAGAGGAGGAGGAAGCTGAGTAGGAGGAGACAGGAGGCAAAGAATGTTGCCCTGCGATCCTTGGCGGCGGAAGGACGTGCGCCAAATAGCTCTCCGCCTGGGGCCCAGCCGCCACTACATTTACCCAGTGTGCAGTTAGGGAGATATAGCGTCCCTGGCCGTGCTTACTGGTCCACGTATCTGTGGTTAGGTGGACCTTGCCACAGATGGCGTTGCGCAGTGCACACTTGATTTTATCGGACACTTGTTTGTGCAGGGAAGGCACTGCTCTCTTGGAGAAGTAGTGGCGGCTGGGAACAACATACTGTGGGACAGCAAGTGACATGAGCTGTTTGAAGCTGTGTGTGTCCACCAGCCTAAATGACAGCATTTCATAGGCCAGTAGTTTAGAAATGCTGGCATTCAGGGCCAGGGATCGAGGGTGGCTAGGTGAGAATTTACGCTTTCTCTCAAATGTTTGTGAGATGGAGAGCTGAACGCTGCCGTGTGACATGGTTGAGATGCTTGGTGACGCAGGTGGTGGTGTTGGTGGTACATCCCATGTTTGCTGGGCGGCAGGTGCCAACGTTCCTCCAGAGGCGGAGCAAGAGGCCGAGGCGGCGGCAGCAGCAGCAGAAGAGGTAGCAGGGGGAGCCTGAGTGACTTCCTTGTTTTTAAGGTGTTTACTCCACTGCAGTTCATGCTTTGCATGCAGGTGCCTGGTCATGCAGGTTGTGCTAAGGTTCAGAACGTTAATGCCTCGCTTCAGGCTCTGATGGCACAGCGTGCAAACCACTCGGGTCTTGTCGTCAGCACATTGTTTGAAGAAGTGCCATGCCAGGGAACTCCTTGAAGCTGCCTTTGGGGTGCTCGGTCCCAGATGGCGGCGGTCAGTAGCAGGCGGAGTCTCTTGGCGGCGGGTGTTCTGATTTTGCCCACTGCTCCCTCTTTTGCTACGCTGTTGGCTCGGTCTCACCACTGCCTCTTCCTCCGAACTGTGAAAGTCAGTGGCACGACCTTCATTCCATGTGGGGTCTAGGACCTCATCGTCCCCTGCATCGTCTTCCACCCAGTCTTGACCCCTGACCTCCTGTTCAGTCTGCACACTGCAGAAAGACGCAGCAGTTGGCACCTGTGTTTCGTCATCATCAGAGACGTGCTGAGGTGGTATTCCCATGTCCTCATCATCAGGAAAAATAAGTGGTTGTGCGTTAGTGCATTCTATCTCTTCCACCCCTGGGGAAGGGCTAGGTGGATGCCCTTGGGAAACCCTGGCAGCAGAGTCTTCAAACAGCATAAGAGACTGCTGCATAACTTGAGGCTCAGACAGTTTCCCTGATATGCATGGGGGTGATGTGACAGACCGATGGGCTTGGTTTTCATGCGCCATCTGTGCGCTTTCTGCAGAAGACTGGGTGGGAGATAATGTGAACGTGCTGGATCCACTGTCGGCCACCCAATTGACTAATGCCTGTACCTGCTCAGGCCTTACCATCCTTAGAACGGCATTGGGCCCCACCAAATATCGCTGTAAATTCTGCTGGCTACTGGGACCTGAGGTAGTTGGTTCACTAGGACGTGTGGCTGTGGCAGAACGGCCACATCCTCTCCCAGCACCAGAGGGTCCACTAACACCACCACGACCATGTCCACGTCCGCGTCCGCGTCCCTTATTAGATGTTTTCCTCATTGTTCCCGTTCACCACAATTTTGAGAATGGCAAATTTGGGAATGCTTTTTCAACCCAGAACAAAAAGTCTGCTTTTACGGTCACTACAAATAACTTGACCAGCTAAAACTGTGCAGATTTGGTTGAATAGAGATGTGAGACCTGTTTTTTTTTTGCGCTGTGTGACAGTTATAGGTTTAATCACAGAATGACACTTCTATCAGCACGCTAGCGTGTGTCTTAGGTTTTTCTGAATGACACTATCAATACCTTCAATGTTAGATTTTCTTTTTGGGATAGATTTCAAGTAGGCCTCAAATACCACAAACTAGTTATTTTCAGAATGGCAAATTTGGGAATGCTTTTTCAACCCAGAACAAAAAGTCTGCTTTTACGGTCACTACAAATAACTTGACCAGCTAAAACTGTGCAGATTTGGTTGAATAGAAATGTCAGGTCTATTTTTTAGGCGCTGGGTGACAGGCTCAACTTGCCCCTGATGTAATATATGGCCAAAAAATAACCACACTGTTGATGGTTAAATGCACTTGGGTGACACAGGCTCAGCCTGCAGCTGATGTAGTATATGGCCAAAAAATAATCATACTGTTGATGGTTAAATGCACTTGGGTGACACAGGCTCAGCCTGCAGCTGATGTAGTATATGGCCAAAAAATAACCAGACTGTTGATGGTTAAATGCACTTCGGTGACACAGGCTCAGCCTGCAGCTGATGTAGGATATAGCACAAAATAACCACACTATCGATGGTTAAATACACTTGGTGATAGCTCGTGCTGGCGCACCACAAGTCACAAAATGGCCGCCGATCACCCCAGAAAAAAAGTGATCTAAAAACGCTCTGGGTAGCCTCAAAAAAGTGAGAAAGTCAATAATAGCACTTCAATGATCCACAGCTGCAGATCGATCACAGAATGAAGTCTTTTGGAGGAGTTAATCTGCCTAATCTCGCCCTGATCATAGCAGAGTGACGTGCGGCGCTACGTGACTCCAGCTTAAATAGAGGCTGGGTCACATGGTGCACTGGCCAATCACAGCCATGCCAATAGTAGGCATGGCTGTGATGGCCTCTTGGGCCAAGTAGTATGACGCTTGTTGATTGGCTGCTTTGCAGCCTTTCAAAAAGCGCCAAGAAAGCGCCGAACACCGAACCCGAACCCGGACTTTTACGAAAATGTTCGGGTTCGGGTCCGTGTCACGGACACCCCAAAATACAGTTCGGGTTCGCTCATCCCTAGTGACATTCAGTTAAATTTTTTTGCCGCTGGTGACAGCGACATTACCTGCGCTACATCTCCTGTATAACGCTTGAGCATCCTAAATATCTGTGACATTCAGTTAAATTTTTTCGCTGCTAGTGACAGCGACATTACCTGCACTACATCTCCTGTATAACATTTGCACATTTTAAATATCAGTGACATTCAGTAAAATAAATTCGCCGCTGGTGACAGCGACATTACCTGCTGTAGCATCTCCTGTATAACGTTTGAGCATCCTAAATATCTGTGACATAAATTTTTCGCCGCTGGTGACAGCAACATTACCTGCGCTACATCTCCTGTATAACGTTTGCACATCCTCAATATTACTGATATTCAGTTTAATTTTTTTCGCCGCTGGTGACAGCGACATTACCTGCGCTACATCTCCTTTATAACGTTTAGCATCCTAAATATCAGTGACATTCAGTTTTAATTTTTTTGCCACTGGTGACAGCGACATTACCTGCGCTACATCTCCTGTATAACGTTTGCACATCCTAAATATCTGTGACATTCAGTTAAATTTTTCGCTGCTGGTGACAGCGACATTACCTGCGCTATATCTCCTGTATTACGTTTGCACATCCTAAATATCAGTGACATTCAGTAAAAAAAAATTCACTGCTGGTGACAGCGACATTACCTGCGCTACATCTCCTGTATAATGTTTGCACATCCTAAATATCAGTGACATTCAGTTAAATTTTTTCATCGCTGGTGACAGCGACATTACCTGCGCTACATCTCCTGTATAACGTTTGAGCATCCTGAATATGACATTCAGTTTAATTTATTTGCGCATACACTTACAAAACCTGCGCTACTGTACGTGTGACATACTTGCAAGCATATATACCATTTAATATGCTCAAGGCGAGCAGTAAGGGACGAGGAAGTGGCCGTGCTGCTTATGGTGCATGCAGAGGCCGTGGCCCTGGGCACGGTGAAACTGTGCCTGCTGCCAGAGCACAAGAAACACACTCATCCACGATACTTAGCTTCATGTCTTAGTTTGCAGGGCGGCGCAGGACAACACTCTCAAAGTCACACTGGTGCGACCAGGTGGTCAGTTGGATTGCAGATAATACTTCCAGACGGTTAAGCACCACCCTGTCTTCCACAAAGTCCAGTCTCAGTAGCCAAGAGTCTGGTCAACAGAATCCTCACCCTGATCCTCCTTCCTCCCACCATAGAGAGTCTTGGCAAACAAGTGATCCTACTCTCGGATATTCCAAGGAGCTCTTTTTATTGCCATTATTTGATTTGGGCCTCTCGCCAAGCCCGCTAGAAGAGGGACATGAGGATATCTGGTGCACTGATTCCCAAACTCTTGAGCATCCACAGTCAGAAAAAGATGATGGTGGGGAACGGCAATTAGTGTTTCATGAGGGGGATGATGATGAGACAAAGTTGACAATAAGTCAACCACAATTAGTGTCTCAAGAGGTTCATGATGACAGTTGTCAATAAGTGAGGTTCTTGTTAGGTCAACAAGTCAGGAGGATAACCAGAGTGAGGAAGTGGAAGAGGAGGTGGTGGCTGATGAAATCACTGACCCAACCTGGGAAGGCGGCAAGCTGAGCGAGGACAGCAGTACAGAGGGGGAGGGATCTGCAGCACCGTAACAGGCTGGAAGAGGCAGTGGGGGTGGCAAAAGGGAGAAGGTGGGCCACACCAATTAGGCCCACAACTGTTCCACGAAGCACACCCTTGCGGCAATCTCTCTTGCCAAGGGGTAGGTGTTCCTCAGTCTGGCGCTTTGTTTAGGAAAGTGCGGACGATAAAAGAATTGTCATTTATAACCTGTGCTGTACCAAGATGAGCAGTGGCATGAACACTAGCAACCTCACCACCTCCACCAGCATGATCCGCCACATGGCATCAAAGCACCCTAATAGGTGGGTGTTTATATTTTCTTTTCTGCCTTTTTGTGTGAATAAACACGGAACTTTTGCTTTTCAACCGTGGTCTTGCCTCTGTATTGCGTCCACTTACCCTGCCTACCAGAGCAAATCCCTACAATTGGTGGAGGATGCATGCATCAATCCCGCTACCTCTTGCAGCCAAGCGAGAGCTTTACCATTTGAGCTAATCCCCCGATAGTCCCGACACGCCACCAACCTCTTGGAACTTTGTACAGGGTCCATACAGCGTTGAGAACCCTTTTCTCAGGGCCTCCCGTGTGGCAGGCGAGAATTTTACCACTGAACCACCAATGCCAGGTTGAGGTAGGAGACACTCTAGCGGAGGCTCTGTTGGACTCAGGAAGTCTGGTGACCCTGGTAAGGGCTTCCCTGGTACGCTCTGCTGAGTACACCGGCCGTAAGGTCGGAGTCATGTGTATACATGGTAACTTAAAAGACTACCCTACTGCTATGGTGTCTCTGTCTACGGTTTCCGGCAGGTGGATCCACGAGGTGGCTGTTGCAACCAACCTACACTATGAACATATAGTAGGGAGAGACTACCCGGGTTTCACGGCACTGTGGCCTGTTCCGAGAGTGACTGATACGCATGAGACAGGTGTAACCCTAGCAGAGTGGCCAGGCTGAGTGAAATGGTGGGAGACATAGAGGACTTTCCGCTGGGGCCTGAGCTGGCAGACCTCAATGTCTCAGGGGATAATTTTGGTACCGCACAAAACCGGGATCCAACCTTATCCCAAGCCTGGGAAAATGTACTAATAATAGATAGTAAACCACAACAACCAGGGGCAGAGTCAGTGTTCCCCCCGTTTTGTGGTTCATCAGGATATGTTGTATCGGGTAAATCAGCTGCGAGATGAATCCGTTGAACAGTTGGTGGTGCCCCAGGCTTATCGCAAACTCGTGTTAGAGTTAGCCCACCAGCATGTTCTCAGGGGTCATCTGGGAATGCAGAAAACACAGGACCAGATACTACAACGGTTTTACTGGCCCAGTGTGTTTAAAGAGGTGGACGAGTTCTGTAAGTCTTGCCCGACCTGCCAGGCAACTAGCCCCCAGCACCTTTTTCACAGTCCCTTGGTACCCCTCCCGATTATTGAGGTACCATTTGAGCGAATCGCTATGGACCTAGTAGGTCCTGTACCAAAGTCTGCTAGGCGACACCAACACATTTTGGTTGTCCTTGATTACGCTACTCTGTACCCGGAGACAGTGCCACTGCGACATACATCGGCGCAACTTCGGAGCTAATGGAGATGTTCTCCCGAGTGGGGCTACCGAAAGAGGTACTGACTGACCAGGGGACCCATTTTATGTCCAAAGGTCATGAGGGAACTCTGCAAGTTACTGCGCATTAAACAGTTACGGACGTCCGTGTATCATCCACAAACGGATGGACTGGTTGAAAGGTTTAACAAAACACTAAAAACCATGTTAAAAAGGGTGGTGACCAAAGATGGAAAGGATTGGGACCTTATTCTGCCCTATCTCATGTTCGCAGTGCGAGAGGTTCCCAGGCCTCTACTGGGTTCTCGCCATTCGAATTGCTATATGGAAGACATCCTCGTGGCTTGTTGGACATAGCCAAAGAGGTGCGGGAACAACAACCCACTCCGCATAAAAGCTTCCTGGAATATGTTACCAAGATGCAACAGCGGATAGAGAAGATTTTGCCTCTTGTCAGGGAACATATGGAGGCCGCTCAGCGAGCCCAGAGTCGGATCTATAAATCGGCAGGCTCGGAACTTTAACCCGGGTGATCGGGTTTTGGTTCTGGTGCCGACCGTGGGCAGTAAGTTCCTAGCCAGGTGGCAGGGGCCCTACGAGGTACGTGAAAAAATTGGAGAGGTAAATTACAAGGTACACCAGCTGGGGAGGCGAAAGCCGGAGCAGTTTTACCATGTTAATTTATTAAAACCTTGGAAGGATAGGGAAACCTGTACGGAAGACACAAAACCGCCGAAACGCGCGTCGGGGTAGCGCCATCCTGTTTGCAGACATACGGCACTTGTCTTGGTAGGTCTCCTTCTATTTTTATATGTACATCAGGTTATATGGGTGAAAGTGCGGTGGTGATTTTTGTGTCTTCTTAGGACCATTTGTTACAACTTTGTAGACCTGCTGTCCCCCATACATGCATTGCATAACCATATGAGATCTACCTTTGTGTTATTTATTTATCTATTTATTATCCATTATACTATATATTGTTTCATGACAACATTATGTGTAGCCTATGTCCCATCAGGGTGGTGTTTTTCTTTGTCCACCTGGTTTTTTAATGACTATGTCTTTGATATACATCATGTCTTGTAATCAATAAAGTATTTATACTATTTGGTAATAGTACGTAGTCAGCTCCGTTTCTTTTGTAGGTTTTGTGTATTTTATGGGAGCTGGTACCTGTGATTTTTTGATAGGTTGACCCTCGTTTTGTTGCCACAACATGAGTGGGATATGCTGACCTCAGTCTGGGCATGAGGGCACCTTTTGTTTTTTTGTTTTTCTGTACGGAAGACAGCCCGCGGCCGGGATTTCTTGGACAAGAGATTCCGGCTCCTATGTCTGATGCAAGGGCAGCGGTTGCCACAATAAAAATAGCTGACAGCCTCTCCTCTAAACAGGCTCAGGAAACCAGGGAGTTTGTTAGTTGGAACACGGATGTGTTCTCAGACCTCCCTGGACGCACTTCCGTAATTCAACATGACATTGTCACTGAGCCTCAGGCAAAAATCCGGTTAAAGCCATACCGAGTACCTGAGGCCCGGCGAAAAGCCATCTCGGAGAAAGTGCAGCTCATGTTGCGGCTGGACATCATTGAGGAGTCTAAAAGTGAGTGGGCCAGTCCTATAGTCTTAATTCCCAAGCCAGACGGGACGTTACGATTTTGTAACGATTTTCAGAAATTAAACGAAATTTCAAAAGTTTGATGCATATCCAATGCCTCGGGTAGATGAATTAATTGAGAAATTAGGCCAAGCCTGGTATTTTTCTGTTTTGGACCTCACCAAAGGGTACTGGCAGGTGCCCTTGACGGAGGCTGCCAAAGAGAAAACTGCCTTCATTACACCAGAGGGGCTGTACCAGTATAAGGTGTTACCCTTTGGCCTGCACGGTGCCCCCGCCACTTTACAACGTCTAATGGATATCGTACTTCGTCCACATCGACGGTACGCCTCGGCTTACCTGGACGATATTATCATTCACAGTACCGACTGGGAAAGTCACCTGCCCAAAATACAGGCCGTAGTTGACTCCCTTCGAAAGGCGGGACTAACAGCTAAACCAAAGAAATGTGGGATAGGGTTAGAGGAGACTAAATACCTTGGGTATGTTATTGGGCGCAGAGTCATTAAACCCCAAGTAAGCAAAGTAGAGGCGATACGGAATTGGCCCCGACCTGCCACCTCTAGACAAGTAAAGTCGTTCCTGGGAATGGTGGGCTATTGCATGAGGTTTGTCCCCTATTTTGCCACTTTAGCGACTTTGTTGACAGGGCTCTTAAAGGGACAGAAGTCCGTGATAGTCCGCTGGAATGACCAGGCTTTCTCCGCTTTGAAGTCGGCCCTGTGTGGTCCCCGGTTTTGGTGATGCCCGACTTCAAGAGGGAATTTGTGGTACAGACTGATGCCTCCGAAGTAGGCCTCTGTGCGGTACTGTCTCAGGAGGTCAACGGGGAGGAGCATCCCGTTGTCTTCCTCAGCTGTAAGCTCACTCCAGCTGAGACCCGACACAGTATAGTGGAGAGAGAGTGCCTGGCCACCGAGTGGGCACTCGAGTCTCTCCACTATTATCTGTTGGGGAAGAAGTTCCGTCTGGTAACCGATCACTCCCCTCTTAAGTGGAGGAGCCAGGCCAAAGAGAGGATTGCTCGGGTCACCAGGTGGTTCTTATCACTGCAAAACTTTAAGTTCACAGTAGAACACAGGGCAGGCCGGTTACAGGGAAACACGGATGCCCTGTCCCGAGTACACTGTCTGGCGTGTGTTCACCCCCTCAGGGTTGAACAAAGGGGGGAGGTATGTAGGAAGGCGCAAGGGTCCGTCATTGACGGAAGGTATGTGTCACCGAGGTTCCTGGCCTCGGTGAGATAGGAACCGGTTATTTTGTGTGTCAGCCGATCCGGGCCGGTTCTTATTGGGAGCAGCCAAAGAGCAGGGTGGGTGGCTGTTCCCCTACGTCCAGGCCAGGTTTTGGGCTGGGGTTTAAAAACACAGCCAGCAGCTCAGCTGGGGGTAGAATGATCCTCCAGGTGATAGTGGAGCTGTGTAATCTCTGTATTGGGATCTGAGGCTGTGTCTGTGTGTGAGGCTTGTAGCTGGATGCATGCCTGTGACCTGTCTGGAAGGACAAGCGAACGACATCCAGGTCTGGGACTCTTTATGCGGTACCCGCAGCATGGTGGGAAGTGAACACCAGGACTTGACCTTCTATTGCGGTACCTGCAGCAAGGTGTGAATGGAACACCAGGATTTAAACCAGGGTGACTTTGTTTATATTTTATTTTCTGCCTTTTTGCGTGAATAAACACGGAACTTTTACTTTTCAACCGTTGTCTTGCCTCTGTATTGCGTCCGCTTACCCTACCTACCAGAGCAAATCTCTACAATACACACTATTATATTCTTTCTAGTTTCTACCATATAATATGAATTGAACCCTCATTTGCTTGAGAACTACAAGTGGCCCTCTGCTGTTCACTTTGCTTGATCACAGAAGTTGACAGTGGTGTTTTAAATGCAACTACTAGACATTGATTTTCATGTCCATTTAACTAATAGAAAAATAGAAAAGATATTATGTGCTGTGGGTGTTAATACTTTATTCCAATACCTTATGTTAAAAAAAATATCACACTCCTAACTATTACATACAGTACATATTACATGAAAGGAATAAACAACAGAATAATCAGAAATCTAAGAATAGACTGGGAATACCGCATTTAAAAGTTTTTGCAGCATAACTGAAAATAGCTTGTTGAGACTAAGACTTTAGCACCATTTAAAGAGTAATTGTGAATTTTTTTTTAATGTGTAGGGGGAGTGATTATCATTTTATTTGTAATATACTTGCAAAAATACTAGGTGATTACCTTTTTTTTACAAAAAAATAAAAAATACTGTCTCTCCCTAATCCGTCTCCTGCACTCAACACAGTACTGAAGGCTGAAGATGCTCCCAGCTCACTCTTACATACAGAGCTGTCTTGCTGCCCTCACTGCCTCCCTCCTATACAGTGATATAAGTGACCTTGTCTGATGTAGGATTCAAGCTGCTCAACAGTCCTGGGTCGTCTTTGCTGGATTTTCTATTTCATGATACACCAAGTGTTTTCTATTGGTGAAAGTTCAGCACCTGGACTCTGCTTCTGCAAAGCCATGCCATTGTGACGGATGCAGTATGTGGTTTAGCATTTCTGCAAGGCCTTCCTTGAAAAAGACGTGGTCTGGATGGAAGCATATGTTATTATACTCAATATAATGTTCAGCATTCATAGTGCCTTTCCAGAGGCACTATCAATGTGTAAGCTGTCTAAGCCATAGGCAGTATTGGAACCCCATGCCATCAGAGAGGCAGGAGTTTGAACTGTGCCCTGATAACAAGTTGGATGGTCCCTCTCCTCTTGAGTCTGCAGAACACAGGGTCCATGGTTTCTAAAGGGATTTCAAATTTTGATTCATCTGACCACACAGAACAGTTTTCCATTTTGCCTCAGTCCATTTGGCCGAGAGAAGACGATGGCATTTCTGAATCGTGTTGACATACGGCTTCTTCTTTGCATGATACAACTTTAACTAGCATCTGTGGATTGTGATTGATGAACTGTGTTCACAAACAGTGATTCCTGAAAGTGTTCCTTAGCCCATGCAGTGATTTCCAGTACAGAATCATACCCATCTGAGGGTCTGTAGATCATGATCATCCAATATTTACCACCAGCCTTGTTCGTTACGCACACATGGATTGTCAGTAAAAGCAAAAACAGGAAGAGACCACTGTGGTACTCAGCAGAAGTGGCCAAAATCATTAAAAACAAAAAGATAGAATTTTGTAATTATATTTTTTTTTAAAACGAGGATGACAGGCAAATTTATAAGATTAGGCAGAGAGAGGCCAAACAAGTTATAAGAGCTTCTAAAGCACAGGCAGAAGAGAAATTAGCTCAGTCAGTGAAAAAAAGCGATAAGACATTCTTCAGATACATAAATGAAAAAAGGAAACTAAAACAAGGAATTACCAAATTAAAAACAAAAGAAGGAAGGTATATGGAAGAAGATAAAGAACTAGCTGACTGCCTCAATGAATACTTCTGTTCAGTTTTTACAAAGGAAAATGAAGGAAAAGGACCTCAGTTAGGAAAGAAGACTAATGAATCTTTTGATGCATGTGTCTTTACAAAGGAAGAGGTTCTAAGTCAGCTGTCTACAATGAATACAAATAAGTCACAGGGGCCTGATGGGATACACCCAAAGCTATTAGAAGAGCTCAGCGGTGAACTAGCAAAACCATTAACAAATTTATTTAACCAATCACTGGTAACAGGAGTCTTCCCAGAAGATTGGAAATTAGCAAATGTTGTGCCCATTCACAAGAAAGGTAGTAGGGAGGAATCGGGCAAATATAGGCCAGTAAGCCTGACATCAATAGTGGGGAAATTAATGGAAACCATACTTAAGGAGAGGATTGTGGAACATCTAAAATCCCATGGATTGAAAGATGAAAAACAGCATGGGTTTACTTCAGGGAGATCATGTCAAACTAATCGTATTGATTTTTTTTATTGGGTGACTAAAATAATAGATGGCGGAGGTGCAGTAGACATCGCTTATCTAGACTTTAGTAAGGCTTTTGATACTGTCCCACATAGAAGAATTATCAATAAATTGCAGTCTTTGTGCGTGGACTCCCATATTGTTGAATGGATTAGGCAGTGGCTGAGGGACAGACAACAGAGGGTTGTAGTCAATGGAGTATATTCAGACCATGGTCTTGTCACCAGTGGGGTACCTCGGGGATCTATTCTGGGACCCATATTGTTTAATATCTTTATCAGCGAAATTGCAGAAGGCCTTGATGGTAAGGTGATGACACAAAGATTTGTAACAGGGTTGATGTTCCTGGAGGGATACACCAAAATGGAAAAGGATTTAGGAAAACTAGAGAAATGGTCAAAAATCTGGCAACTAAAATTTAATGTGGATAAGTGCAAGATAATGCACCTGGGGCATAAAAACCCAAGAGCAGAATATAAAATCAGTGATACAGTCCTAACCTCAGTATCTGAGGAAAGGGATTTAGGGGTCATTATTTCATAAGACTTAAAGGGAGTCTGTCACCACATTTGAGCCTATTAGACAGATCCAATAGCGTTATATGTGCCACCCAGAAGTTTAAAACGGTACCTTTGTTGCATATACCGGAGTTTTGTTTCAGCCAAAAATGAACTTTGTAGGTTCTGTAAATGCGCCCTCTCAAGTGCCCAGGGCGGCGTCTCAATCTTCCGAGCCCAAGACTGGACCTCCCCAACGGCTCATAACCCCGCCCTCCGTGTGCCTCTGCCCGCCCGTTTACGCTCCTCCTCTCTCCTTTTCCACTGCGCCGCAGGAGAGAGGAGGAGCGTAAACGGGCGGGCAGAGGCACACGGAGGGCGGGGTTATGAGCCGTTGGGGAGGTCCGGTCTTGGGCTCGGAAGATTGAGACGCCGCCCTGGGCACTTGAGAGGGCGCATTTACAGAACCTACAAAGTTTTTGGCTGAAACAAAACTCCGGTATATGCAACAAAGCTACCGTTTTAAACTTCTGGGTGGCACATATAACGCTATTGGATCTGTCTAATAGGCTCAAATGTGGTGACAGACTCCCTGTAAAGGTAGGCAGACAATGTCATAGAGCAGCAGGAAATGCTAGCAGAATACTTGGGTGCATAGGGAGAGGCATTACCAGTAGAAAGAGGGAGGTGCTCATGCCGCTCTACAGAGCACTAGTGAGACCTCATTTGGAGTATTGTGCGCAGTACTGGAGACCATATCTCCAGAAGGATATTGATACTTTGGAGAGAGTTCAGAGAAGAGCTACTAAACTAGTACATGGATTAGATGGGCCGACTGTCACAGCCAGACAGCTGAGAAGCGCTCACAGGAGCTTCTCAGATCCTCCTCCTTGAATTTCTTTGTTTTGGTTTAGTTTCTCATCTCGTTAGTCTATCTCAGCTGTCATGCAGTTGGACTGATTGCTACCCTTTAAGTTCCTCCCCATAATGCAGTAGTGTGCGGCTGATACAACTTTCTGGAGTGTGTGTGCATGCAGTTCCCAGTTCCCAGTCCTCAGTCGTCTGTCGTCTGCAAGATAAGTGCTGTTTATGTATTTATGATTTTGTCTTTTCTGGATCCAGGTGACTCTGACTCCCTCCGTGTCAGTGTAGGGAGCCGGTGGTCGTGTCCCTTCACTATTGTAGGGTCTTCAGGTAATAGATAGCCGAGGAACGTGGATATGCGGCCATCCACCTTTGGGGTGTTCGCATAGGCTGAGCAGTGAGGGAGAGCGGCAGGTCTATTGCAGGGGTCTCCCTTTGTTCCTTAGTTGTGGATCCAGAGAGACATTGTTTATATGATATTGTCTTGTTTCCTGTACACCATCCGTGACATTATCAGCCGCCAAAACCGTCTCAAGCATGGATCCGGTTTCACTTTTGGCTGAACGCTTTCAGGGTCTTTCTTTGGAGGTAGCTGATCTCCGTAAGACTTTTTCTCAGTTTTAAGTGACCGGTTCAGCTTGCGTTCATGGAGTTTGTGCTGAGCCTAAGATCTCGCTCCCGGATACGTTCTCCGGGGGTAGTGAGAATTTTGTGCGTTTTAGAGAGGCTTGCAAACTCCATTTTCGCCTTCTTCCCCATTCTTCTGGTGATGAAGAACGGAGGGTGGGGATCATTATATCGCTGCTCAGCGGTAACGCTCAGTCCTGGGCCTTTTCGCTGCCGGAGGGGGCACGGCCCCTTCATTCAGTGGATGAATTCTTTTTAGCCCTGGGTCAGATATATGATGATCCGGATCGTATTGCTCTGGCTGAGTCTAGACTACGTCTGTTATGCCAGGGTAAACAATCCGCAGAGATATACTGTTCAGAATTTCGGAGATGGGCAGCTGAAACGGGTTGGAATGATGCTGCACTCCGAAGTCAATTTTGCTATGGTCTTTCAGAGGGATTGAAAGATGCATTTGCCTTTCATGAAAGACCTACCTCCTTGGATTCTGCTATGTCTCAGGCCGTTCGTATTGACAGGCGTCTTAGAGAGAGAGGAGAGATCTCTCCTTCCTGTCATACTCAGTCCCGGGACAGTGCAGCGGTCTCATTCTGTGCACAGGGGTCTCAGTCGCTGTCAGCCCCTTCTGAGCAGGAGTCCATGCAGCTGGGGTTGATTGCCTCTGACAATAGAAGATTCAGCCCGCAGGGGAGGGTTTGTTTTTGTTGTGGAGGTATAAATCATCTGGCAAATGTTTGTCCCTCTAGGAGATTCAGGCAGTTTTCTGGGAGTAATAAAGAGACAAAAAGGAAAAAATCTTTTAAAAATGTTCCGTCTGTTACTATTGGCAGGGTTGAGGCGGAAATTGAAGGTTTTCCGTTTGCTTGTAGTTCCCGTTTTGTCCTGCCTGCTAGGGTGGCGCTAGAGAGCAAGAGCATTTTTGGTGAGATTTTTGTGGATAGTGGAGCAGCTGTCAACCTCATTGATAATCAATTTGCAATAACTCATGGTTTCCAGGTATGCACTTTGGGAAAGGATATTCCTGTTTTTGCTATTGATTCAGCTCCACTTTCTCAGAAATCATTAAAGGGCATAGTTCACAATATCCGTTTAATTGTGAGTGATGCTCATGTTGAGGATGTGTCATGTTTCGTCCTTAGCGGTTTGCCTACTCCTCTAGTGTTGGGGCTACCCTGGCTCACTAAACATAACCCCACCATTGATTGGCAAGCGAGGCAAATAAATGGTTGGAGTAACTTTTGCAGAGAGAATTGCCTCATAACATCTGTTTCTGAGGTTTCTACTAAGACTGTACCACCTTTCCTCTCTGAATTTTTGGATGTCTTCTCTGAGAGTGGAGTTCAGGGTTTACCTCCGCACAGGGAGTATGATTGCCCTATTAATCTCATCCCAGGCGCCAAGCTGCCTAAATCTCGTTTATACAATCTCTCCCAACCTGAGAGGGTCGCTATGCGTGCTTTTATCTCTGAGAGTCTGAGAAAAGGACACATACGACCCTCGAAGTCACCTGTTGCCGCTGGTTTTTTCTTTGTTAGGAAAAAAGATGGTTCTTTAAGACCTTGTCTGGATTTCAGGGAGCTGAACAGTATCACTATTCGTGATCCTTATCCGCTTCCTCTGATCCCGGACCTGTTTAACCAGGTTGTTGGGGCTAAAGTCTTTTCCAAATTAGACCTAAGAGGGGCATACAACCTGGTTAGGGTCAGAGAAGGAGACGAATGGAAGACGGCTTTCAATACCCCTGAGGGCCATTTTGAGAATTTGGTTATACCTTTTGGTTTGATGAATGCCCCAGCCGTTTTTCAGCATTTCGTCAACAGCATTTTTTATCATTTAATGGGAAAATTTGTATTAGTGTATTTGGATGACATTTAGATTTTTTCTCCTGATTTCAAGACTCATAAGGAACACTTACGTCAGGTCTTGCTCATCCTGCGGGAGAATAAATTATACGCGAAACTGGAAAAATGTGTGTTTGCGGTTCCAGAAATCCAATTTCTGGGGTTTCTTGTCTCCGCTTCTGGTTTTCGCATGGACCCCGAGAAGGTCCGCGCTGTGCTTGAGTGGGAGCTTCCTGAGAATCAGAAGGCGCTGATGCGTTTTTTGGGCTTTGCCAATTATTACAGGAAATTTATTTTGAATTATTCCTCTGTTGTTAAACCACTCACTGATATGACCAGAAAGGGGGTAGATTTTTCTTCCTGGTCGGTAGAGGCGCGTAAGGCCTTTTCTAATATCAAGGAGAGTTTTGCTTCCGCTCCCATCCTAGTACAACCTGATATTTCGTTACCCTTCATAGTTGAGGTTGATGCTTCTGAGGTAGGGGTGGGTGCGGTCTTGTCTCAGGGTTCCTCTCCTGCCAAATGGCAACCGTGTGCCTTTTTCTCAAAGAAACTCTCCTCCGCAGAGAGAAATTATGATGTGGGAGATAGGGAATTGTTGGCCATCAAGTTGGCTTTTGAGGAATGGCGCCATTGGCTAGAGGGAGCAGACACCCTATTACCGTGTTTACTGACCATAAAAATCTGGCCTACTTGGAGTCAGCCAAGCGTCTGAACCCGAGACAGGCCAGATGGTCTTTGTTCTTTTCAAGGTTTAATTTTGTTGTTACGTTCCGCCCTGGGGTTAAGAATGTGAAGGCAGATGCCCTGTCACGTTGTTTTCCGGGAGGTGGGAATTTTGAAGACCCGGGTCCCATTTTGGCTGAAGGTGTGGTGGTCTCTGCTCTTTTTCCTGAATTGGAGGCAGAGGTGCAGGCAGCCCAGTCAGAAGCTCCTGATCTTTGTCCTCCTGGGAGGTTGTTTGTGCCTCTCGCTTTGAGACACAAGATTTTTAAAGAACACCACGACACGGTCCTTGCTGGGCACCCGGGGGCAAGAGCCACACTGGATCTCATCGCTCGGAGATTCTGGTGGCCTGCGCTTCGTAAGTTGGTTGAGGGTTTTGTGGCAGCTTGCGAGACTTGCGCTCGTGCCAAGGTCCCTCATTCACGGCCATCAGGTCCTCTCCTTCCTTTGCCCATTCCTTCCCGTCCTTGGACACATCTGTCCATGGACTTCATAACAGACTTGCCTCGTTCCTCGGGGAAGTCTGTGATTCTGGTGGTGGTGGACCGTTTTAGCAAAATGGTGCATTTTATCCCTTTCCCTGGTTTGCCCAATGCTAAGACGCTGGCGCAGGCATTTATTGACCACATTGTCAAATTGCATGGGATTCCTTCAGACATAGTCTCTGATAGGGGCACGCAGTTTTGTTTACAGATTCTGGAAGGCTTTCTGTTCTCGCTTGGGGGTTCGGTTGTCATTCTCTTCTGCTTTCCATCCGCAGTCGAATGGCCAGACAGAGCGCGTCAATCAGAATCTTGAGACATATCTGCGCTGTTTTGTGGCGGAGAATCAGGAGGATTGGTGTTCTTTTTTGTCCCTTGCTGAGTTTGCTTTAAATAACCGTCGTCAGGAGTCCTCTGATAAGTCACCATTTATTGGTGCATATGGGTTCCTTCCGCAGTTTGGGACTTTCTCGGGGAGAGGGCTCTTCTGGTTTGCCTGATGAGGACAGATTCTCCTCGTCTTTGTCATCTATTTGGCAAAGATTCAGGATAATCTTAAGAGCATGAGTGAGAGATATAAGCGTGTGGCGGATAAGAGACGTGTGCCTGGTCCGGACCTGAATGTTGGTGATCTGTGTGGTTGTCTACCAAGAATATCAAATTGAAGGTTCCCTCCTGGAAGTTGGGTCCTAGGTTTATTGGGCCTTACAAGATCCTGTCTGTCATCAATCCTGTTGCCTACCGTCTTGATCTTCCTCAGACTTGGAAGATCCATAATGTTTTTCATAAGTCCTTATTGAAACCTTATGTTCAACCTATTGTACCCTCGCCTTTGCCTCCTCCTCCGATTATGGTTGATGGAAATCTTGAATTTCAGGTCTCTAGGATTGTGGATTCTCGTCTTGTCCGCGGTTCCCTCCAGTACCTCGTTCATTGGGAGGGTTATGGTCCTGAGGAGAGGATGTGGGTCCCAGTGACGGACATTAAGGCCTCTCGTCTCATCAGGGCTTTCCATAGGTCCCATCCTGAGAAGGTGGGCTCTGAGTGTCCGGAGTCCACTCGTAGAGGGAGGGGTACTGTCACAGCCAGACAGCTGAGAAGCGCTCACAGGAGCTTCTCAGATCCTCCTCCTTGAATTTCTTTGTTTTGGTTTAGTTTCTCATCTCGTTAGTCTATCTCAGCTGTCATGCAGTTGGAGTGATTGCTACCCTTTAAGTTCCTCCCCATAATGCAGTAGTGTGCGGCTGATACAACTTCCTGGAGTGTGTGTGCATGCAGTTCCCAGTTCCCAGTTCCCAGTTCCCAGTCCTCAGTCCTCAGTCGTCTGCAAGATAAGTGCTGTTTATGTATTTATGATTTTGTCTTTTCTGACTCCCTCCGTGTCAGTGTAGGGAGCCGGTGGTCGTGTCCCTTCACTATTGTAGGGTCTTCAGGTAATAGATAGCCGAGGAACGTGGATATGCGGCCATCCACCTTTGGGGTGTTCGCATAGGCTGAGCAGTGAGGGAGAGCGGCAGGTCTATTGCAGGGGTCTCCCTTTGTTCCTTAGTTGTGGATCCAGAGAGACATTGTTTATATGGTATTGTCTTGTTTCCTGTACACCATCCGTGACACCGACTTGATGGGCCAAATGGTTCTTATCTGCCGACACATTCTATGTTTCTATGTTTCTATGTAACTGCATCTATATGCTGAAGAACTGCTTCTCCTTGTCTTTCTAATGGATTGGAAGATAAAACCAATCAATATGACCATTTCACTGTACTGGCTTTCTAGTAGCACCTGTTTACAGTACAGTACAGTATGGTACTACTTGTTCTGTACTGCTCTTGACATGTGCTAGAATGAGCTCCTCCTATGGATATCAGATGAAGGCAGCTCCATTTTATTTTTCTTGTGCAGTATGTTTATTGTACCGGACCCTGAAGAAGCTTCTGTCCTTTACACAGAATTTATTCCATCTTCTAGCATTTATTCCTGACTGTTATGTCTTTAGTAGTTAGCTGCTAACTTTCCTTTAATCTTAATTTTATCTTATTTTCGGATGATATGTTGTGTCTTTGCACCTAATTACTAGTTTTCCATAGAGTTATGGTCTCCAGTTACAATGCTTTCAACTTATAATGTTCACCCCAAAACCAATTAATATTGTATTTTGAGGGACCACTGTACTTGTAAAGGTATTGTCCAAAATCCTGCTTCTATGACAATTAGTAAAGTTCTAGTGGCTTGACCTTCATCGATCCTGAGAACAGGTTAGCGCCAGTGATCATCATCATCATCTCTGTTGTTATCATTACAGACAGGACTTATCATCAATAAGGTCTGATAGGTTATTTGTGAACCATCTCATAAGAAACAAACCCTAGTGACAATAGAATGGTTCTAAAGTTAGCTTTAAAGGGGTATTCCCATCTGGACATTTATGCCATATCCACACATTTATCTTGAGAATGGGCCCCTGTCTGGGAATAGAGGTGGTTATGCATTCATGGCTTTCTCCATTCATTCAATGGGACTTTTTTCTCCGCAATTTTTGACGAACTTTGTGATGGAGGCCCTGAACCAAGCCTCTAACGCAGATGTGAATGTAGCCAAACTTGGCTATTTTCAGAATAGGAGGGAATGGAGAAAGACACACATGTGCGTACATCTCCCCATTCTGGTGGCACGAGACAGGCCCTGTTGTTGAGATGGGTGTCAATCCCAGCATAATACAGCCCCATTATTATCACCTTAATTATAGGAATATGCTCAAATTATACCATTATACTACTAGCACTCAAAAGTATAATACATCGCTCTCAATGCTCCCTCACTCAAGTGCTCTTCCTTAACCATTTATTACTAAATTTAGGTTCATTCATTCACTCAACAGCTCACATTCTCAATCAGTTCTCCATTCCTTCTTACACACTCAATTTTTCAGATTCGCATGGAAAGGGGCTGCAGCTATGCACTACCCATTGATGAACTCATTTAGTATGTAGAAGCGACCATATTTGCAATCGCAAGAACTGTGCTTTAGGAAACAATGTAGAAAGCAAACAGAGCATAGTACTTTCCCCTCTTAAAAAGAGCCCACCAATTGTCCTCACATGTCTGTTTTAGCCAATACTTTTATTTTTCAAATCAGAATCCTGAACAATTCTCTTCTCTTAAAACTGTGTTGTCTTCCTCCTCTTTTATTCCTCCTGGACACGTTGAGTAATTTGACAACAGGCTGTTACCATTTGCCTTGTCGCTGAAGTGTTTCCCTCCCACTCAATCGTATTTGATTCTACAATGTCTAGACATGAGTGAATCTCTTAAAATTCGATTCAAGGCCAATTTGTCCGAATTGGTCATCCAATTGATTCAAATAAATTCCACCTAAATCAAGCGTCTGATTGCCTGAAAAACTTTCTCTCGTTCACTCATTTCTAACAATGGCAGAATACAGTGGGACCTGCCCCATTGACATGGAGAATGGTAACACTGAGTTGTCTATTTATGCATACATTTCCAGGAGGAACAACAGAAAAATGGCAAAATAAGACTTGTTCTCAAGAATTATCATATATTTCAAATATTTAACTTTAGCTAGTTGTTTGGTAATTTTTTGGAAAAAGCAGATCTGCCCTACATTGGGTGCATATAGATTATCTAATGTAAAGATTTTATTGTTAAGCTCACAAACTGTGATAATGTATCTCCCTTTCTTATCAATAATTGAGTCGAGAAGTTTGAACGTTACTGAGTTTTAATATTTAAAGGGGTTGTGGGGCTTTCTGGTAGACCCCCCCAACTTGGCTTCCCTCCTGCAGAGGGAATCATGCTTACTAGATCCCAACCTCTAGGTTCTGGTTCCTTTGCTCCACATGACCTACTGACATGTCACCGCCACAGCCTGTCATTGGCTGCAGCGGGCACATGACCTGCGTCAGAAGTTGACATGGGGAGACTGGATCTGCTAAAACAATGAAGGAGCCAGAACCCAGCTTCACTGTTCAAGTAAATATAATTCCCCGCTGCAGGTTACATAGCTACATAGTTAATACGGTTTAAAAAAGACATAAATCCACCAAGTTCAACCAAGGGATAGGTGGGGACGCGAATCCCAGAAAGAAGTGAGACTCAGATTTCTACGCAAGAAATTATCTAAACCCTTTTTAACCCTGTCCACTGTTCCTGCTGTGACCACGTCCTGAGGAAGTCTATTCCACAGATTCACTGTTTTTACAGTAAAGAAGCTTTGACGCTTCTGGAGACTGAACTTTTTCTTCTCCAGTCGGAGGCAGTGCCCCCTTGTCTTTTGAGGGTATTTACATGTAGCAGTTTTTCCCTGAATTTTTTGTATGGCCTATTTTAATATTTGTATAGGTTAATCATGCCCCCCCTTAGACGTCTCTTCTCAAGGCTAAATAAATTAAATTATTTTAATCTTTCTTCATAACTAAGACCCTCCATGCCCCTTATCAGTTTAGTCGCTCTCCTCTGTACTTTTTCCAGCTGCAGTGCGTCCTTTCTATGGACTGGTGCCCAGAACTGAACTGCATATTCCAGATGAGGCCGCACCAACGCTTTGTAAAGTGGTAGTATACATCCCTGCCCCGCAAGTCTGTGCCTCGTTTAATGCATGACGAGGCAGACATTGAGGTGTCTGCCCGAAAGGCCCCCATGGTTTAACAACAGGTTTAACCATTGATTTTGGATAATTTTTGTGCATAAATCTGGTTGAAATCTGCATGAGAAGCGCTATAATTGGAGTTTATGGCACCATTTCTACCCATGGGAGTTCAAACATATACGTTTTGTCAATTTACTTAGTATGAACTGTATGCTCATGCCAGTAGTTTTCTAATGCAATGCTTGTTTAAACCTTCAATACCAACAGCATTATTATTCCATAAATAATTATCAGTCTATCATCTTGGAATTTGTTTTAAAGCTCAGCAAAGAATCCTAGTTAAATCCTGCTTTTAAGTCAACTTGAACTTTGATGCATTAGGCTTTCTTAGGTTAAGATACTTTAAACTATTTCCTTTAGTGAAGGCGAGGGATTTAAATATACTTTGTCTTAAAAAGGGAAATAATACCATAATAGAGACCTGCTTAATACATCTTAATTATAGATTTAAAGGAACAGTAGAATTCAGTGGGCAGAGGAATTCATGTCATGTGTCATGTTTGTTATACAGAAAAATACCATTTAAAGATTTAATTTCAGTTTGAAGTTTCTGTCCACAGTACCATGTAAGTTTACCTTTAAAGAGGTTGTCTAAAATGTATTTATTTTTAAGTTCTGTGAAGAAAACTATACACTGGGCTGTCATCATTGCACTTCCGGTCCACTCCTATAACTTCCTGCCCTGAGGAAGGGTGGGGTGCCCTGCTGCAGCCAATGACTGACCTCAGCGATGATGTGTCCCCATTAGCATGTTATTGCTATTCAGATGCTGCATGGAGAATTGTCACTGCTGAGGCAGTCATTGGCTGCTGCTGTGCACATGACCCCACTCATGCACGAAGTTACAAACAAGGACTGGAAGTCAAGTGAAGACAGCCCAGAAATACAGGGAGCAGGTAAGTATGATTCCCTTCATAGGTCCTGCTGGGTGGGGAATTAAAATAAAATAATAATTTATGGGCAACACCTTTAAGAATTTTTTCCAGCACCTTGCTGTTGTTTCACAGCATGCCTACCGATCAGTTGTCCACAGACCCCCATAGATCAGATGTTGATGACCTATCCTCAGTATAGTTCATCAATATATAACTGGAAAATTCAAAATCCAAAATTCTGTGTTCCAACACAGCTCAAAATGTCCAGTTTAGACACAAATTATACAATTCTGTCTGCCTCCCACCACCACTAGATGGAGCTGATGAGCTAACTTTTTTTTACTCCTAACCCCAGAATGCAGCAATTTTCAGTTTGTTTTTTCTTTTTCATTTTTTTTTTTCATTTTGCACTCCCTTCCTTCCTGGCCCCATTCATTTTTTATTTTTCCATTTAAAGGGAACCTGTCATGTGGATATTTGATTATAATCTAACTAATTATATACAATCATTAACTACTAAAAAGTACCTTTGATGTATTCACTTACTGGTGTGACAGATGGTTACCTTAAATATACACACAAAGATGAAACATGCCGTATGCTAATGAGCTGATTTGAGTCCAGTGTGATGTCAGTGAGTCCAGCGTTTTTTTAATTCAGAGATATAGCCACTCCCCTGCCCACCTGCTGCTGATTCATATGGGGGGAAAAAACTGTCAATCAGCAGCAAGTAGGCAGGGAGAGTCAGGAGCTCATAAATATTCATGACTCATCATTATCAGCTGGAGCTTTTCAATACAAGACGTTGGCAGATTGACTGGGTCAATTAAAGAAAGTGACCCAGCATTTTGCAAAGAGAATCAGTCACTTATTTATGTTGCCCTTAGTTAGGACACCATAAAACTGGTGACAGGTTCCCTTTAAATGGCATGGAGGAAGAGGCCCTATGTATCCCAGGGAATGCTGCAATTGAATGGAGACAGATTAGACCATATACACACAGATCCGTTAAGATGCAGGGAGAGTGCTTTGCCCTAAAGGAGCATGAAACAGATAACAGATGGGGGCAGCCTGCAAGAGATCATAGCATGGAGTGGTGCGGAGGTTGAGTGCTTTAGTGCCATGTCCACTGATAGAGGGGAGATTCCAAAAGTCACAGACTGCAATCTGTGCTATCACAATACTTTTGGTTAATATAAAGACACCTAAGGCCTGACCTTACAGATGACTGTGATGGAGAAGTCGCTAAAATAACACAAATAACATAAAGGTAATTAGCTTCCTGAGTCTAAAGAGGGAAACTGATAGCTAATAACTGTGATCACAGCAGCCTCTGCACTAATTCAGTCAGGAAGTCTCTTTCTGAAGGATGAGAGAAAAAAGGCAGGACTTCTTTTTCTGCCATGCATAACAGACAAAAACGTAAACGTTATATGTGCCAATAGAAATATATTAGAACAGAGCAAAATGGAATGCCTCTTCAAGGGTTCCAATTTGCAATCCATCCTAAAATTCCATTATATTCCGCTATAACCCTGTTATAACGGAACTCTATAATGGAATTCATAACACTGATGAAAACCTGCCCTTTGTCGATCTTCATTGTTAATGGCCGTTTGGTATTAAAGTTGCTCCGCGGCCATTTAAAGAGGACCTTTCACCGGTCCTGACATTTTCATGTTAATAGCTGGCAGGGTAGTGCATACTGAACTCATGTTATATCGTTTACTATTTTCGCAATACGCTGCTTCGTTCCCCTGCTATGCTTCCCGTTCTGGTTTCCTGCCCTGTATGTAAACCATATCATTGGTACAGGGAGGAGGAGACGGCTGTTTTTCTCAAGGGGAGTCTCCATCTCCCTGAGTTGGTCAATCGCAACGGAGAGCGTCACAGCCAGGGAGGAAAAAATAAACTCACCTTCTCCCTGGCTGTGACATGCTCTGTTATCAGGTATGTGTGAAGCAAGAACATGTGACGTAAAAATAAAATGATACATGGTTTTAAAACGTTTTAATAAATAAAAATCTGAAAAGTGTGGTGTGCATTTGTATTCAGCCTCTTGTACTCTGATATCCCTAAATAAAATTCAGTGTGACCAATTACTTTCAGAAGTCACATAATTAGTAAATAGAGTCCACCTGTGTGTAATTTATTCTCAGAGGTTTGTTAGTGAACATTAGTGATCAAACAGCATCTTGAAAACCAAGGATAGGAACACACCGGACAGGTCAGGGATAAAGTTGTGGAGAAGTGTAAGGTAGGGTTAGGGTATAAAAAAAATATATCCCGAGCTCTGAACATCTCATGGTGCACTGTTCGATCCATCATCCAAAAATGGCACAACTGCAAACCTACCAAAACATGGCCATCCACCTAAACTGACAGCCCAGGCATGGAGAGCACTAGTCAGAGAAGCAGCCAAAAGGCCCATGGTCACTGCCTCCACAGCTCAGGTGGGAGAATATGTCCACAGGACATTATTAGTTGTGTATTCCACATATTTGGCCTTTATGGAAGAGTAACAAGAAGAAAGCCATTTTTGAAAGCAAGCCATAAGAGGTCCCATTTGTAGTTTGCCGCAAGCCATGTAAATGAGATAGAAAACATGAGGAAGAAAGTGTTCTGGTCAGATGAGACCAAAGTTGAACTTTTTGGCCTAAATGCAAAATGCTAGGTGTGGCAGAAAACTAACACTGCACATCACCCACCGTGAATGATTGTTGTGGCAGCATCATGTTGTGGGATACTTGTCTTCAGCAGGGACAGGGAAGTTGGTCAGAGTTGATGGAAAGATAGATGGAGCTAAGTACAGTGCAAATGTGGAAAAGTTCAAGGGGTATGAATAATTTTTCAAGTCACTGTTCAAAGCCAAAGAGCGTAAAATATGAAATGCACTGTTCCAGAAACAGGAGTCATTTTTTCTGGGTTGTCTATGTAATAGACATTTTTGAACCATATTTATGACATATTTGAAACATTTTTTAGGGTGGTTTGTGTCATGACCAGCAGTTTACAATTACTTGGGGCAGGCACATGTTTTGTGAGTAGAACTAAGTTTTTAGCCAGATTTATCATTTAGAGTTTTTGAAAAAAGTCACAAGTATACTCCAGTCTCCTGGTAGCATACAAACTGATGGAATCTTTGTAATTATAATGATTAGAATGTAGACCCAGAACTCACTAGGTAATTTGTGTGAGAAATTTTACAAATGTCGTACAATGTTTTATAATTTTATAACAAGAAAAAATGTTTTATAACAAGAAAAAACTATAGAAAAAGTCACATACTAATTCAGTTTCTGTGAAGGAGGAAAAATGGCTGATCCTACACATAGTAAAATTCTTCATGTATATCACACACATTTGACTATATTTTGAGACAACATTTGATCAAAAAAGAGGAGATTCAGACAGGAATTAATGAAATAAAAAAAATGCGTATTTCACTCGTGTGATATTGCCCTTTTCTTGTTGGGGACAGAGGCTGATATGTATGGTCACAATCTCTGTACAACGCTGTGCTCACCATGTATTGGTGGACAGTAAATAGATAAGCAAATTTATCTAATCTGTACTAATGTTTGTAAATATTTTTATCTTTCTTTAAAGTTTTTACTCCCTCAAAACTACTTACAGCAATAAAAAAAAGTTCAGGTAGGAACAAGGAAATCAAGTTTTAATCAACCTCATGCTGTACTTGTAAGGGTCCTGTGGGCAGTACTTTAATGTGTAGTGTCCTGGGTTCTCTGCACTGAAGGATTCTTCACCCCTCTCCAACTCTCTCGACTGATAGTTCTAGCATCCAATCACATGACTGCGAGATCCATCACTTAAGATCAGAGGGGAGTGATTGATAAATGTTAGTCCGCTAGGATTTAAAAATGTAAAATCCCTAGGATAGGTCATTAATACCAGATAGGTGGGAGTCCAAGAGTCCACACCCCTTCCATTCAGCTGTTCAGGAAAAGCTCTGGTGCTAGAAATAGGCATCAGAGTGGATGAATCTGATTTCTGCAGTACTGTTCCCTTTCACTTCAGTAGGAGCAGCACTGCAGTAACCACCTCTCCCATACAGAACGTCTGATCTGTATGGGTGTGGGATGTCATACCTCGGCCCATCTGATATTGATGATTAACTTATGGATGAGTCATGAATTGATAAATTCCTGAGAACTTGTTTCAGTGCAGGATACAGAACACACATTGCCTGTGCAGCGACTGGGCAACAGAGGTGTGCATGAGTGCGGGTGAGTGGCCGGTCGGGTGTAGTAGCAGTGTACTCACGGTTCTGAACCTCCCTGGGTTGACATACAATGATGGGAAGGGCCCATCGGTTCTTTCCTTCAGGACACACCCCGGTCCTGGGGTTCTCCTGCCTGATGACAGTCGAGGCGCCCTTTGTGTTGAGGGTTTAGAGGTGCAAGGCAGGGTCCCGGTTTGTCACGACGTGAGTTTCAGTGCAATAATAGTGTAGGAAGCAGTGATGAACTATGTGTGTAGCAGAACAGTTCTTTAGTGAAGAATTCAAATGCAAACAGATCAGGACAGTTCTTAACTTGCCATGGACCAGCAGTTGATACACAGAATGCACTTTCACAGATGTTAGAGGTTTCACAGTTGCACAGGTAGTAACAGGCCAAAAAGTAGCTGACTCTGACATAAGCATCCAGACATGAGGTGTAATACTTTAGATAAATGCAATGCAACCAGAAAGGCGGTTTTCCTTCACGGCAGGCAAACTCTTCTGCTGCATTTTTTGAACTGGTTGCTGCACTTACAGTACACTTCCACTATATCCACCTTGGGATGTGGAGAGTTTCACAGGTGATCGATCTGCTCAAATGCATATCCAGTCAGCAGAGGCCTTTGCAGGACATATGTGCCGTAGAGCCTGTAAGTCCTATGTAGACAGTTATCTATACTGGACTTCCTCTACACCTCTCCTTGTATCTGGTCTGCTTTTTCTTGTAGTTGTTAGTGATGAGCGACATAGGCAATATTCAAATTTGTGATATTTTGCTAATTTTTGGCCGAATATTCGCCATAAATTTGCAAATTCAAGAATTCGTGATCTCCAGTCATTATTTACTTGATTGCGAAAATCGGCAATGTAATATATTCACGATTAAAAATTTGCAATTAGAATATTTGCGATCAACACTAAGGGGTAGGAAACTTTCCTATTGGTTGCTAAGGATGTTGCTAAGTGCCGATATTCAAGATAAATTTGCAATAAATTTGCGGTTAGAATATTCGCGATCAACACTATTCATGATTATGAATATATAGCACTATATTCTAAATATTCGCAAATTCTCAAAGTGGTGATATTCGTGAATAAAATTTGCGATTCGAATATTCGCGCTCAACAGGTCTAGGATAAGCTTGATTGTCAGCGATAGAAATGAGCGTCCTCTCCCTATGCTTTGCTAGACTAGACTCGATTGATTCCCTGGTTTAGATTTACTAGTTTATATTGAGGGTGAAACAGGACCCATCTAGTGGTTGCTATGAATATGGCCGGTTGTTGCCATGTGCACACACAGTTGCAAGAAAAAGTATGTGAACCCTTTGGAATGATATGGATTTCTGCACAAATTGGTCATAAAATGTGATCTGATCTTCATCTAAGTCACAACAATAGACAATCACAGTCTGCTTAAACTAATAACACGCAAATAATTAAATGTTACCATGTTTTTATTGTACACACCATGTAAACATTCACAGTGCAGGTGGAAAAAGTATGTGAACCCTTGGATTTAATAACTGGTTGAACCTCCTTTGGCAGCAATAACTTCAACCAAACGTTTCCTGTAGTTGCAGATCAGACGTGCACAACAGTCAGGAGTAATTCTTGACCATTCCTCTTTACAGAACTGTTTCAGTTCAGCAATATTCTTGGGATGTCTGGTGTGAATCGCTTTCTTGAGGTCATGCCACAGCATCTCAATCAATTTGAGGTCAGGACTCTGACTAGGCCACTCTAGAAGGCGTATTTTCTTCTGTTTAAGCCATTCTGTTGTTGATTTACTTCTATGCTTTGGGTCGTTGTCCTGTTGCAACACCCATCTTCTGTTGAGCTTCAGCTGGTGGACAGGTGGCCTTAGGTTCTCCTGCAAAATGTCTTGATAAACTTGGGAATTAAGTTTTCCTTCGATGATAGCAATCCGTCCAGGCCCTGACGCAGCAAAGCAGCCCCAAACCATGATGCCCCCACCACCATACTTCACAGTTGGAATGAGGTTTTGATGTCAGTGTGCTGTGCCTCTTTTTCTCCACACATAGTTTTGTGTGTTTCTTCCAAACAACTCAACTTTGGATTCATCTGTCCACAGAATATTTTGCCAGTACTGCTGTGGAACATCCAGGTGCTCTTGTGCAAACTGTAAACGTGCAGCAATGTTTTTTTTGGACAGCAGTGGCTTCCTCTGTGGTATCCTCCCATGAAATCAATTCTCGTTTAGTGTTTTACGTATCGTAGATTCGCTAACAGGGATGTTAGCATATGCCAGAGACTTTTGTAAGTCTTTAGCTGACACTCTAGGATTCTTCTTCACCTCATTGAGCAGTCTGCGCTGTGCTCTTGCAGTCATCTTTACAGGACGGCCACTCCTAGGGAGAGTAGCAACAGTGCTGAACTTTCTCCATTTATAGACAATTTGTCTTACCATGGACTGATAAACAGCAAGGCTTTTGGAGATACTTTTATAACCCTTTCCAGCTTTATGCAAGTCAACAATTCTTAATCGTAGGTCTTCTGAGAGCTCTTTTGTGCGAGGCATCATTCACATCAGGCAATGCTTCTTGTTAAAAGCAAACCCAGAACTGGTGTGTTTTTTATAGGGCAGGGCAGCTGTAACCAACACCTCCAATCTCATCTCATTGATTGGACTCCAGTTGGCTGACACCTCAATCCAATTAACTCTTGGAGATGTCATTAGTCTAGGGGTTCACATACTTTTTCCACCTGCACTGTGAATGTTTACATGGTGTGTTCAATAAAAACATGGTAACATTTAATTATTTGTGTGTTATTAGTTTAAGCAGACTGTGATTGTCTATTCTTGTGACTTAGATGAAGATCAGATCACATTTTATGACCAATTTGTGCAAAAATACATATCACTCCAAAGGGTTCACATACTTTTTCTTGCAACTGTACATATACAGGTATTATATATTAACACATATACATTTTGTTATCCCTCTGCAGTTTTCAGTACACGGCGACCCTTGGAGAAGGATGCTGCAGCTGCCCAGAGGGCAATTGCAATTACAGAATTGCAATTACTAAAAGTAGCATACAGTAGGTGTAAACTACTTTCATGTATTGAGGGGTCAAAACTGCTGACAGTCTCCCTTTAAAGGCAATGAACATCTTGGGAACAATTTTTTATTAATGCATTTTACTCATTTTGGGCTAAAATATTTTTTTCATTTGGTCTTTATTAAACATTTTGTAACGTTTTTATTCTAAACCCTTCACTTTTAGTGTGTTTACAGCGTATTTGTGCTAACACAGAATCCATCATGTAAGCTGCTCTGATGGCTTGATGTGTAGCCAGCTCTGAACTCTTGGCACTTCATAAACACTCATTGAAGCCAATTTTCTTATCAGCTTCATAAGAAATTGCAGTGTATCTAATCAGTGTTTATGAGCTGTCAGGATTTCAGAGATAAGGACTACACATCAAGATGTCAGAGCAGCTGACAGATTCAGTGTAGACAGATAGCAATAGACTGAAGATACATTAAAAATATTGAAAACTTTTAAAAAAGAACAATTGAAAAAATGATAATTGAGCCCAAAATGTAAAAAAAAATAATCTGCCATCATATAGTACATGACAATACCTATCGAACAAAGCTAAAACCAACCCTTTACCTCAAATGGATCCAAAGGTCTCCACATTCACTCTACCAATTGCTCTTCTAGATTATCTTCAGCCTGGCAGCTCGGGGGCATGTCCTTTCTGCTGCAGCTCTCTCCCTGTAACTGGACAGCTTCTAACAGAACATATGGCTGTTTGCAGTTGAAGATTTAAACTGAGCATGTGCGACCAGCTAAGCGAGATGGACAAAAAAAATAAAAAGGAAAAGAACAAACAGCAGGTGGCGCTATACAGATATATTATATTAAATAACTCAGTGACTATACTATATTTTTAATTACATGCGATTACAAAAGTATTCAGATCCAGGTGCTGGTTTGAAAAATGCTGAATATGTTTTGTGACACAACCCCTTTAAGTTGAACTAGCAGGTGGGCCACTGTGCTGAGGTTTTCTAGCCACATTCCACCATCTGGCACAAACCCCAATACCAGAATGAGCCAGCAATCCAGATGAACTAGATCAGGCCTAGCTGCAGAACTGAAATGAACTAAAACAAATGCAAATCCACTATCGAGTTATCATAGGAGACCGCCTAAACTGCAAAGCTTCAAAGAATCAGACAATTACTAGAATAATGTTTTTTTTTTGTGTTTGGTTGATTCTTAATGATTTTTTTCTATGTATATTTTGCATATTTATGTGTATGTGTATTTAATTGGTCTCCTGGGAAACTAAATTTTTTTAAAAAAAATTATACTGCACAGCACACAGACTCTTCTGTAATAAATTGTTAGAAAGCAATAGAATTTTAAAAGAATCTCGACAGTCACTCGCTATTATAGGGCAATAAAAAATAATACAAGAATCAATGATAATGTCATAACTTTGCGTTAGTGTCAGAAACAAAAGCCTACAGGGCTAAAGTGTGATTGGAAAATCAAATCCATATTTCCATGATATCGTAAGTCTGGTTGCTTCAGCCAGAGAAAGTCAGTTTATTTTATGTGCTCTTCAGTGAGATAAATGATTTGCTGACTTCTCTTTAGGAACACAGGGAGATTGAATTTTAGACGGATCTACCAATCTTATTGTAAGTTCCAAAGGACTATTTAGCTCAGATTAAATATTTATGATATTCCCTGACTTACAGAAGTCAAGTTGGTGGATTCTGTGATCGTATTATATAATACATTGCTACAGCTGCACTCTGTTAAAGAGACAATATGTTACTGTTCAGAAATACTACAAAGTCCCACAAACATATCCTACATTTTTTAAAGCAGCACCTGGATCGAAATACTTTTGTAACTGCATGTAATAAAAAATGTAGTATCACCACTGAGCTATTCAATAAAACCTCTCTGTATAGCGCCACCTGCTGTTTGTTGTCTGCCCTATTTCTCTGTCCACTGTAGTGATGTGGACGCACATGCCCAGTTCCATCCATCAGACGTATGTACTGTTAAAAGCTGTGACAGGTAAAGGGAGAGGGCTACAGCAGAAAGGACATGCTCTGTAAGAAAAGGGACACTCCGAGCTGTGATAGGGAGAGAGCTGCAGCAGAAGGATATGCCCCCTGACCTATGATAGGGAGAGAGCTGCAGCGGCAAGAATGCAACTCCTGAATTATGATAGGGAGAGAGCTGCAGCAGAAAGGACACACCCTCTGACCTGTGATAGGGAGAAATCTACAACAGCAAGAACATCAGAAATCTACAACAGCTGGAAATACATCTAGCAGAGAAATTGGAGCAATGAATAGGGAGATCTCTGGATCCATGTGAGGTACAGGGCTGGTTCTAGCTTTGTTAGAAAAAGTTTGTCATGTACTAATTGATGTCTGATTTTCAACGTTTGAGCTGCAGCAGAAGGACACGCCCCTGGCCCTGAGCTATGATAAGGAGAAAGCTGCAGCAGCAAGGATGCTACTCCTGAACTATGATAGGGAGAGAGCTGCAGCAAAAAGGACACACCCTCTGGGCTGTGATAGGGAGAAATTTTCAACAGAAAGGACATGACACCTGAGAATGGACACGCCCCCGGAGTGGCCAGCAGGAAATAAATCTAGCAGAGAATTTGGAGCAATGAATGAGGAGATCTCTGGATCCATGTGAGGTACAGGGCTGGTTCTAAGTTTGTTAGAAAAAGTTTGTCATGTACTGTATGATGTCAGATTTTTATTTTTTTAAGCTTTTCTTTAAAGTGAATCTGTCAGCAGCATATGGTGTACTATGTAAGGGCAGCATATTATATCTGCAGACCCACACAGTGTATTATTGGCCAAAACGTTGTAAACATTTGGTGTTTTGGCACAAAAAAAATTCACAAGTCTGCCAAGGGTATCATTAAGAGAAGGGGGCACAATTCACTTCTGTGCCTCTAAATTTTCTAAATGCAGAGTGCTTATTCTAAGTAAGAATATTAACCATTAGTCATCAGAACAGAGGTATAAGCTCCTGGGCTTTAACGCAAATACAGTATCAGAACCCGCTACCTACATATACCGTTTAGAACACTGATGCCATCTTACATTATATGGCCTTTGGGCCACTCATGCACCAGAGCCTTGGATGCAACTGCTGCTTGTGGATCCTCTATTGCTACGTCCCTGGTAATGGAGACACATTGGGCAATGAGATAAACAATAGCCCATCTTAGAGCAATCATACTTAAAGGGGTTGTCCAGGTTCAGAGCTGAACCCGGACATACCCATAATTTCACCCAGGCAGCCCCCCCTGACTTGAGCATCAGAGCCGTTCATGCTCCGATGCTGTTCCTTGCCCCGCGCAGGATCGCGCAGGGCAAGAGCTCTTTTATTTACTATAACACACTGCCGGGCAGAGGCTTCCGCCCAGCAGTGTGTTCGGTGATGTTTCCGGCTCTGATGGTGTCACGGCCTATGGTGTGCGCTGTGACACTGTTGCTACACTTGCAGTTGCCCGCGGCAACGTGTTGCTGTGTGTGCATGCGGTGGCAGTGTCTCGGCCTTCTGGGTGATTGCTGTGACATGGTTGCCACGCATGTTGTTGCCTGCGGCAACGTGTAGCTTTCCTATGCTTGTGTGTGCACTTCTCCTTTAAGTGGCTTCCTCCCCTTGTCTGGTGTTGGAAGGGTTAACTCCCTTCCTAGTGTTCTGTGAACACTGGGTTTATGTGTGTGTGTGTGTGTGTGTGTGTGTGTGTGTGGCTGCTTGGGTTATTTAGCCTCTGCTGGATGCCTGAAGCTGAGGGGTACTCCAGCCATGGTGTACGCTGGAGCTATCCTCCTGGTCTTCATATTCCATCTGGCCAGTGAGGGCCACCCTTGTGGTCATAGAAGATAGAAGATGTTAAGATTATGTTCTTGTGGTGTCTCACGTTATTGCAGCTATGGTGTCCTGGGTTCCTGTGTGGGTTGTGGTGTGTGCTGTGTCCTTTGATGTTGGTGTGGACATCAGCACTTGTGCACGGGTTCCAGTCAGTGTGTCTGTGGCAGGTAGGTGTGGTACTGGTTTCACTTACCTGCCATTTCCATATGCTGTATGTGTTGCCCTCTCCTTGCAGCTTGGCCAGTGGAGACTCCTGTTCGTCCGTGTTGTGGAGGAACAGGTCGTCTTACCCTGCTCCTAGTCCAGGGATTTCCTGAGGGTTAGTAGGGCCCCGAGGTTCCGGACTATGAGCCCTCCTACCATCTGGGTTGGCTCATACAGTTAGGAGTCAGGGTCAGAATTAGGGACGCATTAGGAGGTGACCTGCTCCCTGATCCCGGCGTCCTGGCCTAGCAGCTACCCGTTATCCCTCTGACACCGCACGGTGGGGGGTTTCCCTCATTCCCCGTCGTGACAGATGGGTGGGCTTTAGCGCTGCCCTAGCCGTTTAACAGGATTTCAGGAAAAATTTGATTCGCCACGAAGCTGAATTTCCTTGCACTTCATAGTAATGAATACATTTTTCCTAAAATGGTGGCTGAAAATAAAAAAAATTATACTCACCTCATCCACTTGCAGACAGACAGGCCGTCCACTCCCGTCTTGATTGAAAAAAAAAAAAACAGTGATCACGCTGGGCACTTGCAGTGATGTCCTCAACGGATGGCCTCTCTGCGAGCAAGTGGATGAGGTGAGTATAATTTTTTTTAACCCCTGAAGAGCTCAATGTGAGTCACAGATGGCCCAATCAGTATTGAATATGGCATCTGAAGGGTTAAATGATGGGGGCAGCGCTATTACCGCTCACTGTCATTGCACCCACTCCATACAATGGAAAGCGATTTTTGACAAAGTCATTTGTAACAAATCTAATTTCTTGTTGAAGTTCGGCGAAGCAGCCAAATTGAATTTTTCTAATGCCACCTATAACACTGTGGTGAAATTACTTGGTCATGGCCAGTAGAGTATAGAAACATCTAAACACACAGTCAGGGACTGGCATACAATAGTAGTATTACCCCCCCCCCCCCCACCCCACCCAAAAAAAAAAAAAATCACATTAAAATTGGCAAAACCTTCCTGAAAATGACACGTTTTTATTATAGATTTAGAATTTAGTCTGTAAATCTAGTTGGCATGTTTTGCGGGTTCTAATGGCAGGCTAGGATCATGTGCCCAGTGTATAGTTTTCACCCTCTGTGTAGTTTTTTTTTTTAAACCATTTTGAGGTACATATAGTGTTTCAGATAACTTATTTTATTTTTAGGAGGGGAGACAAAACAAACCCCAGCAATTTCAACATTATTTTGTGGGATTTATCTTTTTACTGCATTCATTATGTCTTATAAGTAATATGATAACTTTATTCTGTGGATCAGTGTAATTATAATGATAGCAAATTGATATCGTTTTTATTATGTTATAATACTACTTGCACAATAAAAAACATTGTTTTTACAAAATAACCTGTTTTTGTGTGGCTGCATTCCAAGGCTGGCTGAGATCCCAAGAAGGGCAGAAGGAGGGAGGGCTGGCTTGACACTTTATATCTTGGGCTCTGTAGGAACTAGAGATATAGGCATGGTCTTGTTTGAAATCTTACAATCAAATATTTAAAACAAGACTAGCATTGCAGCATTGGCTGCTTTATATCAGGAGATATAGGCTTTAGTAATTGGGTTGGGGGTGAAAGCAGCTGAAATCTGCACTTATCACTAGCTCCTACAAAGCCCGAGATATGAAGGGTTAAAGCAGGCCTCCCCCTCACTCTGCTGTCTGAGCTTTCCTCAGACTGAACTGTTGGGTCCTTTTCTCAAAGCACAAGCAGATGACAGGTGTAAACCACAACTATAGAAGCACCAATATTACCAATAATCCCACCATCCACGACCATATGGCATGATGTCATTGCATGCTACATGTATATATTAATTCTGTATATGACTTCTTTAGTCATATCATTTTGTAGCGAACACAGGAGAGGAGAGTATGGAGAGTACGGAAGTGGTGGAGGTGGCAAGAATGAGGGTAGTAATACTCACTCTGGTGCTTCCGAGGCTGTGCAGTGATAGGAGGGCAAATTCTCATTCTCTTGGGGCACACCCTGGTTTGGAGGCCTCCTACCTAATGGTGGTTTACAGTGCAGTAAGTGAGAGTGGGTTTTGGGGATGCTAGGCAGGATTCCTGTGAAAGTAGTAAAGTATGATGCCATTGTGATGCAGGTGTTGATACATGCAATGCTGGTTATCGAGGTAACAGAAGGACCATTTTACTGGAAACTTCAGCAATTCGCAAATACATTTGGTGACAAAAGTAGTCATATTTCTGATCACACACCATTTTCCCATGGCTGTGTATGGGGATATAAAGAGCATGAAGTTCCCTCTGACTTCCTCTCCAGATAACCTGCACAATCCTCCCAAGTTGTCCAAAGGGTGCAACCTTTCTTACTTTCTCTATATCTGGATTGCACACTACCCTCAGCGGGGTGCATAACTCCAAACAGCCAGTCTGTACTTTTAATATGATAGGGGACCTGAGGTTTATTGCCCCAACCAAAATGCAGGGAAGTCTATAGCCAAAGTATAGGCATTTTCTTTTCTGACAGTTACTCAGCACTCACTCTTTGCAATGGCCGCTCTACCTTCAGTTAAATACATTTTTCTCTCAGAGCATGTTTTTTAACTCAAAGGCTTCAGTATCTTAGACTGTTTCTGCTCCTCTAGGCTGCTGTGTCTCAGTCTGTTTTTCTTCACACTCCTCTAGCTGTGATAACTATCCATCTGAAGCTCCTCAACTCCTCCCTGGCAGTTCCCAACTAACTATACCCTACAGGGGTAGGATGAGCCCACACCTAACAACTGTTTGCAGCCCACACCTAACAGCAATTAAGGGCTGCCAGTTAACTGTTTCCTACCTATATAAAGCCTTTGGGAGGGGAATACATAAGCCGAGCACATAAATCCCTTATTCAGTGGGCTGCTGGCACACTGAAATTTTTCATAATCTGCTTTTACACAGGTAACTATCCCTGGCTGATCATTTCACTAGGAGCTACTAAAATTACATCAGGCTCAGTTCAGCTCAGTCTATCATCAGCCCTGAGCTGGGCTGAAATCGATTCCCAATCCAGTGTAGAGCAATGGCCATTTCAACAGATTCGTCACCACCACTATCTGACGCTGCCCTAGACACTTGGGACAATAAACAATACAGTTATAGTTAACCCTTAATCTTCATCAATATTGCTGCAGTAAATGTAATTATTATTGGAAATATCATCACATCAACAGCAAACTCACAAGATCCCTGACGGCAATATTCACGCACAGCCAAAATATCATAATTTTGGGTATACTCACGAATAAAAATAAAAATCGTGACAGCTTTAAAATAATTCAGCGGTGAGATTTAATTCACATGTCCCACATACAAAAAAACTTAGGACATGTCGATCTGTCAAGTGGGTCTGCTTGAGAAAGACGGTCGAAATGTTTCAAGTTTTATTTGTATATAAACCATTGACAAAATAATATATCCATGCTTTTGTTGAATAAAAAACGAAATACTAATCAGACATACATGCACATAGGTATGCACGATCAATATACATACACTAACTTCAATCACCAAATACTAACAAGTATTATTATACACAGGCATGCAGAGCCAATACCTATAGGCATGCCCGCAAACTACATAGACAAACACGGTAACTATATGCAGTCAAACATACATAAATATGTATACACACACTCACGCGCAGAAACCTAATTGGTCCTAACCTCTTCTCTAACGGAGGAGAGATGCAGCGGCAGCAGGAGACAGGGAGCATCGCAGACAAGGGGTATATTTTTCTCTATAGCATTGATAGCTGCCACCATCTTGTGGCAAATTTGGCAACAGCTGGGGCACATGTAGTGATGGAGCATTGTGTACTAAGCCGAGACATAGGGAGTCACTCATTAGCTGTGACGTGTAGTACTACCACCCAAGTGGCCCCAACTTTCTCACCATACCATATGCCATGTGCAACTCGGTAAGCTAGTTTTACTGTAGACATAGGGGGGTTATTGAAGGGGTTGTGTTGTGAAGGGGTTTTAATTCAACATGACACAGATTCTGCCATCATCCACCACTGTTCTCTTCCATGGACGTCCAGGCTTTTTTGAGTTCATGAACTCATCAGTGCGCTCTTTTTTTTTTTTTTTTTTTAACCTGAATGTGCCAAACTGTTGATTTGGCCACTTCTAACATTTCCACTATCTATCTGATGGATTTGTTCAGTTTTTTCAGCCTAATGATGGTCTGTTTCACTTCCATTGAGAGCTCCTTTGTCCACATGTTGTGGTTTCACAGCAACAGCTTCCAAATGAAAATGCCACACTTGGAATCAACTCCAGACCTTTTACCTGCTTAATTGATTATGGATTAACAAGAAAATAGCCCATTAAATAGCTTTTGAGGTAATTGTCAAATTACCTTGGGTCCCTTGAAAAAGAGGAAGCTACATATTAAAGAGCTGCAATTCCAAAACCCTTCCACCAATTAGGATGTTAATAACCTCAAATTAAAGCTGAGTTTTCACTTTAAGCCCATATTGATTATATAACTGTATCTTGAATATGTTTTGGTAGACAGCTAAAAGGCCAAAACTTGTGTCACTGTCCAAATATTTCTGGACGTAACTGTAGGTGGGGCCAGAAATACCATACTGCGGCACCCTAGCAGAACCAAATATTGCAGCGCATCACAAAATACTGCCCCAGCAGCACAAAATACCTTCTCAAAAACTTGAGAAGTTTCACCAGCTGCCATGTTCTGTCCTCCTACTCCACCTGCCTTAGGATGTCAATACAGCTGAATTCAGGAGTCTGAAGGGGAGCATCAGATCATTACTTACCATGGCTGATGGCCATAGGGAGGGCTCAGGCAGACCCCTGGACATTGGCCCATCAGGAAGTTTCCCTGTAGGGTCTATGACCAGTCCACCCCTGCAGCAGAGATGCTCCAAATCTACTTACTGTCTGCTCTTTGTGACTCTCCAGGCCTTGCTTGGCAACCTTGGGATGACAGCTTTCTCCTGTAGAACCCCCAAAACATGCCAGGCAACCCAAAAGTCACTCCAGCTTTACAGCCCATCAATGTTTTTTCCTGTGAGCCAGCCTGCATCAATGCTCTTCCAATGGACTACCCTCAGGGATTGCAATTCACGCAGGCCAACTGCAGGTCATGTTGACACCACACGCAGACCATCCACCATCAGCTCCTTGGTCGCCGAAGCATACACGCTCCTCTCTGTCACCCCACAACAGTGCCTGGATCTATTCTGATGCCGGCACCTCCTTCTGTTAGCTGAGAGCAGAGATACTGATCATTCTCGCTGTCAGTCATCATGATAGGGCATGGTGGCACCACCAATCCAATAACCCAGAACCTACAAGATGCACAGTTATCACACAATATCATAAGTCTTAATGTCCTAAAGCGCCAAAATAAGCTGCAACTTGAAGAGCTGTGCGTGGATTCCGTTCTTAGCTGCTTGATCAATAACTTGCATCTTTGACTTACAATGTAGATGTCCACATCATTTAGGTCGTTGAAGATTTGGTCACTCCATTAGTTAATAAACTTGCATGTCATAAAAATATAGCTTCAGTCCTAGATATTTATCATGCATACAGAACCGGTTAGGAGTATTCTCCAACCAGCAGCGCCTCTTAGGCCGTTCTTCTCTTCCCCGCATCCATCCAGCTTCATTATGCCAAATCGATATTCGCTTAGTCAGAAGGGTTATTGACATATTTTAAAATAAAAGTCTACCCTTCAGCAACTGCTCTCATTACAGGTAATTTGTCTTGTCAGCGAGCAGTGAATATTATGCCAGCGCTGTCACGGCCTGTCAGCTTTTAAAGATCTCCTCCTCATGGTTACAACTGTAAATAATTTTAAGGGAAAATATTGGAAAATCAATGGCCGCTTCCTGCGGACTGTCACAAACAAATCAATCAGAACATCTTGGGCTGCGGGGTTAGGAGTCACTGGGAGTACATGAAATTCTTGGCTGGGTTTTCCCTTCTTGTGAATCTCTCGGTATAATAGTGTCATCATAAACGATGCATCTTATCAATGCAGGCTTGACTTGGAACACTTGACGTTAAAATACAAGCAGGCAGCTTCTAAACTTGCTTGTACTTCCAATGAGGCGTACAATGGCAAATGGACATGTCGGAATTTTTTTATTCTGTACTTAAAACAATATTGAATCTCAAGCCGATAATAAAAATAACGGAATATAAACCAAAATACAAAAAAATTAAAAATAGGAGCCGGGGGTTTGGACAAAGCGATATGTTAAATAGATTTAAAGAGACCCTGTCACCACTCCTGACTGTGTCTGTTTTAGCACCTACTTGCATTCCCCATGTAATAATAAATTCATCTATTCTTATGACTTTTTGCTGTGCCATTCCTTTCATATTCCTTCTCGAAGTTTATGAAGTTACTGGTTGGGCGTCGGGGGTGTGCGCCTGCGCAGTCTGATGCTGACCACACTGATTGGATAGTGTCAGACCATGGATGGACACGCACCTAACCTAGTGTACCTTTATTCAGGAATTTTAAGCAGGCATAATAGAGGAATTTAAAAGGAAAAAGAAATCCAGCACCTTGTTTTTCTTGCTTGACGGTATTTATTCCACAAACCAAGGGTACAGCGGTAATGGAACCCTCAAAATATAAGCCCCAATGCGGTCTACATGCTTCGAACCAGATGGTTCTTAATCATGATAATAGAGGAATGGCACAACATAGGCTTATAAGAATAAATACAACAGAATTGTCATTGCATGTGGAAATCCGATATTTAATAAAAAATAGGCATTTCAAGAGAGGTGACAGGTCCACGTTAAGGCCTCATGCACACGACCATAGTTTTAGTCCACGCCCGATCCTCATTCTTTGTGAATCGCACATGGACCCATTCATTTCAATGGGTCGGCCAAAAATGTGGACAGCGCACGGATGTCCTCTGTGTGCTGTCCACATCCATGTGGCAATTCCGCAAACTATAGAACATGTCCAAACTGCCAGTATCCGTATTTTGCGGATCCCTGGTTTACGGACCGTAAAATGGATATGGTCGCTTCCATGAGGTCTTAGACATGCGGATGTTATTCTCTGACTTTATCAAAGCAATATTTGTAGAGATCAGGACCCACAAATCATTTTATAACGGTAATTTGATTCCTTTGAGGACCCTAAAAAAACTATCCCTCATGGTAAAATGATTGCACAAAAAGTGTCCATACATATTGACACGTTGACATTGCATGAACCCACCATAAAATAAGGATCTACTGTTATTTCAGTTTTGTTCTCAGGGGGGGGGAAAGCCGCCACCAGACGTGTCTGGGAGCAGCTTACTGGAACACGTGCACAATTGACTAAGCATACATATACATGGTGGGGGGCAGTCAGGGTAAATAGCTGTCGGCAGTACAGGTGTATGGCCAGCTTTCGTCTTTTTAACAGTAAAGCCCTGGAGCCAGCAGGCAGCATAAGCAGCAGCAGCACAAGGCATGCTCACTTGCAGAGACCACAGCGATTCAAAATTTTCATTGTATTCTGGCTTCTAGGCTACAAGGAAGACATCTCGAGTCTTATCCTTCAGTCAATCAATGACAGAAGACTGAACTTTGCACCCAACTGTTGATAATCTCAGTTAAATGAGACTCACTTCTCCAATAAGCCAGTAGTATTCTTTAAACCATGATTAATAAGTAGATGCCTGCTTCCAGATTCTGATCTTTATTAAACCTGGAAGAATCTAATATCCATTCAGAAGCAATGAAACTGCAGACAGGCTGCATATTTAGAGAGGATAATACATGTTATCCCTGGTGGTCTAGGGTAGTACAGGGTTTAAGACAGCTACCCTGGATGTCTAGGGTAGTGAAGGGGATAAAGTTAGCTTTTTTAATTCTCTAAGATAATGGAGAAATGAGTGTGAGCTTCCATAAATATCTAGGGTAGTGGAGGCACTAAAGGGCTATCCAAAGTGTAAAACATCCTCCCCAATGCCCAGGCCCCTCATATAGGTGGTACTTTCCCCACTCCCCGACACCCACGTTGCTCCTGCTCCCTGCATGTCTGCCGTTGCATTGCGGTTAATGCTAGGGAGGCTTGTCCCTGTCACAGCCTGCTATTGGCTGCCACCCCCCCCCCCCCCCTGTTGCTGGGAGCGGGGTAAATACCATCTATATGAGGGGCCCCAGCATCGAGGGGGAGGTGTGTTACAACTTGGATAACCCCTTTATTACTAGCTTTTTTGATGGTCTAGGACAGTGCTTGAGAGAATGCCAACTTCACTTGTGGTCCAGGGTAGTGGAGGGGTGAATGCCAGCTTACTTGGTATTCTATGATACTGTAGGGATCAAGTCTCACTTACCTAGTGGTCTAGGACACTGAAGGGGTTAGCTTCTTTTGTTGTTTTTAGGCTTTATTGTGGTTAATGCTACCTCTTAGGTGATCAAGAATAGTGTTTGGAATGGATTTAGGGTCCATTCACACATCCGTAGTGCATTGCGGATCCGTAATACACCCGGCCGGCACCCCCATAGAAATGCCTACTATGTTCTATTTTTTTCCGGAGCCGCGGACCGGAAGATTGGCGGCACGCTCCGGAAATGCGAATGTGTAGAGCGCATAGTGTGCTCTCCGCATTCATTCCGTCCCCATAGAGAATGAATGGGTCCGCACCCGTTCCGCAATTTGCGGAACGAATGCGGACCTATTATTACGGATGTGTGAATGGAGCCTAATGCCAGATTCCTGGTGGTCTAGGTTATTGGAGTGATTAATTCCTATTTCTCTGGTGGCCTGGGAAGGGGTAAATGCAAGATTCCCTGGTGGTATAGTGTAAAGATGGGGTTAAAGGAAATATCTCACTGCGGTTATTCCTCCTGAATTAGACAGTTGACTGTATTATTATTATTTATTATTAAAGTGCCATTCATTCCATTGTGCTGTACATATGAAAAGGGGTATATATACATAACACAAAACAACTGCAATAAGCATGAACAAGACGAGCTACAAACTGGTGTAGAAGAGAGAGGACCCTTACAATCTACAAGGGATGGGAGAAGAACACAGTAGGTGAGGGTAAATATATCTTCACATTATTTATTCCTCATCTTTACCAACTGAATTATACTTCTAACTAAAGTAAACCTACACTTACAAGAAAAAGTACATGGACACCTTGAAATGACCTGTATTTTTCACAGATTATTAATAAAATGTGGTCTGATTGATATCTAAGTCACAAATATGGACAACACAATCTAACTAGACTAAAAACAGTCAAATAGTTGTACTGTTCATGTCTTTTATTCAGCACATTGAGTACATATCCACAGTGCAGTAAGAAAAGTAGGTGAACCTCTGTGTTATTTCGCTAAGACCTACTTTAATTGGCAAAATTGGTTTCAATTAAAGAGACTACATTAGAAATAAGGCATCATAACTGCTTTGCCCATTGAGTGAAGGCACACAAAGCCTGGTTACTGACAAATTTGTTCTTCTCAAGATTGGTTAGTGTGAACTATGCCTCCATGCAAAAAATTTTTTAAAAAGACTCGTTTGGCCGAGCTAGGCTATGGCTCCATGCAAAAATTTTTTTAAAAGACCTTAGAAAGACACATGAAGCTGGAAAAGATTACAAAAGCATTGCTGAAGGCCGCTGGAGTCGCTGTCCAGGCTCCAGAGGCCGAGTGCCAAGTCATGGACCTATCAGGTTCTAATCCTGGGACTCGGTGTTGTATTTTTTAACCCATTCCTGGCCTTATACCAGTGCCAGTGATAGTCTCTGACTCACTAGCTGTGTTCCTGGTTTTGCGTATTTTGGGTTACTAGTGTCTTGACCTCGGCTTGTACTTTTGATCACTCTCTAATGTATTGGTACTAAGTTTCCCATCTGGTTCTGATTTCGGCTTCGCTATTTCACCACTCTCTGTCTCTCGATTTGGTACTTTGTTGTCCTCCTGGTTCTGACCCATTTCAGTACAACTCTGTCTAGAATGGAGCTGCTAGCATAATATTGGACAATAACTGGCTTATCCTTCCAATGATGAATTTCAGTTGACTGCCTACCAAACATGCCTACCTGGAGTCATTAGACAAGTAGATGTCAATTCATGGCTTCTCATGCCACCCTTTTTTGATGGCAGTGGATTTTGGGTGGCCTCCTTGATCACTTTTCTCATATGCTTGAAAAGTAGTGTTGAGCGAATCGAAGTTGGCAAAGTGCAATACAATCTGAATTTCAGAAAAAATTTGATTTGTCATGAATCTGAATTTCCTAGCGATTCGTGGTAACAAATCCGATTTTTTTCTAAAATGGCTGTGGCACATGTTGCAAAATGAAAGTAAGGCCTCATGCACACGGCCGTGCCGTTTTTTGCGGTCCGCAAACCGCGCATCCGCAAAAAAAACGGAAGCCACCCGTGTTGCCTTCCGCAATTTGCGTAACGGAACGGGTGCCGGCAATATAAATGCCTATTCTTGTCCGCGAAGGACATGTTATATTTTTTTAACGGGCCTGCGGATTGGAGCCACGGATGCGGACAGCACACGGAGTGCTGTCCGCATATTTTGCAGCCCCATTGAAGTGAATGGGTCCGCATCTGAGCCGCCAATACGGTCGTGTGCATGAGGCCTAAGAAGCCCGGGAATGAGGGATCACCCATAAAGCCTTGCAGCCAGCCAGTCAGCAGATAGCCATCCCCTGTGATGTCACAGCCCTATAAAAGCCTCATCCTGCCCAGTCTCCGCCATGTTCCAGTGAAATGAGCATAGGGACAGATCTGACAAGTGCTAGGGAAAGTAAATTGGAAAGACTTTATTTGAAAAATATTCATTTTCAACAGTTCAGGGGCAGCACAGAGATAGTGTAGGGAGATAATAGGGAGACTTTATCCACGCTATAGTGAGAGAGCAGGGGTCAATAGAACAGTGTAATGCTTGGCTGATAGAGAAGCTATTCTTGCTTCTCTAAATGGGGTTAAAAAGTGTTCTAATATTACTGATTTTAGGTTCCGTTAATCCTTGATTCTGTAATTGGGGTGAAATTGCGGCCTGATACTACTGATTTTGGGGTAAAAAGGTTCTGTCAATCTATGTGGAATCAGCTGATGGTGTAGGAGGAGAGCGCTCTTTCACTCTATAGAAGAATCTTGGACCACTACACAAATAAAACCTTTTTACATGACGCTAATGATGACTTGTAAGGCTGAGTTCACACTTCAGTTATTTGGTCAGTTTTGGACCTGTAACTGACCAAATAAGTGAAGTGTGAACTGATCCTAAGAGTGACGCCCGTCACCTGCCTGTCACACTGATGCACAGTAACTGTTTCACTACCACAGCGGACTAGCTATGCATGTTTCTGCAATGCACAGTGATGTACACTGATATACACGGTCCCTATAGCTGGGAAATAGATGATTTTTAACCACTTCCCATCTGGGCCCTTTGCCCCCTTCCTGACCAGGCCTAATTTTGCAAAACTGACATGTCTCACTTTATGTGGTAATAACTTTGGAACGTCTTTATTTATCCAAGTCATTCAGAGATTGTTTTCTCGTGACACATTGTACTTCATGATAGTCATAAATTTGAGTCAAAATATTTCACCTTTATTTATGAAAAAATCCCAAATTTACCCAAAAATGTGAAAAATTCGCAATTTTCTAAATTTCAATTTCTCTGTTTTTAAAACAGAAAGTGATACCTCATAAAATATTTATTACTTAACATTCCCCATATGTCTACTTTATGTTGGCATCATTTTGGAAATGTCATTTTATTTTTTTAGGACGTTAGAAGGCTTAGAAGTTTAGAAGCAATTCTTCAAATTTTGAAGAAAATTGCCAAAACCCACTTTATAAGGACCAGTTCAGGTCTGAAGTCACTTTGTGGGGCCTACATAGTAGATACCCCCATAAATGACCCCATTGTAGAGACTACACCCCTCAAGGTATTCAAAACCGATTTTACAAACTTTGTTAACCCTTTATGCGTTCCACAAGAATTAAAGGAAAATGGAGATCAAATTTTTAAATTTCACTTTTTTGGCAGATTTTCCATTTTAATCCATTTTTTTCTTTAACACATCGATGGTTAACAGCCAAACAAAACTCAATATTTATTACCCAGATTCTGCGGTTTACAGAAACACCCCACATGTGGTCATAAACTGCTGTATGGGCACACGGCAGGGCGCAGAACAAAAGGAACTCCACATGGTTTTTAGATGCCATGTCCCATTTGAAGCCACCCGATGCACCCTTACAGTAGAAACTCCCAAGAAGTGACCCCATTTTGGAAACTAGGGGATAAGGTGCCAGTTTTATTAGTACTATTTTTGGGTACATATGATTTTTTGATCATTCATTATAACACTTTATGGGGCAAGGTGACCAAAAATTGGGTTTGTTTTAGCACAGTTTCTATTTATTTATTTTTACAGCGTTCACCTGAGGGGTTCAGTCAAGTGACATTTTTATAGAGCAGATTGTTACGGACGTGGCGATACCTAATATGTATACTTTTTCTCATTTATTAAAGTTTTACACAATAATAGCATTTTTGAAACAAAAAAATTATGTTTTAATGTGTCCATGTTCTGAGAGCTATAGTTTTTTTATTTTTTGAGAGATTTTCTTATGTAGGGGCTCATTTTTTGTGGGATGAGGTGTCGGTTTTATTGGTACCATTTTGTGGGACATACGCGTTTTTGATCACTTGGTGTTGCACCTTTTGTGATGCAAGGTGACAAAAATTGCTTGTTTTGACACCGTTTTTTTTTTTTTTTTTTTTACGGTGTTCACCCGAGAGGTTAGGTCATGTGATATTTTTATAGCGCTGGTTTTTACGGACGCGGCAATACCAAATATGTCTATTTTATTTTTTCTATTTTTAAATTATGTTTTTTATTCCTTACTTGGGAACTTTTTTTTTTTTACATGTGAAACCTTTTTATTTTATTTTACACTTTTCGTCCCCCATAAGGTCATACAACACCTTTGGGGGACATTTGCTTCACTTTTTCTTTTTTTTTTCACTGTTGATTTCTTCTGTAACTGGGGCTGACATAGTAGCCCCAGTTACAGAAGAATGCACCCTAGAGAGGCTGTACAGCAGCAAATCCAGCGCTGTACAGCCTCAGAGCAGGGCTGATCGAGGTCTGTGAAAGACCTCTCACAGCTCCTGCACTCTCCGGTCCTGGCACATAGCGCTTCCTGCTCTGCATACACAGCGCTCGGCGAGCACTGTGTACGCAGCGATCCAGAAGGCAGGGACACCTGGGCACTGTCCCTACCTCCTCTCTGGGTTGCCCTGCTGTCACTGACAGCGGGCAACCCGATCAGCAGCTGCACGATTAGCGTGCAGCTGCTGTTTCTGAAAAGACGTTTTAAAACGTGCTTTCAGAAATAGAGGTCCACCCATAGGACGTTTATATCCTATGGGCGGACGGCAGGTGGTTAACACACTTCGTCATAAAAAAAATTCTGATCGAATTTGTTGAGAACATTCGGCGAAGCGTCCCAATCAAATTTTGGAAAACTTTGCTCATCTCTAATGAAGAGCATTGTTTCCTGAACAATCAATATGTGAAGAAGTTGACTAATTAGTGTTTGGTCAGTGTTCTAGATCATTGCTTCAATATTTAAAGGGGTATTCCCATCTTGGACATTGGGGCCATATCGCTAGGATATGCCCCCTAATGTCTGACAGGTGCAGGTCCTATACTTAGAACAGAGCACACAAAGTGCCAGAAGGGGCACCGCATTTTCAGAAGTCCCATAGAAATTAATGGGAAGCACACGGTGCAAGTGCACTCCCTTCAATTCTATGATGCTTACTGAAATAGTCGAACCAGCATGCTCTGTGCGCCCTCCAGCACTTTGCAGTCTCCATTCTAAGTATAGATGCAGGACCCAGAGATGGTACTTGCACCTATCAGATTGGGCATATCCTAGCAATATGTCCCCAATATTCAAGATGAGAATACCCCTTTAAGTCCAGATATCTTTATTATTGTGTAAAGCAAGTGAATGGAGCAGTAGCCAACATGACACACAAAACACGTTCTCATTTTGAAATGCAAATTAGTGATGTCATTGTCCACTTCTATTGGCTGTGTACATATTTCAGTTGGTATTTTAACTGTGTTGATATGTCAGTTTACTTTAGGACAGGGGTAGTACAGCCTGAAATGCGTCATTACTTGTAGGTGAATTCTATTCAAACAGATTTCGCTATAGCTGATGAGAAATGCTGTTGTGCTTATCTTTGTAACATGCGCACTACTGCTCCATTCAGAGAGGGGACTTTATTATTCTCTGGATCACAGGGGACCAAAGCAGTCAAACTCCCCAAGATCCAATGTTTATCACCTATCTTGTGAATGAGCAATTATTTTTTTATACAATATTTATAGCTTATCCTATGGATAGGCCAAAAATTATTTTTCGATACAATATTAATTCTCAATATGATATTGGATAGGCGATAAATAATTTTTAGAGATGAAAGAAGCTCTGAAAGAAATTAGATTAGTTCAGAATTAATTTGTCACAAATCGCGAAAAATCTGGTATACCCATACCACTCTGCCTAATCATATGCATCCCACTTTGTGAAGGCTTGGAACACTGCTGGGACAGTTCAAGGAGAGGTTATCGCCATGTACATTACGTTCTAGTGCACCCACATTCATAGTTAATACATTCTGTAGGTACTGTGCCATCAGTATTACAGACATCTGTAATTTATCGCCATCTAAATCACTGTTCAGGACACCAAGATTCATAGCTAATCCCTTCTGTTAGCTGTGGAATTACTGTACATCAGTATTACAGGTCAATAAAAGCATCAGGTCTAATTTATCACAGTGAGCTTAAACATGCAGTGGCCCAAGATTCAAATAGTGGCCACATGACAGAGTTGGGACAGTGGCAAAGGCAGTAACCATCATAAAAGTGGCCCATACAGACTGAGGATGGTGGCAGCAGAAGCGGCAGTAGTGGTCCCATGACAGAGTGAGGACAGTGGTAGCAGCAGTAGTGGGCCCATGACAGAGTGGGGACAGTGGCAGCAGCAGTAGTGGCCCCATGACAGAGTCGGGAGGGTGGAAGCGGCAGTAGCGGCCCCATGACAGAGTCGGGAGGGTGGAAGCAGCAGTAGTGGCCCCATGACAAAGTGGGGACAGTGGCAGCAGCAGTGGCAGTAGGGCTGTGTTAACATCACTGTTTATGCATGTCATCTGTGTTTTGGACCCACTCCTGCTTTTGGCTTATAGATTATGATCAAATTCTAATGCAAAACACTGACCAAACACTGTCTAAAAGAACGTATTAGCTACAATGAACTTGGGTCGAGTTGGTGGAGTGATTTGTGTGGTTCATTCCCATAACCAACGACACTCATCCCATATGGCAATAATCCAGCTGCCATGTTTGATCCATCCAGCAAGTTCGGCCCATCTGGTTTTAATCCTAATACATGTTGAAAGCAAAATACCATTAAATTCATAGTATGGAGGGATCCTGGATCTTATGGAGGGATTCACATGGGCTAAAATTTCGTTGTACTGCACAGAGACATGGAATTTGTTTAAAATTGGTCGTGACTGTAAGAGTGATGGCGAATAAAATTTTCCATAACAGAGCGTGGCAGCTAGGAATGATGAATTTTGGTCCAGTTGGTGGAGAGATTTGTTTGGTTCATTCCGATAATCGACACTCATTCTGTATGGAAATAATCCAGCTGCCAGGATTGATCCATCCAGCAAGTTCTGCCCATCTGGTTGTAACCCTAATACAAGGAGTTATTTGACCCCAGGCATTCCACGTCCTACTTCCTTGAGGGCCAAGTGGCATTCAGCACTAACTGTTTTGTAATGCCTTTAAATGTCCGGAGCTGCATACGCACTGCACTGAAGGGATCGCCGTGTGTCTACCCTTCCCCGACAAGTGCTGGTTACCCGCTCAACGTAGTTCATCATAGGGATCGGGGACTGTAATACTGGAGCAGATTAATTAATTTGGTAAAGGACTAATTTTTTTAAAGAAAAGATTCATTTATTCTCTAAAAGACTAATATTTTCACTACAAGACTAATGTTTTCACTAAAAGATTAACTTTTCAAGTAAAAAGAATAATTTTTTCAACAAAATCGACAATCAACTTGTGGGCAATTCTGCTGTGCGAAGAATACACTTATTTGGACTGCCCACAGAGTGTTAAATAAGACTGCTCTGTAACACTAAATCACAGTAACGGTTTGGCTAAATATCAATGTGGACACACCACAAACCAGAGAATGAGACAGGTGTATCACCCCAATTTGTGAATCGGGGCCTAATAAAATTGTTTATCTATTTTACTAGATGGACACCCCAATAACAGTAGAACTAGGCATCTTATTCACCCCAACTTGAGAATCAAGGCCTAATTGAATTGCTTATTAAACAATGTGGACACGCCACTAACAGTAGAAGTAGATAGCTTATTCACCCCAATTTGAGATTCAAGGTGTAATAGAATTGCGTATCTATTTAACAACGTGAACACTTTTCAATTAGATTATATTATCCTATCTGTGCCCTAAACAGGGACTGATGCAAAAAGGGCTGTCTCCTATGGATCCCTTCAGCTTCAGATTACAGAGCCTGCACTGTCCCTGCAGTCTCCCTTCAGTGTGTAAAAACTCTCTACGATCTCCCTACACTGTCCCTGCAGCCTCCCTATCCAATATTCCATAATTAAAGGCTTCTTCAACACTGCCCCTAGGGCTTGTCACTTCTCTCCCTATGCACAGTTAAATGGCTGACATCGCACGGGATGAGGCTTTTAAAGGTCTGTGACATCACAGGGACTGGCTATCTGCTGATTGACTGTCTGCATGGCATTATGGGTGATCTCGCATTCCCAGGCTTTATACATTCAATGTGTCATATATGTTGTCTCCATTTTATGGGAAAAAAAGCTTACCACAAAGCGTAAGGAAATTCGGTTTTGTTGTGAATCAAATCTTTCCTAAACATCGGCTCGAATTCCACTTTCTTTGATTTGCTCAACACAAATGATTTCCCCCAAAAAAATCCAATTTTTTAGGCAGCGTTCTGATTATCCTAAATTCCAGTATATATTTTACATTGAAAAATCAATAGACATCCTAGATCAATTATATTTCAGTCGGCACGGAGGGGTTAGCATTATTCTAGAGATTTCCAGGGCTCCAGCTGGATTTAAGCGTGCGTATATTTGCAAATACACTTTAATGTTAATATATTCAATTCACACGGTCCCGACAGTCAGGTTTACTTAGTGTAGGCACAACTAATATTTGCAGAGTAAAAATACTTTTTAATTTACTCCTTGTGTTGACATCGGCCAACTTAAGTAAAGCTTTGAATTTCTCATGGTGATTCTGCCATAGACATGGAAACCATAGACTTAATGTATATGCCGAGTCACTGGGAAGGAGAAGAATTGTTTGATGTTGTGTGTCTCACCATTCGGATGCAGCCTATTAATGAATTTTTTAGCCGGGTTATTGAATAATTAAATTTCTTGTAATTTGGTAATTTCACAAGAAGTGTTAATTAAAAAAAATAATAATACTGGTAGAATAAAAATAATACCGCTGCAGGTTTATTATCGCAGGATATCTGGGTAAGTGTCACATTTCAGATATGAACATATCAAAAAGGAAAAGTCTTCTCTGTTCTTACCTTCGAAGATGAAAGTACATTATTGTAGCCTTAAAGTTTTATTGACTGAATATGTATTGAAGTGGCTTCATCTGAAGTTATTTACAACCACAAAGAATATCACGAAAGTTTCTTCCATCACTTCTCTCGCTTGAGCTGAATTGTTGGTTGATGTCCTTTATCACAGACAACTTAAGTCCCCCATACATATTAGTGTTCTATCCGCCAAACCCACAAAGAACGGCGGACAAAATGAATATTTTCACCTAATCCTTTTGTTCTTCCAGGTGAGAAGGCACCGCCAGAGGAGTCTACCAGCGACTTTCTCTGTTCTCCCCATAGGATACACATACATGTTCGGCTGAGCCAAATGTGAATGTGTATGGAGGAGTTGTTAGAAAGAGATAGCTGTCGGCCAAACGATCATTCGTCCGACAGCTACTGAATGTGTATGCCCAGCTTAAGGGCTTATGGGCTGAATTCCTCCATCAGGTTAGCCACAACTTACATTTCCTCATTCACTGTAAGGGTACGGCCACACGGTCAGGTTTCCTGATACAGTTTCGGAAGCCAAAATCTGGAGTGAATCATAAAAGAGAAAGTATAAAGGTCAGATGTGACTTCTCCTCTTTTTTGAATTCACTCCTGATTTTGGCTTCTAAAACCGCATCAGAAAACCTGACCTTGTGGTCAGACCCTCAAAGATGTCTCTCTGTAATTACTAGAGAAAAATCACTTCTTAGTCTTAAAGGGAGTCTGTCATTAGGTTTTTACATATCAAACCCCAAGCATACTGCCTAGTAGGGCATAAAGAGACTGTTAAAACAGTACCTTTATGGTCATAATCCGAAGCGGTGTTCACCAGAAAAATCTGTTTGTTCTAATAAGCTGTTCGGTGGACCAAGGGCAGGCCCTAGCCACAATTTCTTCCAAAGTCCATTTCTTCTTTTGGTGAGTGACAGAGCCACACATCTGAATCCAGCTCCATCCTGGTCCCACAAACTCACATCTGTACCATGTGCCACAATTTTGGTCTGTGGGGTACAAAATCTGGTTTCTGTCCAGAAGAGAAAAACTGGGCAGGGACCAGATTCTGAACTGCGTATGTGGCGAAATTGTGGCACAGGCGTAGGTTTACAGAGCAAGACGAGAGCAGGATTCAGACACCTGGTTCTGTCAGTCACCAAACGGAAGGAGGGACTTTGGAAGAAGGTGTGCACTGAGGAGCTATGGCCTGCCTTAGTTGCACCAAACAGCTCATTAGCATATTGGAGCAAAATATTTTTCCTACTAAATGCAGCAGTGGATTACCCTGATAAAGGTTAGTTAGTTAGATTTAATTAATTGACAGGTAGAAAGGTTTTAGCTATGGATAGGGCAAGGTCAGTGTAGAGAGTGTGTCAAGGAACTCGGTCAGGCTACCAGCCATTTGCAGTGAGTGCTACACTGCTACAGCAGTATTTGAAGCTATAGTACTTCCTTTGTATTAATGTGTATCAGCCTAATCTACATCACATAATTCATAGTCACGGAGATAAATTGACTACAATAAATCTTCTACAATCAAATGAATTTTGTTTTTTGTAAACTATTGCAAAGCTTTGCAAAATAATTAAGTCACAGACTAGTGTAGCTGACCTGATGTATTTTTCTGCATCACAGTTTCCATATATAGTAGTCGTGGGCTGTGTCTAATTAACTATTTGTTTCAAAAAACCTACTACAAAATTTCTTTAAAAAAATTCACTTTATCAGACTAGTGTTACCACCATGTATATAAACATTGGCAAGCATCTGCCCCAAAAGGCATAATTTTTGGAAGTCTTGTTTTAAACAAGCCACTGCTTCTTCTGATACCTACTGGCAGGGCTGGGACAAGGTCCACCACCAACAGAGGCTGAGCTGCCCAAGTGCGCCCCCCCCCCCCCCCCCCCTTGCCTGCGCCCAGGGCCGGTGCAAGGTTTTTTACCAACACAAGCGAACTTACATTTTGGCGTCCCCGACCCCCCTTCCCCTTCAGCTCACCTGGGGGAAGGGGGGATGCGCCAAAATGTAGGTTCATCCCATAAGACGCACCTAGGTTTTAGAGGAGGGTAATAGGAAACAATATTTTTCATTCCACCTCAGGTCAGACCAGCCATCAGACCCCAGCTCACAGGCACAGCCCCAATGCCTCAGATCAGACCCCCATGTCAGCCATCAGCCCTCCATGTCATATTTCTCCCCGTCCATGGCACAGACAGACTACAGACATTGTCTCCGGCCCATCATGTAACCCCATCCTCACCCATGTCACATTTCTCCCCCTCCATTTGATTGCTCTAACACCTAAAGAAAAATAAAAAAAAAATTAAAACCTGATGTTTCTCCAGATGATCTTATGCTAAAAGTCATGGTAATGGAGTCTCAAAGGTCTATAGAAGCAGGTACACTATTTTTACAAACCTTTGAGACTCTATTAACACTACTATCAACATCAGGTCATTCAGAGGAACAGCATCTTATTTTAATTATGTTTTTCCTTTAGGTGTTAAAACATAACTTTCATTTGATTGCTGTAACACCTAAAGGAAAAATCTTTTTAAAAACCTGCTGTGTCTCTAGATGACCTTATGTTGATAGTAGTGTTAATAGAGCCTCAAAGGTCTGTAAAAATAGGGTAACTGCTTCTATAGACCTTTCAGACTCTATTACCACTGCTATCAACATAAGGTCATCTTGAGAAACAGCAGGTTTTTTATTTGATTTCCTTTAGGTGTTCAAGCAATCAAATAAAGTTATGTTTTAACACCTAAAGGAAAAAAATAATTAAAAAAACTTGCTCTTTCTCTAGGTGACCTTATGTTTATAGTAGTGTTAATAGAGTCTCAAGGGTCTATAAAAGCAGTTACCCTATTTTTACAGACCTTTGAGACTCTATTAACACTACTATCAGCATAAGGTCATCTTCTAGAGAAACAGCAGGTTTTAAAAAAAATCCCTTTAGGTGTTAGAGTAAATTGCAATCAAATGAACGTTATGTGTTAAGATTGGGGTCAGAAGCAGACAAGCAGGGTTTCTTTAGCCTCTTGGGTATCTTAGTTTTTACATTCATAAAGCTCCACATTGAGCTTCCAGCAGCAGACAGATGCCAGGGCACTTCTGTGGTCATCTCACCTGGGCACATGGTCTTTGCTCAGCAGAGTCCTGCCATGCATGCTGGGTAGATGCTAGAATGGATTTGTTAGAAGGAGGTCTGTGACGTCACTGGTCACATGCTCCTTCATGGTCACATGATGCACTGTGAGAACGCAGGCTTCCTGTCTTCAAAGTTCACACCCTCCTGCTGTGTTCAGCTCCAGAGAGAAGGGGGTGTGAAAGGATGGACCAATGGCAGGGCAGCTAGCTGATACTGGCCAATCAGCAGCCTCCTGCTCTTATCTACAAGCGCAGCTTAGAGTGAACACTGGCTGGGGAGGGGAGGGCGCCTGGCAGCGCTGCGCTGCTGGCAAGTAAGTGATTAAAAAAAAGAAAAAGAAAAGAAGAGGTTTGTTTTTCCGCCCACCTGCCAAGCGCACATGTAACAGGTCAGCCAGTGTCATAGGGACAGATCTGCTGACAGATGCTGTTTAAGGTCAGTTTTACTTAGCAGTATGGACACAATCTCATGTTTACATACCACTATAAAACCCTATGGAACTCTAAGTTTAATTTAGCAGTACCACTGGGAGTTGGTGTCTTGCAGTGACAATTTAAATGCAAAAATGTGGCTACACAAATGTGGCTATACTACAGCTGTTTTAAACCAGCTTTTAAGGATACATTAAACTTAAAAATCTATATCTTAAAATATATAAGATATACAACTGCACAAAGTGTTTGTCATTCTACTGGATTTTCAGTATATTTATGAAATCTTGCAGAGAACATCCTTCTAAGGCTACTTTCACACTTGCGGCAGAGAGATCCGGCAAGCAGTTCCGTCGCCGGAACTGCCTGCCGGATCAGGCAAAATGTATGCTAACTGATGGCATTAGTAAGACTGATCAGGATCCTGATCAGTCTTAAAAATGCCTGATCAGTCGAAAAAATGCATTGAAATGCCGGATCCGTCTTTCCGGTGGCATCCGGCAAAAACGGATCCGGCATTTATTTTTTCACCTTTTTTTCAGTCTGCGCATGCGCATACCGGAAGGACGGATCCGGCATTCCGGTATTCTGAATGCCGGATCCGGCACTAATACATTCCTATGGGAAAAAATGCCTGATCAGGCATTCAGGCAAGTCTTCAGTTTTTTTAGCCGGAGATAAAACCGTAGCATGCTACGGTTTTCTCTTTTGCCTGATCAGTCAAAACGACTGAACTGAAGACATACTGATGCAAACTGAACGGATTACTCTCCATTCAGAATGCATGGGGACATACCTGATCAGTTCTTTTCCGGTATATAGCCCCTGTGACGGAACTCTATGCCGGAAAAGAACAACGCAAGTGTGAAAGTAGCCTAAATCTCTTCCATTTTTGGCAGGTAGACAGTGAAGGGATGGGGTTAGGGCATAGTTTACCATTATTTCTGGCACAGAAGTTGGGGATAGAGTCATGCTGCAGTCAGTTTCTTAGCAGCCAGGCATATAATGGTAGGGGGGCAATGGCTTATACCTTTTGGACACAGAATACTTTATATAGTTTTAAGCTTTGACTGAAGTATAAAATAAAACAGTCATAGTTAAAAATAGTGGAAGATTAATATGTTTTTGTGTATTTTATCTTTTGGGCATTGCAATGTTTCCGTGTCTAAGGCCTCATGCACACGACCGTTGTGTGTGCATCCGTGGCCGTTGTGCCGTTTTTCCATTTTTTTTCGCGGACCCATTGACTTTCAATGGGTCCGTGGAAAAAATCGGAAAATGCACGTTTTGCAGCCGCATCCGTGATCCGCGTTTCCTGTCAGTCAAAAAAATATGACCTGTCCTATTTTTTTGACGGACAACGTAGGTTACTTTCATACAGACGGATCCGAAGATCCGTCTGCATAAAAGCTTTTTCAGAGATGAGTTTTCACTGTGTGAAAACTCATATCCGACAGTATATTCTAACACAGAGGCGTTCCCATAGTGATGGGGACGCTTCTAGTTAGAATATACTGAGAACTGTGTACATGACTCCCCCCTGCTGCCCGATCTCTTATAGGGGGGCTGTGATCCGCACAATTAACCCCTCAGGTGCTGCACCTGAGGGGTTAATTGTGCTAATCATAGCCCCTATAAGAGATCAGGGGCTGCCAGGCAGCAGGGGGCAGACCCCCCTCCCTCCCCAGTTTTAATTTCATTGGTGGCCAGTGCGCCCCCCCCCCCCTCCCTCTATTGTAATATCATTGGTGGTCAGTGTTCGGCCTCCCCCGGCCCCCCCTCTATTGTATTAATATCATTGGTGGCCAGTGTGCGGCCCCCCCGGCCCCCCCTCCCTCTATTGTATTATCATTGTGGCCAGTGTGCGGCCTCCCCCTGCCCCCCCCTCCCTCTATTTGTAATTATCATTGGTGGCCAGTGTGCGCCCCCCCCTCTATTGTATTAATATCATTGGTGGCCAGTGTGCAGCCTCCCCTCTCCCCCCCCCCCCCCCGATCATTGGTGGCAGCCGCACACTGGCCACCAATGATATTCAAACTGGGAAGGGAGGGGGGTCTGCCCCTCTGTCTGTCTTGGGAGGGGTTAATTGTGCAGATCACAGACCCCAGTAAGAGACGGTGTGCTGCCAGGCAGCAGGGGGCAGTCATGTACACAGTTCGTAGTATATTCTAACTAGAAGCGTCCCCATCACTATGGGAACGCCTCTGTGTTAGAATATACTGTCGGATATGAGTTTCACGATCTAACTCTATCCGACAGTATATTCTAACATAGAGACGTTCCCATGTGATGGGGACGCTTCAAGTTAAAATATACCATCGGATTGGAGAAAACTCCAATCCTATGGTATATTAACTCCTGACTTTACATTGAAAGTCAATGGGGGACGGATCCGTTTTGAAATTGCACCATATCTGTGTCAACGTCAAACGGATCCGTCCCCATTGACTTGCATTGTAATTCAGGACGGATCAGTTTGGCTCCGCACGGCCAGGCGGACACCAAAAAACGACTTTTTTTTCATGTCCGGGATCCTCCAAAAATCAAGGAAGACCCACGGACGAAAAACGGTCAACGGATCACGGACCAACGGAACCCCATTTTTGCGGACCGTGAAAAAAATACGGTCCGTGTGCATGAGGCCTAATTCTCTCCTGGTCATTGATTATATTACCTGGTTTCCCCACAAAAACTATTGTACCAAAATACTCACCTCAATGCAACCTGTTATTTTAGTACACATTTAAAGTAATATATCCCTTATTGAACTCTTGTTTGGCAGCACTGTTTGCTACAGATAGGATGAAAACCCTACAAATCACTGTTGCTTTGCCACATGGGGTCACCGACCAAGGACAATATCTTCATGGAGTCCGTATGTTCTCCCCATGTTTGTGTGGGCTTCCTCCGAAACTCTAAAATTATGTTGCTAGCTTTCTATGTAATTGGCTATAGCGTGTGTCACAGATAGTGAAATTAGATTGTGAGCCCCACAGTGGAGACCCTGCCGATGACAGTAATGCTGAATATGTTGGCGCTATATAAGCAACAAGAAAAATATGAATTGGTTGTAGAAAAGTGGTTACTACTTTGGCCGATGTATAATTCAGTTTTTTTCAACCTTGCTTCTACAAAGTAGGGCAAATAGATTTTAGAACCACTATTACTATATTATTGTGTTTAACCCTTTGTAAACGTGTACTAGATGTCGTGTTCATATCACATTTGACAGTGGGATTCTGAGAGGAATGTCACATGGCGCCAAAATAAAGATTTTTCCCCAAACATTCTAAATCGGATGCAAAACTACAATGACAAGCACAGTGACAGAACCGCAGGCCTTGTCACTCAGGTGAAAATCATCTTCTCCAATGATAAATTAATCTATGTCATCTCTACATTGTAATCCACGAACACAACGGCAGGGGGTGAATTGTTCTGGAATTGCTACAATTAAATGTGAGAGCTTCACACTGGTCCTGGAAAAAGAAAAAAAAAGAAAAAAAGAAAATTATTCAATCTCATATACAGTAAGGTTCTTCATTGATAGTTTTAAGCCAAGGAGCGTTGATGTATTCTCTGAATGGGGGCATGCACAGTGAATGTACCGCTAGATTGATAACTAGTAATAGCAAGGTTTCCCCGACCCCATACAAGCACTGCTCGCAAACCCAAGTGTCCCCATACAGGTTGTGAAACTCTGGAGGTATATATATAATTTCACTAATAAAGTTCTGTTCTTTATAGTAAAGACATTATAAAAATATTGGGGATCATGGCTATCCCGAAATACGTCTATATTAGGCGTATTTCTGGCACAGATTGCGGCACCAAGGTTATCTGTGCTGCAATCTGCGACTTTTCCCCGCTCACGTCAGGTCTAAAAAAGGGGGTGGGGAAGAGGACGGGGTGGCAGGCCTGTCTCATTCATCTTTCTATGCCTGTCTTACATTTAGACTGCCGTTAGATAAGCCAAAGTTATGTAGAGCCCGACGACTCTTCATAACTTTGGCGGATCCACTGCCAGCTGTTGGGATTATTAAAACCGGCGTCTAAAACGCCAGTCTTAATAAAAGACCCCCATTATTTCCAGATATGCTTTATCTTCTCCCCTAAATTCCATTAGATAAGCCTATTGCTATCCATACATTCACTGTCAGAAAATGGAAGACTCTCCTTTGCAACTATTCTTTTATTGTTTGTGCATCTGCAATGAAAAATGACGAAACTTTGCAAAAGGCTTACTTAAAACTCTGTATCCATAGTAACAGACTACAAACAAACTCAGTGTAGTCAGATCCTACAGTCATACTCTATTCCATCAGTCCCGTTACCAATATACATTTGAATAGTCAAGAAGAAGGGGACAAGTAGACAATAGCATAACTGGAAAGTCTGCTTATACTATTTGACGGCATGTAGGCCAACATAGGAGCTGTAGACACAAAATGGTAGGAGGTTTTTTTGAAATTTTAAAAAAAAGTTGTTTTATTTTAAGGATTAACCACTTGCCATCTGGGCCATTTGCCCCCTTCCTGACCAGGCCAAATTTCGCAAAACTGACATATCTCACTTTATGTGGTAATAACTTTGGAACGCCTCTATTTATCCAAGTCATTCAGAGATTGTTTTCTCGTAACACATTGTACTTCATGATAGTCATAAATTTGAGTCAAAATATTTCACCTTTATTTATGAAAAAAATCCCAAATTTACCCAAAAATTAGAAAAATTCGCAATTTTCTAAATTTCAATTTCTCTGCTTTTAAAACAGAAAGTTATACCTCATAAAATATTTATTATTTAACATTCCCCATATGTCTACTTTATGTTGGCATCATTTTGGAAATGTCATTTTATTTTTTTAGGATGTTAGAAGGCTTAGAAGTTTAGAAGCAATTCTTCAAATTTTTAAGAAAATTGCCAAAACCCACTTTTTAAGGACCAGTTCAGGTATGAAGTCACTTTGTGGGGCCTACATAGTAGATACCCCCATAAATGACCCCATTGTAGAAACTACACCCCTCAAGGTATTCAAAACCGATTTTACAAACTTTGTTAACCCTTTAGGCGTTCCACAAGAATTAAAGGAAAATGGAGATCAAATTTTTAAATTTCACTTTTTTGGCAGATTTTCCATTTTAATCAATTATTTTTCTTTAACACATCGATGGTTAACAGCCAAACAAAACTCAATATTTATTACCCAGATTCTGCGGTTTACAGAAACACACCCACATGTGGTCATAAACCTGCTGTATGGGCACACGCAGGGCGCAGAAGAAAAGGAACGCCACATGGGTTTTTAGATGCCATGTCCCATTTGAAGCCCCCTGATGCACCCTTACAGTAGAAACTCCCAAGAAGTGACCCCATTTTGGAAACTAGGGGATAAGGTGCCAGTTTTATTAGTACTATTTTTGGGTACATATGATTTTTTGATCATTCATTATAACACTTTATGGGGCAAGGTGACCAAAAAATTGGTTGTTTTAGCACATTTTCTATTTATTTATTTTTACAGCATTCACCTGAGGGGTTCAGTCAAGTGACATTTTTATAGAGCAGATTGTTACGGACGTGGCGATACCTAATATGTATACTTTTTCTCATTTATTAACCACTTACCGTCACGCTAACGCCGAAAGGCGTCATTTCTGCGGCGCTCCCAGGTCACACTAACGCCAATAGGCGTCATCTCGCGTGAGCCGGGATTTCCTGTGAACGCGCGCACACAGGCGCGCGCGCTCACAGGAACGGAAGGTAAGAGAGTGGATCTCCAGCCTGCCAGCGGCGATCGTTCGCTGGCAGGCTGGAGATGTGTTTTTTTTAACCCCTAACAGGTATATTAGAGGCTGTTTTGATAACAGCGTCTAATATACCTGCTACCTGGTCCTCTGGTGGTCCCCTTTGTTTGGATCGACCACCAGAGGACACAGGTAGCTCAGTAAAGTAGCAGCAAGCACCACTACACTACACTACACCCCCCCCCCCCCCCCTGTCACTTATTAACCCCTTATTAGCCCCTGATCACCCCATATAGACTCCCTGATCACTCCCCTGTCATTGATCACCCCCCTGTCATTGATTACACCCCTGTCATTGATCAACCCCCTGTAAAGCTCCATTCAGATGTCCGCATGATTTTTACGGATCCACTGATAGATGGATCGGATCCGCAAAACACATACAGGCGTCTCCCTGGAGCCTTCCAGGGGGGGTGATCACCCCATATAGACTCCCTGATCACCCCCCTGTCATTGATCACCCCCCCCTGTCAGGCTGCATTCAGATGTCCGTATGATTTTTACGGATCCACTGATAGATGGATCGGATCCGCAAAACGCACACGGACGTCTGAATGGAGCCTTACAGGGGCGTGATCAATGACTGTGGTGATCACCCCATATAGACTCCCTGATCACCCCCCTGTCATTGATCACACCCCTGTAAAGCTCCATTTAGACGTCTGCATGATTTTTACGGATCCACTGATAGATGGATCGGATCCGCAAAACACATACAGGCGTCTCCCTGGAGCCTTCCAGGGGGGGTGATCACCCCATATAGACTCCCTGATCACCCCCCTGTCATTGATCACCCCCCCCTGTCAGGCTGCATTCAGATGTCTGTATGATTTTTACGGATCCACGGATACATGGATCGGATCCGCAAAACACATACGGACATCTGAATGGAGCCTTATAGGGGGGTGATCAATGACAGGGGGGTGATCACCCCATATAGACTCCCTGATCACCCCCCTGTCCATTGATCACCCCCCCTGTCATTGATCACCCCCCTGTCATTGATCACCCCTCTGTAAGGCTCCATTCAGGACATTTTTTTGGCCCAAGTTAGCGGAATTTTTTTTTTTTTTTTTCTTACAAAGTCTCATATTCCACTAACTTGTGTCAAAAAATAAAATCTCACATGAACTCACCATACCCCTCACGGAATCCAAATGCGTAAAATTTTTTAGACATTTATATTCCAGACTTCTTCTCACGCTTTAGGGCCCCTAGAATGCCAGGGCAGTATAAATACCCCACATGTGACCCCATTTCGGAAAGAAGACACCCCCAGGTATTCCGTGAGGGGCATATTGAGTCCATGAAAGATTGAAATTTTTGTCCCAAGTTAGCGGAAAGGGAGACTTTGTGAGAAAAAAATAAAAAATATCAATTTCCGCTAACTTGTGCCAAAAAACAAAATTTCTATGAACTCGCCATGCCCCTCATTGAATACCTTGGGGTGTCTTCTTTCCAAAATGGGGTCACTTGTGGGGTAGTTCTACTGCCCTGGCATTCTAGGGGCCCAAATGTGTGGTAAGGAGTTTGAAATCAAATTCTGTAAAAAATGACCAGTGAAATCCGAAAGGTGCTCTTTGGAATATGGGCCCCTTTGCCCACCTAGGCTGCAAAAAAGTGTCACACATCTGGTATCTCTGTATTCAGGAGAAGTTGAGGAATGTGTTTTGGGGTGTCTTTTTACATATACCCATGCTGGGTGAGATAAATATCTTGGTCAAATGCCAACTTTGTATAAAAAAATGGGAAAAGTTGTCTTTTGCCAAGATATTTCTCTCACCCAGCATGGGTATATGTAAAATGACACCCCAAAACACATTCCCCAACTTCTCCTGAGTACGGAGATACCAGATGTGTGACACTTTTTTGCAGCCTAGGTGGGCAAAGGGGCCCATATTCCAAAGAGCACCTTTCGGATTTCACAGGTCATTTACCTACTTACCACACATTAGGGCCCCTGGAAAATGCCAGGGCAGTATAACTACCCCACAAGTGACCCCATTTTGGAAAGAAGACACCCCAAGGTATTCCGTGAGGGGCATGGCGAGTTCCTAGAATTTTTTATTTTTTGTCACAAGTTAGTGGAAAATGATGATTTTTTTTTATTTTTATTTTTTTCATACAAAGTCTCCTATTCCACTAACTTGTGACAAAAAATAAAAACTTCCATGAACTCACTATGCCCATCAGCGAATACCTTGGGGTCTCTTCTTTCCAAAATGGGGTCACTTGTGGGGTAGTTATACTGCCCTGGCATTCTAGGGGCCCAAATGTGTGGTAAGGAGTTTGAAATCAAATTCTGTAAAAAATAACCAGTGAAATCCGAAAGGTGCTCTTTGGAATGTGGGCCCCTTTGCCCACCTAGGCTGCAAAAAAGTGTCACACATCTGGTATCTCCGTACTCAGGAGAAGTTGGGGAATGTGTTTTGGGGTGTCATTTTACATATACCCATGCTGGGTGAGAGAAATATCTTGGCAAATGACAACTTTTCCCATTTTTTATACAAAGTTGGCATTTGACCAAGATATTTATCTCACCCAGCATGGGTATATGTAAAAAGACACCCCAAAACACATTCCTCAACTTCTCCTGAATACAGAGATACCAGATGTGTGACACTTTTTTGCAGCCTAGGTGGGCAAAGGGGCCCACATTCCAAAGAGCACCTTTCGGATTTCACAGGTCATTTACCTACTTACCACACATTTGGGCCCCTAGAATGCCAGGGCAGTATAACTACCCCACAAGTGACCCCATTTTGGAAAGAAGAGACCCCAAGGTATTTCGTGATGGGCATAGTGAGTTCATAGAACTTTATATTTTTTGTCACAAGTTAGTGGAATATGAGACTTTGTAAGAAAAAAAAATAAAAAAATCATCATTTTCCACTAACTTGTGACAAAAAATAAAAAGTTCTATGAACTCACTATGCCCATCAGCGAATACCTTAGGGTGTCTACTTTCCGAAATGGGGTCATTTGTGGGGTGTTTGTACTGTCTGGCCATTGTAGAACCTCAGGAAACATGACAGGTGCTCAGAAAGTCCAAGCTGCTTCAAAAAGCGGAAATTCACATTTTTGTACCATAGTTTGTAAACGCTATAACTTTTACCCAAACCATTTTTTTTTTACCCAAACATTTTTTTTTTATCAAAGACATGTAGAACAATAAATTTAGAGCAAAATTTATATATGGATCTCGTTTTTTTTTGCAAAATTTTACAACTGAAAGTGAAAAATGTCATTTTTTTGCAAAAAAATCGTTAAATTTCGATTAATAACAAAAAAAAGTAAAAATGTCAGCAGCAATGAAATACCACCAAATGAAAGCTCTATTAATGAGAAGAAGTTGTGGAGTGCCGATTTGTAAAAAAGGGCCTGGTCTTTAGGGGGGTATAAACCTGTGGTCCTTAAGTGGTTAAAGTTTTACACAATAATAGCATTTTTGAAACAAAAAAATTATGTTTTAATGTGTCTGTGAGCTATAGTTTTTTTATTTTTTGAGAGATTTTCTTATGTAGGGGCTCATTTTTTGCGGGATGAGGTGACGGTTTTATTGGTACTATTTTGTGGGACATACGCGTTTTTGATCACTTGGTGTTGCACCTTTTGTGATGCAAGGTGACAAAAATTGCTTGTTTTGACACAGTTTTTTTTTTTTTTTTTACGGTGTTCACCCGAGGGGTTAGGTCATGTGATATTTTTATAGAGCTGGTTTTTACAGACGCGGCAATACCTAATATGTTTCCTTTTTTTTATTTTTTCTATTTTTAACTTTTTTTTTTCATTCCTTACTTGGGGACTTTTTTTTTTTACATGTGGAACTTTTTTTTATTTTTTTATTTTCAACCTTTTATTTTTATTTTTTTTATTTTACACTTTTCGTCCCCCATAAGGTCATACAAGACCTCTGGGGGACATTTACTTCACTTTTTTTTTTTTTTTTCACTGTTGATTTCTCCTGTAACTGGGGCTGACATAGTAGCCCCAGTTACAGGAGAAATACACCCCTAGAGAGGCTGTACAGCAGCAATCCAGCCGGATACACGAGCAATTATCAATACCAGCTATACATAGTCAGGCTTAAAGTCAAAAGAGGTTAGCATATGATGCCAGATCTTCTCATGTTATACCAATTGCTTCTTATGTCATACATTTATTTAGCTACAGCATTAAAGATGAACTTCTAACCTACGTAAGGATCATTATCACAAAGTATACCTGTAGTGCCTATTATACTTAGCAGGATTTACAATGTAAGGATAAACTACTGTAGTGCCAATATTATGTCTTAATAAGACAACCTTATATCCATATGCACTATTAATACATATAGGCATCACAGAGTGGGGGGGGGGGGTCCTAACATAAGGATCTATATTTCCTTTTTAAAGTGGCACTGTCCTTTCAGTACATTTTTGATATGTCATAGGGACTTATCAAAAGTTAAGACTGGTGGGGTTACGAGCACCCAAACCCCTATCGATCCCTAGAACGAAGGGAGAGAAGCTGTACACTTAGCACACTCTCTCTCTTCGCTGCAGGATAGGAAGCGAGACAGACTCAATAGATAGTCTATGGGCCTGTCTATATCTCATCTGGTGCAGCGAGGAGATAGAGCACAGTAAGTGACCGCTTCTCTCCCCTCGTTCTAGAGATCAGTGGGGGTCTCAGCGCTCAGACCTCCACCAATCAAAACTTTTGATATGTCCCAATGACATATCAAACATTTACTGGAAGTACAGTGCCATTTTAATTTATGGTCAACTGGGATATCAGCTTTTCAGCTGGTGAATAAAAAAAAAAAAATCACTATACACAAATTACAAAAGTAAATTTTACATCTTTCATATCGAGTTTATCCTGTGCACCTGTCAAGTGACATTTGTGAAATATGCCCCTACACCTAGTGGATTTTGTAGCAGTTTTGCAGATGAAGGATATAAAAACTGTGGCCCAGATTTACTAATGTGTCGCCTAGAATCTGTCTAAAAAGTGGCGCAATTTGGTGCAACTAGGGTTCCTGCACTTTTTTCTGATTTGCCCAAAGAGAGTATGACCTAAGATTAACTATTTAACGCCATGGGCTACTTTCACACCTGCACTTTCCCTTTCCGCTATTGAGATCCGTCATTGTCATGGTGGCGAGTGGGGGGGGGGGACTCCCCACCGTATAATTAAGGAAAATGGGGAAGCAGCTAGGCCTGGACACCAGGAAAAGGGAGCAGGTCACCTCCTAAAGCCGCCTTAATCCTGGCCCTGACTCCTAACCGTATGATTATTATATACAGGTTACAAAATACACATATCTATACCAAAAAAGAACGAGGATGTTATATAATGAAAAATCTCATTTTTATTCAATTCAATAACATAATCAATACAAGTAGAATCAAAGGGGACAGGACATAAAGACTGAGCCTCTATTGGGGCTCAACAATGGAGAATCTCACTGGAGGTAAGTAGCACCATGAACAGTTAATTATGCAACAATATGACAGGAGCTGAAGACACTGGAGTGGTTAGGGGTGCAGTATGCTGGTCCCCAAAATATATAGAACCTGACATCCAATCTGTCTCAGCGTCCCACATGTGAACACTGTTGGGTAGTCGGACCACGGTAGTGTACTAACATAACTGGTGGCTAGTGTAAATAGTAGCTAATACCGCCCGTCCAAGCCTACACAGTGTATCATGTTACCTACCCATGTTGCTGCTGTTCACTGGTGAAACAAGACCCCAAGCGCCTCAACCTCGACACGTGTTTCGCCACGTAGCCTACTCGAATAAAAATTAGATTTTTCATTATATAACATCCTCGTTCTTTTTTGGTATAGATTGTAGTTGGTTAGAGGAGTGTTGCATTGTAGTTTGGGTTGTTGTAGGTTTAAAAAAAAAATACAAAATACACATAGACATACAAATAATATACTAATGTACTATGTGAAAAAAGACCCTAACAATATAAAACCCACTCAGTGTACATGAATACACCTATACCGAAAATGAACTGAGACTAAACGGGTATATCAAAATATAAATATCTTTATTGAATACAGGTTACATATATAAAAGAGAGAACATGATACATCAGATAAAAAATAGTAATGGAGTAGAGAAAGGCAGTTCTCACCTGTGTCCTCTTGCCACGAGCACGGATGTAGTGCTTGGTGTGCACTTAGGTAAAGCCTCCGAAAAAAGTTGATAGCGTCCAGCTCAGGTGTTCAAGAAGTAACTTTATTCCAGCGGTTATTAAAAGCTTGCGGTAAACACAATTATGTTACGTGTTTCAGACCATTATACTTCCAGGTCCTTCATCATGACATAGAAGCATGTTCTATATCTATATCAACTGTGGACACAGCATTGGGCCAGATGACTTATTTTTCATCTCTGTTTCCCCCTTTTTCTTTTTCCTCTATATATACACGTTTTTATACCTTCTCATGTGTAGTCCATTTTTTATCTGATGTATCATGTTCTCTTTTTTATATATGTAACCTGTATTCAATAAAGACATTTATATTTTGATGATATACCCATTTAGTCTCAGTTCATTTTCGGTATAGGTCCTAACCATTGAGCAGACCCAGATGGTAGATGGGCTCATACACAGGAACCTGGGACCCTGAGGATCCCTGAAATAAGGTTAGGAGCAGGAGAAAACCTGTTCATCCCAGACACAGATGGACAGGAGTCTCCACCGGCCTAGCTGCAAGGAAAGGGAGAGCCAATGAACAGCCACAGAAACTGCAGGTAAAAGCCCAGAAACAACACGCACTTACCTGCCACGGCCACGACAACCGGACCCCCATGCAGACAGAAAGCATGGCGGCTCCAGGCAGAGCTGCTCACCGACTTGTGATTCCCCCTCCTGGGAACCTGACACCCCCTTCTGGGGGTGTCAGGTTCACAAGCAGCACTCCAGCTCTCACAAAGGCTGAATGGCCAATGACCTCATGCTCACAACACAAGTACTATAAGATCCCACACCCAGCTCCACCTTGCTCACACTTTAACCCCAGACCCACCAGAATGGGAAGGGACAACAACCTTAATGGGGAAGTGTGTAAACAAGCTAAAAACTACACGTTGCCACAGGTAACAGCATGCACGACAACCGTGTCACGGCACACACAACAGAGGATGTGAAACTCATAGGACCTCAATAGCGGGGGAAACGCTTCTGTTTTGTCCCAATTCATTGTCAATGGGGGACAAAACTGAACTGAAGGGAATGGAGTGCACCAGAATGTATTCCGTTCTGTTTCATTGCGTTCCCCTGCAAGCAGCGTTTTTTAGTGTGTCCTGGGATGCGGAGCAAGACGGATCGGTCATGACTCACAATGTAAGTCAATGGTGACGGATCCGTTTTCTCTGACACAAAAGAAAACGGATCCATCCCCCATTCACTTACAATGGTTTTAGAAATGGATCAGTCATGGCTATTTTAGAGATAATACAACCGGGTCCCTTCATAACGGATGCAGACGGTTGTATTGTCATGACAGAAGAGTCTTTGCTGATCCATAATGAATCCGGCAAAAATGCAGATGTGAAAGTAGCCTTAATTCTGGCTTAAAATTCTGTCTCATGTAAGCCAGCCAATAGTTCTTATACAGTTAGACAAAAGTATTTAGCCATGCGCCAGATTTGACATCCAGCCTGAACCCCTGTGGTAAATCTGGTTAAAGTCAAGACATTTTACACCATCTATAGGATTAATAAATGCAAAGAGTGAAATCCGTGTCAAATCTGGTGCATTTTTTTCTTCTGTAGATTCCCAGCAGGAAACCTGCAGCATTTCCGTCAAGTGTGAACATACGTAAGGCAGGATTCACACACACAGGGTTTTGCTGTTTTTCGAGACATTTTTGTTGAACTTTAAAGCTGTTTTTGGTAAAAAAAAAAACCTGTCTTATGTTGCTTTACAATCATATAGTGAAATATTACATACACAGCATTTTATTTGTGGTTTTGAAGGGGGGGGGGGGGGGGGATATGTTTTTTTAAATGCAACATACTCTAGGTTTGGCATTTTCTTCTGATGTTTTTTCTCATATATTCTAAACTGGACTTGCTATGGGAAATTTCAAAGTTTAAAAAAAGTGGGGAGTTTTACCGATTGGAAACCTAAGAATCTATTGACATAATTAATATGATTTCCAAGTTTATCAAACTGCCTTTTAGGATAGAGCAGCCTTCAGTTGTTGCTACTGTATGAGATATATATATATATATATATATATATATATATATATATATATATATACACACACACACACACACACACACACACACACTATATATATATATATATATATATATATATATATATATATATATATTCTAAAGTGAAAAAAAAGTTTTATTTAAAAAAATTCTGGAAATAAAAACAACAAACTAAATAAAAGAAGCAAGATGATAAATAAGCACATAAATGAATCAAACAATATATCAATGAATAAATGAATACAAAAAAGGCAAATGTTCACTGTAAAAACTTTTATTAGGCATAACTGCAACAAATGTTTAGCTGCTAAATATATCTTTTTTTTATTCCACAAGGCTTCACATTTTTTCTGTTAATGGTGCGCATAATAGCTCAAAATGTTACCTGGAAAGAGTTCAAACTACTATGAATACAAAAAAAACATAACATCAAGATTAAAAAACTGAATTTAGATTCATCTGTATACACTATAGGGCCCCTTCACATATGTCCTGTGATCCAGCTCAGTTCCCATCCGGCATGAAGCAGAAAATGCCAGAGGGAAACCAAAGGTAGAACTGAACCCATAGTCACTCTGGAGGAGCTGCAGAGATCCACAGCTCAGGTGGAGAATCTGTCCACAGGACAACTATTATTCATCTACTCAACAAACCTGGCCTTTATGGAAGAGTGGCAAGAAGAAAGCCATAAGAAGTCCCATTTGCAGTTTTCCACAAGCCATGTAGAGGACACAGCAAACATGTGGAAGAAGCTGCTCTCGTCAGATGAGACCAAATGCTATGTGTGGTGGAAAACTAACACTGCACATCACCCTGAAGACAACATCCCCTCTGTGAAACTTGGTGGTGGCAGTATCATGCTGTGGAAGATGCTTTTCTTCAGCAGGGACAGGGAAGCTGGCCAGAGTTGATGGAAAGATTGATGGAGCTAACAGGGCAATCCTGGAGGAAAACCTGGTAGAGGCTACAAAAGACTTGAGACTGGGGCGGAGGTCCTTCTTCCAGCGGGACAACAACCCTAAACATACAGCCAGAGCAATAATGGAATGGTTTAGATCAAAGGATATTCATGTGTTAGAATGGCCCAGTCAAAGTCCAGGCCTAAATCCCAATGAGAATCTGTGGCAAGACTTGAAAACTGCTGTTCACAGACGTTCTCCATCCAATCTGACTGAGCTTGAACTATTTTGCAAAGAAGAATGGGCAAAAATGTCAGCCTGTAGATGTGCAAAGCTGGTAGACACATACCCCAAAAGACGTGGAGCTGTAATTGCAGCGACAGGTGGTCCTACAAGGTATTGACTCATGGGAGAACAAATGCACGCCACACTTTCTAGATTTTTATTTATGAAAAATTATGAAAACCATGTGTCGTTTACTTTTCACTTCACATATACTTCTACTTTGTGTTGGTTTATTACATAAAATCCCAATAAAATATATTTAAGTTTGTGGGTTGTAACATGCAAAAATGTGAAAAAGTTCAAGGGGTATGAATACTTTTTCAAGTCATTGTATATCAGTTGTGTCTGGCCGGACAGCTAGTATATGTAAAGCGGGCCATATTTAGTTCCTATGACCGCATCCTTAGGATATAGTCACACATAGCAAATTTGCTGGGGAAATCTCTGCGATTTGCTGGAGTCTGTATAAGAGAACTTTGTGCCACATTTATCAAATGTCACAGGTTGTTTGATAAATTTGGCTTGTCCTTAAACCTAACACTTCTGTCTAGAGAAGCTCCTCCAGTTTTCCTCCTCCTGGAGTAAGATTGTGACTTTTTTGCGACTTTTTAAAAAAGTCTAAATGATAAATCTGGAGTGAACTCATTGACATAGCTAACCTCACCCACTTTTCCACCCATATTACAAAACTGGAGTCAGTGGTGTAAGAATGCAAAAAGTGCACATATGCATGTAAAAAGTTGCAAATTTTCACATTTTGTGCAATTGAGTGCAAAAAAGTTGCAAAAGCCCTATTTTGCTACCAGAATTCTGGGAGTGAAGGCATAATAAATCAGGGCCTATGTGCTTACTACAAGAAAAAATAAATCTTCAGATAATTGGAAATTAGTTGTAGAAGTCTCTGCCGTAAATGGGACGCATGTAAATTTGCGCTTAAACTTGTATATTTTTTTAAAGGAAACAGATTCTAATTATAATTGTCCTCTTATTTTAAATTCAATCCGAATTTTGCTTTAAAATTTTCGCATTCTTTAAATAACCTTAATAATATGCATAATTCTTCTGAACCTTGCATGAGAATTTCATTAATTCATTGTAACGCAGTTTATAAAGACCGTCTAAGCTCATCGTTCATTTCTCTAATGATACGCAGTTATTATTAGCTTTATGACATCTATTTTTTATGACTATTATTAATGCCATTCATTACGAATGTATAAGCTTGTTATAAAAATCAGTTGTCAATGAAAAGAATAGTAATAATATTCTTCAGGTTGCTCACAATAAACAGTTTGGGGCACATTTATTAAGATCAGCATTTTAAACGCCGGTTTTAATAAAGCCCTGCACTGGCGGTGGTGGATCCGCCGGAGTTATGTAGAGGCGCCGATCTCTACATAACTTCGGCGGATCCACCACCGCTTCTAAATGTAAGACAGCTTTTAGACGCCTAAAACAGGTGTAGAATATGGTAAATGAGACCCATCCCCTTCCCCGTCCACAGAACGCCCCCTTTTGGGAGTGCGGAAAAGTCAGATTGCGGCGCAAAGCACCTTTGCGCCACAATCTGCGCCAGAAATATGTCTAATATAGGCATATTTCTGTTTCATAAATGACCCTCTATGTCCCTATGGCACCAACATATGCTGCGCTGCTCATGGTAAGTATGCGGTCACATCAGATACTGTCATAGGGCGCTCACAATCTAATTCTAGGGGGCGAGCTCTTTAACCAAAGGGTGACATTCGCAACAGTCAAATCTGGGAAGATGCGAAGGCCTGTTGGATTTGTGGAGCCCATGTTCATCTAAGTTGGAGAGACATCAAGATGGAGATATGGGTCCGTTGTGACAGTCGCCCGCGAGCCCTCATACTGTACACCTGGATGATTGGCATGCACAATGGAACATGAAATCTCAGCAAGCAGATTTATTTTAATACACTTCCAAATATTCATTTAGCTACAGGCAGAGGTGTAACTTGAAGGTCTTAGCTATACGAGTGTATGGGCATCCAGTGTACCTACGGTGTCATAGTATGGAGACACAGATATCACACCTTCCATATTACGACCCAATCCACCCTACGATGCGATCATACTACTGTGTGCATATTGGCCATAACACACTGCATGATGAGACTATATTATACAATATTGTGCACTGTGGGCCATATCGTTCTGTGTAGGGAACCGTATCATAGACAAGGTTTTCCCAAAAATCACTTAAAACCATAAAATATCAGGAGATCGATGTGGATTTATTTTTTTTACACCCCCTAAGAAATATTTTTTTTATACAGCTATAGGTATTAAAATACTCGAGCAGCTTATTGATACAGACCCTAAATGTTATCTTAACCAGGCCGAACCCTGTATAAATAAATAGACTTCTCAACTGCCTATATCATGGCAGCGGGATATTAAAAATCGATGCATTGGATCTATTCATCATCCACAGGATTTTTTTTCTTATCCAGGATAAGTTGTTTTGTTTAATTTCCTAATTCTGAATCCCATGCAAATTACAGAAAAGCCACCGAATTGTGTATCCTTTACACCCTCCGCAGCAACTTTGCATAGACGATTTGTCTTGTATACTTTGATCACATGGTAATTGTCAGGTATCTAATTAAATGTTTCTGGCACAGCCCAGGATGTAGTATGGATGAAGGCAAAAATGCCTTCACCTTTCCTGACAATCCGCACTGGCTTTGTTGTACTGCCACAAGGTCAATAAATGGACAAATCACCGTAGGTTTTGCCTTTGCAAGAAGAGTCCAAGGCACCTTAAAATGAGGTCTAAGTTGCTATATTTGCCAAAACTGTCGGAAATCGTCATATCCGGCATAGCCGGACACCATTGACTATAATGGGACCCGGTGGGGATCTAGCCAGGATTCGGCCTGACAAAAACTGTATCCTGACATTAATGCCAGAAACAGGCCAGATCACCACCAGGTCCCATTATAGTCAATGGGCTCAGGCAGAGGAAAGACAGTATCTCGCTATACTGGGTACGATGAACTCCGGCAGGCTGTTCCTCTGCCAGAACAGCCTGCCGCATGGTTTTAATGCTAGTGTAAAATAAGCCAAAAATTTATATGCTTTTTAAGTAGAATATTCTTGTGGGGGGGGGAAACAGTTTTTGAAAGAGTCCTGCCTGGCTTTTTGCATTAATGTCATATTTTCCAATATTAAAGGGGTTGTGGACTAAGTTTCAGACCCTCTCAGACTGGCGGGACCCACACTGGTGATCATACTTACCTGATCCCCGGTGATCCTGGCTGATTCACTCTCTGGCCTCTGCTGCTGGTCTTGGGTCCCTCCAAGTAAACGTCCAGTTTGAAGCCGGTGCAGCGAGTCACTGGCTACTGCTCTCCTTGTGTTAGGTCAAATAGTCACGTGACACAAGGGGAGAAGATCACCAATGCGGCCAGTGATTGGCTGCAGCGGCGGCAAACCAGACTTTCACACGGAGGGACCAGAGACAAGCAGCTAGGCCGAGGATCAGGTAAATATGATCATCAACACAGGTCCCGCCAGATTGAAAGGTCTGAAAGTTAGTGCACAACCCCTTTAAAGGGGGTTTTCTGGGCTATAGATATTGATGACCTATACTTAGTATAGATCATCAGTACTAGACTGGTGGGGGTCTGACACCAAGCACCCTACCGATCAGCTGTATCAGGCTGCCATGTCACCAGGCACTCTACTACAGTGTACAGAAAGGAGGCAGAAGGCACCATACACTTTGTAGTTTCTGGCACAAGCGAACTAAAGTCTAGCTCCCATTCACTTGAATGGGATCTGAGTTTCAGAAGCCAGGTACTGCCACTACACAGTGTATGGAGCCTTATGATTCCACTCTGTAACAGTTGATCGGCAGGGGTGCTATGTGTGAAACCCCCACTATCTGGAGGATCGGTCACCGATAGCTGCAGCCTGAAGGACCCCTTTAAACTGTACAGTAGACGGCATACTAATATCCTGTACTTTAAGACCTGAGAGAGGGTGATTATAGCTCAATGAGGTGAGGTTTACAGACATTTTTAAGGATCAAAAATTTTCTGGCGACAAGCAAATAGAATGAAACCAAGAGTTTACCGTGAGCTCTCTGTGATTTCCCTATTAAATTTACATAGTCAAAATAGTACATAAAAAGTCTCATATCGCCTATGTTGCTGTGACCCTTAAAAATGTCAGCCTTCAATCTACTGTGACGTACAAATCATAAGGAGTAGAACCACCTTCTAATTCTGACACTTAATAATTGGGCTTCTTAAAGCAAGCTTGTGAGATCTCCTATGCTACCTCGGGTAGTATATAACGGAGAGGAAGACGCTGATCGAGGAGGATATTTAGTTCTTTATGATTAAAAAGATGTTAAAACGCTGCCAGGAGAAAGCCTCTGCCTGTCCACACACAATGATTGGTAGCTCTCGGTGGGCGGAGGAGGCAGGACTTTTTCTATGAGTCCTGGCAGGATGTAAAGGGCTTTTTATAGGAAAATGCTGAACCCTCTAGTAGAAAACGATATATATCCCGAGTTCACCATCTCTCCCTCTTTTATCGGTTGCTCTCAGATAAGACCCTGGCCGATTCACTTTAACTTGGTGTCCTAGGAGCCCATATTTGGTCCAAAACTTCTGCTTCAACGCCTTTATACAATAATTAGCAACCCTAGGCCGAACTTTTATCTTTATCATTAGTCATTAGGGATGAGGGAATTATCCAAAAATTCCATTCGGCTGCTTCGCAGAATTGTACGAGAACATTAGTTTTGTGACTAATTACTTCCTCACGAAGCGCATTTCTTTGTAAGTAGTTTGTGCAATGACAGGAAGCGGTGATTGCGCCCCCCTTCCCCCGTCATTGTACCCCTCAGATGCCGCTTTCATAGCTGATATATATAACAGAGTGTAAATTTTTTTAAAAATAAACAAAAAAATCATACTTGCCTCATTTGCTCGCAACGGGCCAATTTGCTTGAAGATCTGAAGCGGCCTATTATGACATCTTCAAGCAGGCCGGCGGGGTGACATCATACATCACCACGCACGGGATTTGGTGCGAGATCTTAAAATAAGATGGTGGCGGACGGGCAATCGTGAGCAAATGGGGGAGGCAAGTAGGATTTTTTTTTTTTTGCCTTTAATATTATTTCAGGTTAAATCGATTCGCTACCACGAAGCACGAGGAAATTTGGCTTCACTGCAAATCAAATTTATCCTGAAATTCTACACTATTTATCATCATCACGTATATGATCTTAGATATATCAATATTAGATATGTCAATATGTTAAAAATTGTGTAAAATGCTTGTGAATACAGTGTGTGATCTGTCCTCCATACTTTCTATCATGTCTCTTCAACTTTTGGGGTCTATGACACTTCTCTGTTGTTTTTCAATCGAGAAGTAGAAAAAAAAAAAAAAACATTTGTCCATGTATAGAATAAATTTCCCACACTGGAATCACATATTTTAGGTCAGTTTTATAATTTGTCTCGGAAATTCCACTCTTATTATTCGTTGCATGCTGCCAATACTATCTCATAAACCCCATCACCCATACAGGTGAAACTCGAAAAATTTGAATATCGTGCAAAGTTAATTTATTTCAGTAATGCAACTAAAAAGGTGAAACTAACATATGTAACATATTTGTTATAATTTGGATGATTATGGCTTACAGTTTATGAAACCCCAAAGTCACAATCTCGGGTCCCCTTTGCTCAGGGGGTATGGACTAATTACCTGACTAGAGTGTGACACTTTGAGCCTAGAATATTGAACCTTTTCACAAAATTCTAATTTTAAGCTGCATTAATGCAATTCCTTTTAATTTGCATTACTGAAATAAATGGACTTTTGCACGATATTCAAATTTTTTGAGTTTCCCCTGTATTGAACAGTGAGTGCCCACTAGTTACATAGCTGGCGGAGATGAAGGCCTCACGGACGGATCACTTCATCATTAGTATTATTCTTGGTTCCTTCTATACTTGCACCCTTTTTCTTTTTTTCTCAACCAATGACTGGGAGCTATTTGTCCTGTATGTAACAAATTTGCATGGGATTCCTCCACTTCAGTACATTTAACCCCTGTTCTCATTTAGAATTATTGTAACAAATAAAAAAGGTCCCTGTTAGTGTTGAGCGAGTCCATCCGAATTTCAGGGAAGGTTCCATTCGCCGTGAAGCCGTCATAGCGAATAGATTTTCACTGAAATAGTGTAAAAAACAAACAAACAGAAAAAAACATACTTACCTCATCCATTTGCTCATGACGGGCCGGCCATCTTCAAGATCTCGCGCAAAAATTTATGTGCGGTGACGTATGATGTCGCTACGCCGGCCAATGTAATGAGGTCACCACGATATTTTGCACCAGATCTTCAATCAAGGTGCCGGCGACCAACCCTTCGAGAGCAAATGGATGAGTTAAGTATGAGGTAATTTTTTATTTTTTTGTTTTACACCCAATTATTGCTATAACATGTATGAACGCGGCATCTGAGGGGTACAATGACGGGGGGCTGCCCAATTACTACTTACAAAGAAATGCGCTTCGTGACAAAGTCATTCATCACAAAGCAAATTTTGGGTAAAATTCGGCAAAGCAGCCAAATGGAATTTCTGAATACTTCGCTCATCACTAGTCCCTAGGGTTAATCCCATTCACTAAAAATATCTAAAAAAAAAAAAATTATCTAAAAGGTGGCCGATTTTAGTTTTCTACTTCCCAAAATGATGATTTGGATTTTTTTATCAATGCTAAAAATGTCATTTCAAAAGTATTTGCATTTCAAAAAGATTTGCTGCCTCCAGATCAGAGATTATTTTAGCACTCTTTGTCACCGCCACTGGTGAAAAGCGGTACTGCAAGTGATAAAGTAATCACAGCTGCCCTTATTTTTATTTATCCCCTTTGAGAAAAGAAAATCTTAAAAAGGATAAAATGTAAACACTTAATTTTTTTAAAGGCAAAAAAATAATAATAAATCTAAGTTACAATACCCAACGAAGCACTGTTTCTTAAATTGTATGGTTGAAAGGACATAAAACCTATAGGAAAAAAAAAACTGCAGCGTCGGCTAATCTAATCATTAAATGCTGAATTACTTTCTTAAGTAAAATTATTAAATGCCACATTACCTATTTTACTCCCAGCAGATGTTGTGCTGGCTAGTGCATAAATTACCACGCGCGTGACAATTTATGCAGTAAATAAATAAAATGCAAATGAGGGAAACCGGGAAAAGGTCTCGGAGGAACAATAATTTCATTGCTTTCCCTGCATGTCTTTACTTTAGCAAACTACTTCAAAGTATCTCTGACATGCGCCAGTTTTCCTCTCGTTCTGGATCTTTTTATTTCCCATTGTGCAGCAGACTTTACCAGAAGATACCGGCGTAGGCCTCGTTCTGAAAAATGTCAGCACATTCTAGTTTTTTGTGATCTCATTAGTGTTATGTAAATTTCTAATATATTTTTTTTTCTAATATCTCTGCTCAGCTGGCCTTTCCCACCTCTGCTGTCAAAGAGTTTTAGAATCAAGGCAACCTAGAAGATCAGCTGAAAGGATGCATGTATTCATTCCGTGTCCCAGGGTTTGATACATACATGGCTATTACATATCACGCAACGTATATAGAGCAAAATCAGTCCGGTCAATCCTATTTTTATCAGTACTTAAAGCCAATGGCGGGAGCGGGTCCAAAACTCCGAAGAGGCTCAAATCGTTTTCATTATACCTTTTGTTATATCTGTAGGTTCCACTTCTGGCTGCAAAATACTGATCAAATACTGACCGTGTGAAAGTGGCCTTAGGCTAGAAACAGACACTGATTCAGTTTTCATTCAACCGGTTACTAAACTCCCCAGGTTTACTCCAACGCCTATCAATGCCCCGTGTCGCCTGGTAGGAATTTAACGGCCGACTATGCAAATTTTCGACATCCGATCCCATCTAATTTGAATATATTTAAAGAAGCTTTCACTTAACTTTATTTTTCAATTTTGAGTAAATATTACATAACATTAGACTACATTACCGTAGTTTATAGATTAAAAAAAAAAAGCGATACCTTTCACGATAACGACTCCCTATAAATCGGACCACAAGGTTCGTTGGCAGAAATGGCCACTGTCTAAAACTAATTTAAACGCCATAAAAACTTTCTGCTGTATTAACGTCCGGACAGAACGAAAAACAGTTTATTATAATGACCCTTTTTCTTTTTTCTTTTTTTTGGGGGGGGGGGGGGGGGGGGGGGGGGTTAGGAGATGAACAATTAGGCTTAAATTCCAGCTCATTGAATGAACATAATAGCACAGTGTTTTTCACGAGATGTTTTTTCAGCCATGGCACAGATGCCTTTGCTCCTAAGCAGTCCCCAGACACTAAAGATGATCTACCAACTATCTGGAGATCACAGGGGGGAAAAAAATATATAATTTTCCAGCATTAGGAGTCAGTGTGCCAAGCAAATGTATTAGGAAAGACAGATGCCTTAAAACAGCGGCTTTTCACATCAGGCTCGGAAGATCTCTTGTTAATGCCAGCTTTAAATAATGTTTATAAACAGTGCCTACCAAACTGCTTTATAATTCACTGCAATCTGCCCCCTGGGCACCTCGCATGCAGCCTGCTGGAGGGCTGCACTTCAATTATTGCTTAGCACACAGAAAGCTGACTTGTGGACTGATATCATTTTACTCCCGGAGAAATGAGGAGTTTATTTATTTATTTATTTATTTATTTTATTTTACGCACTTATATAGCGCTACTATATTCCGCAGCTCTTTACAGACATTACCATCCAACTGTCCCCAATGGGGCTCTTAAAAATAAAGTAGATGACAGAAAGTGGGAGCAGATAGATAGAAGATACATATGGGATAGATAGATAGATAGATAGATAGATAGATAGATAGATAGATAGATAGATAGATAGATAGATAGATATGGGGGAGATTAAGATAGATATACTAGGCCAGAATTCAATACATACCTAGAACCCAGTACCTAGAACTTTTATATTTTAAATTTCTTAGTATAATCTATTTTATTTGCTGCCTATTTCTTACAAGTAAAATAATAGGATTTAACGGATACAAGCCCCAGAGGTTAGTATTATTCTTTTGCACATTTATGAGTCCTATAGATCGTTATAAATAATTACCCTAATGAGTTAATTGTCCATATTGAAAAAAAGTATATATTTATATTTTTTATTCCGGATTTTAAGTTGCAAACAAAATAGCAAAAAAGTATAGACCATATTAGCCCATGAACCGTAATATAAAAAAACAAAAAAAAAAAAAAACACCCTTCTGCTGTAAGTGACTTCAGCCCATTGGAGGGTTAATGACTAAATCACAGTAGATGACAGAAAGTGGGAGCAGATAGATAGATAGATAGATAGATAGATGGATCAAACTAGGCCATCATTCAATAGCAACCTAGAACCCAGTACCTAGAACTTTTAAATTTTCAATTTCTTAGTGCAATGTATTGTATTTGCTGCCTATTTCGTAAAAGTTAAATAATATTATTTGACAATTGACATACAGTGCTGCAGCGGGTTTTTTTTATAATTATTTTGTACATGTATGGCTCTTTTTTTAAATGCATGAACTGAGGTACTTCTAAGTACTTTTTAAAAATAAAATAGAAGACAGAGTGGGAGTAGATAGATATATATGAGATAGATAGATAGATAGATAGATAGATAGATAGATAGATAGATAGATAGATAGATAGATAGATAGATAGATAGAACTGGGTCAGCATTCAATACCTACCTAGAACCCAGTACCTAGAACTTTTATATTTTACATTTCCTAGTATAATCTATTTTATTTGTTGCCTATTTCTTACAAGTAAAATAATATGATTTAACAAACAAGCCCCAGAGGTTAATATAATTCTTTGGCGCATTTATGAGTCCTAATACATGAATATGAAAGATGCACGGACGGAAGAAATGAAAATATAAGTAATTATAAAATGATGTGATACATATTGACAGTAAAGAAAAAAAATATATATATAATTGGAACACACTAAAATTATAAAACTGCAATGCCCTGTAAGCAGAGTTCAGGCAGATCCCACTCAATTATGTGATATAAATATCTAACACCTGAACAGTAATCATACTGTAATATATATCTTGATAGTTCCCATATCTATTGTGCTACACATTAAGGTTTGCACTAAACTTATACTCCAGGTAAAATGCTCCACCTACGGATTTATCCAGCCTATCTGTTTTATCATTTCCATCTGTAAAACGCGCCATTTTCTTACAAAATCCTATTACTGAACATTAGCCTTAGAAAGTCTGCTTATAGCTCGTTAACCCCTTCTGCTCACTATGGCCAAATTATTTAAAAATAATTTATAGTCTAAGATGATCTGCTGCATGTTTTCTTTAGGAATTTTTTTTGTACGATTGATCAAAACATTTTGGCTAACAGACACATGAAATGATATCTACCTTCTTTGGGTTTAATCACTTTAAATCTGATATTATTTACAAGATGGAAAAATCCAGCGAAGAGAAAAATACTTAATGGACATTTCCCATCAGTTCTGTCGTTACCAATGAGGTCTGTGAAAGGACTTTTTCTCTCTACATTTTATAATAAACTACATAAAAAAAGCTTGTGTGAACTGATGCTTTATAAACTAAAGGGTGTAGAATAGAATACACCACCATGTACTTCATTGGGTATGTTCATAGAGCAACTCAGACCATGATGAGCCTCAAACTTTTACAGTAGATAGATAGACAGACATAGAGAGTTAGATAGATGATAGATAGGAGATAGATAGGAGATAGATGATAGATAGGAGATAGATGATACATAGATAGATGATAGGAGGTAGAAATATAGATGATAGATATATAGATTATAGATAGATAGACATAGAAAGTTAGATAGATGATAGATAGATAGATTTGATATGTCATATTGTTATACATAATTACCCTAATGAGTTAATTGCCCATATTGAAAAAAATTCTATATTTCATTCCAAATTTTAAGTTACAAACGGCAGAAGTATAGACCATATTAGCTACTCCTTGAAAGATATATTTAGGCCCATGAACCCCTCCTGCTGTAAGTGACTTCAGCCCACTGGAGGGTTAATCAGGTGTGAGCCTCAGGTGTCATCTAGATACTAGGACTTCCTATCCCTGGCTCCTTCAGTGTAGAACAGATCAGGGCCTTTTACAGGTCTTTCTGTTTGTCTGTAATTCTGAAGCTTCAATGTATCAAAAAAAACAAACCAAGGAGAATGTCAACAGCTGAGGTAAATATTATAGAAAATAGTATAAACAGAAGAGCCAACCTTCTGCTGCAGAAAACAAAGAGCAGGCAGAGTGTGTGCAGAGCCTGAGGAGATGAGAAGTGGGTGGCAGGTCACACAATGAGGACCTGGAAGTGGCAGTGGCTGGAGCTGCTGGATGCTGTGACCCTCTGCTGATCCCCAGTGCAGACAGGCACAGTCAGATCCTTTCCACATGATAGAGCAAGGAAAATGAGAAGCCTCAGAGCCTCCCACAATGGAAACAAAAGTTGGCCAACAAACTCTCAGGGCCACTTTGTGCTGTCATGATGAGGAGCCCAGCCTGCAGGACTGTGCAGTCCTTCCCACCCCTCACATCCCTCTTACCTTCCTCCTGGAAGCACCTCCAGCAGCCTGCTCCTCTCTGCTCTGCCCTGGATCCCCTACAATTAGGAGCTGTCTGCTTACAAGCTGGATGGAGGCTGAGCGGGTCATTATTGGCACCTAGCAGGGCATCAATGAGCCGTGACGTCACCGGAGGAAGCACGCCCTTTTGGTCCCAGGGATTTAGCGCCTCCCCCGGGCCAATCAGAAAGCAGAGGCCTGAGCCGCCGCAGCCAATCAGAAGCGGCAGGTGGGGATTTATGCTAAAGAGATGGCGGGGGTGTGCGGCCGTTAACCCTTCCCGGGCCGGGCCACTCTGACTGCAGAAAAAAAAAAAAAAAGACACCCCAGAAACTTAGATACCCGGCATCAGGGGGTGTAGCATCTAAAGCCGCACAGTCTCCGTGCACACAGCGGGGATTAGAGCCGGCTCTGATGAGCGCGCGGTAAATACACTCAACATGAATTAGTAAAAAGCCGGGGAATTGAATCAATAATCGGGAAGCCGAGGAGTCCCCAGATAACGCTCCTACCGCCAATTATAGGGCTCTCCCTCAGGAAGAAATGGTGCAAACTCAGTATTTATGTGGCTGTGATCTGGATCCAAGGTTTGCGGCAAAATAAAATAGATCACATCTGTAGAGTTTACTGTGCACAGCAGCACAGCTCCTCCAGGGCAAGAGACTGTGGACAGCTCCTCCAGGGCAAGAGACTGTGCACAGCTCCTCCAGCACAAAAGACTGTGCACAGCTCCTCCAGGGCAAAAGAACCCGGTGCACAGCTCCTCCAGGGCAAGAGACTGCACAGCTCCTCCAGGGCAAGAGACTGTGCACAGCTCCTCCAGGGCAAGAGACTGTGCACAGCTCCTCCAGGGCAAGAGACCCTGCACAGCTCCTCCAGGGCAAGAGACCCTGCACAGCTCCTCCAGGATAAGAGACCGTGCACAGCTCCTCCAGGGCAAGAGACCCTGCACAGCTCCTCCAGGGCAAGAGACAGTGTACAGCTCCTCCAGAGCAAGAGACTGTGCACAGCTCCTCCAGAGCAAAAAACAGTGTACAGCTCCTCCAGAGCAAGAGACCGTGCACAGCTCCTCCAGGGAGAGAGACCCTGCACAGCTCCTTCAGCACAAGAGACAGTGCACAGCTCATCCAGCACAAGAGACAGTGTACAGCTCCTCCAGGGCAAAAGACTGTGCAGAGCTCCTCCAGGGCAAGAGATTGTGCACAGCTCCTCCAGGGCAAGAGAACCCAGTGCACAGCTCCTCCAGCACAAGAGACTGTGCACAGCTCCTCCAGGGCAAAAGACCCTGCACAGCTCCTCCAGGGCAAGAGACCCTGCACAGCTCCTCCAGGATAAGAGACTGTGCACAGCTCCTCCAGGGCAAAAGACCCTGCACAGCTCCTCCAGGGCAAGAGACAGTGTACAGCTCCTCCAGGGCAAAAGACAGTGTACAGCTCCTCCAGAGCAAGAGACTGTGCACAGCTCCTCCAGGGCAAGAGACTGTGCACAGCTCCTCCAGGGCAAGAGACTGTGCACAGCTCCTCCAGGGCAAGAGACTTTGCAGAGCTCCTCCAGCACAAGAGACTGTGCACAGCTCATCAAGGGCAAGAGACTGTGCACAGCTCCTCCAGGGCAAAAGACTGTGCACAGCTCCTCCAGGGCAAGAGACCCTGCACAGCTCCTTCAGCACAAGAGACAGTGCACCTCTTATCCAGCACAAGAGACAGTGTACAGCTCCTCCAGGGCAAGAGACTGTACAGAGCTCCTCCAGGGCAAAAGACTGTGCAGAGCTCCTCCAGGGCAAGAGAACCCAGTGCACAGCTCCTCCAGCACAAGAGACTGTGCACAGCTCCTCCAGGGCAAAAGACCCTGCACAGCTCCTCCAGGGCAAAAGACCCTGCACAGCTCCTCCAGGGCAAGAGACTGTGCACAGCTCCTCCAGGGCAAGAGACCCTGCACAGCTCCTCCAGGGCAAGAGACTGTGCACAGCTCCTCCAGGGCAAGAGACCCTGCACAGCTCCTTCAGCACAAGAGACAGTGCACAGCTCATCCAGCACAAGAGACAGTGTACAGCTCCTCCAGGGCAAAAGACTGCAGAGCTCCTCCAGCACAAGAGACAGTGCACAGCTCCTCCAGGGCAAGAGACAGTGCACAGCTCCTCCAGCTCAAGAGACAGTGCACAGCTCCTCCAGGGCAAGAGACTGTGCATAGCTCCTCCAGCGCAAGAGACAGTGCACAGCTCCTCCAGGGCAAGAGACAGTGCACAGCTCCTCCAGCTCATAAGACAGTGCACAGCTCCTCCAGGGCAAGAGACTGTGCATAGCTCCTCCAGCACAAGAGACTGTGCACAGCTCCTCCAGGGCAAGAAACTGTGCAGAGCTCCTCCAGGGCAAGAGACAGTGTACAGCTCCTGCAGGACAAGAGACTATGCACAGCTTCTCCAGGGCAAGAGACTGTGCACAGCTCCTCCAGGGCAAGAGACTGTGCACAGCTCCTCCAGGACAAGAGACTATGCACAGCTTCTCCAGGGCAAGAGACTGTGCACAGCTCCTCCAGGGCAAGAGACTGTGCACAGCTCCTCCAGGGCAAGAGACTGTGCACAGCTCCTCTAGGGCAAGAGACAGTGCACAGCTCCTCCAGGGCAAGAGACTGTGCACAGCTCCTCCAGAGAAAGAGACTGTGCACAGCTCCTCCAGAGAAAGACACTCTGCAGCGCTCTTCCAGGGCAAGAGACTGTGCACAGCTCCTCCAGAGAAATAGACTGTGCAGCGCTCCTCCAGGGCAAGAGACTGTGCACAGCTCCTCCAGGGCAAGAGACTGTGCACAGCTCCTCCAGGGCAAGAGACTGCACACACAGCTCCTCCAGAGAAAGAGACAGTGTACAGCTCATCCAGGGCAAGAGACTGTGCACAGCTCCTCCAGGGCAAGAGACTGTGCACAGCTCCTCCAGGGCAAGAGACTGCGCACACAGCTCCTCCAGAGAAAGAGACAGTGTACAGCTCCTCCAGGGCAAGAGACAGTGCACAGCTCCTCTAGGGCAAGAGACCCTGCACAGCTCCTTCAGCACAAGAGACAGTGCACAGCTCATCCAGCACAAGAGACAGTGTACAGCTCCTCCAGGGCAAAAGACTGTGCAGAGCTCCTCCAGGGCAAGAGATTGTGCACAGCTCCTCCAGGGCAAGAGAACCCAGTGCACAGCTCCTCCAGCACAAGAGACTGTGCACAGCTCCTCCAGGGCAAAAGACCCTGCACAGCTCCTCCAGGGCAAGAGACCCTGCACAGCTCCTCCAGGATAAGAGACTGTGCACAGCTCCTCCAGGGCAAAAGACCCTGCACAGCTCCTCCAGGGCAAGAGACAGTGTACAGCTCCTCCAGGGCAAAAGACAGTGTACAGCTCCTCCAGAGCAAGAGACTGTGCACAGCTCCTCCAGGGCAAGAGACTGTGCACAGCTCCTCCAGGGCAAGAGACTGTGCACAGCTCCTCCAGGGCAAGAGACTTTGCAGAGCTCCTCCAGCACAAGAGACTGTGCACAGCTCATCAAGGGCAAGAGACTGTGCACAGCTCCTCCAGGGCAAAAGACTGTGCACAGCTCCTCCAGGGCAAGAGACCCTGCACAGCTCCTTCAGCACAAGAGACAGTGCACCTCTTATCCAGCACAAGAGACAGTGTACAGCTCCTCCAGGGCAAGAGACTGTACAGAGCTCCTCCAGGGCAAAAGACTGTGCAGAGCTCCTCCAGGGCAAGAGAACCCAGTGCACAGCTCCTCCAGCACAAGAGACTGTGCACAGCTCCTCCAGGGCAAAAGACCCTGCACAGCTCCTCCAGGGCAAAAGACCCTGCACAGCTCCTCCAGGGAAAGAGACTGTGCACAGCTCCTCCAGGGCAAGAGACCCTGCACAGCTCCTCCAGGGCAAGAGACTGTGCACAGCTCCTCCAGGGCAAGAGACCCTGCACAGCTCCTTCAGCACAAGAGACAGTGCACAGCTCATCCAGCACAAGAGACAGTGCACAGCTCCTCCAGGGCAAAAGACTGTGCAGAGCTCCTCCAGCACAAGAGACAGTGCACAGCTCCTCCAGGGCAAGAGACAGTGCACAGCTCCTCCAGCTCAAGAGACAGTGCACAGCTCCTCCAGGGCAAGAGACTGTGCATAGCTCCTCCAGCACAAGAGACAGTGCACAGCTCCTCCAGGGCAAGAGACAGTGCACAGCTCCTCCAGCTCATAAGACAGTGCACAGCTCCTCCAGGGCAAGAGACTGTGCATAGCTCCTCCAGCACAAGAGACTGTGCACAGCTCCTCCAGGGCAAGAAACTGTGCAGAGCTCCTCCAGGGCAAGAGACAGTGTACAGCTCCTGCAGGACAAGAGACTATGCACAGCTTCTCCAGGGCAAGAGACTGTGCACAGCTCCTCCAGGGCAAGAGACTGTGCACAGCTCCTCCAGGACAAGAGACTATGCACAGCTTCTCCAGGGCAAGAGACTGTGCACAGCTCCTCCAGGGCAAGAGACTGTGCACAGCTCCTCCAGGGCAAGAGACTGTGCACAGCTCCTCTAGGGCAAGAGACAGTGCACAGCTCCTCCAGGGCAAGAGACTGTGCACAGCTCCTCCAGAGAAAGAGACTGTGCACAGCTCCTCCAGAGAAAGACACTCTGCAGCGCTCTTCCAGGGCAAGAGACTGTGCACAGCTCCTCCAGAGAAATAGACTGTGCAGCGCTCCTCCAGGGCAAGAGACTGTGCACAGCTCCTCCAGGGCAAGAGACTGTGCACAGCTCCTCCAGGGCAAGAGACTGCACACACAGCTCCTCCAGAGAAAGAGACAGTGTACAGCTCATCCAGGGCAAGAGACTGTGCACAGCTCCTCCAGGGCAAGAGACTGTGCACAGCTCCTCCAGGGCAAGAGACTGCGCACACAGCTCCTCCAGAGAAAGAGACAGTGTACAGCTCCTCCAGGGCAAGAGACAGTGCACAGCTCCTCTAGGGCAAGAGACTGTGCACATCTCTTCCAGGGCAAGAGACTGCGCACAGCTCCTCCAGAGCAAGATACTCCAGTGCACAGCTCCTCCAGAGAAAGAGACTGTGCACATCTCCTCCAGGGCAAGAGACTGTGCAGAGGTCCTCCAGAGCAAGAGACCCCAGTGCACAGCTCCTCCAGGGCAAGAGACCCCAGTGCACTGCTCCTCCAGGGCAAGAGACTGTGCACAGCTCCTCCAGGGCAAGAGACTGTGCACAGCTCCTCCAGAGAAAGAGACTGTGCACAGGTCCTCCAGATCAAGAGACTGTGCACAGCTCCTCCAGGGCAAGAGACTGTGCACAGCTCCTCCAGAGAAAGAGACTGTGCACAGCTCCTCCAGAGAAAGAGACTGTGCACAGCTCCTCCAGAAAAAGAGACCCCAGTGCACTGCTCTTCCAGGGCAAGAGACCATGCACAGCTCCTCCAGAGAAAGAGACTGTGCACAGCTCCTCCAGAGCAAGAGACTGTGCACAACTCCTGAGGAGCAAGAGACTGTGCACAGCTCCTCCAGGGCAAGAGACTGTCCAGAGGTTCTCCAGAGCAAAAGACCCCAGTGCACAGCTCCTCCAGTGCAAGAGACCATACACAGCTTCTCCAGTTCAAGAGATAGTGCATAGCTCCTCCCGTGCAAAGGACTGTGCACAGCTTCTCCAGAGAAAGAAACTATACACAGCTCCTCTAGGACAAGAGACTGTGCACAGCTCCTCCAGGACAAGAAACCCCAGTACACAGCTCCTCCAGTGCAAGAGACAGTGTACAGCTCCTCCAGTGCAAGAAACCATACACAGCTTATCCAGTGCAAGGGACTGTCTGTGCCCAGCTCCACCAGAGCAAGAGACTTGAAAAGACTGTGCAAAGCTTCTCAGGTCCAACAGACTGGGCAGAGCTTCAGTCCCAGATACTGTGCACAGCTCCTCTGGTCCAAAAGACTGTGCACATCTCCTCTGGTCCAAGAGACTGTGCACAGCTCCTTAGGTCCAAGAGACTAGGCACAGGGCTGTGTGGATCCTCCTGGACTCCATACATGGCTGGATTAACTTATTAACCCAATCTACAGAGCCTGGATAGATTGTTCGATAGATAGATAGATAGATAGATAGATAGATAGATAGATAGATAGATAGATAGATAGATAGATAGATAGATAGATAGATAGATATGAGATAGATAGATAGATAGATAGATAGATATGAGATAGATAGATAGATAGATAGATAGATAGATAGATAAATAGATATGAGATAGATAGATAGATAGATAGATAGATAGATAGATAGATAGATAGATAGATATGAGATAGATAGATAGATAGATAGATAGATAGATATGAGATAGATAGATAGATAGATATGAGATAGATAGATAGATAGATAGATAGATAGATAGATAGATAGATAGATAGATAGATAGATAGATATGAGATAGATAGATAGATAGATAGATAGATAGATATGAGATAGATAGATAGATAGATAGATAAATAGATATGAGATAGATAGATAGATAGATAGATATGAGATAGATAGATAGATAGATAGATAGATAGATAGATAGATAGATAGATATGAGATAGATAGATAGATAGATAGATAGATAGATAGATAGATAGATATGAGATAGATAGATAGATAGATAGATAGATAGATAGATAGATAGATAGATAGATATGAGATAGATAGATAGATAGATAGATAGATAGATAGATAGATATATAGATAGATAGATAGATATGAGATAGATAGATAGATAGATAGATAGATAGATAATAGATAGATATGAGATAGATAGATAGATAGATAGATAGATAGATAGATAGATAGATATGAGATAGATAGATAGATAGATAGATAGATAGATAGATATGAGATAGATAGATAGATAGATATGAGATAGATAGATAGATAGATTACTGTAGAGACTTCAATAGATATGAGGAAAATAAATAGATTATAGATATATACTGTATATTGATTCCTCTGGGAAATCTATCCGCTGGAATCAGAAGAGATTACATCTGGGGATCTGTGGGGATTTTCTCTCTTTCATATGGCTTTAATCTGCTTTCTCTGAAAACATTTTATGAGTTTTAGGCAGGAGGTAAAATACCTTTTATTCTTTTAGATCCTCAGCTAAATCTCTCCCTTTAAGGCTCATCTCCAGCTCTGGAGTTTAATCACAGCTTCTTGGAAAGGAGGAATCACGGCTGCAAGATATGATGCTGAAAGTAGTAATAATAATAATAATCATGAAATTAAATTATTATTGTTGTTTCTATTATTATTATTACCACCATTACTGTTGTTATAGATGAGAGAATTTCATGTTATGAAATTCGTTCACGCTTCGTTTGGTGGTAAAAGCAGAATTGCGTTATGGATTCCGTTACCGCGATCGAACCATAACGCAATTCCAGGACGGAATGAATAACGGAATGCCTTTAGAGGGATTCCGTTATTCATTCCATCCTACTAGAAGTCTATGGGCTGCATAACGGATCCGTCCCATTTCCATTATGCAGGGGAGTCCTCTCCTGCAAAACGTAAACCGGACAGATCCGTTATGCAGCCCATAGACTTCTAGTAGGATGGAATGAATAACGGAATCCCTCTAAAGGCATTCCGTTATTCATTCCGTCCTGGAATTGCGTTATGGTTCGATCGCGGTAACGGAATCCATAACGCAATTCTGCTTTTACCACCAAACGAAGCGTGAACGAATTTCAGAACATGACCTTTGCTCATCTCTAATTATTATCATCATAATTGTTGTTTATTATTACCATTGTTATTATTATTGTTATTATTATTATTATTGTTATTATTATTACTAGCATAGCTTCTCCTGTAAGTGTTCCCCATGCTACTTGACTGGTGGATAGATGTGTGGATGGAGCTGGCAGCAGACACAGGCACACAGCCCTCCACATGAGGCTACATTTCTTCTCCTGCTCCACAGAATGATCCAGGAGTTTGCAGCCTCCCCTCCTCACTTTAGCCCTACAGGTCAGGAGGTGACCAGAGGAAGTCCTAGCTGCTCTCCTGCATTGTGTATCACGGCCATCAAGGGGCAGACTTTACTTCAGAAGAAAGAGAGTCAAAAAGAGAAAGGGAGAAAGCCTGCTGATAATTGGACAGCCCCATCCCTCCATCCCTCTCCACTGACTGCACCCACAAGGAGGAGCTTTAGGCGTCAGATTCCTCAATTTCCAACTTAGCATCTTGGCAGGACCTTTTTTTTTCCCTGCTTCCAAAGCTAAAGTCTACACCAACCCACACTCCCACCCAACCTCTCCCCTCCCTCCTTGTACAGAGGGAGAGCACAAAAAAAATCCTACCAGGGAGAAAGGCAGCAAGAAGAAGAGAGAGACAGAGAGATACCAGCAGCAAGAGGCAGCCACAAGCCCCATTTATCTCCGGGTCTGCAACTGGTGGGCTTGTCTACCTTGAAGAGACTCTAGTAGACCCCTTTTTTCTTGCAGAGAGTGTCTCCCAAGATAAGAGTGTATGCATGTGTCTGGCCATGTCCTATCCTCAGGGCTACTTGTATCAACCATCTGCTTCATTGGCTCTGTACTCCTGCCCTGCATACAGCACCAGTGTCATCTCTGGACCCAGGACAGATGAGTTGGGAAGGTCTTCTTCTGGGTCAGCCTTCTCACCTTATGCTGGATCTACAGCCTTCACAGCTACTTCTGCTGGCTTCAACTCTCCCCTCCAGTACAGTGGAGACCCCGCTGCTGCCTTCACTTCTTACGTGGTAAGAGCCGCTCGTACAGGGTGAGGGGGTCCACAGCGAGCAGGGACAACTACCCCCATCGTCCACACCTACACTGATTGCCAAGTGCAGGTCTGGTCTGCAGCAAACCCGATGGTAGCCGGTCCTCGGGTGTAGAGAATTGTAAGCAAGAGGCGCAGAATATTCTCTGAACATGATCTGTTAAAGTCCATGTCAAGTTTCTGTGTAGAAATCCGTAAATTATAAAATATATGGTGTTTGTTCTCTTTCTAGATATATAGATAATAAATAAATAATAGATAGATAATTAGATAGATAGATAATTAGATAGATAATAGATAATAGATAGATAATTAGATAGATAATTAGATAGATAGATAATTAGATAGATAATAGATAATAGATAGATAATTAGATGACAAATAATTAGAAACAGATAGATGGATAGATAGAGATATTCACCGTTTACATTTAACCAGTTAAGTGCTGTAGATCCCTGGCTTTGAGGTATAACCTCCCCCATGATGTTCCCAGTTACAGGCTGTTCCAGTCCTTGAACCTGTAGGAGGAGAGTAAATGTTATTCTAGAACAATTCTGCAGGTTCTTTCCCTGATCGATAATCAATGAATCCAATACAATTAACTGCGGGCTGTAATGAAGCGGGTCATTCCCGAAGCTGCAACTAAACTGAGGCCGGGGTCGGGATTCATGTTGGGAAATGTGAGAATTTCATGCGCGTATGTTACACGCGCCTATCCAGTATATACCAGGGTGTAGTATTATCCAGTATATACCAGGGTGTAGTATTATCCAGTATATACCAGGGTGTAGTATTATCCAGTATATACCAGGGTGTAGTATTATCCAGTATATACCAGGGTGTAGTATTATCCAGTATATACCAGGGTGTAGTATTCTCCAGTATATACCAGGGTGTAATATTCTCCAGTATATACCAGGGTGTAATATTCTCCAGTATATACCAGGGTGTAGTATTCTTCAGTATATACCAGTGTGTAATATTCTCCAGTATATACCAGTATGTAATATTCTCCAGTATATACCAGGGTGTAGTATTGTCCAGTATATACCAGTGTGTAATATTCTCCAGTATATACCAGTGTGTAATATTCTCCAGTATATACCAGTGTGTAATATTCTCCAGTATATACCAGTGTGTAATATTCTCAAGTATATACCAGTGTGTAATATTCTCCAGTATATACCAGTGTGTAATATTCTCCAGTATATACCAGGGTGTAGTATTCTCCAGTATATACCAGTGTGTAATATTCTCCAGTATATACCAGGGTGTAATATTCTCCAGTATATACCAGTGTGTAATATTCTCCAGTATATACCAGTGTGTAATATTCTCCAGTATATACCAGTGTGTAATATTCTCCAGTATATACCAGGGTGTAGTATTATCCAGTATTTACCAGTGTGTAGTATTCTCCAGTATATAC